>NC_134483.1:77816610-78470266 GCF_040206685.1 Ascaphus truei | reverse complement strand
CAGAGAGAGAGAGAGAGAGAGAGGGTGACAGAGAGAGGGTGACAGAGAGAGAGAGAGAGAGAGAGAGAGAGAGAGAGAGAGAGAGAGGGTGACAGATAGAGAGAGAGAGAGGGTGACACAGAGAGAGAGAGGGTGACACAGAGAGAGAGAGGGTGACACAGAGAGAGAGAGGGTGACACAGAGAGAGAGAGGGTGACACAGAGAGAGAGAGAGGGTGAAACAGAGAGAGAGAGGGTGACACAGAGAGAGAGAGGGTGACACAGAGAGAGAGAGGGTGACACAGAGAGAGAGAGGGTGACACAGAGAGAGAGAGGGTGACACAGAGAGAGAGAGGGTGAAACAGAGAGAGAGAGGGTGACAGAGAGAGAGAGAGGGTGACAGAGAGAGAGAGAGGGTGACAGAGAGAGAGAGAGGGTGACAGAGAGAGAGAGAGGGTGACAGAGAGAGAGAGAGGGTGACAGAGAGAGAGAGAGAGGGTGACACAGAGAGAGAGAGGGTGACAGAGAGAGAGAGAGGGTGACAGAGAGAGAGGGTGACAGAGAGGGAGAGGGAGAGAGAGAGACAGAGGGCGAGAGAGACAGAGGACGCACACTGGTACACACACACTGGTACACACACACACACACACTGGTACACACACACACACTGGTACACACACACACACACACACACACACACACACACACTGGTACACACACACACACACACACTGGTACACACACTGGTACACACACACACACTGGTACACACACACACACACAGACACTGGTACACACACACACACACACTGGTACACACACACACACAGACACTGGTACACACACACAGACACTGGTACACACACACAGACACTGGTACACACACACACACACACACACTGGTACACACACACACTGGTACACACACACACAGACACTGGTACACACACACACACACAGACACTGGTACACACCACACACACACACAGACACTGGTACACACACACACACACACAGACACTGGTACACACACACACAGACACTGGTACACACACTGGTACACACACTGGTACACACACACTGGTAACACACACACACACACAGACACTGGTACACACACACACACAGACACTGGTACACACACAGGTACACACACACACACTGGAGTACAGACAGAGGCTGTCACGAGCAGGTGGCTCTCCGCCTCCCCCTGCACCCACCCCCGCACCCATCTCCCGCACCAAGGGACAGGGGGGGGAAGGGAGCGCCGCGACACAAAGGTAAACTGCCGCCCACCCTCCTCCGGCGGGCAGCCACAGGTTCCCGGGGCAGAATGGGGGAACACCGCGCAGCCACCACTGCCAGCCCCCGCGCCCATCTCCCGAACCAAGGGAGAGGGAGACAGAGAGAGAGAGAGAGAGGGTGACAGAGGATGAGAGAGACAGAGGGTGAGAGAGACAGAGACAGAGAGACAGAGACAGAGACAGAGAGACAGAGACAGAGAGAGAGGGACAGAGAGAGAGGGACAGAGAGGGAGAGGGACAGAGAGGGAGAGGGACAGAGAGGGAGAGGGACAGAGAGGGAGAGGGACAGAGAGGGAGAGGGACAGAGAGGGAGAGGGACAGAGAGGGAGAGGGACAGAGAGAGAGAGAGTGACACAGACACGGGTACACACACACACACTGGTACACACACAACACACACACACACTGGTACACACACACACACACACACACTGGTACACACACACACACTGGTACACACACACACACACACTGGTACACACACACACACACACACACACACACTGGTACACACATCACTGGTACACACACACTGGTACACACACACTGGTACACACACACACACACGACACACACACTGGTACACACACACACACACTGGTACACACACACACACACACACACACACACACACACACACACACTGGTACACACACTGGTACACACACACACACACTGGTACACACACACACACACACACTGGTACACACACTGGTACACACACACACACACTGGTACACACACACACAGACACTGGTACACACACACACAGACACTGGTACACACACACAGACACTGGTACACACACACACACACACACACACACACACACACACACACACAGACACTGGTACACACACACACTGGTACACACACACACACAGACACTGGTACACACACACACACACACACAGACACTGGTACACACACACACACACACACAGACACTGGTACACACACACACAGACACTGGTACACACACACACACATGGTACACACACTGGTACACACACACTGGTACACACACACACACACAGACACTGGTACCACACACACACACAGACACTGGTACACACACAGGTACACACACACACACTGGAGTACAGACAGAGGCTGTCACGAGCAGGTGGCTCTCCGCCTCCCCCTGCACCCACCCCCGCGCCCATCTCCCGCACCAAGGGGACAGGGGGGGGAAGGGAGCGCCGCGACACAAAGGTAAACTGCCGCCTACCCTCCTCCGGCGGGCAGCCACAGGTTCCCGGGGCAGAATGGGGGAACACCGCGCAGCCACCACTGCCAGCCCCCGCGCCCATCTCCCGAACCAAGGGGACAGGGGGGGGAAGGGAGCGCCAGGACAGGAGGCAAAGGATCAAAAACCCACCTGCTATCACCCCGGGCGGGCAGGAGACACCGCGCAGAGGAGCCAGGAGCGGGACAGAGACACACCACGTGTGCTCTGCCGCAGGAAGCGGAAGCCCCGCCCCCAGGCAAGTTGGTCCTGCCCCCAGCCCCCAGGCACCCTGGCCCTTGCCCACCGCCCCCAGGCACGCTGGCCCTTCCCACCGCCCCCAGGCCCGCTGGCCTTAAACCGCCCCCAACCCCACGGTGCCCTTCCATCCATTCTACATGCTGGTCCTTGGTGAAGGATGATGCCGGGGGCGGGGCTTAATGCCGGGATGCAGGGGATTGGCCAACAAGGTAGGAAACTGCCGGGGGGGGGGGGGGGCATTAAAAAAAAAATACTTACTAGCCGAGCTGCTGCAATCTCCTCCTCCGCGCCGCCGCAGCTTACTCGCGCACAGCGCACCGCAGCTTACTCGCGCACCGCCGACGACAAAAAAAAAAAAAACGGGGACACATTGAGGAAAATCCGGGACATTTCCGGTACACACAGAAAACCGGTACAGCTCCCGAAAAACCGGGACTGTACCGGCAAAAGGGGAACGGGTGGTCACCCTAACCATTACAAATGGAAAGAATCCACATCTTATTAGTTCCTCACGTAGCAGTAGAAACAAGTTTATCTGCTATTACAGGAATTATTAGGCTTAAGCAGAAAAACACTGTGACATTTGAAATGTTTTACTAATGTATAATATGAAACCCCACAAGAAGTTTTTCTCTAGATACACTATTCATCTTTTATTGGTAATTACTCTCTGACATTCCCCTTTGAGTGTTTTATTATAAGAACTGTTCCTGCTCCTGGTAGTCCTGATTCTTGTCGGTATGCCTTACAGGCTAATTCTATATAGTCCAAAGCAGCTCCCCCATTTTTGTTTGAAAATGCCAAATGGCTTAAATGGAGATTTTTTGGCAAAAAATGTCCCAAATCGCTGTTTCAGACAATATAGAATAAGGCCTTGGACCCGGATACATCAAGCTGCGGTAATGTAAAGATACCATATTATCGGCTGAAAAAGTGCCTTCATTTTATTGCGGAATACGTGTACATCAGCTTTGCACTGCCAAAAATAAAGCACCTTATTTCAGATCCAATCAAAGAAAGGCCTGGAAATAATAAGTTCCTTCTGTTTGTTATCATGCTTTTCCTCTATATCAATATCAAATGAAATATCCCAAAACAATTGTTCTTGACAGTTAATTTATTTACCGTAGGCAAAATAACAATAAGCTTCATCTGCAGCAGGCCTGCACAACGCGCGGCCCGTGGGCCGCATCACTCACTGTGCGGCCCGTGGCGGCATCTTTCCCCCTCCTCCCCCGAGTCCGCTCTCCCTCCCCGAGCCTGCTCTCTCCCCCCCCCCCCGAGCCGAGCCCGCTCTCCCCCCCAAGCCGAGCCCGCTCTACCCCCCCCCCCCCGAGCCGAGCCACCATGGCGTACATTTCGTCAATGCTTCTTCCAGGGGCTGAGTAGCAATGAGAAGAATGTCTCATAAGTATCACCTTCTCCTTCAGTGGACCAATGACATTGGAGCTAATGTTATGCCCCTGCATATCCCAATAATTGCACTATAGAAATGTATTAAAATCTGAACATATTAAAACAATGTTTAAACCAAGCATTATGATCAAATCAAAAAGATATTGCAAGAGCTTAGAGAAACCTAAATAATCATTATGTCCCACAGGATTCTTTGAACCCAGTCTGACAATCAACTTGCACTTTCATTTGAGCATTGCTCTCTCAAGATCTCCACCTCTAATTCCCAGATATGCGTTGTCTTTAGCAAATACCCTGAGTATAGAAAAATCAGATCCCTGACATTCCATGAAGTGCCCTTCAACATAGGTAGTCTTTTTTTCCCCAAGGTAATCATTTCGGACACAAGCTGAAAGAATTGCTGAGCATGTCTGTTTATGCAACCTACTCTAGGAGGGAATTCTTTGATTTAACAGGTACCAATGACGTTTTCGATTAAACTGTATCTTAACTGTAAATCCAGGGCGATTGTATATTACCTTACGTGTTCCTGCAATCAGAATTACATCAACAGGACTACCCGGGATTACACCTCCTGGAATACACCAGAAATATTAAAATGCTTGAAGTGATCTGGGTGCAGGAAAAAAAGATTACCTTTGTATAGCAGGACATTTCATGGAATATCATGGATCTGATTTTTCTATAACCACAGCATTTGCATAAGACATGGCATACTGTATCTGGGAATTAGAGGTTGAAATCTTGAGAGAGCACTGCTCCAGCGAAATGCCGATGGGCCTTAATAATTATTTAGGTTTCTCTATATTCTTCCCAGGGGGGGAGAGAGAACAAAGTCCCTTAATAAGTACACAACAACTTGGAAAGTGGACACAATTGTGCTTGTATGTGTGATACAGTACTGAGAATATTGAAAGATATAAGGGAAAGCAGTGATCATGCGTGATCAGTGAGTGAAGTAAAATGTAACCTTTATTAGGTATGCTCATAAAATAAATGGAAACAATTAGCTCAGAAAACAATTTCACAAAAAAAATGTATTTTCTGGACGAACAATGTGGCTCAGAGGTAACCAGCCGGGCATAATACCTTTATTGATGGCCTGGTTAACCCCTCACTGACACAGTGAGTCATAAATAAAGGACAATAAACCCACAGAGAAGTGGGTTGCAGGAAACCTTACTGTATGGGTTGGGGGTCACAGAGAAAACCAACTATATAAATGGGGAAAAGATGAAGCCTTCATTTAATCCATTAGGAATCAGGGAGTGTAGTTGGTTAATCAATCACTCTCTTTGTAACATTCTCTTACCCCAACCCCCCTTACGTGGATCTAGTGGGACATTTTAAATTACAAATAGCTGCAGGATGTTGGAATTACTATTATGCATATCAATCATGTGTCTTGCCACTGGCGTGTCAAGACTATTTCTGACTGAGCCCAAATGTTTGAGGAGCCTAGTTTTTAACTGTCTGTGGGTCTTCCCCACATATTGCTTCCCACATTTGCACAAGATCAGGTAGACTACTCCTGTCGTCAGAGAATTGATAAAACTCAGAATCTCGTATTGGCCTGTCTTTTTGGAATCAGTGAAATTCTTTGTGGCAATAATGTGGGTACAGGGTTTGCATCTCCCACATGGATAAGACCTAGTTTTTTTTTATTTTTTAGCCGTGAGATTTTAGGTATTTCTGAGTAGTGGCAATGAACTAACAGATCTTTAAGATTAGTGACCTGTGACTTAGTCACTATCTGTGTAAGTTGGAGTGCAGTTGCAGCATATATACTTTTTTGGGGGGATCCACACCCATGAACCTAAGTCAAAACACTGCTGAGTGAGCTGAACTGTCCTGTCTGAAGGTGTTACATTCCCTGAGGGATTTGCTGGTGACTCCTGGATGGAATTCCAGCACCACAGTTAAAGACAATATATTATTTGTACTATATACTGTAGTTTGTAGTATTTGGATTGGAAGTACTGATGCAGCGGCCGTTTTTCGAACACTTCACGTGTCATGTACATCGGAATCCCGATTTGAAACCGCTGGATGAATTTCAGCCTCCCCGCACTAAGATGCGAGCGCGGCGAGTGCAGAAAAACGAATTTTAGTGTTCTGACTTTTAAAAACATGAAATTGACACAGTAGTACAGTACTGTACACATTACAATTCATCCATTTTATTGCAAACGAAGAAACAGAATCCATGAAATTAAAATAAAACATCCGCGATAAGTGCGGGTGCCTGGGGCGATTGGCCGCATTCATGCTGCGTGAGGAACAGCAGAGAACTCAAAATCGGCGCTGTGATGTGTTCGAATAACGGCCGTTGCATCAGTAGCCTAGTTAGCCAGTCAGATAGTTAGACTGTCATGTCTAATTAGCCTCCCTAATATGGAGTAGGTTTTGTTTTGATGATTTAGGGCAGTTTCAAGATGACAATATTCCTTTCCTTGTCAGAGTGTTTGACGATTATGTCTTTGGCCTCTATTCATTATTTTAGGGCATTTCTTTCAATTTTACTCATATTACAAAAAAGAAATACAATGGTACCTAGTGATGATTTTTTTTTTACAAGTTACACACTGAACCCACTAATTAGAAAAATCAAGACACTGTTGAGTTTTCCAATTCATGGATTGCAGAAACAACTAAGGAATTTTTGATACAAACTTTCCCCCCAAAAAACAATAATCTACTGTATACACTCGCTAAGATTCACAAATTCCTAAAAGACCATTTTGTATGCCTAATAATCTCAGCCACAAATTCTATAGGACAAATGATTTCCCTATACTTAGGATTTTTACCTACAGCCATATATTGAAACTTTACCCACATACTGTATACATCAAAGATACAAAGTCATTAATTCAGAAATTAACGATAACTGATGAGACAATTTTTTCAAAGATTCCTTAGTGTAAATGTCACCATATCTTCAGAGTTCTTTCATATTGATATGTGCTCCTGTTTACGGAGTAAAAACCGGAAGTGATATTGTGTTCCGCCATGCATTTCAAATACCAGCCACATAGGCTACACAATTGTGAACTCTGAACTGTAAGTGAAGATGTGGAAAGAAAAAGGAACCAGGGAGCATGTCCCTTGAAATTAAGTTACTATAATCAATACACACTACTAAGTGCTGAAAACACCATATGTGTTTTCACTCAACATTCCCCTGTATCTAGCAAAAAGGAGGAATCAAAAATAGAATTCATAGGCTGCCATCTGAAAATTGCAGTGGAGGTTTAATTAAAAAAATATATATCATGTTCATATTTCCACATACTGTACAGTATCTGCACCTCATGTTAATAATCCTATTACATATTACATTTAAATATACAATATTTTTAGCATTTCTGGGGGTGAAGCACTGGGGGCTTTAAATAGTGTGCTTTATTTGCTGTTTATTTCTTGAGAAAGGTCTATTTTATTGGATTTTAACATTGGAAACATAAAGGGGCCTATTCTGGTAGCTTCGATAACTTTGCTGTGATCTTGAACGGTATGGCATGTTCCCACTGAATGGCTTGTCATGTGTTATCATGGTATTCAGAGAATCTGAAACCATTTCCACAAGTCTCAAACCATGAGGTAGGAAAATGCCAATACCGTACAGTGTAGCAGCGATGGTATCTCAGCCTCTCTCAAAGTTCTCACCCGTCCGATCTGCCGACAGTATGTAAGAGCTGCATAGAGAGATGCAAAGAGAAAGCCGCATCTCCCTGCACAGCTCTCACAGGCGATCGCAGTGTTTTTATTAACATTTTAATAACCGTGTTCGGAAGCAGGAGGTCTCTGTAGCTGAACCGCATTAATTTCGGGTCTGGGCACACCCTGCTTCCCGAGATACAGGTATGGGGGTCAGGTATCTCCTATGCATTTAAATGTCCCAGGCACATGATGTGGGAGATTTAAAGATTGCAGGGGGATACTGGGGCCTGTAACTCGGGAAGCAGGGGTCTCCGGGGCTGAAATCAATGTGGTTCAGCTACGGAGACCACCTGCTCCCGTACACTAGTATTCAAATGTAAATAAAAACAGCTTCATTACCTTAGCGGCTAGCCGCTAAGGCAATGAAGGAGTTAAACCTGAGTACCCGGTTTGTTGGGGGTACAAGGGGTGGATTAAGGGGGTAGTTGCACCAGGGTGGGTGGATAGGCCTTCTGGGAAGGTTGCGGGAGGAGTTAACCCCTTCACTACCATATTGGTGGTAATGCTATAGTAATAAAGGGGTTAACCACACCCGCTACTCACCCGAGAGGCCTAACCACCTTCCATTGGGGCAACTACCCCCTTCAACCAATCCCTCCACCCCAAAGAAGCAATAAAATACAACCCTACTAACTACCTCCTCTACCCCCAACAACTCCCCTCAATACATACAGGCAAATGACTGTTATCCAGATCTGGATAATACCCACCCGGGATGCCTAACCACTCTCCCCAGGGCAACTACCTCCCACACTCTACCCATTGAATGGCACAGAAGTACACCATGCCCATAATATGCCTAAAAATTTGGGCATGATTTGCCAATATGGCAGTCAATAGGAACCTAAAAATACCAAGCACCAAAAATACACAACAAATCAAAATACCAGGCACCAAAAATACACAACAAATCAAAATACCAGGCACCAAAAATATAACACATATCAAAAAAACAGGCACCAAAAATACGAAGCTTGTTGGGAATCTGTGTATTTTACCAAAAATACGAAACAATTAAATAAAAACAATAACCAAAAATATGAAACATAACAATTAAATAAAAACAAGCCCTAAAAATACAAAACACTTAAATAAAAACAATAAACAAAAATACAAAACATTACAATTAAATAAAAGCAAGCATTTGCCAAAGAATGCATTGCTGTCACTCTGTTTATCTATAGCCCAAAAGGGCATAGATAAACACATTGGCAGTCAATGTGCAACCTAAAAAAATACACAATTAGATAAAATAAAAACAATGTTTTTGTTAACGTTGATGTCTTCACCCCCCATCCTATGCGAGCACCAACTCTTGACCCTCGTTGCAATGATCCTCAACAGTCAATGCGAAAAAGTCCATTTTAAAATCTTGATTGAAGAGATGTATCCCCGGAGACTTCTTCATTCTTTTCTTCTTTCTTCATTCTTTTTTCTTTCTTTTCTTTTCTTCTGTCTTCAGTCTTTGTAATCCAATGGGGAGGATGTTGTCCCGTCAGCTTCTTAAGCTCAAATGAGAAGGGACAGGCCTTATACAGATATAGGGGTCTATGCAGTAAACAACAAAAAGGTACTTTTCGCCATTTTCTCGCAAAAAATGCCTGCTGCAATTCAGTAACCCCCAAGAAATTGGTGAGAAGAGCAAAAATCGCCATTTTTTTTGCCAAAATTTTTTTTTGGCAGATGCGCGGCGAAAAGCAACTTTTTGGCATTGTTCGCCACTTTTTTAAACTCGCTGAATTATAGTAGCCCCGATCAGCTTTTTGCTGCTATTCGCCGCTCTAAATTTGAGAATTCCTTTCCAAACCGTCCCGCCACAAAAAGTTGGCAAGATGCTGGGGAGAAGCGGCGAGGAGCGGCTAGAGAGGGGACTTAGAAAAAATCAGGCCCTTTTCCTGCCTCGGATTGATGCCAGGGGTCTCCGGAGCTGAAACCCATTAATACCAGCACTGGAGACCCCCCGCATGCATCCATTGCAGGAAAAATGTATTTCCAGCCCACCTCATTAACTTAGCAGCTAACCGCTAAGGCATTGAAGGGGTTGGCCACACATGCCAGGCTTATTGTGTTTAGCGAGGGTGGGTGAAGGGGGTATTTGGCCCTTGGTGGATGTTTAGGCCTTGCGAGGGGACTGCGGGTGGAGTTAACCCCTTAATTACCTTAGTGGTTAATACCGGTAAGGTAATGAAGTGGTTAACCCCTCCCACTACCCACCCGCAAGGTCTAAACACCAATCCTTGGGGCTAATACCCCCTTCAGCCAACCCAGATACCTAAAATAAAAACAATACACACTACAGCCCCACTACCCACCTCCTAGGCCCTCAATAAATATTACTATATCAAATACACCACCCACCCCCTGTGCCCCCAACAACCCCTTTGCCCCCCTAACATATCGTACATTTTTTTATGCACAGGAATGATACTACAGGCTGGTGGTGGCCCTTGGGTGGTCCCCATGGGTGTCTGGGGGTCCCCGCTTTCCTGCAGTACCAATTCTGTGCCCAAAAAAATCAATAAAAACTTTTTAATAAAAACACCCTCCCCCCTAACACATACAGTACTGTAATGGGCAAAATTACTCTTATCCACATATGGATAATAATGCATTTGCCCATTTAAAATACAATAAGCAGCAGAAATAAAATAAATACATCTTGCACTCACTCCTGTCAGGCTTCCACAATGAAGGCCGTCCTTATCCTCACCCCGTCCCTGCCCTCCGGTGCTGCAAATAAAACAGAAGAATAAAAAGAGACAATATAATGTCCTCTAACCCCTTAATCACCTTATCGTTTAGTAACCGCTAGAGTAATTAAGGGGTTAACTCACCCTCCCCCACTACTAACCCGGGAGGCCTAACCACCCTCCCCCACTACCCACCCATGAGGCTAAACCACCCTCACCCACTACCCACCCGGGAGGCCTATGGGGGGACAATACCCCCTTCACCCAACCCTGCTACCCACAATAAAAACACTACACAGAACAGCCCCACTGCACACCTCCTTGGCCCCAAAATAAACATTACCATATTTAATAAACAATACATAACCCACCCACCCCCTCTGCCCCCTCATAAAAACATGATTAATTTTTTTACATAAAGGCTTAATACCCGAGGCCTACTATAGTCCCCAGTGGTCCCGACGGGTGTCCGCAGGCCCCACAGTGCACCAGAAGGGGGTAATCACAGGTGTCTGGGGGTCTCTGGGTTGTCCCCGCTAGGTGCCGTGGGTCTCCAGGTGGACCCCGTGGGTCACCATAGGCCACAATGGGGTCCACGGGTGGGCCCGCGAGTGTCTGTAGGTCCCCGGTCATTCCCACAGGTGTCTGGGGGACCTCGGGTGGTTCCCAAGGTGGTTTGGGGCCATCGGGTGGTCCTTGTGGGTCTGCGGGGCCCCCACCGCTGTGGGGCCCCCGATTCTTCCCTGCAGGTTTCCCCCGTGGGTCCGCAGGTGGTACCCGTGGGGGTTCTCAGGTGGTCTCCATAGGTCCTCACAGACTTAAGGTACCATTCCTGTATGTAAAAAAACATAGCCTACATTTAAATAAATCAATTACCTTCATCACCCCCCCCCTTACCCCCACCCCCCCTCCTCACCACCACCAAACACATGCAGTACAGTAATGGGCAAAATAACTATTATCCAGATATGGATAATAGATTATTTGTCCATTATTAAACAGATAAACCAGCATAAATAATGTAAATAAATACAGTTCTACTTACCACAGCAATATGATGGATGTCCTCGTCAGGATAGAGCAGGTCCCTGTCCACCGTTGCCAGAGAAATACATACATAGCAAATACATTCTAATGTCCCCTAACCCCTTAATCACCTTAGTGGTTAATAACCGTGAAAGTAATTAATGGGTAAACCCACCCTGCACCGATACCCTCCAACGAGGCCTAACCAACCTCCTTAGGCAACTACCCCCACCCTTGATTAAACAATATACAAAGAAATGGTTAAGGATTACAAAAACATATCAAAACATCAGATAGCCAATTAAAAACATCACTTAGCCAATTAAAAACATAACACAGCCAAATAAAAAACACAGCACATTGTAAACGAAAATAAAGCACATCTCAAAAGAAAACACAGCACCTAGCCAAATAAATATAACAAATGCCAATCAAACAATTGAATGGTACAGTGTGTTAATGATGCAAATAATCTGCGCATCATGTAACACTATGCCAATCAATGCTCAAACTAAGAGACAATTACAAACAAGATACAATGCATCCAAACAATAATAATATAAAAACAAAGCAAGAAGTAAACCAAAATAAATTACCATCAATTACTCCAATCCAAAACTAAATGACACAATTCACTTTTAAAACCGCAAATTAAAACCCTTATGAAATACATTAAAGTTCAAAGCAACACCATCAGCCAAAATCTAACTTCCTAAAATAAGCCACTCTTAACAAGCAAGCCCCCCTGAAATAAACTATTGAAAACACCACTAAAAATGTAATCTAACTAAATAAAAATTACATTGCACACACATTTCAAAACAACCACCAAAATACATTTAAAATGCATCAAAACAAGCCAAAGAAGCATTTGCAATACAAGCATTGATTGTCCCTGTGTGTATATATATCCATATGGACATACATAAATACAGGGGTAATAAATGGGCATGAAAATTTTTTCAATTACATTAAAAATTAAAATACATAACAACCATATATTATCCCTAGCCATAGGGAGATACATAAATACAGGGGCAATAGCTTTGCCTAAAAAAAATCTATCACATTAAAAAAATAATTATAATAATAATAGCATGTTCTTGTATAGTGCTGCTAGTTTTACATAGCGCTTTACAGAGACATTTTGCAGGCATAGGTCTCTGCCCCGTGGAGCTTATAATCTATGTTTTTGGTGCCTTGGGCACAGGGAGATAAAGTGACTTGCCCAAAGTCGCAAGGAGCCGACACCGGGAATTGTACCAGGCTTCAAACTAAGTGTCAGTCAGTGTTTTTACTCACTGAGCCACTCCTTCTCCTATATAACATACATTTATTTTGTTTACTTACCTTTAGATAACCTCACCCGTATCTCCATTGTTTACATGTCACAAGTCGCGTGACGTGGACGCAATAAAATGGTGGCGACACAGGCACCCGATGTCCCATATCTGGACCTGTAACTCGGGAAGCAGGGGGTTCCTGAGCCAGAAATCAATACGGTTCAGCTCAGGAGACCCCCTGCTCCTGAACACTATTAATAAAAATACATTAAAGCAACTTCATTACCATAGCGGCTATTCGCTAAGGCAATGAAGGGGTTAAGGCATAATAGCATGCTAATTGGGGACAATTACCCCCAATTAACATTGCAATACACAACACACACACGCACACTATTAATAAAAATGACACCAATGCAGCATCATTACCATAGCGGATAGCCGGTACGGTAATGAATTATTGTTTATTGATGTGTGTTTTTACCCTAGTGTAGATGTGCAGGTGGTCTCCGGGTTGGTTTGAAGTTTGGGACCACCTGCTTCCCAAGATACAGGCCCCGTTATGGAGTGCCGGTATCCCTCTGCTTTGTTTACATCCCACGGTCACGTGATCGGGACATTTAAAAGCAGAGGGATACCGGCACCCCATAACTCATTATTCATTACCGGGAAGCAGGGTGTCTCCGCACCAAAAACCAACGCGGTTCAGCTCTGGAGATCCCTGCACATCTACACTATGAATACAATTTTATTTAAAAATATTTTTTTTCCGGCGAGATTTGCGCAGAGAGAGAGGCGGATCTCTCTCTGCTGCAGACAGATCTCGCCAGGGGAGTCCGTCTCACCACCGGCAATTCGCCATGTTTGGAAATGTTGCTCTCGCAGGTATTCGGGCCTTCTCGCATACCGTGAAAGCAACTCACAAAAAACATGGCGAGTTAAAACCCTGCCAAAAGTGCTTTCTCGCCATATACTGCATAGACCCCATAGTTTACATAGTCAACATACAAGTGTTCTAATACTCATGACTGCATCCGTAACTGAAGTCTGGTTTTGTCATCAATTGTTTTATTTTAGAGGTAATCAATATATACACCGTTTCGCTGTTGACGGCTCTTCATGTTGTTATTCATATCTGAATTAAACAGGGATATGCTAGACAGATTTCACATTTTTTTGTTTGTAGTTCGGCGCCTGTCTGCCAGGTGGCAAAGTGAATGTGTTACTTTAGTTTATCTATGTAGAGTACTGTAAGTCTCGGGCAGGTTCCAGACTGATCCGGCAAAATACTGCAATGCATTACAATTCATCATTGTTTTATGACCATGACCATTCAAGACATTATCAAAATGTGGTTGTTTTAATATTTTGTTGCAAAATGTTAATATTCAATGTGCTTTTATACTTTGTGTTCACTCACTCCGGACTGTTTCGTGAGATGAGACAGAGCACAATGTCAATTCCTTCGTCGAAACCTAATCTCGCAATGGGACACAATTTGAATATCATCGTGACTGTTACATTTCATGTATGCATCATACTGTAAATACAGAACAGCTGAGTGCATGCGCCACAATACAGTTTACAGTCCCCCCCCCCAATCACCCCACCTTGTTAAATGAACCAAAAAAACTTTTCATTGATTTTTCTTTCACAACAATAGCAGAGAATAAATACATATACTGCATTCTGTGTGTGTGTGTGTTCTCTATTCGGTTAACAGGGGAGCTGACCACCAGTTCAATCTACAGCTATCCATATTTTATGATTCATTGGATCATCTTGGAGCTACTTGTAGTATCACTGATTAATAAGTATTATTTTATGAGAGAATATTTTGTCTTTATTATTTGTATTTATTTATAAACTGTACAAGTCATATGTAAGTATATATATGCTTTCTATCTCCATACAACACTTTGAGAAATGTGGCATCAGTATAACTATGTCTATGATGGTATTGAATCAGCAAAGCTGATTCCCAAGAGTGGAGATAGTTTTACATAGGCAGTGCCTGAGGAAGGTCCCACTCTGAGGACTGAAACGTTGGCTGCCCTGTGTTGTTAATACACTTTATTTACTTCATTATATTGTGGTGTGCTGTCTCTTTGTTACCTGGATTTCCCTGGTTACCCTGTATATGTATATATATATATATATATATATATATATAGGCATACCCCGGTTTAAGGACACTCACTTTAAGTACACTCGCGAGTAAGTACATATCGCTCAATAGGAAAACGGCAGCTCACGCATGCGCCTGTCAGCATGTCCTGAACAGCAATACCGACTCCCTACCTGTACCGAAGCGGGGAGACTATAGAGCCTTTTACACATGTGTTATTTACATCAGTTATGCACGTATATGAAGATTGCCGTACAGTTCATGCATCGATAAGTAGGGGTATGCCTGTATATATATATATATATATATATATATATATATATATATATATATATATATGTATATATATATATATGTATATATATATATATATCAAACACACACAAGAAGGAAAGTCACTATATATACACAAAGGCTAACCCGGAACCCAAAAATAAATGTAATCCTGATGTCTTGGTTATAAAAAACAAAACAAAAAAATTATTCAATTGAGAGGGAAAAACTGGTGGTGCTGAGGGATGAAAAAAATATATAGACACACAAAAAGACTGACAAGATCCCTAAATATAACACTCACAATATGCCTGATATAAAAACAATGACAATAGGAGACAAACACCTGGACCCAGAGTCAGCATAGAAAATATGGCAAAGATTTTAATTAGAAGCACTAACATTTTAAAACATACAAATACTAATGGCAGCCATGCAACAATAAAAAGCCAGAAAATATATCAATATAGGCAGTGTTCGACAAACCTATACATTTGCTCGCCCCGGGCGAGTGGATTTAACCCCCGGGCGAGTAAATATTGGCCCAAGCAGCACACGTTTGGTACTAGGTGG
This sequence comes from Ascaphus truei, assembly GCF_040206685.1. Lineage (NCBI taxonomy): Eukaryota > Metazoa > Chordata > Amphibia > Anura > Ascaphidae > Ascaphus > Ascaphus truei. The sequence goes on along the minus strand of NC_134483.1, from coordinate 78,454,383 downwards.
CGAGTAGATTTTTTTGTGTGGCAAGTAGATTTTTTGGTGATTTGTCAACCACTGAATATAGGTATACAAAACATAAAAAACATGCTATTGGAAAGACTAAACTGATAAGCCAAAAATGTATCAACTAATAACCAACAAATAAATGGAGCAATACAAAACAGCTGAAAAGTAGAAACACCCCTAAGTACTCCTAACTACCAGATAATATGAGAAAATAAAAAAATATCTAAACTCAAAAACAATATTAAATTAAAAAAAATCTAGCAGAAAAAATATAAGTTGAGATAAACTTATGTGTACTAAAAATAAAGCACACTAGAAAAATATACAACCAAGGGGGAGACACAGGGGAGAAAAAAGATGAACAAAATTCTCATACCCTGTACAAACCAATAGCATGTAAAAAATGAATAACAAAAAATATACAAAAGTGCCAGCGAACATCCACAAATGAGGCACTGAGGTAGACAGAGAGATGAAATACTGCTCCTGTCAATGAATAATACTGATGCCAACAAGTGTCAAAGCTAGAGTGGATAAACCAGTCCCATTAATAGGAAACCCCTAGTGAGAGGCAAAGAGATACTGAGCTTCTGATGGTAACAGTCAGTCCATAGGGAATCCTGGTAGAGTAAGGTCCTTCACATATCAGGATCGCTGGTAAAGTTCACAAGGGGTGCACCATAAAGTTCTAATCTTGCAAAATAATTAAATAGAGGCTGCCATTAGAAACACTCAACGCGTTTCGCCCTAGCGGTGGGCTTCATCCCGGAGTGATAAGGATTAGGTGTGAAGAAACTACATACTATTAACTGACATCCCCAAACCCCAACCCACATCGTCATTCAATCAATCTCACACCCCAGTACATGAGAGAACAGAATGTAAGGTTTGTAACACACACGCACGCATGCACACTATTAACTGCCATCCCTCAACCCCTATCTCCAATACAGTATTAGCCGCCGAAACAAGACACCAAAATAATTGAAAAGTGAACCAAAATAGGAGAGAGTTTATACGGGTTTGATTTCTCACAACAATAGGACTGAATACATCCCGTATATAGATGCAGTCACCAGTATTAGATCACTTGCCGTGGAAAATCTGGGGCAATCTCACTGTAAATGCTTCAACATGCCTCAACATTTCTGTGAGATTCCTAATGGTCCATCGGATTAACACATAAAGGGGTCCCTGCAGTCACATTCAAACTGAATGGGACTGTAGGGACCTCTGCTGTGTTAATCCGATGGGCCATTAGGAATCTCACAGAAATGTTGAGGCATGTTGATGCATTTAATGTAAGATGATAAAATAGAAAAAACTGCGCACCAATTGTAGTGATAAAAGTGATAGCAAATAAAAAAAGTCTAGATGAGACTTAAGTGAATCTAAATGTGATAGTGCAAACAAATAGAATAGTACACCAAGGTTAAAGACAAATCAGTGACTTGTGCAAGTATTAATAAAATGTGACCATATACAATAACGAATGAGAGTCTGCTGCTGATCAGGGTTGATGGTTCAGCATCTTGGATGGCATATTAAAGAATAGAAAGTCAGCGCACAACTCCCATAGCATAGTATGTAAAATATAACGTGACAAATTCAAAGGGTGGTATTAAATGCATGTAGAGCAAAGCAAATCAACAAAGCAGGGCATGTTTGGGGCACATGTTACCACTACAGCATACAGCAGCTCACGGATCAGCACGCCACGGTCGACATCACTCGGATCCTCACTCGGTAAGTAGACGGGTCTTTGCAGCTTGGCACTCCGGTACCTGCTTCTGTTGTGGTATCCACTGCTTGTAAGCTTGTATGCTGGTATTGACCCCAACAGGGAACTCACGATGTTGAGAAAAGAGTTCTTGTTGGAACAGCATAAAGTCCCATACTGATGTTATCGGGCTCACACAACCCATGCTGGGTTGCATCTTGCGTCCTAGTATGGTCTTGTCCCGCATTCAGTTGTACTGTTGAATACTTTACTCCTCACCATCATTTTCTTGAGCTTATGAGGTTGTCTGTATGATAATTATGGTGTTTTAGGGAAGACCTGTTGCAGTCTTGTATCTTCCTGGAGAATGGTTTGTAGTTCCCTGGCGATCTAGTGTAGGGCTTCTAGGTGTGGGTTATGTGTGATCACCAAAGGTACCCTGTCACTTGTCTTTTTCTGTCTGTATTCAAGGAGATCACTTCTTGGTATTCTGGTGGCTTTGTGGATTTGCTGGTCTACAATTCTGTGGTTATATCCACAGTTTATGAAATCCGATCTCAAGGCTGTAATCCGCTGGCCTCTGTGTGTTGTGTCGGAGCATATCCGGTTGTATCGTATGGCTTGACTGTAGATGGTTGCATGCTTAGAGTGTGAGGGTGGAAGCTCTTGTCCATCAAATAGTTGGCTCTGTCTGTAGGTTTGCAGTATACAGAAGTCTGTAGTTGGTTGTTTTTATAGTAATGGTGGTGTCTAGGAAATATACTTAGTTCAGGGAATGGGAGAGTTTGAGGTTGATGGTCGGGTGGAACGTATCAAAGTTCCATGGAACTGTAGGATGTCCTGTTCACCAGAGGTCCAAATCAGGAGAATGTCATCGATGTACTGTGACATCGATGACATTCTCCTGATTTGGACCGCCTGTGAACAGGACCTCCTACAATCTCTTTTTACCTGTTGCTCTGATAATGCCCAAAGAAGCAAAATGCCCAAAGAAGTAAAAGGGCAGAGCAAGTCTTTGACAATTTACTACAAGAGCAATGTGAAGACCTTACTGACCTGCAAGCCCATTTCTCTAGGTTAGAAAAATATTTGACCCAGGATGTCAGAATTTGGTGGGATATAGTTACGCTATAAAACCACATCAAGGTAAAGTGTAGTCCTAGAGGGATCAGGGTAGTAAAGACACCTACTTTTGGATTCCCAGACATTGATTTTGAGACCAATTGGAAAGCAGTTTTGGATGACTGTTCCTTTAAACTTATGGGACTGATCATTCAATTTAAAGCAAAGGAGAAACCTTCACTGGATAAGGAGATAAAAAATTACAAATTAAACGGGCAATATACTGTTATGGAAGGCTTTAAAGATCTGGAAGTGACTCTGTCAGCAAATATTAACAACATTAAGAACGATATTATGTTAAAGAAACAAGGGAAATTCGAGAGAGACCATCAGGACTATGAGAGAAAACAAATGAATTGCTGGCAGAGGCCATCACAATCAAGGAGGTTCAACTCTACTCCAGCCAGAGGAGGAAATAAAACCTCTCATATATTTCCTGTTAACAAATCCATCTTAAAGAAAAAATTGCAGACAGAGTCAGCGAGTTGGGAATTGAATTATTATGACAAGGATTTATTTTCAAATTCAGTATCATTTCAGAGCCCTAGCCATTCTGAGGATGAACGCCCCAATATTGAGCAACCACATGGCGCTAGGACATATTGGCGACAAAATTCTAGAGATGAAGAGAGGTCCTCTATAGATTTCCTATCTCGGTCAAAAAACCTAAGAGGACTAGGAGAGGGAGGGGGAAGGAAACAGAAAACAACCACAGAAAAGAAAGAAGCACTTTTAATCAGTACTTGTAGTGTTATTAATATTTCAAATGTAACAGTATCAGAATCTGAATGATCTCTCCTTAATTAAGGTTTAAAATTCATCCCCTCAATGAACTTGAACCTTTTTGACACTGATCGACCTACACAAATTTGTGAGGAAGAACACAATCAATAAGTTTTTGGTTCTGAAGAAAGAGCTGGGGGTGAATTAGAAGATAATATTGAATATCCCTAGAGAGTCTTGAGGTGGGGATGAAAGTTTGAATTTTGATGATTTATGCAGAATACAGGATCTCAATAAATTGTTAAGTGATCAATTGGAGGATGCCTTACCTATAGCAATGTTTGATAGTAAGGGTTCAGGTTTTAGGGGAAGATTAGTATTTTACCCCATGATTGTCAAGGATCACTTCATTTCAACCTTTGAGAGACTTGTGGAAAGGGATCTGCTCTTACTGGAAGGTGGATACAGCTTTGATATCTCCCCTCTTTGGCAGAACTATACATATTGCAATTTAACTCCACTAGAAACAAGGGCATTGGCTTCTCTGCACGCCAACAAAGATTTGGTTATTAAAAGTGTAAATGAGTGTGGGACGATAGTGGTGCAGCAAAGGACGGACTATCACAGCAAGTCTTTATGCCAGCTTTGTGAAGCTTCCTCCTATGCTGTACTACGGTCTGACCCCACCTGGCCATTTCTGAGGGAATGACAGAATTTGCTAGAGGAAGGAAAGATTCTGGGGGTTTTCAGTGAAAAAGATATTGATTTTCTTTTTAAAACCTATACTGTTATCCTCATTTTTCACCATCTCCCAAAGATCCATAAGACATTGGTCTCCCCTCCGGGGAGGCCAATAGTCTCAAGTATTGTATCTTTGGGAGAAGGTTTTTCACGTTACGTTGATCGTTTCCTCCAACCCCTTGTCCGCGAACCCCCATCTTTTATCCTGGATAGTGAAGATTTTATTAACAAAATCTAGAGTGGAAGAGACAATACCTATTGGTCACACTGGATGTGACCTCACTCTACACGATCATTGACCACATCCAAGGGGTGACAGCTGTCTGCTATTTGTTAAAATGGTCTAATTTATCATTCTTTCAGAGTACATTTATTTTGGATGTAATTCACTTTTTGTTGACGCACAATTATTTTCTTTTTGAGGTTTTCTATCTCCAGACACGTGGAACAGTGATGGGTACTAGCTTTGCCCCATCTTTCACCAATCTTTTTACGGGTTGGTGGAAACTGTTCCACGTGTTTGGAGAGAGAAACCCTTTTAGGCACAATATTATTTTTTACCATCGCTTTATAGATCACTTAATTATGCTGTGGGATGGAGATATAATTTCACTTATGGCATTTATTGAATTATTGAACACTGTAGGAGACGTGTTCAGAGGTACGCAATGGAGACTGTTTTTAAGGTGAAATTAAAATTAGGCTTTATTGCACCTGTCGCTTTAACACAGCAAAACATACACTACCGACACACTTAATCCGAGCAGGGCTAGTTCCGCAAGCCGGGGGATGCCCCGGCTTGCTAGCCCCACTCCCTCGGCGTGCCGCGCGTCACCGATGCGCGGTCACGCGTCATCGGGTGCCAGCGCCCCCTGCACGCGCGTCCAGGGCTGCCCGAGGGAGCCCTGGTGTCCCGCGATGTGGGGGACGGCGGCAGGGGGTTCCGGGGGACCCGGCGGACCCGGCAGCGGGAGGGAGAGCGCCCCGATCGGAGGGCGCTCTTCCGCTGCTTCGGCGCGCGCCAGGCACCCTCCGGCGCGCGCCAGGTTACTGCTGCGGCCGAGAACGGGCAAATGCTCGAATAAACTCGGCCGCAGCAGTATGAAAATAAGCCAAACAAAAAACCTATCTCTGCTTTTTAGACTATCTACAGTACATATGTTGCTCAGCCCTCTCTGACTGGGTTTGTTAGCTAAGCTATTTACCAGCCCCAAAATATAAACACATATACAGATATATAACAGTTCCAAAATAAAGTCTTATCTGTTCTCCTGAAGCTGTAGGGGAAGTCCTCTCTGCTCTCCTGGGTAAGCACCTTTGTGTGCTACAGCAATGTCTGTCCAGGTTTTGAGGTCTGGTCCCCTTGTCTTGCTATCAGCATACAGTCAGTCCTTCTGCAGCTCAAGACAGCCGTTCCTCTGGTCAGTCCCTCCCACCCCCCAATTGAGAGACTCAGAAATTTCTGCTCTGTCTCCTAGTTCAGCTCAGATGTGAGCTAAGGAGTCTCTCTTCCTGTCTCAAAGGCAGGCTTTTTCTAACACCTCTAATTAGCCAGGTGCTGGTCAATTAACCAGCACACTGCTGAATTAGAGGCAAGTTTTCTAAACAGGGTAAGTCCCCTGTTACATACCTCCCCTGTTTGTGGGAAGCTCGGGCTTGCCACGGCCAAAGCCCATCCTTCCACTCTCACTCGAGATATCTCTGGGACTTGAATGAGAGAGGATGGAAGAGAACCCTCAGTCCTGCTGGGATTGGAGCCCTTCCTCCAGTTTAGTAGTGTCTCCTCCAGAAGATGTTTGAGTTCAGCAGTCCTCAGTCGCTCAAGGAGAACTTTTCCCAAGTACAGTCTTTCTACTGACCATGTGGTCCTGAGCTTTCCCCTGTGTCGGGCACTCCCCTTTTTGTAGGCAGACTGTATGGCGACAGTCGCAGAGCGCCTATGCAAATCGCGCTCTCTCGCCATCCTTCCCATGTACTCCACTTTAGCACAAAATGTCCATTTCCTGGTATCACCAGAGTGCCCTATCTTTTCAGCTTCTTCAGCTAAGGATTCTTCTGGCTTAGATTCTGCAGTCCTACCTCTGTTTGTTGCCTGTTGGGCGGTTGCAGGTTTGGCTAGTGCTTTCTTAGGTGGCTCAGACTTCGTAATCTTGTTTTGAAGGTGAGTGGTGTCCCCAGCTCTCACTGTACACTTGTCCTCACGGGCCTTAGTTACTGTGGGATACCGATGCTTGGACAGAGCCAATACCTTTTCCCGTATTGGAAGCATTTGTAAGTTAGTGGACTGCAGAGTCTCACTCTGTTTCTTGAGTGTTTCCTGCTCTTCTCCTTTCAGGGTCTTTATTTCTTTCCTGTGCTTTCTCCGAGCTTGCTTCCACCTATCATTCTTTATTTTGTGGAGCACTGTGAACTTATTCGCTTGGGCCGCAGATACTCGTCTCAGTTTCTGGACCTTTTTGCGCTCCCTCTTGTACCGAGTCACCTGGTCTCTAAGCTTAGCCCCTAGCGATGCTTTGTTGATGGTCAGGGTAGCCTTCAGTTTATCCTGCTGCTTTGCGAGGACACACTGGGTAATCAGACGTTCCTGCAGCACTTGTATTCCCTTAGTAGCCTGCAGATTTTCTTCCTGCAGAGTTCGCTGCTGCACTTTGACATTCTTGAGGTGTGCATGCAGACCTTGCAGTTTGTTCTGCAGTCGGTGCTCTGCTTCAAATTTCTCATCTTCCAACCGTTTCTTTATTTTTTCAAGCTCGTGCAGCTTTTCATTCTTTCCATTGACGTGGATTGTCAACTCCGAAATTTTTTTTTTTAATCTTAAATTTTCTCCTTTTTCAGTCTCTGTGCTATTCAGGGCCTCCTTGTAGTCCACCTTCCATTTTTGCACATCTGCTTGGAGGCGGGCTGTCTCCTGGCGTGAGACTTCCATCTCCAGGTTTAGATTCTGAAGCTCCTTCTGAGAGACTTTGAGATCTAAGTTAAGATGTAGGATAGTTTTCTTTGAAATGTCCAGCTCCTCAGTGAGACTGTGAAGTTCCTTTCTGGAGACTTCCAGTTCTGTGCGGCAGCTGTTGATCTCATGATGTGAGGCATCCAGTGCTCTGCGGAGTGTATGAACCTCCTTCTGAGATACGTAGACGTCTGAAAGGACACTGTTGACCTCCTGTTGTGAGGTTTTCAGCTCTATGTGAAGAGTGTGAACCTCTTGCTCGAAAACTGTCATCTGCTTCAGTGCCTCCTCATACTTCCGTTTCAGCTTAGCCATCATTTTATCAGATTGGCCCTGCTTTTTATCCATGGCGGAAATAGTAGCGTTTGCCGTATCTAGCTCAGTCTTGATATCATCCAATTCTGTCCTGGCCGAAGAGTACATTGTGAGCACATGTTCCTGTAGCTTCACGTTATTTTTCCGGAGCCGATCACAGTCACTCCTGGCAACCTTCAGGGCTGGTCAAGGGATCGTCACTCACCGGTTCCGGCTCCGCTTCCCTGGGATGGTTGGTTGAGGGTTTCACACTATTAGCACCGGACAGACACTTCTTTGGGATACACGACTTCTGCCTTGGGCCCTCTGGATATTCGGTCATCCGCGCGACGACTTTTCCATTTTTTCTAGGCTGCAGGGCATTTCGGACCCCCTTTTCCTCCGCAAGATCTGCAGATGTGTCTGTTCCTTCCACGGTAAGTGAAGAACCGCTTTTCTTTTTCTTTTTTCGCCTTTTTGTTTTGGATGACACCGTCCCCTCAGGGATACTGGGGTCTCCATCTTCATTTGAAATTTTAGCAGCGTCACTGGATTCACCTGGCTTTTCTTGCAACTGTAACAGCTGACGGAAATATTCGGTGATCCACTGCTCCCGCTCTTTCTCCTGCCGATCATATTTGTCATCATAGGGAGCGGTCTTTTCGGTTCGTACCGAGTTCAGGCACCCCCACCATTCTTGGGGTGTTTTGTGGGTGTGACTCGGTTTTGGTTTCCCATAAGAGATGTCTTCCTCCTCATTGGACTGGAAGGGTCACTCTTCCGTGGGGTAGGGTTCATTACAGGAACGCTGCATCTTGTCCTCCATTTTGGGGCTATCAGGTGTAATTTTCTTCCTGACATCAGGAGGCACTATTGTAGCTGTTTCCACTGTATTTGCTAGAACCCCAAATGGTTGTAGTCCTACAGGTGGGCATATTTTGCTTGTAGAGGTCGTAGCTTTCACAGGCCTCTCTGTAGACTTTTTCTTCCCTTGGGAACGTTTTACAATATTAGCAGTACTGTGCATGCATTCACTCTCATCGTCTGAATAAGGCCTGAAGGGACACTGCTCCATGTGGTGGGGTTCTTTACACAAGGAACAAATTTTCTTCCCTATTTTTACAGAGTCTGTATTTGACTTCAGCTGGGTGGCCATTTTAAATTCCCAGGGTTCTATTTCTTTAAATATAATGCTTGCTAGCTGCCCATTTTCTGGCTTCAGCAAAGGCATTTGCTTTACACCATTTACTTGCTATTTGCAATCCCTCCGCTTCAGCATCAGAATTTGGTTTTCTGCTTTTCTGCATATACTCCATTCACAGCTGGTAGTCCTATGTGGTGTGGCAACCTTTATTTGCAGAATCAGTACCGCTCGTGGGTCACCATCTGTATTCACTGCTTCAGCGAAACATTTGAAAACAACAAATGCCTATTTTTTTAAGGGCTAACTCACTTCTTGAACCCTGACTACGGCTGGAAGGCAAAACCTCTACTTCAATGACCATATTACACTTTATTGTGATAGGCAAATAAGGTTTACCTGCTTCAGCAGTCTCTCTCTCTCTCTCCTCTTGGGATTGGGGAAAAGAGTCCATCTGTGGTTTTGTGAGTTTCAGTGCAGTGTAGGTCAAAGTGTCAAAGGGGTCAAAATGTTTTCAACAATGCACAGCATGAATTATACAGTAGTGTAGAAGGCCATAAAACAAAATAGTTAAATAAGCATATTAAATAAATGCATGCTCAGCAGAGCTGAAATAGAGTGTGTGGCATGTAATGATGCAATTCCGCATCTATTGAGGAAGATTGGCGAAATAAAATGTACAAGTTATTTGAAGTCTTTTTGAGTTAACGGAGATATAAGAATTCCAGTGAGTTTGCAAAAATGTTGTCATACCGCTCAGATTTGCAAAACTGAAACTGCTTCTTAAAAAGCCTTTCTCACACAGTTTGGAAATGCTAGAAGGGCTTAAAGAAAACGAGAACCTGCAAATCCAATAGGACTCACCACATGGATATGTACTGCACCGACACACTTTATTCGAGCAAATACCCAGTATGTACCTGGCAGATACCTGGAATGCGCCGCTCCTCACCTCTGACAAGCCCCGTTGCGTTTGCCTTCCCAGCCTGGGTTCATGCCTGGCTGACGGGCGGCTGATCTGTTAAATGATAATGATTAGGATTTAATAGGCTGCAATGCTTCGCGTGTCTACCAGATGGCATAAATTCATGAATTGTAATGCAGTATATATATATATATATACTGTGCAGTATTGCAGCCAGTGGGAATAAAATGCTTCAATCCCTGCCTCTAAAATACCTCAATGCACTCGGGCAGAAAACAGTCACAAACCTCAATACACCCGGGTATACCCGAATTCGTGGGACTAGCCGAGCTCGAATAAAGTGTGTCGCCAGTGTACTTGTAGCCATGCTGTAAAATGGACTACAGTCATCTCTCCTGCTGACAGTAAGGCCTGGTAAGTTATGGGCATGCCAGCAGTAATTATGGAGGTTTGCCCTCACACCCTGGTGAGGTGCCCTATGTATGGATGGGAGTGGCAACAAACTCTGAATCCATAATTAGTGATGTCAGAGTTGTGCCTGCCTCCAGAGGATACATAAGGAGGATACTGCTAAAAAGTTAGAGTTGGTTGTAGATGTTGAAGCAAGGAGCGAGTCTGAGTACAGACTTGGGAGGAGGCAGCTCACTAGACTGTGACCAGGGACCTGGCACAGGGAATATCTCCCTGCGGGGAGATAGGGAATCCACCAGATTGGGAAGAGATACCTTTCAAAGGGAACTGGCCCACCTCACCTCAATAAAGATGATCTTGTTCAATCATACCCTCGTGTGTAAGTGTGGAGTGATTACACAGAGGAGTGCACCACAGAGGAGTTCCTCACCAGGACCATCCACAAGCGGACGCTGGGATCCTGATGAGGTGGAGGCGCTGCACTGGATCTAGGTAGGACTCAAGTACACTACCTCAGCTGCCTGTCTGGGTTGGCAATCCCCACACAACATCATGCGGGAGACTCAGGAGTCCTGTTGCCAACAGGTGCACCACCAGACACTACACTGTAATGGGGACTGGTTAGACCACAGGGGCCAATGTGAGATTGGATGGGTCAGGCTAGGCCAGAAAATCCGTTACATACTTTTCAAAGCTACGAGAATATTCCCCTTGATGTTGAAGGAGTAGTTAAACAATTCCTAAAAATATAGCATAATTTAAAATACAATGTTCTTTTGGCTAATATAAATTGAAAACTTAGTTTGATTATTTTATATATTGTAGTCTGCAAGATGTCCATAAATTCCACCATTGTTTATGATACTGTGTTTCAAAACATTTTTTTTCTAAAGATGCAAATTTGCTCTCATATAGCTGATTTATTTTACAGAGTGAATAACACTAGCATAATCCTCAAACTCAATATAATTATATAAATCTAGAATGTAATGTCACACAAAATGAATTAAAAACCCCAAAACAGGATTGTTGTCAACAAACTGTAAAAAGTAACTCATATTAATGTGAGTTTTATTTCACTACTGAATACACATAATCTGTGCAGAGAATATTTACCATCTGTAGACGACCTACTTAAAGATATTTTTTGTAATCTCTTTTGCTTCTATATTTCCTTCTGCCAATTGACTCTCTGATGCTTAAAGTTGCATCTTTAAAGAACTGAAGTACTTTACTTTATAAAGCAGAGCCACAGATGTACAACACACTTGGGTACCAATGAAATTAGTTCTTGTGCACTGAATCTTTAATGTCTCATACTAACAAGTTCATAAACAGTGTTTGAATCTTAAAGATCAGTCACAGCAATGAGATTATGCCTTCATTTAAGCAATGTAGAAAGGAATAAAGGATTGGGTAAATTAATCAGAATTTTAATTTTGCAAAAGAATATAGTATTAGAACATTTAAAAAGCAATTCTCGCCATCTGTGTTCGAGTAGAAAGACATCATTACTTTGTTGCAATTAAAATAAAATCCACATAAAAATATACCAGAATGAATATGTTGGTGGTCTTAAGTTAATGCTAAGTAACAACAAACAATTAATAATATAATAGAAACAACCCTACAGAATATTTTCTTAGTTCATTGCTAGATTCATAAGTAAAACTAACTGTTAAAATGTGTTTACTGTAAATGTACATCTTCATTATAATTTACAGTAATATCATGTTAAATGAAAAAGTAATTTACGTAGAAATACAAATATTCAGTAGTAATATTGTTAGTTATTTTGTACTGCAGTAATTTTAATGTTTTACATTGTTACCCCATGTAGCACTTTATGGCCTGGTTATATCAAGCTGCGGTAATGAAAGTAAAAAGTAGAAATGCTGTACTACCACCTCAAAAAAGTATAATTTTTATAGTGCAGTACATCATTGCAACACTGGTCTCAGGCCGCAGGGCACTGCGTGGCCGTCCGTTCACCGGTGTAACTACTATAGAGCTAATGGGTATGCATCCCTATTTGGGGCCTTCCCTACAATACTCAGCTGTGGTGACTCAGGGCCTAGCTGGGGCCTAAGGGACACTACTAGGCCTAGTCCAGGGAAGCACTGTTCCCTGGACACTATCTTACTTGTTGCCCTCCTCGTTCCGACTGGCGCGCGGTCCCCGTTTGCATCAAACCTCTCTCTGCTTTCCTGCTCGAGCCCTTTTGGCTTACTAATCCCATGTAGTGCCTACCTTCCTAAGCACTTGGGGACATGTAGTCCCACGCAGCTCTTGCGGAGCCACCTAAGATGGCCGCCGCAACACGGCACCCACTGCGCATGCGCGACACTCGTATTGCGCATGTGCAACATCTCAAAATGGCCACCGCCTGCACTGGAGCGCTCCCAGATCGCACGGGGCACTGGCACCTAGCTTTCTGCTCCCCTGCACCTAGCCACCAGCTCCCCCGAACCTACATTAGGGGAAAAGGGGGGGGTACACACACTTCAAAAAATTCTTTCCATAAGACCTACATTGACAAACCTAAGGCTAAGGGAGGGAGTCACTGGTGTCAGGCCCTTCTGGATCAGAATCCGCAACCTCTGCTGCTGCTGGGTAGCACCACTGTCACAGCATACTTCTAAGCTCTACTTCTCACTGCTCATACCTGTATCCCGCTCCCTCTGGTTTCCTTTAAAAGCAGACCATTTCAACTTCCTGGTTGCCTGTTCAATGTTCCGTGGATCTCTATAGACATATGGAGGGATATTTTCTTAGCTGCGAGAAGTGCATATTTGTGCAGAAAGAGTGCCTTTCACTTGGAAATGCAAGTTGCTATGTTCTGTAAATTGTTCTTCCATATCCACATATCGAACCAGTGTGAAAGAGGCTAGGATTCTGGCTCTGCAAATCCAAGCAGCATGACAAAAATGGCTCAAACTCATTGAAAATACTGTAGCTCCATTAAAACCTCAAAAAAGGCAAAACAGCTTTAAATAACATGCAGATTTTGTCACACCACCTTCGGGATGCTGAGATAGCCTCAATAGATGTGGAATTGCATCAGTACAAGCAACACATGCTAATTCTGCTATGCTGAGCATAAACTTACAGTACATAGTTGATATGCCGAATTAACTAATTATTGTCCTTCTACACTGCAGTCTAACTCATGATGTACATTGTAAAAAATTAAATTGGCCTATATAAATATCAATCCACACAAAAAAATTCATATTAATTATGTGGCCCAAATTGCAAGCCACATTGTCTCCTTAAATCAAATGCAGGCTCCAAAAGACACATGGCCTAATTAGCGGCCTATTTAAACCCCCTAGCAAAAACTAATTTCCTTATTGCCAATTTAATGTAGCCCTGGTTCCCCCACAACTAAAGGGGCTACCGGTACTGCTGTTACCTGTTGGCTCACAGAAGGCCTGAGCCTGGGGTGCAGCGCCTCCACCTGAAAGGGATCCTTGCGCAGCAGGATAAACCCCTCCTAGGAACAATACCAGTAATACACACACACACTTGGGTAAATATATATATCAACTTTTACTGTACACCCTAATAACAGTACCTTGTACCACACACTATAATAGGCCCCAAACCTGATACCACCAGTGAGTGTCCCCAAAGTACATTGGGTGCCAGGAACCAATACCCTGATGTCCTTTTCCCAATGTCAAGGCCCACCCAAAGTGTAGGAGATAGCGCTATCCCTTGGAATGTTGGTGCACTTAATTGAGGTACATGCCGGGTACTCCAGTACCCGGTGCAGCCGATTTAGCAGCAGGGATCCGCTTGATCCAGCGACGTTGTCGTCCGTGAAGGCATCCGAATCTGTGAGGGATGAGCTCCGGTAGGACGGTCCCACCTTTGAGAGTCTCTGTATTCAAAGGTGGTCTGGTCCTAGACCACAGGCCGCAATCACCGCATGGCGTCTTCCTCTGTGTCCATGACACTACTAGTAATGGGGAAGCATCCCTAAATAGGGCCTTCCCTGATACAACCACCAGCTCAATTGAGTGGGGCCTATCTGTGACCTAAGGGGGATAAATCCCAAATTGTTGCACTCAACCTGATAACGTATTTATTCAAAAACCTATAGTACACTGGTGACACACTTTATTCGAGCACGGCTAGTCCCGCGAATTCGGGTATACTCTGGTGTATTCAGGTTTCTGATAGTTTTCTGCCAGAGTGCATTGCGTTCTTTTCCGGCAGGGATTTAAGCTTTTTATTCCGGCTTGCTGAAATACTGCAATGCCGTTAAAATACACATGGTGGCGCTTGCGAGCTGTTCTCTGTGAAGCCGTCCCCTATAATGAATTGGAATGCAGTATATATACTGTATATATATATATATATACTGTATAACAACAACCCCTATAAGCCCTAAAATACAGTACTGTACACATACTGTACAGTACTGTATTCTGTATGCATATACATAAATGATACTACTGTATGGGCGGTGGGGGCGTGATGTGTTTGCAGCAGAGAGAGATCCGCTGCTCTCTCTCTGCGCAAACATCGGCACAATAAAAATTATTTGAAATACATTTTTATTGATAGTGTAGATGTGCAGGGGGTCTCCGGAGCTGAATCGCGTTGGTTTTAGGTCTGGGGACCCCGTGCCCCCCGAGATACAGGCCCCTTTAGGGGGTGCCGGTATCCCTCTGCGTTTAAAGGCCCCGATCACGTGACCGCGGCCTGTAAACCAAGCAGAGCAGAGGGATACCGGCACCCCCTAAAGGGGCCTGTATCTCGGGGGGCACGGGGTCCCCAGACCTGAAACCTGTGCGCTTCTGCTCTGGAGACCCTCTGCACATGTACAGTATCAATAAAACACATACAATATACAGTATAAATAAACACTCGTTCTTTACCTTAGCGTCTATGCGCTATGTTAAAGAAGCATCATTTGTGTATTTTAATAATATTGTACAGTGAGCAGGGGGTTCCCTGAGCCAGAAATTAATGCTCAGGGACCCCCCCTGCTCCTGATCAATTATTATTAAAAATACGGAAAATGCTGCGTCATTACCATAGCGGATAGCCGCTAAGGCAATGAAGGGGTTAACCCACCGTGCCCGCTTTATTGTGTGTAGTGGGGATGAGTGAGGGGGGTATTTGGCCCTTGGGTTGAGTTTAGGTCTTGTGGGAGGGGGGGGGTTGCGGGTGCACTTAACACCTTCACGACCGTAGCAGTTAATACCGCCACGGTCATGAAGGGGTTAAGCCCTCCCGCTACCCCCCCCCCCGCAAGCCCTCCCCAACCATCGTTGGGGCTAATACCCCATTCACCCACCCTCCCGCTACCCACAATAAAAAAATACACACACACAGCACAGCAGCCGCCAAAAAATAAATAAATAAAAATAAAAATAAATAAATGACAATAAATACATTTGAAATACATTTTTATTGATAGTGTAGATGTGCAGGGGGTCTCCGGAGCTGAATCGCGTTGGTTTTAGGTCTGGGGACCCCGTGCCCCCCGAGATACAGGCCCCTTTAGGGGGTGCCGGTATCCCTCTGCGTTTAAAGGTCCCGATCACGTGACCGCGGCCTGTAAACCAAGCAGAGCAGAGGGATACCGGCACCCCCTAAAGGGGCCTGTATCTCGGGGGGCACGGGGTCCCCAGACCTGAAACCTGTGCGCTTCTGCTCTGGAGACCCTCTGCACATGTACAGTATCAATAAAACACATACAATATACAGTATAAATAAACACTCGTTCTTTACCTTAGCGTCTATGCGCTATGTTAAAGAAGCATCATTTGTATTTTAATAATATTGTACAGTGAGCAGGGGGTTCCCTGAGCCAGAAATTAATGCTCAGGGACCCCCCCTGCTCCTGATCAATATTATTAAAAATACGGAAAATGCTGCGTCATTACCATAGCGGATAGCCGCTAAGGCAATGAAGGGGTTAAGGCATATTAAACAATTAATACATTCAATACATATTTTTCACGTCTGTGTTAAAACTCCCTGCCTTCTCTCTAATCTACTGTATGTAAAACCCCCTCCCCCTATTCTCGCTTTTAAAACTCCCTGCCTTCTCTCTAATCTATGTAAAACCCCCTCCCCCTATTCTCGCTTTTAAAACGCCCTGCCTTCTCTCTAATCTATGTAAAACCCCCTCCCCCTATTCTCGCTTTTAAAACGCCCTGCCTTCTCTCTAATCTATGTAAAATCCCCTCCCCCTATTCTCGCTTTTAAAACGCCCTGCCTTCTCTCTAATCTATGTAAAAAAAACCTCCCCCTATCCCCCTATTGTGTGTGTGCGTTAAGCTTCCCTGCAATCTATGTAAAAAAACCTCCCCCTATTGTGTGTGTGTGTTAAATCTGCCTGGCCTGTGTTTCTGAGTGCTGAGTGCTCTGCGTTAAAGGCCCCGATCACGTGATCGCGGCCTGTAAACCAAGCAGAGCAGAGGGATACCGGCACCCCCTAAAGGGGCTTGTATCTCGGGGGGCACGGGGTCCCCAGACCTGAAACCTGTGCGCTTCAGCTCTGGAGACCCCCTGCACATCTACACTGTGAATAAAACACACACATCATTAAAGAATCATTCTTTAGCTTAGCGGCTATGCGCTATGGTAAAGAAGCAGCATTTCTGTATTTTTAATAATATTGTACAGTGAGCAGGGGGTTCCCTGAGACAGAAATCTAATCTCAGGGGACACCTTGCTCCTGCACAATATTATTAAAAGTTCAGAAATGATGCTTCATTAGCATAGCGTATAGCCGCTATGGTAATGAAGGGGTTAAGGCATAATAACCAATAAATACATTCAATACACTACCCACTACCCATGGCAACCTCCGCTGCTGTACAGTAAAACAGAGAAAAAAATGAACACTTTCAAAGTAATGTCCCCTAACCCCTTAATCACCATAGCGGTTATTAACCGCTACAGTCATGAAGGGGTTAACCCACCCTCACCCACCACTCGGGACGCCTACTGTACATACCCTCCCACTCTAACCCCCCACCCCGTGAGGCCTAACCACCCTCAACCCTCACCCACTAACTACCCACAAGGGAGGCCTACCCACATACCGTTGGGGAACATTCCCCCCCCCACACCCCACCCCCAGTCTCCGCAATCAAAACAATGCACAGCCCCACAATAAACAGCATTCTATTTATTAAATACATTACCCACCCCCTGTGCCCCCCCCATAAATACAAGATTTATTCTTTTACATTCAGGGTCCATAACGCAGCCCCACGCTAGTCCCCGGTGGGCTGGCAGGGCACCTGGACAGACCTACAGTTTACCAGCAGCATTCCACAGGTTCTGGAGGCCTGCTGGTGGATCCTGCCAGCACCATAGCCCTCAGGTGGTCTCCTTGGGTCACTGTGGAACACAATTGGGTCCCCACGGTAGGCCCAAGGATGTCTGGGAGCCCCGGGTCAAACCCACAGGTGTCTGCGGGGCCTCGGGTGGTTCCCATGGGGGTCTGGGGAACTCACAGGTGCTCACTACGGGTCCGCGGTGCCCCCACAGAAGTGGGACCACACATCATCATCCCCGCACCTACGGGTCGGAGGTGCCCCCACAGAAGTGGGACCACACATCGTCATGCCCGCAGACTACGGGTCCGCGGTGCCCCCACAGAAGTGGGACCACACATCATCATCCCCGCATGTGTCACCCGTGGAACCACCAGCCTGATACCCTTTAGGATACCCGGGGATTCCCGCGGGTGGTCTCCAGAGGTCCCACGCAAAACCACGGAAGTAACCCTGAATGTAAAAAAATAAACCTGGCCTATACATTCAATACATACACCCTCCCCCCCAACACCTACAGTACAATAATGTGCAAAATAACTATTATCCAGATATGGATAATAGATTAATTGCCCATTATTAAAAACATGAACTAGCATATACAAATAAATAAAGTACTACTGACCTCATCAATACGAAGTGTCCGATGCCAGCGCCTTCCTTCTCTTGCCCACACAATACATAGCCAAAACCAAGGCAATACATTGCAAGTACATTCAGATATCAATTAACCCCTTAAACACCTTATCGGATAATAACCGCAAAGGTAATTAAGGGGTTAAGCCACACAGGCACGATACCCACCCTTCACCCATGAATTTGTACTGTGGCTTCATCATGCAACTATATATATATATACTGTATATATATATACAGAGAGAAAGAGAGAGAGAGAGAGAGAGAGATATATACAGTATATATATATATATATATATATATATATATGTATATATATATATATATATATATATATACACACACACGTTATATACACACCCATGATAAACCAATATACAGTACAAATAAATGTAGAAGGGTTATCAAAAGCACTGTCCTACAACCAAACACTTCTCCATACATACACACTAAATTAAAATCAATTTCCTTTAATATTCATAACTGATCTCTCAATCTACTGTAAATCATCACTAAACCTCTGAAAAGCCATTTAAACAACTTACATTCCAATATAAATGATGCCTAAATATCTATGCACCATATACATTCTGCAAATTAATCAACCAAGTAAACAAAACTCAATTAGCAATCATTATTTACTGTACATCCCTAAACAATTCACACTAGATCCCGAACAATAAAACCATTAACAAATTCACGCCTAGAGCAGAACAATTAAGCCTTTGAAAAAATATAAGTACCGACAAAAATACAACCTTTACAAACCAAGCCTATCCCTGACCTTCCTCAAACACACAATACAATACCAAGGAATACATTTATCTAATTTTAAAATACTTTAAACTCACAATAAAGCATAGCAGCATACACAAAATAATTTAAAACACATCTAATCCAGCTTTTAAAACAACATCATTTCTTACCCTGTACTGTACTGTATGTATATATCTCTCTAGACATATACAGTATACATACATACATACAGTGGCAAGAAATGATATACCACAAAAAAAAAAAATACACATGTTAAAAAACCTTTTGAAAAAATTAACAAGTTAAATAAAATACATTTCTTTACTGTAGTTCACTTACCATTACTTGCCCCCACCGACTCCCGTTGCGCAGCTTACTCACAAACCAATCCACGATCAGGAACCCATAAAATAATAAACCATTCAAAATAATAAACATTAATCTAAAAATCCAAACCAATCCACGGGTCTTCTACTTGTAATACATCTTCATCTGTATTCTTCTTTCTTCTATCTCCTTCCGGGCGGGGCAGGGCGTGGTCTTCTTTCCATCATCGGCCACGCCCTTGTCTTTTTTCTTCTCCGGAGGTCCTTCCTCCGCGGCGTCTGGCTGCAAAATGAGACGACATAGGCTTTTAAAGGCCTATGACGTCACATTTTTCGTCATGGTTCCCACGGTCCTGATTGGACCGTGAAAACCATGTGTTTTGGCCGATAAAAAAAAAATGATGACGTCACTTAAAGGGAATGAAAGCACAGCCAATCAGAATGGCTTTGCTTCAATTGCCTTTAAGATGACGTCATGAAAAGGCACATGGCTGCCCTCACATGGTATGGTAGCCAATCAGAGCGTGGGAACTTTATCCCTACTCTGATTGGCTCTGGTATACCATGTGTCAGGGGCTTGGGGGAGAAAGGATGTGACGTCAATAAGGATAAAGTTCCCACGCTCTGATTGGCTACCGTACCAGGTGACAGGTTTTCATTGACGTCACATCCTTTCTCCCCCAAGCCCCTGACACATGGTATACCAGAGCCAATCAGAGTAGGGATAAAGTTCCCACGCTCTGATTGGCTCTAGTACCATGTGTGCACGGCCATGTGCCTTTTCATGACGTCATCTTAAAGGCAATAGATAGCCTTGGTTGTACTGTAAAGGTTGTATTTTTGTCGGTACTTATATTTTTTCAAAGGCTTAATTGTTCTGCTCTAAGCGTGAATCTGTTAATGGTTTCATTGTTCGTGATTGAGTGTGAAATGTTTAGGGATGTAAATAATGATTTCTAATTGATTTTTGTTTACGTTGATTAATTTGCAGAATGTATACAGTATGGTGCATAGATTTTATGCATTTTGGAATGTGACTTTTTTCATTGGTTTGTGATCATATACAGTACAGTAGATTGTGAGATCAGTTAGGATTTTTAAAGGAAATTGATTTTAATGTAGTGTCTGTATGGAGACGTGTTTGGTTGTAGGGCAGTATGCTTTTGATAACCCTTCTACATTTATTTGTACTGTATATTGGTTTATCATGGGTGTGTATATAACGTGTGTGTATATATATATATATATATATATATATATATATATATATATATATACTGTATATATATCTCTCTCTCTCTCTTTCTCTCTGTCTCTCTGTATATATATATACAGTATATATATATATAGTTGCATGATGAAGCCACAGTACAAATTCATGGGTGAAGGGTGGGTATCGTGCCTGTGTGGCTTAACCCCTTAATTACCTTTGCGGTTATTATCCGATAAGGTGTTTAAGGGGTTAATTGATATCTGAATGTACTTGCAATGTATTGCCTTGGTTTTGGCTATGTATTGTGTGGGCAAGAGAAGGAAGGCGCTGGCATCGGACACTTCGTATTGATGAGGTCAGTAGTACTTTATTTATTTGTATATGCTAGTTAATGTTTTTAATAATGGGCAATTAATCTATTATCCATATCTGGATAATAGTTATTTTGCACATTATTGTACTGTAGGTGTTGGGGGGGAGGGTGTATGTATTGAATGTATAGGCCAGATTTATTTTTTTTACATTCAGGGTTACTTCCGTGGTTTTGCGTGGGACCTCTGGAGACCACCCGCGGGAATCCTCGGGTATCCTAAAGGGTATCAGGCTGGTGGTTCCATGGGTGACACATGCGGGGATGATGATGTGTGGTCCCACTTCTGTGGGGGCACCGCGGACCCGTAGTCTGCGGGCATGACGATGTGTGGTCCCACTTCTGTGGGGGCACCTCCGACCCGTAGGTGCGGGGATGATGATGTGTGGTCCCACTTCTGTGGGGGCACCGCGGACCCGTAGTGAGCACCCGTGAGTTCCCCAGACCCCATGGGAACCACCCGAGGCCCCGCAGACACCTGTGGGTTTGACCCGGGGCTCCCAGACATCCTTGGGCCTACCGTGGGGACCCAATTGTGTTCCACAATGACCCAAGGAGACCACCTGAGTGCTATGGTGCTGGCAGGATCCACCAGCAGGCCTCCAGAACCTGTGGAATGCTGCTGGTAAACTGTAGGTCTGTCCAGGTGCCCTGCCAGCCCACCGGGGACTAGCGTGGGGCTGCGTTATGGACCCTGAATGTAAAAGAATAAATCTTGTATTTATGGGGGGGGCACAGGGGGTGGGTAATGTATTTAATAAATAGAATGCTGTTTATTGTGGGGCTGTGCATTGTTTTGATTGCGGAGACTGGGGGTGGGGGGTGGGGGGGGGGAATGTTCCCCAACGGTATGTGGGTAGGCCTCCCTTGTGGGTAGTTAGTGGGTGAGGGTTGAGGGTGGTTAGGCCTCACAGGGTGGGGGGTTAGAGTGGGAGGGTATGTACAGTAGGCGTCCCGAGTGGTGGGTGAGGGTGGGTTAACCCCTTCATGACTGTAGCGGTTAATAACCGCTATGGTGATTAAGGGGTTAGGGGACATTACTTTGAAAGTGTTCATTTTTTTCTCTGTTTTACTGTACAGCAGCGGAGGTTGCCATGGGTAGTGGGTAGTGTATTGAATGTATTTATTGGTTATTATGCCTTAACCCCTTCATTACCTTAGCGGCTATACGCTATGCTAATGAAGCATCATTTCTGAACTTTTAATAATATTGTGCAGGAGCAGGGGGTCCCCTGAGATTAGATTTCTGTCTCAGGGAACCCCCTGCTCACTGTACAATATTATTAAAAATACAGAAATGCTGCTTCTTTACCATAGCGCATAGCCGCTAAGCTAAAGAATGATTCTTTAATGATGTGTGTGTTTTATTCACAGTGTAGATGTGCAGGGGGTCTCCAGAGCTGAAGCGCACAGGTTTCAGGTCTGGGGACCCCGTGCCCCCCGAGATACAGGCCCCTTTAGGGGGTACCGGTATCCCTCTGCTCTGCTTGGTTTACAGGCCGCGATCACGTGATCGGGGCCTTTAACGCAGAGCACTCAGCACTCAGAAACACAGGCCAGGCAGATTTAACACACACACACAATAGGGGGAGGTTTTTTTACATAGATTGCAGGGAAGCTTAACGCACACACACAATAGGGGGATAGGGGGAGGTTTTTTTTACATAGATTAGAGAGAAGGCAGGGCGTTTTAAAAGCGAGAATAGGGGGAGGGGGTTTTACATAGATTAGAGAGAAGGCAGGGCGTTTTAAAAGCGAGAATAGGGGGAGGGGTTTTTACATAGATTAGAGAGAAGGCAGGGAGTTTTAACACAGACGTGAAAAATATGTACTGTATTGAATGTATTAATTGTTTATTATGCCTTAACCCCTTCATTGCCTTAGCGGCTATCCGCTATGGTAATGACGCAGCATTTTCAGTATTTTTAATAATATTGATCAGGAGCAGGGGGGGTCCCTGATCATTAATTTCTGGCTCAGGGAACCCCCTGCTCACTACAATATTATTAAAATACAGTACACAAATGATGCTTCTTTACCATAGCGCATAGACGCTAAGGTAAAGAACGAGTGTTTATTTATACTGTATATTGTATGTGTTTTATTGATACTGTACATGTGCAGAGGGTCTCCAGAGCAGAAGCGCACAGGTTTCAGGTCTGGGGACCCCGTGCCCCCCGAGATACAGGCCCCTTTAGGGGGTGCCGGTATCCCTCTGCTCTGCTTGGTTTACAGGCCGCGGTCACGTGATCGGGACCTTGAAACGCAGAGGGATACCGGCACCCCCTAAAGGGGCCTGTATCTCGGGGGGCACGGGGTCCCCAGACCTAAAACCAACGCGATTCAGCTCCAGAGACCCCCTGCACATCTACACTATCAATAAAAATGTATTTCAAATGTATTTATATTCATTTATTTATTTATTTATACAGTATTTATTTATTTATTTTTTGGCGGCTGCTGTGCTGTGTGTGTATTTTTTTATTGTGGGTAGCGGGAGGGTGGGTGAATGGGGTATTAGCCCCAACGATGGTTGGGGAGGGCTTGCGGGGGGGGGTGTAGCGGGAGGGCTTAACCCCTTCATGACCGTAGCGGTATTAACTGCTACGGTCGTGAAGGGGTTAAGTGCACCCGCAACACCCCCCCCCCCTCCCGCAAGTCCTAAACTCACACCAAGGGCCAAATACCCCCCTCACCCATCCCCACTACACACAATAAAGCGGGCACGGTGGGTTAACCCCTTCATTGCCTTAGCGGCTATCCGCTATGGTAATGACGCAGCATTTTCAGTATTTTTAATAATATTGATCAGGAGCAGGGGGGGTCCCTGAGCATTAATTTCTGGCTCAGGGAACCCCCTGCTCACTGTACAATATTATTAAAATACCTCTCTCTGCTGCAAACACATCTCGCCCCCAGTATGTGCAGTAATTTACTGAACATGTACTGTAGAATAAATGCATAGTTTTATTTATTCGGGTTTATTACACAGTATACTGTTCGGCTGGAAAACATCAGCATACTGTACAGCACAATATTACTGTATCCATCGAAATCCCCCCATTAGCCGTTTTCTTTTCTGAGGAAAAACAAAATGAAAAGTTTTAATGTACAGTAATGGTCAGCCCCCTAAAGAAGTACCCAGCCTGCCCCACCAAAATAATACGGCAACAATACAGTACTCACCATACTGTATTACTGAATTTCCCATTCAGCTTGCGCCGGCGGGCCACTGCCACTGCCACTGCCAGTCCAGCTTTCATCATCACCCACGTCGATAGTTTGCAGAGGGACTAGCCCACCTGTAGTCAGCGGGAAATCGCTTAGGTACATGCAAGCTTCATCAAAACTGGCTGCGAAATCCATCTCAGGGTTGTCACCGACGGCGGGACCATGATGATAACCTGATGCTGGTGCTGGTTCTGGTTCTGGCGCATTGCTTGGCAGGGACTGTCGCTTCTTATTTGGTTTTAACATGACCCTTCGCCTTTTGCCGCCTCCATTATCATAGATACGGGAAAAACCCTGTGACACACACCAATACCCTCCAACAAATTGGGGCTCAATACGGTGAAAACAGGGGTCACTACATAACCTTTTCCTTATTGCCCGCTTCCACAAATGAGGAGTTGGCGAAAATCTGTAAAAGTCATAGTTTTCGATAAAATACTGATAAATATGAACAACTGTTGCCATCTTATCCTCTGTTGCATTAATAGCGGCCCATATCAAATAAGCATAACTTCTGTCAGGTTTTTGGAACACGGGCTGCATTTGAACACTCATGTCTCTGTAGAATAGTGTAAGCGAAAATGGTCTTTGTCTTTATTTAATACAGTATGTAAAGCCTAAATTGATACATTTTTTGCAACATCTTCCTTCAGTCTCAAGGACAAGTTACAATAGCATACTGTACTGGGATAAAGTATCTTTTTTTAAACGAAACAACTTGCAAAGCCCACACATTACTTAAGTCATGAGTTTATGCC
Organism: Ascaphus truei; assembly: GCF_040206685.1. Classification (NCBI taxonomy): domain Eukaryota; kingdom Metazoa; phylum Chordata; class Amphibia; order Anura; family Ascaphidae; genus Ascaphus; species Ascaphus truei. The sequence continues at coordinate 78,429,759 of NC_134483.1, read as the reverse complement.
ATCTGGTGGACAAGCGAAACATTGCAGCCTAGTAAATTCTTCACATTATCATTTAACAGATCAGGCCCCCGTCAGCCAGGCATGAACCGTGGCTGGGAAGGCAAACGCAACGCAGCATGCAAGAGGTGAGCAGCGGCGGATTCCAGGTATCTGCCAGGTACAAACCGGGCATTTGCTCGAATAAAGTGTGTCGGTGCAGTAGGTATATTACACAAGTTGCTTTGTAGACTACAATAGGACTAGTAGGGAGACTGGTCACAGTTACTACTTCTCAGGGATAATAGAACAAAAAATAAAAACATTTTATTTAACATATATCGAACACTGGTGTGTACATTTGATATATGTTAAATAAAATGTTATTAATTTTTGTTATATTATCCCTGAGAAGTAGTAACTTTGACCAGTCTCCCTACTAGTCCTATTGTAGTCTACAAAGCAAATTGTGTACTATACCTACTATAGGTTTTTAAATAAATATATTATCAGGTTGAGTGCAACAATTTGGGATCTATCCTGATCTTCTTTGATCAGACACTGTATTTGTGATTTTGTTCTCCCATATGCACCCCTACATAGTGCTACGGCGCACATAAGATATTGGGTTTGAGCAGTGATTCCCCTTATGTACACTTAAGTGGGGTACTATGACCTAGTCTGAGTGCCACTGACACTGAGACCCAACATTCCCCTTCTATGTCCTGGCTCCGACTGGCGTGGTCCCGCTGAGCGTGCCAAATGTATCTAATTCCAGCTCTCTGCCTCGGTCCATAAGGCTCATGGGACTTGAAGTCCCTTTCGGAGCCGTTTGGAGTCATGGCCGCCGCTCGAATTGCTCTACATATGCATAGGTTGTACAAACATGGCCACCGCAACTAAATAGTATTGCGCATGCGTGAGCTTCCGTGCGCATGCGCAATATACAAAATGGCGGCATCCTATCGGCGTCCCACATCAGAGCTCCCGGCGACCTGGTCGCCCCTCCCGCAGGACCCGCAGAGCGCTGCATCCTCCCTGCACCGGTATCCGTCCACTTCCCGCAGCCCGGAGGTAAGAGGGGGACCCGGCAACACCAACATCAATTCTATTAGCATTTGTATCTGTTAATTCTGGAGTTGTTACTTGCAATATATATATACAGCAGCGGCAGCTCTTATTCGAGCAAATGCCGCTGGCTGTATGAGGCTGGGAAGCGGGAAGCCGCGGCGCGTGGCGGCGCACTGTGACGTCACAGTCACAAGCGCGCCCGGCTTCCCCGTCTTCCCCGGCTTCCCCAGGCTTCCCCGACACCCCTGGAGTTCAAATCTAGGTAATCGGGGGTGCGGGGAAGCAGAGGGGCAAAGTAGAAGCCGGGTTCGGGGTGTCTTTGGGGGGGTAATTGCGCGCGATGTGGAGGGGGGGTGCGTGGGGGAAACGCGGCGGCGCGCGTTTTTGACTGGCGGCAGCTGGGGTAGATCCCGGCATGCCGCCGGCATTCACTCGAATTAAAGATGTCGCTACTGTAATTGAGGAACTGTCTAAACTTGGATGATAATAATAAAACCATATTTAGAAGTCTAATACTCCGCTCCACTTACCTCCATTGCGTCGGGGAGCGTGCAGTGCTACCGGGAGGCTGCAGGAGCAAGGCGGGGGGTATGGAGCTGCGACTGATTCTCCGGAGGCTCCCGGCGGCTCCCCTATGCAGGACATCGTCATCTTGGATGTGCGGGCGCATGCGCGAGATGGTGCGCATGCGCAGAGGCAAGTGCGGCGGCCATTACATAGGTGCGCATGCGCAGTAGCAGGCGCAAGCAGCATCCATGTTAAGAATAGCTCCGGAGGGGAACTAAAACCCCCAGAAGGCCATAGGACTGCAGGATCAGATGACACATAGCAGCCAATCGTGCGGCCGGATCCCCCTTCTTCCACATAGATACATTTGGCACGCTGGGGAGACCACACTAGTCGGAGCTGGGACAAGGAGAGTAGGGTGTGGGTGCAGGATGTCTGTGACCCCTGCACTATGCCAGAGACGCCCTTAGGCCCCAGCTACGCACCGACTCCCCCTTGAGCTTGTGGTTGCTGCAGGGACAGGCCCAGTAAATAGGGACACTCCCCTGTAGCATAAGTGTGAGGGACACAGCCAGGACTTGGCTGCAACCCCTCCTCCCCCCCTACCCACCCCCTCCATGAGGTGCAGAGAGATAAGAGATGCCTGCCAGGGATCTTCACATTGCCCAAAAGCCCCCCTCACCTGAATCTCTGTGTGAACTGCAGGAGGTGCAGAGGTAGCTGTGTATGTGTCTGTCTGTGTGTCTGTGTGTGTCTCTCTCTGTGTCAGTATTTGTCTCTCTCTGTGTCTGTGTGTGTCTGTGTGTGTGTGTGTGTGTGTGTGTGTGTGTGTGTGTGTGTGTGTTTCTCTGTGTGTGTGTGTGTCTGTGTCTGTGTGTGTGTGTCTGTGTTTGTGTGTGTGTGTGTGTCTGTGTGTGTGTTTCTGTATGTGTGTGTGTGTCTGTATGTGTGTGTGTGTGTGTGTGTGTGTCTCTGTGTGTGTGTCACTGTCTCTGGGTGTGTGTCTCTGGGTGTGTGTCTCCCCCTCCATTCTCTCCCTCCCACATTCCCTCCCTTCTCTCCCTCCCCCGTTCCCTCCAATTCTCTCCCTCCCCCCTTCTCTCCATTCTCTCCCTCCCCTTTCCCTCAATTCTCTCCCTCCCCTCCTTTCCCCCATTCTCTCCCTCCCCCTTCCCTCCATTCTCTCCCTCCCTCCATTCTCTCCCCCCCTCCCTCCATTCTCTCCCTCTCCCCATTCTGTGTCTGTCTCCCTCTCCCCATTCTGTGTCTGCCTCCCTCTCCACATTCTGTGTCTGCCTCTCTGTCTCCCCATTCTGTGTCTGCCTCTCTCTCCCTATTCTGTGTCTGCCTCTCCTCCCCTTTCTGTGTTTGCCTTTCTCTCCCCATTCTGTGTCTGCCTCTCTCCCCATCCTGTGTCTGCCTCTCCTCCCCTTTCTGTGTTTGTCTCTCTCTCTCCATTCTGTATCTGCCTCTTTCTCCCCATTCTGTGTCTGCCTCTCTCTCCCAATTTTGTGTCTGCCTCTCTCTCCCCATTCTGTGTCTACCTCTCTCTCCCCATTCTGTCTGCCTCTCCTCCCCTTTCTGTGTTTGCCTCTCTCTCCCCATTCTATGCCTGCCTCTCTCTCCCCATTCTGTACCTGCCTCTCTCTCCCCCCATTCTGTGACTGCATCTCTCTCCCCATTCTGTGCCTGCCTCTCTCTCCCCATTCTGTGTCTGCCTCTCTCTCCCCATTCTGTGCCTGCCTCTCTTTCCCCATTCTGTGCCTGCCGCTCTCTCCCATTGGTTATTGAAGGGCCATGTGACCCTGCTAGTTAAAAAAAAAATTCTGCACATTTAATATAGTGGGATTTTTTATGAAATCAAGGGTGCGTCTTAGAATTGATGGTGTCTTACAATCGAGGAAATAGGGTATATATGTGCATTCAGTTTTTACTTAGTAAATATTGTTATACCATATTTTGGTGTGTGTGTTACTGGGTACATTGTCCTGTGACAGGGTTATCAAACACTGTTAGGATCCCGCACAGGTGGAGGCGCTGGCATCAGACGGATCAGATACACCCGACGCTCCCAGCAGCGGAGGCTCAGACCTCCTGTGAGCCACAGGTAACGCACCACACACACACAGTAGCCCCCATATCTCCCAGGGGGTGAGGGAAAGTGCGCTACATATATAAATATATATATATATATATTAAACAAAAAAATATATATATAACATTTGCTCACATCAGATTAGCTAAGATATGTTTTCATAACATTCTAACTTACATAAGTATTAGACTTCTAAATATGGTATTATTATTATCATCCAAGTTTAGACAGTTCCTCAATTATATATATTGCAAGTGTATATATATATATATATACATATTTAGAAGTCTAATACTTATGTAAGTTAGAATGTTATGAAAACATATCTTAGCTAATCTGATGTGAGCAAATTATATATATATATATATAAAACACAGAAAAAGAAACCAATTATGCAAAATAATGATAGTGGTTTATTAAATCAAAAAAATAATAATGAAAAACAAAAATAGCTGACTGAAAACCTGCCTGATTAGACAAAAAATTGTTAAATAAATAAACCCACGGAAGACTAAATTACCATATAAAAACCAAACATAAATTTGAACAGTACCCAAGATGATTGACCACTATGGGGACTGAGTTCCCATCGTGATCTTAAAGCCGGCCGGCCGTAAATGCAGATACTGGGCTAAAGGTAATTAAATAATAAACCCTTTAAAAAAAACTCATTAAATATGGTAAGAAATAATTAGCAGGCATGCTATACCAGTGTGCAGGGCACTTCATAGAGAAGACCCATAGACATGAAGCTATACATATAGTACATGACAATAAGGAAACATGTTAGAAAAGTACTTCAGTGACCCAAACACAAAGATGTCAAATAAATATGGGTAAATAGGAAGATACTTGACATCTTTGTGTTTGGGTCACTGAAGTACTTTTCTAACATGTTTCCTTATTGTCATGTACAGTACTATATGTATAGCTTCATGTCTATGGGTCTTCTCTATGAAGTGCCCTGCACACTGGTATAGCATGCCTGCTAATTATTTCTTACCATATTTAGTGTGGTTTTTTTAAAGGTTTATTATTTAATTACCTTTAGCCCAGTATCTGCATTTACGGCCGGCCGGCTTTAAGATCACTATGGGAACTCAGTCCCCATAGTGGTCAATCATCTTGGGTACTGTTCAATTTATGTTTGGTTTTTATATGGTAATTTAGTCTTCCGTGGGTTTATTTATTTAACAATTTTTTGTCTAATCAGGCAGGTTTTCAGTCAGCTATTTTTGTTTTTCATTATTATTTTTTAATTTAATAAACTACTATCATTATTTTGCATAATTTGTCTGAGTGCTTTTTAATGGTTTCTTTTTCTGTGTTTTCATATTTACTTTATTCCTCTAGCACCGCCTAGCAGTTAATTTGTTTTTCTGTTATTTCTTTTCAGTTATTTCTCTGGTTAAGATAGGCTTAGATAATGCATATGTTTGTTGGTTGTTGATGCGGTATTCATTTTTTGTGTACTGTATGTTATATATATATATATGTAGCACACCCTCCCTCACATATATATATATCTATATCTATAAGTCTCAAATGTTTGTGTGTGTATCTCTTCCCCCTGTGTGATTGGCCCTGTGTTCCCAGGTAGAAGAACATTGTTCAAGTATAGTGCTCAAGTGACAAGATTTGTAATAAACAATAATTTCTTGATTGAAGGTCATAGGCTGGGTTTAAGGTATATATAAATGAGTGAGGTATATATGGGTGAGTATATGTGTCTGAGACCTGAATAAATGTCCTGGTGAGTGTGGGTAATGGAGATATATGAGCCCCACCCCCTCACTGCCAATGTGGACTGGTACTGACAACTTGTAATAACACCAATAAAATACCTCTATGTACTGTTTAAGGTACAAACTCACGTGACCTTGCCCATTGTGCCTTCTGGAATGCGTGCTTCTGCCAGTTGAGATGATTCAGGTGGCCGCAAGTGTAGAGATGCAGCGCACAGCAAGGAACTGGATCCACGGGACAGCAGCAGTTTGATAAAAATAAAGTACTTTATTGAAAAAACATGGTGCAGACAGGCATGGGTGCAGGGAAGAAAGCCTCTGTCTCTAACGCGTTTCACGCCTGTGTGGCGCTTCGTTGGAGAGTACAGTTAGGTGTGCCATACTAGCCCTCTTATAGTGGTCCCAATTAGCTAAATTTGGAACCTCCGTGAAAATTCATAAACCGGAAGTGACGCGGCTATCTCGGTACACCGGAAGTGACATGTCGCAATGCGCGAGTCACTGTTGTTTACCGGCTGACTTTGCCTTATTATGCACATCATTTAACCTCGTGTGGAGACTGACAGGGTAAATAGCAATGGAGGTTAAAGTCAAACCGGATGATATATGGGTGCTTTACCAAACCGGAAGTGACGTATCGCTATTGTGTGCATGACAGCTATTTGTTTACATGCTGGCTAGGTAGTCATAGCGACCTGTACATAAACCCTGAGGGAGGAAAAAATAGATAATCAAATGAGGGAAAGTATGGCACAAATATCTTGCTAAATGGTCATTTGGCCTTCATAAAGCAAGATATGTTAAAAACAATTGTTACATGTTTAATATCATATCAGAGGACCTCAGCATGTATTATTAATTAATAAACACAATAATTTATATAACAAAGAGCTATATTGGAGCAAGAACAAAAGAATGAATAATACTAATCAAATTCAAAGAGGTACAAAGAGATAACTGAATATCATGTAATAAGAGAGAGTTTAAATCTATACCAGATACATAAACAAAATAGTGTATAATTGTTATAACAGTAATTGTTTTATTGTAAGAAGTATTTCAGTTTCCAGTCGGTATTTATACCCCCGGGTGTTAATGACCCGAGGGTATAAATCCAAAACATTTCTCTCTGATTCATAATCAATTCTCTATTACCTCCCCTGATGTGTTTGGGGATATGTTCCAAGGCATTGAATGTAAATGTTTCTAAAGAACCATGTGGACAATCATGAAAATGTTTACCTACCGGTAAGTCTAGATTATTCTTTTTAATAGAACGTAGGTGTTCTGAGATTCTAATTTTTAACGGACAAATTGTCCTTCCGATGTACATTTTCCCACATGCACAATTTATTTTGTGTACTACATAGTTTGTATTACATGTCATGAAATAATTAATTCTGTATTTCTGACCTGTATATTTATTAATGATTTCTGACAATGGAGTAACATACTTGCAATACGAGCAGTTCCCACATTTATGGAACCCTTTGGGAAGTTTCCTATTTCTGGATTCTAAAGCAAATAAACTTGGTGATAGGTGATATCCAATGGTTTTGGCCCTTTTGTAAACGAACCTTGGTGTATCGGATACACATTTGTTAAGATCTTTATCTAGTTGTAAAACCCTCCAATGTTTGTCTACAATTTGTTAAAACCCCTCCTCCCTCTGGTCACGCCGCTCCTCGGCGCAGGCCTCAGCTCTCTCCCACCACCAACCCCCCTCTCTCCGGTCACGCCGCTCCTCGGCGCAGGCCTCAGCTCTCCCCCACCACCACCCCCCCTCCCTCCGGTCACGCCGCTCCTCGGCGCAGGCCTCAGCTCTCTCCCACCACCAACCCCCCTCCCTCCGGTCACGCCGCTCCTCGGCGCAGGCCTCAGCTCTCCCCCACCACCAACCCCCCTCCCTCCGGTCATGCCGCTCCTCTGCGCATGCCTCAGCTCTCCCCCACCACCAACCCCCCTCCCTCCGGTCACGCCGCTCCTCGGCGCTGGCCTCAGCTCTCCCCCACCACTAACCCCCCTTCCTCCGGTCATGCCACTCCTCGGCGCAGGCCTCAGCTCTCCCCCACCACCAACCCCCCTCCATCCGGTCACGTCGCTCCTCGGCGCAGGCCTCAGCTCTCCCCCACCACCAACCCCCCTCCCTCCAGTCACGTCGCTCCTCGGCGCAGGCCTCAGTTCTCCCCCACCACCAACCCCCCTCCCTCCGGTCACACCGCTCCTCGGCGCTGGCCTCAGCTCTCCCCCACCACCAACCCCCCTCCCTCCGGTCACGCCGCTCCTCGGCGCAGGCCTCAGTTCTCCCCCACCACAAACCCCCCTCCCTCCGGTCACGCCACACCTCGGTGCAGGCCTCAGCTCTCCCCCACCACCAACCCCCTCCCTCCGGTCACGTCACTCCTCGGCGCAGGCCTCAGTTCTCCCCCACCACAAACCCCCCTCCCTCCGGTCACGCCGCTCGTCGGCGCAGGCCTCAGTTCTCCCCCACCACCAACCCCCTCCCTCCGGTCACTCCACTGTTGTGAGTCCTGGCAGAGGGAAAGGGGTTTGTGGTCCTTTAACAGGGGAGGGGGCTTTGTGTGTGTGTGGGGGGAGGGGGAGACACAGTGTGTGTGTTGGGGGGGGGAAGTGTGTGGGGGGGGGGCAGTGTGTGTGTGGGGGGGAACGGCAGTGTGTGGGGGGAACGGTAGTGTGTGTGTGTGTGGGGGGGGGGGGGCAGTGTATGTGGGGGGGGCAGTGTGTGTGTGTAGGGGAAAGGACAGTGTGTGTGTGGGGGGCAGTGTGTGTGTTTGGGGGGGGGACAGTGTGTGTGTGGGGTGGGACAGTCTGTGTGTGGGGGGGGACACAGTGTGTGTGTGTGTGTGTGTGTGTGTGTGTGTGTGTGTGTGTGTGTGTGTGTGTGTGTGTGTGTGTGTGTGTGTGTGTGTGTGTGTGTGTGTGTGTGTGTGTGTGTGGTGGGAAGGACGACAGAGTGTGTGTGTGGGGGGGGGGGGCAGTGTGTGTGTGTGTGTGTGGGGGGACGACAGTGTGTGGGGGATGACATTGTGTGTGGGGGGACCCTGTGTGTGTAGAACACTGTAGGGGGGGAACACAAACAGAGAGGGGGGAGCGGAGAAACAGACAGGGGGAGTGGAGAGAGAGGGGGGAGCGGGAGATTGTACTCCCGGGCACCGCCGGGTCTCTCAGCTAGTATATATATATATTTTATAGCTAGCACGTTGCAGATTTGCTGTGAAGAAGCTATAAGCCACATGTTTGGCCTTCATTACAAGTTTTCGTGATCCATTGAAGCGTAAGTGAAACATGTATTGCTATTTCTGTTCATAATGTCAACAAGGAAATGTTTAGTGTAATTGGTGATGGAAGCAATTTCTTAAAATGTCATGATATCTTTGGGGACAATGGTGGTGGAACTAATTACTACAAAGACCTTTTTTCAGTTTGATTGTCATTTTTGTTTGGCAAATCTTTGATAGAATATGAATGTGATTGTATAAGCCTATTTGGCTGAAAATATGTAGCTACAGTATTTATGTTGTGGAACATAGTTAATGTTGGTTATTTGCCAAAATATAATATAAACGCAAAACCTTTTCTAAATATTGTATTGCAATTAAGTTATTTCTACAACAGCAATTAATTATTTTCTCCTATCCCTTTTGGATGCTGCTGGTGGCGCTGTTGTTGGTGCTTATGCTGGTGGTACTGCATTTCAAGCCACTGCCAGATTTGTGGGCACTCAGTGTTGGTCTGTCTCCTTCTCATGTACACAGCAAATTGGTAAACCGCTCACCTAATTATATAGTAATCAAAAACTAATATATATAGCCGGTGCACATGAGGACAATTAATCAGAACTAAAACACAAAGAAAGGAGATCACAGGATCTCCCAATGATCCCTATTTGCTGCACTCAAAGGACTGTCATAATGTAGTGGGGTTAAGTACTCCCAGACAAAATTGTCTAAAGTGGTTATTTGAGTACAAATTCCAAATAGCAAATGCCCCCAGCATTGTAGGAGGACAATTGCTAATACTGTACAAGCCTATAATTGGACAAAATAATAAAGTTTTATTGAGTTATAAATAGAACAGCAACGCAATAATGTGAATATATACAATGTGTATAGTTAAGTAAATTCTCTAATAAAAAGTGGTTATTAATGCTATTGGGAGATAGAGTAAAATAATCTTATCTCTTTTCTAATTAATGTATTCACTCATAGCAAATCAGAATCGTCCTGTGTATGATTGGAAACATGTGAGCACAGATATTCAGTATATCTTAGTATGACATTGGTAATAGTTGGTATAGACCTCTATGAATCACCACATTAGCCATACATAACACTTTAAATAGTTATAGCATGTAATGGCAATAGTATGCCCAGCTCACATATATGTAGTGATATGGATGATAGACAATATTTATCTCTTTGGCTGTGTGACATCAAAAGAGTCGCATCTTAAGTGTCATATCTAAAGAGTATACAAGAGTTAATTTTGGAGTTGAAGATTGGAGGAAGATCTGGACTCTGCATTACAACTTTGCCACTGTGAGACATTAACTTTTAACATCTGTGATTATTTGTTCATGTTTATCCTCCATTACCTGTGAAGTCTCTCCTCCTGCATCTTACTATGCCCTCCCTACTGCTTTTTCTGTTTACTGTTTCCGCACTCCTTTGTGAATGTCTCTGTTCTCTCCAACTTCCCCACTCCCCACTGCACCATTATTTATACACCCCTCTCCCAACAACTTCTACACCCCTAAATAAAAAAACACCCACACAAATCCTCTATTCACACCCTCTATCTACTCCTTCCCACTGCTGGGGATCTCCCCATAGCCTGAAGTCAGACATATGCACCTGATCTCACTCATGCATCCCTGTCATCTCTTCCCCTGTAAATGGTGTTAACCTTTTCATCTAATACTGACCAGCCTTAAATCGCACCCCACAAATCAAGTATCCCAATAGCCTGCACTCAGGGCTATTGTCCCACACTCAGTCACTCCTGCCACACATGGTGACCAAGCACTGACATCTACAGCACTTACTCCCTCACCTACTGTCTCTGTAAGTTTCCCATTAAACCTCTTAGATTGTAAGCTCTTCGGGGCAGGGATTTCCTTTCCTATTGTCTGATTTTGCTGCACTTATTGTATAATTATAATTCCCTGTACTGTATTCTTTGTGAAGCGCTGAGTACACTTTTGGCGCTATATAAATAAATGTGTATATAACTTATCAAATTGTGGCGCTCAGTGTATATGGTTTAAATCAATATCAAATAAACCCACAGTGTTATACATAAAATAAGAAAATAAATAGTGATACTTATACAACCACGTGTGATATATGCTGCTGTAACTTGATGCAGGACTGCTCTTTCAATCCTCATGGACAAGTGAAGGGTGAAAATCATCAAGAAGCGCAAATCATGTGGAAAACAAAAGAAGACAACAAACTTATGGTGCAGTATTGTGTGAATTCTGTGTGGTAAATGGCGTAGTTAGGTGTTCAGAATACTCACAAACGTGAGAGGTAAGTAGGCATATAAAGGTTTCTTTGACCCATGGGATGAAGCCAGGTGTTAGGATAGGAACCACACTGATAATCAGGTACACTGTAGCGATCTGGTACACTTTAACCAGGGGCCCCTTAGGAATAAAATGAACCGGACATAGTGCAGACTGTACATAGAATATTTATAAAAACAAGCAAAATCCAATCAACTCACATGGTGATGGAAAGAAACAAGCGTGTAGATCACAGTGTGGATCTCTGCAAAACCGGAAGAGTGGTGTCTCAGCTGTTCCTCTGTTCTGGTATGCGTGTCACGGATGCGTCTCACCGAGGACCGGAAGTGACGTCATCCGCTTCCAGAGGCTCTGGTTTCGTCTTAGGGCATCACTCTACGCGTTTCACCTTGTGGGTTTCTTCAGGAGTGATATTCCATAATGTGTGAGCAACTTATATACTCTAACCTCTACTCTCATAGGTGGGGAGTAAATTGGATAATAGAGCACATTTAATTGAGATTGAGATGGCCAAGTGTTGCAGGTAAAAACATTTAATATATCTAGGTAGAACCTAATTAAAAGCATGTTTATACAAAAAATAAAAAATGGCATTAAATAGCCATTGGTGTAATAGCCTAAGCTATAATCAAAGTTAAATCTGTTGCATCTGACATATGCAGAGACCCAAAAAAAACTAAAAATTAAGTACATTTATTACTATCACTAAAATGACTAAAATGAATAAAATATATTGACGCAATATAAATAAAGACATACAATACAATCTCTGTACATAGCCACAGTAACATACATTTAAACAGACATACTGTAGCACAGTGGATAGTTGTAATTAGCAATAGCAGTACTGTGCTCAGCTCACATATTGAGTGGTATAATCATGATACATTTGAGAGCTCATAAAGCAACATGTGGTGAATAGTACCCAAATCATCAGTGTAACAACACAGTATACATGGTGGTAATCTATTGAGTCAATAACGCGCTATTAAGTAGCTAAGTAGATTGTATGGTTAGAAATTGCCTACTTGTGTTAATCACAAGCTAGCCACATAAAAATACACTCCACAATTGCTCAAAATACACAGCACTATACAACCCATTTCCTGACAACCAGGAATGGCTCTGCCCACTTCCTACAAGTCGTCAACACGATGACGTCATGCCCGACGTACATTTCACGCTGGCACCTACCAAAAAATTGCCTTCATGGTGACGGAAGTACAGTAACCAAAGTGACATCATTGCTGGTAGAAGAGGTAGTCGGCGATTTCAGTGATGGCAGCTCGGCGCGGATGCGCAGAGGCCTGCTGCGCTTGGCACGCATGCGCAGGATCCGTTATCCCCTTCCCCCACGTGCCTGCACAATAGCCGCCGGCGCCGTACGCATGCACAGAAGCAACACACACACAGAGACACCACACTTTTTATGGGAACTAGCTCTCATTTGAATTCCTTATTCTTTTGTTGATCCTGTGTTGCTGGTGCCTGCTTTTTTCTATCTGCACAATTTTAACACACACACAGAGACACGGAGTCACCACACACACACAGACACCACACACACACAGACACCACAAACACACACACACACACACACACACACACACACACACACACACACACACACACACACACACACACACACACAAATGCACACACACACACACACACACACACAAAGACACACACAGACACACACACACACGGAATTCCAGTTACTATAAATATAGAAGTGCAAATAGCTAAAACAGGGGTGTGTACCATGCACACGTGTTCTAAGGCTACGGCCCCAGTCGCTGCATTGCATGCACACTTGCGTCGGAGCGCCTGGTGGCACGTGCACCAGTTTCAGCCACGATCTGTGGTCTAGGGGTCGTGATGGGACGTGCGTCTTGGCAAATCAGACAAGAGCAGGGGGAGCAAAGACAAGATTTACAGGGGGTGTGTGGTGGGGGGTCATGACGTCCACGTGGCTGGTTCACCCTCATTGGCTGAACCGCTGGCCGCCTCACCAAAATATACATTTATTGTCTTTGGGAATGGTGTTCAAGCTATCGTGCTTTGTAATCGAAGGCACATGGACTGTCTGGGGCCTGCCCCATAGAGGGCCATACTTTGCGTATGCCGCTCATGCGATCGTGCCCGCTGCCACGAGCAGTGGGGACAAGGCCTAAGTCAAACTTCTTTGCATTTTGGCACTGAAATTGTGTTTTGATTTTTAATTCAAAACATCACCATCACAAATACAATTTGTGTGACAAAACAGTGGCAAAAGACAAAAGTTTCACTTAAAATGCACGTGCTCGACACACACACACACACACACACACACACAAACACACACCTTTTTTCTAATTTCTGTCAATTCACTTTGGGTATAATCTCTCATCTCCTTTATCTCTATATCCTGTAAGTCGTAAATACAGTCTACCCGTCAGAATAATTCTCTCTATTTCTCCACAGTTTCATGTGTTTAGTGATTATGGGGCATGCTTGGGGGTCGGGGACTCCTTCTTGTTCTTCTATATCTACCTCTATTACACTCCCTTCCCTGTCCTCTGGCATCCATGTAACCGTCTCCACTACTGGCCACATGTGGTGGGTCGTCTGACCCCTCTCCCTTTGTTTGCTGGTGGCCCCTCTAGCCCTAACAAAAAAAAAATTCTCCATGCTCTCGGCATGCCGAACTGCCATTCTCAAACATTCATTTGGTACGTTAATCTGGCTTTTAAGTGCTTGTCCCTCAGACCGTCTTGCATCCACTTAACATTGCTTCTGATGGTCAAAGTGTATGATAGGATAATTTTTGTCTCTTACTAAAATGTCTAATATGCTGAAATGTAGTTTCATTTGCTGTGATGGAAATAACTGCTAGAATGCTCTAAAAGAGTTTATTCTGAGAAGCAGGAGCCTAGCTGGACTCCCTCTGTCTTTGCCTACAGTAGCTGTTGGATGAATGCCTGAATATGTTTCCTGATAGGTCTTTGCAGTACACAGGAAATCAGACTCTCTCAGCTGTGGTTGAGGCTGATACTGTAGTATACTCCGTTCTTTGCTCAGTACAAACATGATCACAGGAATATATTATACAGGCAGTTAATCTTAAGCGATGGTGGGAGTCCCTTGGTTGATGTCATGCGGATTATAAGTGCCATAAGATGCTAAGTAACTAATGAATTGTATTTACAAATAACAACTGTTGTTGGTGTTATTCATGTGTGCACTCATGGCTGAGATCAACAACTAGAATCAATCTCTTGAATAAGTCAATTTCTTGTCAGACCAGTAGTAGTATGCCATATGTCTACAGAGATACGCTTTCTCTCTCTCTCCGCAATACAGTGCTACACTATTAGCATCAGTTTACAGTTCTAAATAAATCAAGAATATATTGCATCTCTGGTTTATCTACATATACATAATTTCCATGCAGCATATACATTCATATATCAGGTGTTAATAAGACTCTTTTTTTTCCCACACAATATGTGTAGTGTTAATATTAGAGCAAAAGCTTTATGGTGTTGTAGCCCCGAGGTGAATTTTCACTTTCTGGCCCCCCTCCGTGAAGGCCGTGTGGTAGCGGGTGCCGCCGGAGGCTGCGACGGACCCGCCGGCACTTCGCGAGGGTGGGGGCCAGAGCAGGGAGCAACGCGAGTTGTTGCGGCGCAGGCCGGTTGCCGGGGACGCGATCGGGCCGTCGCTAAGGCCGCGATCGCGTTGCCACCGGCTGGGCGGCTTAAGCAGAGGGCGCCGCCATTGCGCGTTAGCTCGCGCATGCTCAGTAGGCGCAAAGTGCAGGGAAGGCCCCAGAGAGATCGCGCGAGGGCAGGACAGGGAAGAGAGAGCTTGCGGCGGCCATTGAGAGTTCGCGCATGCGCGGGAGAAGCGCGCACGCGACCCCAATGCTTAGACAGCCCCCTGGGAACTACAATTCCCAGGAGGCTTAGGGAGACAGGCATCAGGTGCCTGAGTGTGGCCAATAGGGCTGGAGGAAGCTCAGCCCGGGAATATAGATACATTTCCCGGGCTTTGCATGCGTCAGTCAGGCAGAGGAGAAGGAAGGAGTAGGAAGGGTGCAGGGAGCGCGTGGCTCCTGCATCAGGTAAGGGTTCTCCCTAGATCCCCAGGCAGGCCCCAATTCCCGGGAAGGGCAGGGGGTAACTGAAGAGGGACGGCCATAGCTAGGGAGGTGACCCTTAGGCGAGGAAGGTGCAAGTTTGGCAGTGCCACAGCGGAGAGGGCTGTGGGCACTGGCAAAGAGGCACAGTGTGCATGCAGTGGATTTGCTGCGGGATCCAGGTGGCTGTGTGTGATTGCAGCTGTCTGTGTGTGTTGTCGCTGCATGTGCTGGGCGCAGTGCGTGCAGTGTGTGTGAAGCGTGTGTGGATCCCTGCAGGCTGACAGTGTGAGCGGTGTGTCAGCTGCAGGTGCTTTAGGAGTAGCTAGTTAATAGCTAGTAGCCAGTTACAGATAGGACTGGGTAGCTAGGGGAAGGGGGGGCAGGTTATGTTCCACAGGCCCTAGGAGTTCTCCCCAAGCCATCCCAGGTTGCGGTTCATCAGGGACAGGCCCTAGGTTAGGGTTCCTGTCCTGATAGTGTTGCTGTCACTCTAGGAGTAGTTAGTGATAGGAAGGGATAGCGGCGGTTGCTGTTCCCATGCGGTTGGTGTTGCCGTGATCGGTTGCAGTTCCCGTGGAGCGGTGGGACCCTCGTTGGGGTCCACCGGCAGAGTACCTGGAAAGGATCAGACGGACGTCTGACCCTTTGAGAAGAGAGTTGCGGTCCCGAGCATCGGAGTGCTCGGAAGGTATCTCAAGTATTCTAAGTGCACCAACTGGGCCCTAGCTTAATATAGTGACTGCACAGTCACCCACGACCTTTCGCAGGATTGCGGGACATTGGGTGTGGGGGATCACAGGACACTGGGTGGGGAACACCAGACATTGGGCTGAGGTGATGCGGGTAGAGCATCAGGTGATGTCATGTTATGTTATGTAATGAGGTTATGTGTGTGTGTTAAGTAAAGTGTTAGTTTGGTTTATCATCTACGTGTGTTATTGTATTTCTTACCCAGGGCTATCTTTCCTAACGGGGGATCCTGGGTAAGTGGAGGCGCTGCACCAGGTAATGGTAAGGGTTTCCCCAGGCTCCCAGCTAGCGGAGGCTCAGATCTCCTGGAGCCACAGGTGTTATGCAGCACCAGTAGCCCTTTTGAGCAGGTGTGTCGCAGGGAAAGGGACCGGTTAGACCACGAGGGGCCAATGTGAGATTGGGTGGGTCGGCCGGTTCACAAAAAGGGTTACATTTGGAGGCGCTGCTGAGATATCAGACCTGGGGTGCCCTGTACATGTTTTTCTAAATTTGTGTCCTATTTTTGTTTCGCCATGGGGAAGCCCTCAAGGCGGAGGAAGCCACGTGCTAAGTTCCCGGCTGCGCGGGAAAATGTTGCCAACAGTTATCCAGGACTGGCGGGAAAACCCGAGCCCCGCCCCCACACTGTGAGAAACTCCTCTAGAGTCCACCAGGGGGAGGGAGTGTCTTGAGCAGAGATCAGAAATTTCTGTTCCCCCTCAGGAAAGCCAGGGATGCCAAGAAAAACACCCTTGGCTGTATAGGATCATACGGGCCCCCCAATTAGCTTTGCCAATGGTGGTGTGCCCGTGTGCGTTAAAGGACTGGAAGGTGACGGGTGGCTGGACGGATGGGTCCCCTGAGTTAGCCCTCGCCCTCACGATGACCGTGGTAGACGGGGAAGAATGCCTGCACGGCCGTCTGAATGAGTGTGAGTGTGCCGTTGGTGAGCTGACCCAAGGGCCTAAGTGCCCTGACTGCGCGGCGCAGTTCCTGCAACCAAAACCGCCAGCGGAAAAGGACTCTGTTACAGAAATGGAGTGTTCCATCCCCGAGGATGAGAGAGACTGCCAGGGGTTACACCCTGATGTGTATGAGCCCTGGAATTTGCTAGGAATGGAGGTCACGATGCTAATATGCCCCTGCCTGAGTGGAGCCCTTAAAGATGGAGTCGAACCATCTCAGTTACAGTTAGGTTTCAGGTCAACTGAGGTGGATGGAGAAACATTTACCCAGTGTTGGAGCCTCAAATGTGGCTGTAATCGGAGGGAGGCACTGGCATGGGAGCCCCAATGTGAGTGTTTTGCGGGGCCTGGTTCCTAAAGCCTATCCTGCCCCAGACGGCGGAAACAGCCAAGAAAGAAGAGGAGGAGCCGGACCTCCCTCCTACAGTAAATGATATTTGTCCTCAGTTTGTCTTAATTACAGAGGCCTCCCGGGACCCGTGTGTCCCGGCCACTGTTGCAGACCCTCTCCAAGGGGACCTTCAACTGGAAGAGCCGGACCCTCTGATGGCGGAACCTGCGGGGAAAGAGGCGCCTGATGGTGCTGCCGAGGTGGGTGAAGCCGCTCCTGAATTGTCCACTTCAACGATGGAGGTGGTGGAGGGGCCGTGTGCCCAAATGGACTTTCCAGACGCTGAGGCGGAGCCGCGGAAGGCGGAGCTCCAGATGGCGGAACCCCCGATGTCGGTTCTAGATCCGGTTCCCGAGCCAGAACCACCGAGACCAGAACCCCAAGTCCCGGAAGGCCAGGGTAAGGTGTTTATACCCCCGCCCTTGTGTGATGAGGCCAGCGACCAACCGAGCGTGGTGATGCGCCTGCCGGCGGACCACTCCAGTGAGGTCACCGAGGTAACCACCTCAACTGACGCAGACCATGATGTGGGCAACTGCCAGTCTGGCCTACCACCGAGGTACCAGCGGTCCCAGGCTTGGGATCAGTACCTGCCGACAACAATAGGGGTAAGTTGACTGCCCCAGGGGTGTCGGGTGTGAGCTCCCCGGTGATCGTGGAGCCTGGTGACTCCAAAGGTAGGGTCACCCGGGCGATGGGCTCACCCCGTCATCGCGTCCTGGTGGATGTGTCTCCCCCAGAAGATCTCTGCAGATCATGGAACGAACTCGACCTTATCCAGGGATCCGGTGTAGCGGACCGGAGCGACACATACTCCTGTGAGAGGAGTCTCCAAACGGGCCTACCCGAAGAAGTGGTGCCGTCCGCGGAAGAAGTCACCGTTAAAGGGATTGCTGACAAAGACAAAGACAAGGACAGAGACTCTGTTGAGACCACTCTGGTAGTTGTGGCCTCTCCCAGGTGCGCGATGGAGCGCTATGTTCGCCATGTGGTGGATCGAGGCAAGAGGCTGAACCTTCCTGTTTCCCATGAGACGAGACCGGAGGATCCGGCAAGGGTCAACACCCAGGACCCCTTACTATTTTTTCTGCGAGGGGGAGAAGGTGGGTTGGTGCAAGGGACAGGTCTTGAACTCCAAAAGACTCACAGGAGTCAAGGTGGGATACCCTCACCCAGTCTGTTAGGGGCACTCCACTCTGAGACTCAGCTGGCCTCGGGTATCCATGCGGGTATGTTGGGTACAAATGGGAAATTGCTTGTGTATGATGTACTGTTTACAATGCATTTTCCATTATATAAACCACTGCATGGCTGCTACCCAAGCGAGGGCGTTGGGATTCTGCGAGGGGGAGAATGTAGCTCCGAGGTGAATTTTCACTTTCTGGCCCCCCTCCGTGAAGGCCGTGTGGTAGCGGGTGCCGCCGGAGGCTGCGACGGACCCGCCGGCACTTCGCGAGGGTGGGGGCCAGAGCAGGGAGCAACGCGAGTTGTTGCGGCGCAGGCCGGTTGCCGGGGACGCGATCGGGCCGTCGCTAAGGCCGCGATCGCGTTGCCACCGGCAGGGCGGCTTAAGCAGAGGGCGCCGCCATTGCGCGTTAGCTCGCGCTTGCGCAGTAGGCGCAAAGTGCAGGGAAGGCCCCAGAGAGATCGCGCGAGGGCAGGACAGGGAAGAGAGAGCTTGCGGCGGCCATTGAGAGTTCGCGCATGCGCGGGAGAAGCGCGCACGCGGCCCCAATGCTTAGACAGCCCCCTGGGAACTACAATTCCCAGGAGGCTTAGGGAGACAGGCATCAGGTGCCTGAGTGTGGCCAATAGGGCTGGAGGAAGCTCAGCCCGGGAATATAGATACATTTCCCGGGCTTTGCATGCGTCAGTCAGGCAGAGGAGAAGGAAGGAGTAGGAAGGGTGCAGGGAGCGCGTGGCTCCTGCATCAGGTAAGGGTTCTCCCTAGATCCCCAGGCAGGCCCCAATTCCCGGGAAGGGCAGGGGGTAACTGAAGAGGGACGGCCATAGCTAGGGAGGTGACCCTTAGGCGAGGAAGGTGCAAGTTTGGCAGTGCCACAGCGGAGAGGGCTGTGGGCACTGGCAAAGAGGCACAGTGTGCATGCAGTGGATTTGCTGCGGGATCCAGGTGGCTGTGTGTGATTGCAGCTGTCTGTGTGTGTTGTCGCTGCATGTGCTGGGCGCAGTGCGTGCAGTGTGTGTGAAGCGTGTGTGGATCCCTGCAGGCTGACAGTGTGAGCGGTGTGTCAGCTGCAGGTGCTTTAGGAGTAGCTAGTTAATAGCTAGTAGCCAGTTACAGATAGGACTGGGTAGCTAGGGGAAGGGGGGGCAGGTTATGTTCCACAGGCCCTAGGAGTTCTCCCCAAGCCATCCCAGGTTGCGGTTCATCAGGGACAGGCCCTAGGTTAGGGTTCCTGTCCTGATAGTGTTGCTGTCACTCTAGGAGTAGTTAGTGATAGGAAGGGATAGCGGCGGTTGCTGTTCCCATGCGGTTGGTGTTGCCGTGATCGGTTGCAGTTCCCGTGGAGCGGTGGGACCCTCGTTGGGGTCCACCGGCAGAGTACCTGGAAAGGATCAGATGGACGTCTGACCCTTTGAGAAGAGAGTTGCGGTCCCGAGCATCGGAGTGCTCGGAAGGTATCTCAAGTATTCTAAGTGCACCAACTGGGCCCTAGCTTAATATAGTGACTGCACAGTCACCCACGACCTTTCGCAGGATTGCGGGACATTGGGTGTGGGGGATCACAGGACACTGGGTGGGGAACACCAGACATTGGGCTGAGGTGATGCGGGTAGAGCATCAGGTGATGTCATGTTATGTTATGTAATGAGGTTATGTGTGTGTGTTAAGTAAAGTGTTAGTTTGGTTTATCATCTACGTGTGTTATTGTATTTCTTACCCAGGGCTATCTTTCCTAACGGGGGATCCTGGGTAAGTGGAGGCGCTGCACCAGGTAATGGTAAGGGTTTCCCCAGGCTCCCAGCTAGCGGAGGCTCAGATCTCCTGGAGCCACAGGTGTTATGCAGCACCAGTAGCCCTTTTGAGCAGGTGTGTCGCAGGGAAAGGGACCGGTTAGACCACGAGGGGCCAATGTGAGATTGGGTGGGTCGGCCGGTTCACAAAAAGGGTTACAGTGTATTTAAGAAGACACACTGAAAATAAACCAGCAGGGACCACACAGTACACCCCCTTATTTTAATACAATTTTATTTTATTAGATTACACAGTATGTTATTAAAGGTTATTTTGAACATATTTATCAGTTGCAGTCAGGGGTTACTTTAAGAGTACGTTGTCTTCCAGGTAAGGGGAGAGCTTGTTGATCACATGAAGTAAAGAAATAAAAATAATGGTGTAGCCAATAGTGAAAGTGAACTATTTATATAAAAAGATGTGTTGGTCCCACTCACAGATTTCTTCTGATTAGAATAGCATATCAGAGATCCACTTCTCTCTGATGGGAGCACTGTAATGGTCTCTCCTCTGAAGTATCTGTCTTTATATCCAGTGTTTTCTCGAAAAGCAAAGAAAAGTCATTATAGTGTAGTATATCCAATGAAATAGATATTGCACATAAACAAATTACGGACTTCTCACTCACATTTTATTCATATGAATCATTCATTGGAGAGGACTGGTTGACGATCCCTGCACTCTGCCGTTCTCTGCCTGCTACCTCCTTTGCATCCGCATATGTCACTTCCTATGATGGCTCTAATCAGGGCGGAAGTAGGATCACAAGTCCTCTCAGGAACATATTCAACGCGTTTTGCTAGGCTTTGTCAGGAATCACAGATTTGTGATCACCGATGTGCGTTTGCTTCACATAACATGGCATTAAGTCTGCCTTACCCAAAGGTAGCATTACCTTAATGCAAACCCTGCATAGATGTTTAATTAAAGTAAAAAAAGAGAATACAGGAGAACACTCCTTGTAAATAACAATATGATATATATGCCCTACTGTGGTCTTACACTTATCCAGCTCCCTGTAAAATACCTATTTCAGGGCATAGATTGCCTGCTTTATGTATGATAATGTTCAATCCCTGCGTTTATTATAATGAAGCTCCGTAGATATGCGTTGTTAGAGTGAATATCTCTTTTGCATACCATTAGCACTAACACTCCTTATAGGGCTTGTTACAGCTGAAAATAGCACATAATGCATCGTTACTGAGCTTTGATGATCCCCATTAGTTTTTAACGGGGATAATTAGCGGAGCTCTGTGACTTTATCTCCAGGAGTGGTATTGTAATGTGCTTTTTTTGTATTCTTATTTTATTCACTAGTGTTTCATTACCCCCTTTTGGATGAGTGAGCGATCGAAGTGAAGACTTCAACTGGACTTTGTGTCCACTTTGGGTGTGTGTTTTTCTGTTTTTTGTTCATGTGTTCTTTTGCCACAGGTCATACACATTCACCGATTCTGATGAAACGTTGAGGGTACATTTTATGCCATTCTAACTTAGATCTGCCAGAAGTTTCAATCAAATAGGTTTCATATTAAACAGAAATGTAAGGGAAAACTGTACAAAGAAAGAGTGCATCACACAGGAACAGGTTGCTATGTACAGTACTATGTATTACACACATTATGAGGACAAAATAAAAAATGTAATGCACCTCAACATAATAAAAGACATTGAGGGTAGCATTGACATTGGTCATAAAGAAGAGAAGGAATAAGAGCGTGGTAAGATAACAGATTTCATAAAGCTCTTTCAAATGCATAGTACATGCCATGATTGTTGACTCATTTTAAGTCACCTTAACATTGTTCAAAATACAAATGGGAGGTGTGTTCAATAGTACCACTGAATTATGTACAACTATTGAAAATTTAAAATGTATGTACTGTATGAATGAAAAGAGCAATTGATGTTTTATAAATAAAATATTATGTTGTCATACTGTATGCTGTTAACTGAGAATAATTTTAAGCTTTAAAGAATATTATATTTATTCAAACAAGAGTCCCAAACTGGAGCACTGAAGTATCAAAAAACATTTATTCATATACAAAACAATTGAACACATTTAAAGCTATAAAAAAAAATCAAACACAAGATAACATTATATAATATAGGATGAGTAGAATGTAGACTGGAATCATATTGTAAGTATTGGATGCAAGATAGTTTATGCGAAACTCATGACATGTCTGGGTAAAGAGATGTCTTGAGCCTGTTCTCAAAGTTATTCAAAGATGGGCCTCTCATGCCTACAAGGCAGTGAGTTCCAAAGAGAAGTAGAAAAATAAAAAAAGAGCACAGCAAAAATAGGCAAGGGCTGGAGGCAAAAATAAAATCTCTTATTTATTAGGCATAATGGTCACAAAAAACAGACACACAGGGTGAGGTCCTCTGATGCGTTTCTCGCCGTGGAGGTGCATTTTCAGAGCGTGACATGTATTCTAAAAAAACCTTGCTTAAATAGCAATATCACAGTCTGAAGGTGTTTCACGCCCACAAACACCTGAAAATGCTAATGAAGCCTTAACAGCTGATGGGAACGGAAGCCTAAGAGGTTCAAAGAATGAATCACCGTGAGTTTGCTAAACAGCAGGGTGAAATACAGAAAACTAAACCTGATATGTGTAGAGACACGATGCTGAAAACAAAGTGAACCCTGAACACAAACCACACCAATCAAAAAATCCACTGTCTTGAAACATTGTATGGTAAAAAGGAAATAAACTACATAAACAGTTACAAAGAAAACATATCTAAACCATAACATAGAACACATTAAAAAAAATCCCTCATAGAGAAATAAAAAATATGAAATATACATAAAGGCCAACAGAGTAAATGAGATCAAATAATTAAGTAATAATCCCCTCAGAACAGGGCATTACTGGCCAATAATGCCCTGGCTGGAAGAGTTGAAGGCCTGAGGCGAAGAAGAGGGACTTTAACCCAGCCAGGGCATTATTGGCCAGTAATGCCCTGTTCTGAGGGGATTATTACTATTATAGGCTAAATGTAGGCTTATTTTATGTATATATTTGTACATTTTTCATAAAAAAAGATAGACACTTTTGTAGTCATATTGATTTTTTTTTTTTTCAGATTTTTTTTTTATTAGGCAGTTATGGCATTACATGGTATGTACGGTATAAGCAATATGTCAGCCTAATGTACATTTTTTCTTTTTCTTGAGAGAAAAGAGAAAAGGAAAGGCTCAACGTCTCCCTGACCTCATGAAGTCCATCAGGGAGGCGCGAGTATGGAAACAGAGAGGGAGTAGAGAAGGGGGGGCAGGGTGTGGGGGGGGGGGTGGAGAGGATACAAAGGGTATAGCGGGGGGTGGTCATGATCCCCAGTACCTTGGTGTTTCTGGTTTGAGCTTTAATGTGAATTGGGCCTCTAGTTTGTTAGTGAGTCATATTGATTTTTATCAGCATGGTTGTCTACATCCTTTAGCTTTTCTGCAAGTTTATTAAAAAGAAATTGTACATACTGTACACACAGCCCCCCTCTATATATACACACACACACACACACACACACACACACACACGCACACACGCACACACGCACACACAAACACATTGCAGCCCCCCTCTATACACACAAAACACTTTGTAACTCCCCCCCTCTATATACACAAACACACTCTGCAGTCCCCCTCCTGAACACCCCAAAAACAG
Source organism: Ascaphus truei (assembly GCF_040206685.1). Classification (NCBI taxonomy): domain Eukaryota; kingdom Metazoa; phylum Chordata; class Amphibia; order Anura; family Ascaphidae; genus Ascaphus; species Ascaphus truei. The sequence goes on along the minus strand of NC_134483.1, from coordinate 78,405,943 downwards.
ACTGCAGCCCTCCTCCACCCTCTACACACACACACACACACACACACACACACACACACACACACACACACACACACACACACACACACACACACACACACACACACACACACACACACACACTGAAGCCCCCTGTAAACCCACAAAACTGCAGACACACACATACACACCAAAACACATTCTGCAGCCCTCCTCCACTCTACTCCCACTGACACACACACACAAACACTGCAGCCCCCCTCTACACCAACAAAACAGACTGCTGCCCTGCTCTACATCCACAAAAAACACACCAGAACACCCCCTCTACATCCACTGCAGCCCCCTACAAACCCACACACTGCAGACACACACACCAACAAAACACTCTGCAACCCTCCTCCACCCATAAAACACACACTGCTGACCCCCTCTATGCACCCACAAAACACACACTGCAGACAAACATAAACCAACAAAACAGACTCTGCCAACTCTACATCCACAAAACACACACCAACACCCAACACCCATGGGCGTCCGCAGGAGGGGGCGCTTGCCCCCCACTGGATCACTCGCAGTCCTGGCCGTGCCCGTCAAAAAACAAATTCAGTCTCAAAAAAACAAAATCCTCGTGCGTAGTGCTGACACATCCGGCCTTCCAGTCGCCCCTGGCAACCAGATTGTACCCGCTGACGATCCCTACAATTCCCCTGCCAGTCCCCCCCACCTGATTGGTTGGCGCTTTGCCAGGATTTGTTTTTTGTCTCGCAGCCTGGCTCTGTGCTGTGAAGCCGCCATTTCTTCTTTTCAGCATAGAGCAGGTAAGCAATGTCCCATGTCCTCCCATGCCTCTCCCCTGGCCCCCTCACTGGTCTCCTCTTTTCCCCCCATGGCCTCCCCATGTCCCCCCACAGCCTCCTTTGGTCCCCCCACAGCCTCCAGTGGTCCCCCCACGGCCTCCAGAGGTCCCCCCACGGCCTCCAGAGGTCCCTCACGGCCTCCCCTGGTCCCCCCATGACCTCCCCTAGTCCTCCCACGACCTCCCCTGGTCCCCCAAGACCTCCCCTGGTCCCCCCACGGCCTACAGTGGTCCCCCCATGTCTCCCCTGGTCCCCCCACAGACTCCAGAGGTCTCCCCACGGCCTCCCCTATTCCCCCCATGGCCTCCAGAGGTCCCCCCACGGCCTCCCCTGGACCTCCCCTGGTCCCCCCACGACCTCCCCTGGTCCCCCCAAGACCTCCCCTAGTTCCCCCACGGCCTCCCCTGGTCCCCCCACGACCTCCCCTGGTCCCCCCATGACCTCCCCTGGTCTCCCCATGACCTCCCCTGGTCCCCCTAATGCCCCCAGAGGTCCCCCCATGGCTTCTCCTGGTCCCCCCACAAACTCCCCTGGTCCCCCCACGACCTTCCCTGGTCCCGCAAAGGCCTCCCCTGGTCCCCCCAAGGCCTCCAGAGGTCCCCCCATGGCCTCCAGAGGTCCCCCCATGGCCTCTCCTTGTCTCCTGATGGCCTCCCCTGTATCTCCCCTGGTCCCCCCAGGACCTCCCCTGGTCACCCCACGACCTCCCCTGGTCCCCCCAAGACCTCCCCTGGTCCCCCCAAGACTTCGCCTGGTCCCCCCACGGCCTCCAGAGGTCCCCCAAGGCCTCCCCTGGTCCCCCACGGTCTCCCCTGGTCCTCCCATGACCTCCCCAGGGTTCCACCAAGACCTCCCCTGGTCCCCCCATGATCTCCCCTGGCCCCCTATGGCCCCCCACAGCCTCCTCTGACCCCCAAGGCCTCCGCTGGACCTCCTCTGGCCCCCCACGACCTCCCCTGTACCTCCCCCATGTCTCCCTTGGTCTCCCCCCCTGTCTCCAGTCAGTCACCTACCCACCCTGTCTCCCTTTCTCCGTCACCCTGTCTCCCTCTCTCTGTCACCCTGCCTCCCTCTCTCTGTCACCCTGCCTCCCTCTCTCTGTCACCCTGCCTCCATCTCTCTGTCACCCTGCCTCCCTCTCTCTGTCACCCTGTCTCCCTCTCTCTGTCACCCTGTCTCCCTCTCTCTGTCACCCTGTCTCCCTCTCTCTGTCACTCTGCCTCCCTCTCTCTGTCACCCTGCCGCCCTCTCTCTGTCACCCTACCTCGCTCACTCTGTCACCCTGTTTCGCTCTCTCTGTCACCCTGTCTCGCTCTCTGTTTCACACTTTGGATCTGGATATCTTATTTACCCTATATATCTTAACTGTCCTATACCTACACCGAAATAACCTATACTGCTTTCTTCCAGATCTGACTCTCAAGCTTCACACAGCGGAATCCCCCCTAACCCAGAAAGACAGGTAGGGAACACCTCCCCTCCAGTATATATCATGAGGGTACCTGGACATTGAGGGACTGTGGATCAGGTAAGATCCCAGGCGGGATTGCTGCCTTTGAAAAATGTGCATCGGGGGCATCCAGACACTTGTTAAGGGGTTCAGGAAATAAGTCATTCACATCTGGGGTTTTTTTTTCTAGATAAGTGCGTTCATCAAAAACACACACACACACACACACACAGTCAAGCACTGCCCATGCACAGAGGTCTCGGTGCGCTTGCGCATGGTGTCCGACCTGCAGGGGTGAGATGAGTGGCATCCAACGTGTGACGGAGGGGAAGCACCATGGCAGGCACGCGCCCGCCATCCTAGCTCCCCCTGCGCTAGCCTCCTGCCCCGACCCCAGTCGTTAAGGTAAGCTGTTATCTTCTTGTAGTGAAGTGTTTGCCAAATGTTATTCATTATCTTATTGATGTGTGGGGTTGGACCTATATATGTATTGGGGGGGTGGGGGTGTATTTTTATTTGTATTGTGGGGGTATAATAAACAGATTGCATTGTAATGTTTATTTTCCGTATAACAATAAGAAGAAAACAGTTAAGTAAAAGTTGCGCGCTAAAAAATTTTTTTTCATGTTAGGTGTGCTATGGGTTGTGGGGGGGGGGGGCTGCTCCTTTCATTTGTCCTGGGCCCCATGATTTCTGTTGGCGGCCCTGGGCACCATACAGTACGTTAACAGAGCTATAAACGCCAAAAACAGACACCGGGAGAGCCGCCTCACTCCCAAGTCGGGACCAATCTGTGCCGCGGCCGGGCCCGCCATTGAGCTGCGGCGGTGCCGGTGCCAACAAGTCCACTCATCATTGGTAGCTGAGGGCTACCAATGAAAGAGCCGTCGCCGTCCCTTGATGACCCAGTCCCTGAGTCGGACCAATCATGGTCCGACTCTGACCTCCACACTCATCACGCGGCCGCCCGTGTCCTCTGACTCGTCGTCAATTTGCGCAGGCTCACAGTTAAGAGAGTCTGCTGAAGAGTGAAGACGCAGGCAGCTGCACTCTCTCTGCACAATAGGCCCCGGGGGCCCCTGCACTCTGCAGAGTGGACTGCAATTAGTTCTGAAATCTGAATCCAATAATCGACAGACCAGAGTTGTTTTGCTGCCTCACGGGGCAGGAGGTAGCATTTGGAATTGCCAACAATTGGAAAATTAGGGTACAAATACAACACAACGTTTCGCTAGGTGCCAGTGCCACCACATGTATCATGGTGGCTATTTATTAAGCTGAGCTCAATAGTGTGAGAAAGATTCTGAGAGAATTGAGAAATATTATGGATAAAGCAAGACAGGGGCAGGGTGAGAGTGAGAGAGCAGCGAGAGAGAGTAAAAGTAAAATAGATACAGCAAAAGAGAGACAAAGGAGCATGATGCTTCTATGGATGGAAAAAGAAAGATGGGGAGAGAGAGGGAGCACATGATGATAAAAAAAACCCAGCGCTGTGTCTTGTGTGTTGTTGAAAAAACAAGGAGAAGTAGACAGTGAAAAACGAGGGAAAGCAAGCAAGCACTCAGAAAAACGGGGACGGGAAGATGTGGGATTATATCTGGTGAATGATGTGGATACCATCCAATGCTAAGGCAAGTGCTTTGGGGTTATAACTGGTGCTGTGTGGCAAGTGTTTTGGGTGCAATCTGCTGCGGTGGGTGCAATCTAGTGCCGTGGCAAATGAAATCTGGCACTACAGTATATATTGTGTGTGTGTACAGTCATACTAATAAGTGCCCACATATAGGTCGTAGGTCGCAGCATGCCCCGTTCTGCAGCGCAACAGGATGGACCCAATGATGAAGCATGCCACCAAGGGGAAACACTATTGGGTGAGGGTTATATAAAGAAAACATTCTGTTTTCCTTGCTTTTTTGAAAAAGAGTTGGTTTTGCAGTACTGAATGGTCTTTTTTTTTATTAGAAGTATATATACCCACCCACCCACACACACTGTGTGCCACACACATACACTTTTCCTTTTTCAAGTTTCTATTACTGCATACAGGGCTGTATTCAATAAATAGTGCATTGTAGGTGAGTTATTTGAAGTTCACAAATCTCATCTTACCAATATAACTATGCATTATGCAAGGAAAGTTTGGATCTCCTAGCAGGAGAACTTTAAAGGGATTTTCAACTCCCTGCAGCTCATCTGCAACCCACAGTTTATTCAATACCGCCAGCACGGTGATGAGCAGAGTATTTAATGATCCCCATTTCTTTTTCTTGTGCCCCACCTGGCACACATCATGTCAGAGGATCCTGTTCAGAGAAACAGCCTTAAAAAGTAGTAGTACGACTGGAATTACTGCACTTAAGCGCCAGAGTGACATGGCAAGTTCTCCAGGCACCCACCAGATCCTGCAACCCTGAGTAGCTGCTCTTTTTTGATGTCATAACTACACTTTCACAATTGCTTTATTAACCTTCAAGCTTTCTCAAATTTGCTTGAAAATGCACCATTTGCAAACACTTTTTTTCAAAATTTTCTCGGGAGGGAGAAACTCCTTTATGCTGGTCAGGCTCGCTCACCACAGCGCACTCACCACCACTTTTACGCCGGGCACTGGCCGTTAAAATTATGCCCCCCCCTGAAAAAAATTCTGCGGACGCCCATGCAACACCCACTGCAGCACCCCTGTAAACCCACACACTGCATACACACACACACACACACACACCAACAAAACACTCTGCACCCCTCCTCCACCCACAAAACACACAGTGAAGACACACACACTGCAGCTCCCCTTCTACACCCACAAAACACACACACAGCAGAAACAGACCAACAAAACAGTCTCTGCTGCCCCTCTTCACCCACAAAACACACACCAACAGAAGACACACACACACAGACACCAATAAAACAATCTGCTGGCCCGCTTTACACCCACAAAACACATACAAACCTTTCCCCTCACTCTCCTGTGCAGAGATCTCTGCAGGCAGGGTGGGGGAGGAGTCAGTGCCTTGCTGGTGCCTCCTGTACAATCACCTCCCCTGTCTGTCTGCGAGCTTATTTCACTCTTTGTGAAGGAGAACTGAATGCTGATTGGCTGAAAAACTTGTCAAGGTGCCAAAAATTCCAGGTCATTACTGATTGGATAATGCCTGGACTTTTAACCAATCAGAGAGCATGGATTTCAATAATGCCCGGAATTTAGCAGCTTTAGCCTATAATTATAAATAACATATGTGCAGTAACACAATATATTGATTAAATAATCTATGCACATGTACAGTATAATATTGTTTATAATTAAATATATATCTGTATAGTATGTCATATTTGCAACGCATCATGCTGGCCTCTATACACAACAAAAAAATGGACTACGTCAACCAAATAAACAATCTTGTAATGATAATAATTAAATTCTAGTTGGAAATGCAATATATAAAGATTAGTTGAAGTGTACTGTATACAACTCACACAGTACATTTATATAATGCCCTGATAAAGGGAATGCATAAACCTATGTAATCCATGTTGCCACCCCCCCCCCCCCCGGTCGCAGATTAGACCCCTAGGGTGTAGTGAGGGCTGGTTATATGTGTATTGGTGGTGCATACCTGCTGGTAACAGGAGGGTCTGAGTCTCCCGCGTTGGTATTGGGGAAAACAGGGACAGGCTTCTGGGGTATATGCCTTCATCTTTAGTGGTGGTAGTGCAGCGCCTCCATCTCTGAGAAAACCTAGGGAATAGGTTGGAATCCTCCAAGAGTAGCCCTGGTCCCAGGGCGAGAGATTCCAATCTCACACACACAGTCCTTTTTGGTATAAAAGCAGCAATGTCTTTATTGTCCTTATACAGCACTCAGCAACAGTTCATGCACCTCAGCAGATCATATGCACTGTACAGGGTATGGGCCTCCTCTCCTTTTCCTCCAGGCTGTACTCCTGCAGGATGGTCTGTATGGGGCCTCAATACCCCCGACCCCCACCCAAGAGTATACGCTCTGGGTGAGGTTAAATTCCCCCCCTCACCCCCTCAGCAGGGTGTGGGGCATTGGTCCACAGCACTATGTGCTATCAGCTCTACTCAATATGGCTGAGTGTCTTCTCTCATGTCTCCTTCTCCCAACTCTCTCTCTCTGACCATGCTCTTCCTGCTCCAGCACTAGACTCCTCTCTCTCCCTGCTCCCAGGACAGACAGACTCTCTTTCAACTAACTGTCACTTACAGGAACAGCCCACTAAATAGAGACAGCCCTGCCCCTAATGATGTCAGCAGGACCTCCCCTCTGTCTCAGGCCTGCAACAGAGTCAGGGGCCTACCTCTATAACTTTATCACTCAAAGCAGGCTTGAAGCGGGGGGAAAAACCCATGATGACTACTGGCGGCCTGTCCTTAACAGGACTTACACCAGTAGGAGGAAGATATATATAGCCCCCATTTCTTACCGGGGCTACACTCTCCCTCAGGTGGAATCCAATGGTCCCCACTTGGACCTAACTTTAGCAGTACCATCCTGCGGTGAACACACCTGGGAAAACAAACATTGCATGTTATGATATTCATGGAGCCATCCATCAGGTGGCGTAACAATAACAGTACGGTTACTACCAATGGGGAGAACCACTAATAATAATGTTTTGGGTCAGGCTTCCGTACCTTCATCCCATTATGGTCAGTTATAGTAATGTAGTAGGGCTGCACCGACCCAGACTCCAGCCGGTATATCACACTGTGCATGTATATGCACCGCACTATACTCCAGGCCTGGACCACCTCACTGATTCTGTCCTCATTGTGGTACCCCGCCTTACCAAACTTCGTCCTCAAGTACTCTTGTACGGCCTCCCTGAGCCAACTATCTCTGTTCTCCTCTACTTCCCTCATTATGGGTTCAGGCACATAGGGATACTCGTACTCGTGGGACTGCCTATACCTGAACACTATGGCTCTGTCTGCTCGGCTCAATTTGGGCAGCTTTTTAGGACCCGCCCTGCTTGGCAGTACCCAAAACTCTGGTTCTACAGGAGCAATGTCGTCATACAAAATACTAGGCCCCTTAAGCAGAAGGAGTTTTTGCTCTATTTCCTGGTACCTGTGCTCTAACTCATCCGCCACCTCCTGGGGAGTATAGGCACCTACCGCCCACCAATGGTCAACTATGTTGTTCCTGATCAACAGGAACCTGGTGCGGTCCATACCTTTGTGGTAACCAGTGAACAGGGGTGCCCACCACTTGTCACGGTGCTCGTACTCGGACATGGGGCTAGAAGTACCTGTCTCGGATTCGGCTTGTGATGAGACACCAGACGTGCCCACCTCTGTAGAGTGCGAGCAACTGCGTCTACCTTTAGCGTTAATGTAGATTGTAGGATTCATCTTGTGAACCACTTTACTTACAGACCCGGCCTCCGCAGTAGTATGGGACCCTCGGGTCCTCCCTCTAAACACAGGAGAAAATGACATTGGGTTAGGCACACGTATTACATTGGCATATGGTACTTCAACATCAGATCCTTCATCACTTAGTTCCCAATCCCTCAAATCCTTGGAGTATTTGGGGTTCTTACTTAACTTATCCCCGCTAGGTCCCGGTGTCATGACATGTGACAGGGCAGGGAAAGTGGCCGGGGCAATGGCGCTAGGGGCTGGGGCTGGGGCAATGTCCGTCTCAATGTCCAGCAAGCGGGCAATCCCGCGACCAGTGGGTACTTTCTTGCTGGACCTCTCGGTCGGGTTTCGTGTACCTCTGGAAACACCGTGGCCTCTCAGGGTGGCCATTGCAGCTGCCATGGCGGTTCTCCGCAGAGAACAGCACTCCGGGGCCTCTTTTCCAGTCGGACCCGGAAGTGATGTCATCATGGTCGCCCGCGGAATCCCCATCCGCTCCGTGGTCACGCACCGGAAGTGCGTCGAGGACCGGAAGGGGCGGTGGGGGATCATCCGGTCCGCGGACGGGTAAGTAGGCCGCCAGCCTCTCCTTCTCGCCCTCTGCAGGATCCTCCTTTGCCTGATGGGAGTAAGGGGGTGGTGGAGTCTCCTTACCGCTCCACTGCCGGAGGATGACATCTGGTTCCTCCGAAGCCATCTCGGAAGCCGTCTCCGCCGCACTGGGAGTCACCACGGCCATGGGACTTCTACGGGCCTCAGGCCGCACCAGCGCTCGCCGTTGGGAGGTGTCCAGATTCGTCTGCTCCCTCTCTCCTGTAAGTGGACCGCCATCTTTGTTACAGCTGGGGTGGTTCGCCGGTAGGCGCATCGCCACCGATGAGACGCCATCTTCTTCCTCCGAAGACGACTTGGTCGGATCCTCCGCTAGGGAGTCACCGGGGTCTTCTGTGGCTCCGCCAGTGGGTAGTGGTATGAAACGGGCGCGCTCCGGTACCTCCACTGCGGTCGCGCTCTTCTCCGCCGGAGTTTCTCTCGGCTCGGTTGTTGGCTGTGCCTTGGTTCCCACTTCAGCAGTTGTGCATGGAACTAGGGCAGCCTCGTCGGTTGTCTCCGCCACCTCCGTTAGTGTTCCCGGAGAGGCACCCGAGGGGTCTTTATCATCGGCCATGGTTTGTTCAGCCATAAGTAGTACGTGCCACATTGAGGGCATCGTGCTCTGGTGCTTGCGGCTGGTCCGGGTGTCCTGCAGTGGACGCACAGGCACCGGAAGTACTCTCGGCCCTCGATCTCCTCCACCAGGAAGCCTCCTGGGAGTTGGAAGACCGTCGTGTTTAGCTCTGAAATATTGCACGCAGGGGTTGAACAGTTCAGTAATTCAGCTCCTTGCTCTTCGAATGCCAGATGGAAGTGAAGTTCCTCGTCCTCACTTCCGGTCCCTCCCTTCGCTGGGGAGGACACTTCTGATTGGCTCTCCTTGTGCCCCCTCCCTCTGGTGGAAACAAGACGAGGGGCACTCCTTCTCTCAGTGTGACGTGGCCTTGTCTGTTGGCCAGTCACAGCACAGGTGGGTGGGCTTTCAGCTTTCGTGCCACTCTGCTCCTCTTGCAGGGAATCTGGGTTTGGCGCCAAACCCCTGCACATCTCCCGCCACATTTCCCTAACAGTCTCTTTGCATGCTTCACGTGCGCGATCCAGGATTGGCGGGAGTCACCATTTTGGTTCGTCTGCTAACTGCTGGGCTGTGGATGGCGCTGCGGTCGCCATTTTTAACTCTTTCTTGCTCCGCGGAGCACATGTAGTGACGGCCGCCATCTTTGATGAGCCCTCCAAATGTATACAGTCGCTATTCTCAGTGTCTAATGCATAACTCGTTCCTAGACACTGACTGTTCTCAAACCGCTCGCTGAACACTCTCTGCATACTCTTTCTGACTGTTTGCCCACTGATATGATGTGGCATACCCCAGGCTAGGCAGAACTCTTTCTCTGTGCACCGCACTCGCTGACGGTTCCTACAAGTACTCTGTGATGTGTTTTATGTGGGTGCTGGCTAGTGTACCCGAGCTTCTCCCTAAGTACGGGCGTCTCCTACTTTTGGCCACACATAGTGCAGACCCTGGGCCATGGTCCCTGGACTAGTTAACAGGCTAACTCCCCCAGTTGCCATACACTATCTGCCTCAAGGGACTAGAACAGCTATAGCCACACACCCATCTTACATCATCCTCTTAGGGCACCCAGGGCGTACTGTGCGGGAATCCACGCTCCCCTGACTACCCCTGGTATGCATACATGCCCTATTCTCTCCAGTACCTGCACGGAAGTTGCACTTCACACTTCCCGCTCTGCCTTGCTGAAAGCCTGTCCTGTTCTGGATCTCAGCAGCTCACCTCCAAATGTAACCCATGTCTTCCCCCCCCCCCCGGTCGCAGATTAGACCCCTAGGGTGTAGTGAGGGCTGGTTACATGTGTATTGGTGGTGCATACCTGCTGGTAACAGGAGGGCCTGAGTCTCCCGCATTGGTATTGGGGATAACAGTGACAGGCTTCTGGTGTATATGCCTTCATCTTTAGTGGTGGTAGTGCAGCGCCGCCATCTCTGGTGAAAACCTAGGGAATAGGTTGGAATCCTCCCAGAGAAGCCCTGATCCCAGGGCGAGAGATTCCAATCTCACACACACAGGCCTTTTTGGTATAAAAGCAGCAATGTCTTTATTGTCCGTATACAGCACTCAGCAACAGTTCATGCACCTCAGCAGATCATATGCACTGTACAGGGTATGGGCCTCCTCTCCTTTTCCTCCAGGCTGTACCCCTGCAGGATGGTCTGTATGGGGCCTCAATACCCCCGACCCCCAGCCAAGAGTATACCCTCTGGGTGAGGTTAGATTCTCCCCCTCACCCCCTCAGCAGGATGAGGAGCATTGGTCCACAGCACTATGTGCTATCAGCTCTACTCAATATGGCTGAGTGTCTTCTCTCCTGTCTCCTTCTCCCAACTCTCTCTCTGACCATGCTCTTCCTGCTCCAGCACTAGACTCCTCTCTCTCCCTGCTCCCAGGACAGACAGACTCTCTCCCAACTAACTGTCACTTACAGGAACAGCAAACTAAATAGAGACAGCCCTGCCCCTAATGATTCAGCAGGACCTCCCCTCTGTCTCAGGCCTGCAACAGAGTCAGGGGCCTACCTCTATCACTCAAAGCAGGGCTTGCAGCGGGGGGAAAAACCCATGATGACTACTGGCGGCCTGTCCTTCACAGGACTTACACCAATAGGAGAAAGATATATATAGCCCCCATTTCTTACCGGGGCTACACCTATGTAACCTGGACCGCAGATTTATAGGTTAATGCATTCCCTATATCGGGGCGTTATAGAAATGTACTGTATGAGTTACAGTATATATACTGTACTTCAACTAATCTTCATATATTGCATATCCAACTTAAATGTAATTATTATCATTACAAGATTGTTTGTTTATTTGGTTCACGTAGTCCATTTTTGGTTGTGTATAAAGGCCAGCATGAAGTATTTTATTCACCTTGAGAAAGAACTTGTTGTAGTCCGAAATGCGTTGGTGTGTATCTTTTTTGTATCTGACCATTAAATAAGCCTGCACTGTGGGAACGCATCCTTGCATTTTTTGGCATAGCCTCGTGGATCTAGTGCTCCGTTTTCTCCCCTCCTTTGCTACATTTGCTCTTCAACAGGCGGAGGCACAGTTAACCCGTGGACACCTGGACACCTGAGGACCCACTCTTCATCGTGGACACCTTCCCATGTGAGTCTCTCCAGGATAGTTCTGGACTTTATTCATAATGATTGTTCCTTTATAGATGCTTACTACTCAAACATCCTTACTACCGTGCATTGTGGGATTGTAGTGTTTACATGCATCTTTTGGACATTTCATATCTATATCCGTTATTGGGTTAATCCACTTTTCTACAATCAAGACATGTGTAGTGTTCGCTGTATTCTTTAGAGCACCATACAACGTTTTCATCATTGTATCTGTGTTGTGGGGTGGCTCGAATCAGCAACACAATATTTTTTAAGCAAGGTGCGTTTTTTCCCTACAGCTTTTTGTAGTTTGTTGTACATACAACATTTATTATAGACTACACAATGGATCAGAATTCGATAGAAACTGACTTGGAGACTGATACGGACATTTCTGTGCAATTCGCTTTCAACTGCTCAGACAATTCCCAGCGAGTTAAGAAAGCTCAACAGGTTTTTGACAACACCCTAGAGCTAGACTGTGAGGATGTGTCAGATTTAAAAATTCATTTTTCTAAATTAGAAAAAACATTATCCAGCAAAATACGATTATGGTGGGATATTATCTCGCTACAAAACTATGCAACAACACAAAGAATACCAAGGGGGTTACGAATAAAGAAATCTCCTACGTTTGGTTTCATCAACCAAGAGTTTGAGGCCAAATGGAAGGAGACACTCAATACATGCTCTTTTACACTTATTGACTTAATCATAAAGGCCAAAACAAAGGAAAAATCATTATTGGATGAAGAAATTACATCCTTACAAAAGAATCTCTCCCAATATAAAAAAAATGGAGGGTTTTGATGATCTTGATTTGGCTTTATCAAACAACATAAAGAGCATGGAAAAAGAAGTTATGTCCAAAAAACAAGTTAAATTTGAGAGGGACAAACAAGATTATATCCGAAATCAGGTATATGTTTGGCAAAGACCTCCCCGCCCTAAGAATTTCAATTTTTCAACACCACACAAATCCAATCAAGCCAGGGGACAGCCGCAACAAAAATCCATTTTGAAGAAGAACATATCCTTCACACAGTCTACCAGTGCAGAATCTGAAGGTTCAGATGTGGAGAATTTTCCCAGACGTAGGTTGTCTAATGATAGAGATAATTCCAATCCTGACCACCCCACAGAGAGGCAAAGTGGATATCAAGGGGGTGCATCCTCCAATCAAAATCTTTATGGGGAATCAGAATATGAGTCCAGGACCTTCTTCGGGTCAAAAAACAGGGTCAGTACAGACACACAAGGAGGAGCCAAAAAAGGAAACATAAAAAATCCCCAGAAAAGAAAGAAGAACTTCTAATTGACCAAACTGGGGTTATCAATCTTTCCGATATTGTCCTTAACCAGGCTGAACTATCGGTCCTTGACAAAGGTCTAAAGTTTGCTCCCTGTAATGACTTTCAATTATTTGAAACTATTATTGACCTTCACAAATACGTACGCAAATTGACTCTAAAAAGATTTTTTAGTAAGGATGATACCAATCTAACAGTATCTGCTAACACTGACCCTCTTTCTCCTGTTTCTAATACTACAGATTGTGCTCATTATGTCAAGCAGTTTACCTTCAAAGAGCATTGTTGTGCACAGGATTTGGTTGATTTGATTATTGAAAATACTGATGATACAGATGTCCCTTCCTCCTTTCTAGGTAGACGACCATCGGGCTTCAGAAAAAAATCTGTTTTTTATCCAGCACACATGAAAGGCAACTGTCTGGCTACTTTTGAGCAACTCATAGAACGAGATCTATCTCTCCTGTCCAGAGGTTACTCATTCTCTCTCTCACCATTGCACCATACAATTGATAACCTTACTGTCTTAGAGAGGGCTGCACTCAATACACTAAAGGCCAACAGCTCGCTGGTTGTAAAGGGAGCGGACAAAGGAGGGGCCATTGTGGTCCTCAACAAAAAGGATTACAAACTTGAGGCCCTTCGACAATTAAATGACCAATCATCCTATGTTCTCCTGAGAGGAGACCCCACTGATACATTTGTAAGGGAGCTAAGATCACTCTTAGATGAGGGCTCCATTTTGGGTGCCCTTGATTCCAGCGAACTGGAGGCCCTGTTTCGTCCCTATCCCATCATACCTATCTTTCACCATCTCCCAAAGATCCACAAGACTTTGGTCTCCCCCCCAGGGAGGCCAATTGTCTCCAGTATTGGATCTTTGGGAGATGGTGTATCAAGATATGTCGATCATTTCCTACAAAACATGGTGCAAGCGTTACCTTCACACATAAAAGATAGTGGAGATCTTCAGAATCAACTTCGCCTCATCAGATGGGAAAGTAATTATATTTGGTTGAGCCTTGACATAACATCGCTATATACAGTTATACTGCATGAACATGGGATGGCAGCTGTCAGGTTTTATTTACAACATTCAGATTTACCACCGGCACAGAGCACTTTCATTTTGAATGCGATACATTTTTTGTTAACCCACAACTACTTTATGTTCGACGGGGATTTTTTTCTACAAACACGTGGTACCGCCATGGGGACAAGTTTTGCCCCCTCCTACGCAAACTTGTTCCTAGGTTGGTGGGAGTCGGTCCACGTGTTTGGGGAAAAAAATCCCTTTAGACACCTTATCACTTTTTACAAACGTTACATTGACGACCTTATCTTTATTTGGAATGGGGATGAACACTCACTCTTATTATTTATTGAGCACCTTAATGATAATCACTTACATCTAAAATTCACGGCAAATTATGACTTTCACCATATTCACTTCTTAGATTTATTTTTATTTATTGATATGCACAAAAATATCACCACCACTGTTTATCGGAAATCAAACTCACGTAATACACTGCTACGTGCTGACAGCTGCCATCCTAAATCACTCATTAGGGGCATTCCAAAAGGCCAACTAATACGATTAAAAAGAATTTGTACAAAAAATGAAGATTTTCTCATACAATCCCTTGACCTGATGAGTCGTTTTGAAGCTAGGGGGTACAATAAGAAAGATCTTAATAAAGCATTTGAAGAAGTTAATTTGATGAGTAGAGAGGATCTCCTGGACAGGAGTAAAAATAGAAAAATGAAACATTCCCAATCACCATACTTTATTGTTCAACACAGTAATCAAGCAATGACTATCAAACACATAGTCAAAAAACATTGGGCAGTGTTGGCAGCAGATCCAATACTACACTCTATTTATGAGGAGGGTCCTAGATTCGTGTTTCGGAGGGCTAAAACAATAGCTAACTATGTCTCTGCAAGCATGTTCTCTTCGGAGTCAGTACCTGTCAATAGGTCACCCCTGGGTAACCATAAGTGTTCAAAATGTAAAATTTGTAAATTTATGAATCAAACTACTGAATTCATTTCATTTAAAACTAAAAACAAATTTCGGTTGAAACATTTCATTAATTGTGACACCACACACGTGGTGTGAAAAGAAAATAAAGTGCGCAGCTAACTAATTAAGTGACGTGATAATAGGTGTTAAAAAACATAACCTTAAACGGAGCGTCTGCAGCTGCGATGGAGGGGGGGGCTCAGAAACCCCCTAGACTAACAGATAAAGACAAAAAAGACACAGCGCACAACGCTCATAGTGCATAAAACAATATAATAAAGGTACAATTAATTGGGGTAAGTAATGTGCGTACATCAATAAAGATAAATAAATGCAGTTAGGGATATTGTTACCCAACGCCTCAGGAAACCGGAAGGAGTATCCTCTCAAGGGTTATGGCGCTGGTGTCTCGAATACAGGATCCTATTGGTAAGTAGGTAAGTGGATCGCCTCTAAAAAAGTTCTTTTCCCCCAAGAGCACGAGTCCAAAGCTGCTGCTGCCACTTGCAGTCCTTTGCCAGAGCACAGCTCCACACCGGCCGGGTCCTCTCACTCCCCTCTGTGCAGAAGCACTTCCGGGTCGATGACGTCACCACGGGGGGGGAGCGCTGGTAGAGTGGTGTGGTGTACCTGCTCAAATGTGGCTGTGGCAAGCAGTATGTCGGCCGCACTATAAGATGTCTCAAAGTTCGTATATTAGAACATCTGCGCCTTATTGCAAAAAAAGATACCAGTCACCCAGTGTCCAATCATTTCACACATTGTAGCTTGGGCAATGTTAACAATCTAACCTGCCAAGGTATAGAACATGTACCATTCCCCACGAGAGGGGGCAATAGGTTGAATGTTCTGAACAAGAGAGAACTATATTGGATTTTCACCTTACAGACACGGATCCCTCACGGTTTAAATTCCGATTGGGATATAGGATCTCTCTTGTTCGACACATAAAACCTGTTCTAATACTTAAAATGTATGCTCCTTCGAGTGTTGTTGCTTAGATATAATTGTCCGAGAATAATGTTGAAACATTATGGAATTGATTTTCAGGGACTGTGCATAAAATATAAAAATGTTATTTTTCCGTTATACAATATATTTGTGCCATATAATAGAGACATTGCACAACCCTGATAATTATTACATATTTCAAATACTACCTCACAGATTGTCCCTCCTACAGAGTGACCAAAATCAAGTTGTAAAGTATTGATGTCCAACTAGGTTTATATTAGATCTTATTACTTAATGCACAATATGTACATAACCCTATTCGAATTAAGATCAGGATTGTACAATTCTCATTAACAATTTGTCACCCATTCAGTCCTATGTCAGTTTCCTTAGGGGCATTGGGGTTGTTCTAAAAAGCAAACCTAAATTAGTGAATATATTTTGTATGTTTTCCTGCCATATACTAATGTATACATTAAGTGTAATCACTCAACCCCATGCACACCCATCGTTACCATGATATTTTGATAACAATACCCAATATCAAAGGTTGTTCATTTAATTAATGTTAAACAGTTATTGTTTTTTTTTTAAACGTTTGTCTTTTTATAACACTTGTCATGTCTTTTTAATTTTTCATTAAGTTTACCTTGATGTTCCCCCTTTGGAGTTTGTGTATTCAATAAAGTTTTTTTAAGTTTTTTTTTTTTTTTTTCAATTACACCTCCCAATCATCCCTCATCTAGCGTGACGTGATGACGTCACACCCATTCACGCGCTGGGACTCTCGCATTGGGCAAGGCATGAGACACAGTTCAGGGCACTTGTGGTCACGTTTTCATGCTTCACTCGTTCCCTGACTAGGTCCTGTGTGTGTCCAGGCGCGATACCCCATGCGTGAGATGACGCACCACCACGCAATGACGCTTGACGCTCCGATCACGTGATCAATGCGGAAGTGCCGCGATTGGCACAGAAGTGCAGGTAATTCATATAAATAACACTCCAGGGGGGTAAGTATTTTATTCACCTTGAGAAAGGACTTGTTGTAGTCCGAAACGCGTTGGTGTGTATCTTTTTTGTATCTGACCATTAAATAAGCCTGCACTGTGGGAACGCATCCTTGCATTTTTTGGCATAGCCTCGTGGATCTAGTTCTCCGTTTTCTCCCCTCCTTTGCAGCATGAAGTATTGCCAAGGTTGAAGTATTAGAGCTAAATGATGCTGAGCCAGACACAGATGGTCGTACAAGTGACATGGATGAGGAAATCATATGACGTGTGGAAATACTCGTTGTCAAGCGAGTAAAAAAGAAGGTGGAGAAATTGAAAGAAAAACTTGACCAGGAATTTCTCTGTGAGCGACTAAAGTGTGAGGAACTAGAACAA
Source organism: Ascaphus truei (assembly GCF_040206685.1). NCBI lineage: Eukaryota > Metazoa > Chordata > Amphibia > Anura > Ascaphidae > Ascaphus > Ascaphus truei. Next base: position 78,388,791 of record NC_134483.1, on the reverse strand, counting down.
ATAAATGAAGAGATACTGGGTGAGTGCATAAGTTACAAAGACTTAGGCACACGTCTTCTCTTCAATCATGACTACACATTGCGGCTAGGATTCTATAAAGAGGTAGCGAAATACCATGCTTCATGCCCCGAGGGCCCAATAATTGCCCCAAAGGGTAAAAAACAAAGTTGCTGGTGGAAGTGAAGAAGTTCTTGGAAAAATATATTTTATCAAGGAGAACAAGGTCCATGTATCCAGTTGGAAGTTGGATAGTCAGAAAGACACAGAAAAGGCTGTAGAGAAGTTTGGAAACTTCTTTGATTGGAAGTCGGAAAAAAAGAAAAGATAAGTTGGACTTGTTCGAGTCACTGTCGTTAGACATCAGAGAGAGGTTCAGTATATATGCTTTCCTGCATGCATGAGGTTAAACTCCTCTGGAGAGGAAAGTTGCAGGTGCACCTAATTAAGGCAGACTGAACTGCTGACTGCAACAGGGTTTTAAAAAGGAAGTCAGCAAGCTGCTGGAGCGGAGAGACTTATAGTTTATAGTGTTTAAAACTGGAAGTTACAGGGAAAAGGGAGACCAAAAAGCGCACCAGCACAAACGGAGCAGGAAGAACCCAAGACGAAAAAATGATTAAAAGGGCACTTTAATGTGGCAAAAGACCCATCCAATGCATTTCGAACGTCGCAGCATTCTTTTTCAAGGAAGTTAAAATAGCTACCCGTTGGTAAGTGTGGGGCATGGTTATGTTTAGCTAGACTCGCTAATGTGGAGTAGGCTCTTGTTTTATCATTTAGTCTTTCCTTAAAGGGACAGTGTGTCTACAACACTTTGTTTTGGATGTGGGGAAATATACAACAGAAGGTTTTGTTACAGCCTCAAATACTGTACACTGATTCTTTCTGATCCTACACCAAGGCCGTCCTGCAACAAAATATATATTATACTTCAGTATACTAACATACTACACTATATATTTTTTTTTTTTTTTTTTTTTAAATCTGCCATCAATTTGTTGTCTGATTTGTCTTCTCCTATGTGTCCCAAACCTCTTTTGACTTCTTAAATTATACCAAGGCATTGCACGGCATGGCATTATATTACACAATACATCTAATGTGGTTTATTAACCTCTTAAATGCAACAGAGGCTACTTAGGCCCACTTAAGGAGAGCTTGGTCACCAACTTGGCACAAAAGTGGTTCATCAACTAAATAAATATTTAACTTACCTCTCCAATGTTGAAGGCAACCATCCTCTTCAGAGTCTGTGACTCCTGAAACTAATGTCCAAAATGTGATTGGCTCCTGGATCATGATACTCATCTGCTTATCAATCACCACTCGTATCCACAGGGACTTTATGCTACTTTACATACTATACAGTAGCACTGCAGGAATATGTTGATACACAGTCATTTACGTTGTCCCTCATTTATACAACAGCTGTGGTTGCCTTCAGTTGAGAAATTAAGCATTTTCTCTTTTAATTTGACGATCTTTTTTCTGCACCTTTTAATTATATCTATTAAATGTAAAGTATTATTTAGAGGTTCTTGAGTGCTTAAACAGGGACCTACTGTATACAATATGGTATTAAATTATTTTGTTAATGTAATGTTCCTTTTCTTATATGTTTTTTTTTTTTTTTTTTTTAATTCTGAAAACCACAATTGGGCTAATAGGGATATTGGACAATAGTCAAGTGGGGGTAGGTTTATTTTGGCGTGGAAGTGAGTGATGTGGGTAGTTGTCCCAGGGTTGGTAGCTGGCCTCCCGGGGGGATGGGGGAAAGAGGTAGCAGGAGGGGTTAACCCTTTCAATACCTTAGCGATTAGTAAAGCATATCAATGGCAATGCTTTAAGCTTGCCAATGGGGATAGGTAGTGTAGTTTTATGTTTATATTAACCCCTTTTTAGCCCTTTGTGATCAGCTAATCATGAAAATCCACGGATAGTTAACCCATAGGCTACTAAAGGGTTAATATGTAATGTTATGTATTTTCATTACTATTTTATCGTCTATTTCAGGTTAGTTTTGCTTATCTTGCCAATTGCATGTATATATTGCCCATCATATACATAGAAAGAAAAGATAGGGATAACACAAGTCTGGAATAGGTGATACATTATTTGCTGTTTTTATCACGTTCATTTCATTAAATATCGAATGAATATTGTGATGAATAGCAGTTTTTACAAAAAAAAGTTTTTTAATTAATAGCTAGGATTTACTATATGAATCTGTTTTTAGAGTAGATGCGTCAGAAAGTAAAAAACGAACAAAACAACACTACCATCGAGCAATCAAGAATGGTCCATTTTCCATCCATAGTATGTTTTAGTTTAGCCTATAACTGTAGATCAGGCCTGCACAACTTGTCAAGTGAGAAGGGCCGAACTGCTCCAAGGAATACAGATTCGGGCCGCACGGGTAAAATCATCCATCATCACCATCATCATCGTCGTCGTCGTCGTCTTCGTCGTCGTCGTCGTCGTCATCGTCATCGTCATCATCATCATCATCATCATCATCATCATCATCATCATCATCATCTCATCATCATCATCATCTCTCCCCCAGCACCTCATCATCATCCTCATATCTCCAGCACCCCTCAATCTCTCCCAGCACCCCTCATCATCCTCATATCTGCCCCAGCAACCCTCATCCTGATATATATCTCCCCAGAACCCCTCATCAACATCCTCATATCTCCCCCAGCACCCCTCATCCTCATATCCCCCCAGCACCCCTCATCATCAACGTTTGTGACTCCCCATCTCTCACACCCCCATCTCTCCCCCTCACCCATACACAATACTCACCGTCCACATCACACACAATACTCACCCTCCACATCACACACAATACTCACCCTCCACATCACACAATACTCACCCTCCACATCACACACAGTACTCACCCTCCACATCACACACAATACTCACCCTCACATCACACACAATACCCCCCTGCAGACCACACACATTCCACCCCCTCTGCATCTCACATTCCCCCTGCACCTCACCTCACCCCCCTGCACCTCACCCCCCTGCACCTCACATCACCCCCCTGCACCTCACATCACTCCCCTGCACCACACATCATTCCCCTGCACCTCACATCACTCCCCTGCACCTCACCTAACCCCCTGCACCTCACCCCCCTGCACATCACACCCATTCACCTCACATCACTCCCCTGCACCTCACCCCCTGCACCTCACACCACCCCTCCTGCACATCACCCCCTCCTGCACATCACCCCCTCCTGCACATCCCCCCCCTGCACATCACCACCCCCTTCACATCACCCCCCCCCTGCACATCACCCCCCTGCACCTCACATATCCCCCTGCACCTCACATATCCCCCTGCACCTCCTCACCTCACATTACCCCCTGCACCTCAGATCACGGTGGAGAGCAGGCAGGACTGCCACACTAATATAGCGTGCAGTCTTGAGAGTGGGCTGGGCTGGGCTGGGCTCGGCTCGGGGGGGGGAGGAGAGCATTTTCCATTTATATTTTTGTTCAGGAGGTATTAGGATGCTTTATTGGTTCTGGCTCCAGTCTGTGGAATTTTTACATACCTGACAAACATTTTGCAACTATAGATATAACCACAAGAGTAGATATGCTCCTGATTCTGGACTTTTTCATGTTACTTTGGAACTTCTGGGGTGTATTTATATCTTGCCTCGTGGTCAGCAGAGTAGATACTTATGGGGGTTATGCAGTAAGCAGTGAGCTTTTGTGCCCGATTGGAACATTTTTGCTCGGCCGTTACAAAAGGGAGTCAAAAGCGGGATTCACTAACAAGTTCAGCGCATTTTGTTCCGGCCGAGTAAAAATATGCCCGATTGCCCGGGCTTTTTTTTTCCCCCTGCTATCACGCTTAAACTTCTAAAGCCGACTGTAAGAACTGCATGGAGATGCTGCATCTCCATGTATGGCTCTTATAGGCGATCGTGAAGCATAAATATACATTTTAATAATTGTGTGCAGGAGACCCCCTGCTCCCGCACAAAATTAATAAAAATTATATTAAAGCAGCTTCATTACCATAGCAGATAGCCGCTACGGTAATGAATTATTTTTTATTGTTATGTGTGTGTTCATAATAGTGTACCTGTGTAGGGGGTCTCCTTAGTTGAACCGCATGAGATACAGGCCCCAATTTATCCTGGGTCGGAACTTTAAACTTTTGATAGGCTTGGTCTGCTTTCATGCTGTTTATGGAAATACTACACACAAACACACCTGTGTGTAGTATTTCCCGCCTGGGCAAGTGCAAAGAGACCCCTACAATACCAGCACTCACTAAAGTGATGTATTATGTGTGAAGGATAAAACGTAACCTTTAATGGTTTATTCTAACTAATAAAATGGTGGACACAAAACACAAACGAACAACACTTGTACTGTAACAACTGGTCACAAAACCAATGAAATAAAACAAATATTAAACAGTACACTCCCAAACCAGACCTTGGTTATTTAGATGGTAAAACAAAAGGACTATTGGCCTGTAGATATCTGACACCTTTACCCAGTTTAGATGGTAAAATGGGAGGTGAATCAGATTAGTGGGTGTATATACTATTCAGTATGGTGTGCAATAGATGTAAGGCCAACGGCCATCTACACCTTGCTGTATAACCACATTAATTGTGTGCTCTCATGCTGAGGTATATACTGGGCAGTGTATTAACACCAAAATAGTTAATAGCAATTAATCCTTAAAACAGATTCAATGTCATATAAAGGGTTAATGGTGCAGCATGTAACAGGGATTAATTTGGCTACAGTCTTGCCAAGTTGATTATATTCTCGATACAATCAAGAAAGAAATGACGTATAAGTCATAGCTCAGGCTGGGGAAATAGTCCTTATTGTAGGAGTAATAGCAACGCAATTAAAATACCTGAATAATGTCAGGGTAGGCTACAATGTAGCTGGGTATAATATGTTGGGTATAATATGGCACCACTTCATAGACTATAGCAAGAGCCCTCCCCTCCTCCTCCCCCTCCTCCCTCCTTCCCTCTTCCTTTTAGATGTTCAATACTACAAACACACAAACATGGTCTGTGGGGTGATAACTTTTATTACATTTTAAAACAGTTCAAACAGTTGTTTTCTAATCTTTCAGTCATTATCAACACCTTCCCCGGGCCATAGGACATTCACACACAAAGACACAATGTTCCAGGATTTTGCTGTTGGGTTTTTAAGTCCATGGGGTTTAGCCGAGTCACTCGGTGTTAACGACCATTGATTTATTTTGTCATTGAGAGGGGGGATAAGGACAAACTATCAACTGTTATAATACACACAGTACCATAAACTTGGACACCCCCCTTCCAGTAGTGCTGCTTCTCCTGTGAAAAAAAGGCTGCATGATTAGTGAACTGAAGGCCTTGACTGTTTAACACTATTATTGACAGCCACCAAAATGAATAACTATAACTTAAACTATAATTAATTTTTAGAAATAATAGGTAATAAACACATGTCTAATACAAATACTGTACATACTGTACACTGGCGACACACTTTATTCGAGCTCGGCTAGTCCCACGAATTCGGGTATACCCGGGTGTATTGAGGTTTGTGACTGTTTTCTGCCCGAGTGCATTGAGTTATTTTCCAGCAGGGATTGAAGCATTTTATTCCCGCTGGCTGCAATACTGCACAGTATATATATATATACTGCATTACAATTCATGAATTTATGCTATCTGGTAGACACGCGAAGCATTGCAGCCTATTAAATCCTAATCATTATCATTTAACAGATCAGCCGCCCGTCAGCCAGGCATGAACCCAGGCTGGGAAGGCAAACGCAACGGGGCTTGTCAGAGGTGAGGAGCGGCGCATTCCAGGTATCTGCCAGGTACATACCGGGTATTTGCTCGAATAAAGTGTGTCGGTGCAGTATATAATATATACAAAGTGGAGAGTAAGCGCAGACATAAAATGGTTAACGTTCAATTACCTTTAATATAAGGCTAACATTTAAACAGGTTATTGTCAGTACCATACTTACCAATTATATACTTACTTATACCTGTACTTACCTTACACAGTACAGTACCTTACTACATGCCGATGGCATTCCCATTACCCTCTAAAACAAACATTTTTGTACGGTCTCTCCAGAAACTCTTTATTTCTTTTACTAATTCATCCTTGTTGGACGGTTTCACAACCTTTCTTAAATGATCCTTCAGCACATGCCACACCAGTTCTATATGGTTCAAATGGTTTAAAACAATGAGAAACAGTTATTGTACACTGGGGCACTTACTCCGGTGGAGTCTTAACCCAGTTGATCCCGCTCGCAAGAATATAGGCAGTAGAGGGTATGTTTATGATGATTGTCCTGGAAGAACCGGTGACCACCAGATGGGAAATCATGCCTAATGTATTTAAGCATACAAGTGACAATTTGCTCTTGGAAAACTACTTTATCCATTATTCCTGGACCAAGAAAAGAAAAAATTAGGGATAACTGAACATTAGGGTATAGAATACACTACAGTAGTACAGTGCTTAAGCTTACAGCATGTGACTTTGTGCATTAGTTTACCATCAAATATTATTATGCATCCTGGTCCATGTCTAGCAATCGTACACTATATATGCATCTTCGGTGGGTGCTTGGACTGCGGCTTCAGGGATAGGCAGCCTTTTTTGCAGAATACAAATGTAGCAAATCTCTCAAGAGCTACAGTTGTCACGTCAGAAAAGATGACATCTTGAAAAATCTCGCCACTTTCGATCCATGCCCATTCTTAGGCCACTCTTTTTATCTTGCTGGCCTTCCATGTCATAGGATACGCTCTGTAATGACGAGGAAGCATTTTACAGGTACAGTAAAACCACATTTACCTACAGTATTGTACAACACTTTACCTGTACTGTCCTACTTACAGTAGTACTATAAATAAAGTACTGATGTAATTTAAAGCTGCAGTTCAAGCTCCCGTTTTTTTTTTGTTTTAGTTTTTTTTTTACTTCAATAGTTTCATTTGGGCAATCTCTACTTACCTAAAGAACTGCATAGCTGCCGGTCAATTCGTTCTCCGTCTATTGATCGGCAAAGTTTGGCGACATCTTTAAATATGGGGAATGTAAATAGTTGCTATAGCAACGAGCATGCTTTAAAAATAGAATACAAGAAAATTGGTCTTTAACGTTGTTTTTTTTAAAACAGAAAATGCTAAAAGTATTTTTTCTTACTACAGAACTGATTTATTAAAAAAAAACCACACTTGCGGGATATTGCTTGAACTGCAGTTTTAAATATACTGTATCTAAATATACATACACTTACAGTACAGTGAGGAAATGCACGGTATCTTACTGTACAGTAATTTAATTCTGAACAAGGTTAAATAATACACGCATGTGCAGAAATGTGATGTCACGCATATGCGTTTCACCAAGTTTCCATTTTGACATACACTACATGCATGCGTAGAAATGTGATGACACGCATATGTTTTTCAACAAGGTTCCATTTTGACATACACGCATGCTCGGAAAATACATTTTACATTCAGAAGAAGAGACAACGTTGTATTTTTTATCATTAATTTTAACTTTATTGTCCTGTACAAATAAAACATTTAATTAGTTAAAAATGCTTTTTGTTGTGTGTGTGGGGTCATATTTTTAATCTTCAAATTATAATTACACACACTGTCACGGTAGCTTGTGACAGGTTGTAATTTACACCAAAACTATATATAAATATATATATACCTGGGTTTGAACTGGGACGAGACTTAGATATGATAAATATAATTTATTCCTTGATAAAGGTGAACACAGCAGATTATACAATAACAGCAAAATATAGACAATTACTTAAAGATTATGGCAAGAAAGCCATCAGGATTACAGACTGGCCACTTCTCCCATATTTCAGTTGACATCACAGCAAAACAGGCAGGACACATGCATGGCATTTCTTCTCAGCAATCAAGATGGTATAGCACAAAAGGCCTGATGACATGCAGGCATGAAGATCATTTGCATGAAGAACAATGAAGAACCATGAAGAACTTTGCATGAACAACATGGATAAAAGGGTGGCTCTGACTTATATATCATTTTAACCCTTGCATCCCAGTTTACGGCGCCGTGCCGTCTAGTAAAATCCCCTTTGAAGCTTTTGAAGCTGACTTTGGGCTTCCAGGGTCCAGTGTGAAAGTTTCACTTACTCTGGTTAATTCCTTTTGTCCGTTGGGCCAAGCATAAGCAATTAGCAACTTAGCCTTTGATGACCAGGCTTGTAAATTCCAGCCTTCCTGATCATTATCATAGCAGGGGGTTGCAGTTTCTCAGAACTCAACCAAAATTTCATATTTACTGCAAATCACCTCATAACTTGAGTTCAGTAATACATACAGTCAGGTGAGATATATTAATACATTCCGTCCCACCTGACGCTCGCAGAGAGACCCAACATTACAGTGTAATATGAAAATTAATAGAGATATTAATATCTGGCAGCCACTAAGGGCCAGATATTAAGTGTTTGTAACGGTTGGTGGCGGGGAAGTCCCACGAATACAAATATGTAGGTCTTAGCATGTTCAGCCAAGGACATCTCATAGTATTCGTATATTTAATAAGGTTACTCATTTTGATATCCTGCTTGGGTTGCTCCACCCCTACACCCATCAATAAAACCTTTTGAAGTAGGCTTGTAGCTTCTCGCATAATCAACTAGGTAATTACCTGTTGATCCTTTCTGGGTCTTGCATAGCAATTCCCCTGTGAAGCCAGGCCAAATTCTAGCAGGATGTCCTATTTAGCATCCAACTGGCCAATTCACACCTCCCTTTTGGATATGCACTTTCAGAGAGGAAGCTTGCATATCAAATGTGAATAGACTCATGAGTCAAACCATTTGGTCCTGGTACGCATTACAAAGGCAGGCAGAGGTAGTTAGCATTTGGCCTGTACATTGTAAGACTGCAAAAAGTCACTTTATCAAAAATATATGTTCCTCTTATGACAAAGTTATATTTTTAATATGTGTGTACTTAGGGGGTGACCCGGAGGCTGTACCCCAAGGCTCAGGGTCCTGGCTTACTCCGTTACCAAATTACCAGTTTTCAGGTACACTGGCGACACACTTTATTCGAGCTTGGCTAGTCCCACGAATTCGGGTATACCCGGGTGTATTGAGGTTTGTGACTGTTTTCTGCCCGAGTACATTGAGTTATTTTTCAGGCAGGGATTGAAGCATTTTATTCCCGCTGGCTGCAATACTGCACAGTATATATATATACACTGCATTACAATTCATGAATTTATGCCATCTGGTAGACACGCGAAGCATTGCAGCCTATTAAATCCTAATCATCATCATTTAACAGATCAGCCGCCCATCAGCCAGGCATGAACCCAGGCTGGGAAGGCAAATGCAACGGGGCTTGTCAGAGGTGAGGAGCGGCGCATTCCAGGTATCTGCCAGGTACATACCGGGTATTTGCTCGAATAAAGTGTGTCGGTGCAGTAACTGTTTATTCAGCACTGCATATAAGATTAACCCCTTAAGTCCCAGTGGGTGGGTTATGCAGACACTGACCCAGCAACAATACATTTTACACAGGGGAATAAGCATTTTCATGTTATTTAACAAGGGTTAAGTCACAGTTCTGGGCCTCAGCCCAGTTAACCCCTTGTCTCCTTAGCGAGGTTGGAGGGGGCTCTTGGGGGGTAACCCCGTTAATCCCGGGCCAAACCCTCACTATCGTCACACACACTTGAAGTACTGTATGGGAATAAAAGACAGGTTGCATTGCAATTAGGTTTTTAAGACAACAACTCGTGATCGCCCACTTGAGTTTCTTGACGGCATTGCGGACAACACTAAATTTCCATTTTCTGCACTCGATCAAAACACTAGTAAACTCGTGTAGTAACGCATGACAATTTCAAGAAATCACGCACCAAGACCTAGTGTACCAAGGAATTCAACCTGCAAAATTATCTGATAATGGCCACTGCATATGTATATCTCTGACTTAATTTTAAAGAACTGCTACTTCCTTCAACTCCAAATGTAATAGATTGTTTGACAGATTGTTTAACACCATTTCAATTTAAAATAAAAAATAAACAATTACAGTATTTGCCCTTTAAAACTGATTTAGAACATTAATTATATTCTTACTAATTAAGTGTCTATATTTCAAAGAATAATATATTTATGAATTCAAATATGCAATTATACCTTTATGGATATTTATTATACCTAAATATATTATTGTTCTTTCCCAAATTTAATTGCTTGAATTCTATAATAATTCATTACATAATCGCCTGTCTTTCTTCACATGAAAACATACAACATACTGTAAAACAGACAATATTATACGGAACAGAAAACACAACACTTAACTTGTTTTATGCAGCAAATACTTACTTTAGTATTACATGTCATGTGGATATTAGATATTCATGAGCAATACATTTAAACTTTAAAGGTTAAATCTAAAACCAAATTAGGCATTATTGGTAACCTGGGAAGAGACATTAAATGACAACATATTAAATGTCTTCATATAGAGCATTTTATCACTTGACATATTTCATCACTTTATGCAAGTAAAAACATTAGACTCAAGAAATAAACTACAATTAAATCAAATTGTATCAGATGTCCTGGAAATTCTGCTGCAAAGAAAGGAGTTAACACAATCTTAAGGAAACAAATAACAATATGTTAAATACAAAACCAACATGACAGATACAGTAAACTTCCATTAATAAAATACAAATTATGTGCATATTCTTATTACCATAAAATATTAATTTAATTGTTTGAATTGTTAACAAACAACTTGTTCTGTTAATGAGCTCACAACTAGAGATTTGTTTGTGAATTTGGATCCGCCTCCGATCAGTTGGTCTGCATTTAATTTGGACAGTCTCAAAAAGTTTAATTCAGTTATATATACAGTACATCCCCTCAAACCTCCCTCCAAATAAATTAGGGAGTGCTGAAAAATGCGCATACCTGGCTAGGAGAAATGCTAATGGTTATGCAAAGTATATCTAAATGAGTCTCATGGCAGAAGACTGCTAATTAGTTATGGTTCTCTATCCCACATTAGGGTAAAGTGCTTAGTAAAGGTATGAGTGTTCAATGAGCAGTAGAGCTCAAAACTAAGTACAGTACGCTGTGACAGTTGTGTACTGCTAGCCATCAGCTGATTTTTCTCACACTGCTGGAGCTTTGGCCTAGAAAAATAGAGGTGGTCAGTTTTAGTACAGTTGGGTATGGCACCTGTTCACTATTCTAGTTATTATGATAGGGCCTTAGGCATTTCTTTATTGTTGGTATACAGTAGAAATCCTTTTAAGAACTTCGGTATGGACTCATTTAAATCAACTGTACTTTGCATAGTTATTACAGTAGCTTCTTTTTCAGCACAGGCATGTCTCCCTAATTTACTTGGAGGGATGTTAGAGCATATATATATATATACACAGTGGTCGAAAAATAACCCAAAAATCTACTCGCCGAACAAAAAAATCTACTCGCCACCTAGTCCCACCCCCAACCCGGCCCTAGTCACGCCCCCAACCCCACCCTAGCCCCACCCCCAACCCCACCCTACTTCCACCCCCAACCCGCCCTAGTCCTGCCCCCAACCCCGCCCTAGTCCTGCCCCCAACCCCACCCTAGTCCCACCCCCAACCTAGTCCCACCCCCAACCCTGCCCTAGTCCCGCCCCCAGGCCCACTTTAAAAAAAATAAAAAAATTAATTGAATAAATTCCTAGTAAGAACAACATTCGTTTTTGACATAAGTTTATTTATTGTATTACATTATACTACAATTAGTCCTGGTTACGTGTGTGTGTGTGTGTGTGTGTATGTGTGTGTAAATGTTGGATTTACAAAATAAAAGCCAGATGTGAATGACTAGTTTCCTGCATCCTTTATCCAGTGTCTGGATGCCCCCGCTTCACAATATCTAAAGCAGCAATCCCAGCTGGGATCTTACCTGATCTGCAGTCTCTCTATGTCCAGGTACACTCATTCCCGCAATGTTATATGTTGGAGGGGAGGTGTTCTCTACCTGTCTTCTGGGTTAGGGGGGATTCCGATGCCTCCCGTCTGAAGCTTGAGAATCAGATCTGGAAGAAAGCAGTATAGTTATTTCGGTGTAGGTATAGGGCAGTTAAGATATACATGGTAAATAAGATATCCAGATACAGAGAGGAGGGAGGGAAGACAGACAGAGAGAGAAAGGTGGGAGGGGAGACAGACAGACAGAGAGAGGATGGAGGGGAGACAGAGAGACAGAGAGAGGAGGGAGGTGAGACAGGGAGACAGAGAGACAGAGAGAGGAGGGAGGGGAGGCAGAGAGACAGAGATAGGAGGGAGGGGAGACAGAGAGACAGAGAGAGGAGGGATGGGAGACATAGAGACAGAGAGAGGAGGGAAGGGAGACAGAGAGAGGAGGCAGGGGAGACAGAGATACAGAGCGAGGAGGCAGTGGAGACAGAGAGACAGAGAGAGGAGGCAGGGGAGACAGAGAGACAGAGAGACAGAGAGAGGAGGCAGGGGAGACAGAGAGACAGAGAGAGGAGGTAGGGGAGACAGAGAGAGGAGGGAGGGGAGACAGAGAGACAGAGAGAGAGGGAGGGGAGACAGAGAGATGAGGGAGGGGAGACAGAGAGAGGAGGGAGGGGAGAAAGAGAGAGGAGGGGAGACAGAGAGACAGAGAGGAGGAAGACAGAGAGAGATGGGGAGACAGAGAGAGATGGGGAGACAGAGAGAGACTGGGGGGTGACTGACTGGGGGGGTGACTGACTGGGGAGGGGTGACTGACTGACTGGGGGGGTGACTGGCTTGCTGTGGGGGTGACTGACTGGCTGGGGGGTGACTGACTGGCTGGGGGGGTGACCGACTGGCTGACTGACTGGAGGGGGTGACTGACTGACTGGGGGTGACTGGATGACTGGGGGGGGGGTTGGCTTACTGGGGGGGTGACTGGCTGACTGGGAAGGGTGACTGGGTGGGGAGGAGGTGACTGACTGTGTTACTGGGTGGGGAGGGGGTGACTGATTGGGGGGTACCTCTGGTGTCACACACCAACACAAACACACACACACTCTGACAGATACACACACACACACACACACACACAGTCTGACACACACACACACACACACACACACACACACACACACACACACACACACACACACACACACACACACACACACACACACACACACACACACAATGTCTGACACACACACACACACACACACACACACACACGCACACACGCGCACCCGCGCACACACACACACACAATGTCTGACACACACACACAGTCTGACACACACAGTCTGTCACACACACACACACACACACACACACACACACACACACACACACACACACACACACACACACACACACACACACACACAGACACACACACACACACACACACACACACACACACACAATGTCTGACAAACACACACACACAACTGTCTGTCACACACACACAACGTTGAGCAGAAGAAGCAGCAGCTCCCCCCCCCCACACCTCCGGTAGCTCACAGGAAAGTTTACAGAAGAAGCCGACACCACAGATGACCACCCCTTCCCCTACCCCCTCTCAGCTCACAGGCAGGAGGCAGCGAGGACTGTACGCATGCTCCTAGGTGGGAGGAGGAGAGCAGAGAGGGAAAAGCCTCCCCACATGGGCAGCCATGAGGACCAGGGGGGAAGCGGGGCCTGGGGGAAAACCCCCGCTACCATCTTCCACCACGCGGGTTGACACGGGAACCTGGGGGGAAGCAAGGACTGGGGGGAGGAGCAAGGACTGGGGGGGAAGGGGGAACACCCCCGCTACCATCACCAACCCCGTGGGCAGACACAAGGACAGGGAGGGGAAGCGGGGACCAGGACGGGGGGATGCAATGGAGTACTAACCTCTTCAAGCAGCAGGAAGAGGATGCGCCTGCGTGGCCTTAGCCTGGATGGGAAAAAAAATCTTGGCAGCCCGCCAAGTCCTGTCACCCAATCAGGCTGCTGAATTTAAAAAAAATATTTTTGGGCGCGAGCAGGGAAAATTAAAAAAAAAACACGTGCGCTGCTTGGGCGGCCATAAGGAGGTCACCACGAGGTCAAATCCACTTGCCCGGGGCGTGCGGGGGAATAGGCTTGTCGAACACTGTATATATATATATATATATATATATATATATATATATATATATATATATTACAAAAGCATAGAAAAAATGGCAAAATGTGTGGTGCTCTAAAAAAAAGCCTCAAAATATGCTGTACAAAAAATAAAGTTCAATAAGCTTATATGATGATTCCTGAAGTAAAACCCCCTGGATGATGAATAAGGGATAGCCAACCCATAGAACATGGAACAATCGTATACTGATCACTACTCCATTGTAATCTGACTAGTGGGCTAGGGCCCCCACGAGCAATACAGTAAGGGGCCTCACAATAAAGTGTCCCAACATAAATTGTCAGAATGGAGAATATGCATGTGATATAGAATAACTCATGTTAGAGTTGGTAATATACTTTAGGCTGTCCTGTCTTCTTCTTTCACAGCAGGGGTGTGCTTCCGTTTTTTCTGAATGATTGACACAAAGCAAAGGGGAAAAGCAGGCACTAATACTCAGGAAAACAAAAAGATGAATGAAATCCAAGAGAGCGTGTGCCCATAAAAATAATGATTTAATGGATGCTACAAAAAAATACAGCTACATTACGGGGTACACAGACCCCCACCAACGCGTTTCGAGCGTGAGCTCTTTCTCAAGGTGACTAACCAGAGTACTCACCAGTCTGCTTAAGTACTCATGAGGCGCGCTGCTGTCCACTCGTCGTTCACTTCCTGAAACTCTCAGGAGTGACGCGAACGTGATGACGTCTGCGCGTGCCGTGGGTAATACAAAATATCACAACTTTATTAACAAAAAACATTTAAAACACTTGCTATATGAAAAACAAACATACGAATACTTGGTATAACTTCCAAAGATGAAGAAACACTAAGAAAAAGGATACAGAGTTAAAAAGAAACATCATAAATAAATTAAAATCTCTATTAAAAGAAAGAAAATACCTATAAAGTGGATAGACTAGTTGACCAATATTACAATATATATAAGCACGTTAGTATAATTTCACGAATATGTAAATACATATATAAAGCGTCAGTATCCACTTGAAAAAGAGAAATCGTATAATAAGCTGTATAGTCAGGGAATGAAGTAACTAGGATTGACCGATATATTTAGTAATAGAATGGTTGGAACAAATAAATATATGAGTTGCTTATAGATAGTATAATAAGATAATATAAATCAATCAATACACTATTGAGTTGAAAAACCATATGCTTAAACAAAAATTATTTAAACATTTATGGTATAAATATATGTATAAAATGTCTCAATTCCTCTTGGAATGCCCATGCGGCTTATACTACGTTGGCAAAACATCAAGGATGCTAAAGGAACGAATTGCTCTTCATAGGTCGTCCATCAAAAAGGCCCTGTTACAGAACACGGACCAAGAGGAATTCAGATATCTACCGGTTGGAAGACATTTTAATAGCTTACAACACACTTTGGCCACTTTCCGTTGTATGCCAATAGCACAGGCTCATGTTTCAAATAAAGGAGGGAATAGAAACAAGATTCTGTTACAGATGGAAGCTAGATTCATATACAATCTGAATACCATGACCCCAAAGGGTCTGAATGAGGACCTTAGTTTAGGATGCTTCTTATAATATTAACAAAGAAAAATGTTTAATCTTGCTTTTTCCCCCACTTATTTGATAACTGACGACTTTGTGCATTTTTCATATACTTAGATTATAGCCTACAGTTTGAATTTAGTATATATATTTGGTTAAGACTAAAACATTGATATCGCATGTTTTCAATTCAAGGGTGGTTATTTTTCCACGATCGCATTGTTTTTCCTTATGTTTTCACACTCCCTGTCCTCACATTCACGTCTAGTGGTTTGCCCATACACAGTATGTTTTTTACCTTTTTTACTCTGATGTTTACTGGCCAGTTATCCACTGATATTCTATTTTTTGTCCATCTATCAGATATATGATATCTTTTAGTTATGTAGGTAAAAGCCAAGTTTGTATTTTATTAAATTACTAGCTGGACATTGTTTTCTATAGCCCAGTTTTATTAAAGTACACATGGGTTGTGTACTTTATCAATTTATAGATACAATTAGAATATATGTGGATACTTGCCTAGATGAGCCGTGGGGTGATGGATGTACTTTATTTTATTTAGACATGTATTATAGCTATATGGGTATATTATAACAGCCTATGTAAGATCTTTGACATTTTTATATTTAGGTAGGTTATTACCCATACTATTGTCTTAATCCTTTATTATTGTCTCTCTCTCCTCTGGTGCTACATCTGTTGTCTTTCTGCGGCCGTCACGGAGAGACTAGCGGTTCGGCGCATGTGCCAAGTGACAATTACGGGCACTGGGGGTGCTCTTAATTCTCCTCCAACTCCTCCTGTGCTGTGGGTAAGATGAACGTCGCATATTTGAGATGCACATGCGCAGTAGATATGCACATCCAAGATGGCGTCTTCGATTGACCATCACTGTTGTGCACATGCGCAGTACGGTTCCTCCTCCAAGATGGCGGATCCACCCATACACCAGGTAATTTAGATTTTCGCGGGCAAGCCACGATTAGGTAACTTTACACAGGTGATTTTATGTTTGGTTTCTGTATATATATATATATGTCTTGTCTGTTATTTGTATGTTGCACCCCCCTTGAGAAAGGTTCCGTTCCGGAGCCGAAACGTCGGGATTCGTTGTCTTTCTACACATGCCTTAATACACTTTTTTACCCATTGGAAGTGAGTGCTGTCTCTTTTTTGCCTGACGAAAGGAGGGTAAGATCTTTTGTTTATATATATATACAAGAGAAGAAAAGAGGAGAGAGCGCACGCCCCATAGCGTAAAAAGGTAACAAAAATATTCCTTTAGGGCAGTTCCATCGCCTTAAACGGAATTGCAGTAGAGAGTGTGAGTTCATACAACAATCAGATCTATTATGTGACAAGTTCATTTCAAAAGGTTCTGATGTTAAACTCATTACTGACTCTTTCAACAAAGTTCAGGCCTTAGATAGATCACAACTATTGAAGAACACTAAAACTAAAACCAAAACTAAGTCTCGTTTGAACTATACCACACCTACTGTATACTTGGGGCTGATAGCAATCAGTCTGTGAGATTTATAACTATTTATAATCAATCTCATAGGTCTATTCGTAACATCTTGAATGACCATTGGAAAATTCTCAAATGTGACCCTCATTTGGGGGCTACTCTTCCAGACAGGATTCCTACTGTATCACCTATAGGAAGGCAAGAAATATCAAGAGTATAGTTGCTCCTAGCAAACTCAGGTCAACTGGTGCATCTGCCACTGCCGCCCGTGTGGCCCCTAGTGGAAATCACAGGTGCGGCAGAGGCCAATGTATCACTTGTAAACACCTCAGTATCAAATCCAGTTTTGTCTCTATTCCTAGGGGTATTGTCTACCAAGTGAGGGGCCACATTAATTGTTTAAGTACTTACATAGTCTATGTGCTACAATGTGGCTGTAACCTACAGTATGTGGGTCGCATGACACGCCCTCTGAGCACTCGCTTCCTGGAGCATAGGAGAAATGTAGTGAATGGTATCAATTCCCACAGTGCATCTAGACACTTTAAACGGATACACAATCAGGATCCCAAAACTTTGACCATTATGGGTCTTGAATGCATTTCTCCATTTGCTCAGGGTGGCGATCGCTTTAAGATTCTTTGTCGCCAGGAGACATTCTGGATTCACCAGTTAGGCACTTTGTCTCCTGGTGGACTCAATGAGTGCTTGGACATAAGTACCCTGGTTTAGCTCCTGCTTCCTACATCCCTCCCTGCCAATAGTACTCTATCTATTTCATCAATCTGCTCCCTTTTGTTCTTCTTCTCCTACCTCTGATTTAGTTATATCACATATAGTGTGCCATTTTTATATAGGTTTATGTGTTTATCATTATAGTATTTGTGATATTGTATGTATTGTTTCATCTCTATATATATACATTTTCTTTGGTTTTGTGACCGGGAACTGTCTAGACATATGTATTTGTATGTGAGTCCTGATCTGTTTTGACCTTATCTGCCATTATTGATCATTATTAACATTTAATACTTATTTATGGAGGTGACATAATCCAACATAGCTATACCCCTTTTATACTCCTTTTATACATATATATATAAATATAAAATATATTTTTGTTTTTATTATATAATTATATATATTGTTTTTATTATTTTTATTTCATTTTATTTTATCTTTATTGTTTATGAGTTAGAACGGGTCCAAATGTTGGATTCTCGAGCCAAACAGTTTATGTATTGCTTATTAGTGTTTTTTATATAGTTTTTTATTTTCATTTTTTGTATCTTTTGATTTTAGATCCTATTCATAGTTTATATAACTGCCCTTAAATGTATTTGACATTGTTTTCCTATTGGCTATAAGGTAACCCTAATGAGCCCGCCTATGAGAATCATCTTTAGTGGTTGATGCGCAGGCCTGACAGGTGACGCGCTGCAGCTCCCGGCATCGGTCGCAAGTTGTGGACATCATAGCAGGCTGCTCTGATTATGAGATTGACCTCCCTTCACTCGTGGAAATGGATGGCATCTCCCCGGTTCAGGTATTGGCTACTAGTGTTTAGTGCTCAGCTGTGGTACATGTTTATAATGATAGGCTGTTGGTGATTGGTTTATTTTTATTTTTGTGCACTTGGGGTGTGGGTATATAGGTATGGTCACTGTAATTTGGTGTTTGCACGGCCCTGAGGAAGGTACAACAGTTTATTCTAATACTTTTTTGTGTAAAAAGTACTTTTTTTTTAATTAATGGATTTTTTTTCGATTGTGAGACCGAAACGTTGGCTTTCGTGTAACTGTTGTTTTAATACAGTTTATTTTGGATTACTCCTTGATGGTTGAGGTCTCCTTACTGGTCTTTGGGCTGGTTCATATGCTGTGTGGATTTCTATGGGACTAGCAACTGCCTTTTGCCCTACATCAGTGTACTGACTGTTTTTTTGTTTATATATATATATATATATAGTGACACCATTGGAGGGATCCTCTCTCCTAATTCAGTTTTCTTTCAGAAATACAAAACAACTAGTACACATTAAAGTGAACTGTTTTCAAAGCACATATTTTCCTGATGTGTCATTCACAAAATCCATGTCAGGTCTGTCCACAAGACGGTCAGTAGCTTTGATGAGTTCGCTGCTATCTGGAACGATGTGGCATGTTCCCACCGAATAGTTTTTGTCATTTGTGTTATGACAGTATTCAGAAAGAATCTGAAACAATTTCTAAGTTCTCCTTATGTGAGTTTCTCACAATCTGAGCTGCAAAGAGAGAGCCGCCTCTCCCTGCACAGCTCTCACAGGCGATCGCAGTGTTTTTATTTAAATTTGAATACTAGTATGCAGTAGCAGGGGGTTCCAGTATCTCCTATGCGTGTAAATGTCCCTCCCCGTGATGTGGGACATTTAAACATTTCATTGAGTAAACGGTGCTGTAACTCAGGAAGCAGGGGGTCCCCGGACCTGAAATTAATGCGGTTCAGGTCCGGAGACCCCCTGCTCACGCACACTAGTATTCAAATTAAAATAAAAAAAGCTTCATTACCTTAGCGTCTAGCCACTCAGGCAATGAAGGGGTTAAACCAGAGTGCCATGTCTATTGAGGGCAAAGGGGGTGGATGAAGAGGTAGTTGCCCCAGGGTGGGTGGTTAAGCCTGCCTTGAAGGTTGCGGCAGGAGTTAACCCCTTCACTATCATAGCGGTGGGAACTGATATTTATTTATAAAATATTTTACCAGGAAGTAATACATTGAGAGTTACCTCTCGTTTTCAAGTATGTCCTGGGCACTGAGTTAAGACAAATAATACATGGTTACAAATACAGTTACATAAATGAACAAGGTATACATTATATACAAGACATTGCATGCACAGTTAAAGATAATTTGCATTATGGGTGTATGATATGGTAATGAAGGGGTTAACCACTCCCGCTACCCACCTGAGAGGTATAACCACCCACCCCTGGGGCAACTACCCCCTTCACCCAATACCTCTACCCCCAATAAATATAAAAAAACACAACAACCCTACTACCCATCTCCTCTACCCCCAACACATACAGTATAGTAATGGGCAAGGATGAAGGCCATCCTCATCTTCCTCCCCGTCCATGTCCTCCGTTGGCAGGAATACAATAAAAAATACAAACTAATTCCCCCAACCCCATAATCAATTTAGCGATTAGTAACCGCTATAGTATTTAAGGGGTTTACCTCCTCCCATGCTACCCACCCAGGCAGCCTAACCACCCTCTATCCATTGATTGGTGCAGTGGTACATCATGCCCATAAAATATGGGCATGATTAGCCACTACGCAGTCAATAGGCAACCTAAAAAAAAAATTACCAAAAATAAACCAGAATAAAAAAAATCAATCAAAAATAAACCAAGAATTAAACAAAGCAAACACCAAAAAAAAAACAAGAATTAAACCAAGGCAATCAACAAAAATAAGCCAGAATTAAACAAAGCAAGCAACAAAAAAACATACTGCTGCGGCCGAGTTTATTCGAGCATTTGCCCGTTCTCGGCCGCAGCAGTAACCTGGCGCGCGCCGGAGGGTGCCGGTCGCGCGCCGAAGCCTCGGAGGAGAGGCCCGCCGATCGGGGCTTCCCCCTCTCCTCACCGGGTCCGCTGGGTCCCCCGGAACGTCCCGCCGCCGTCCTCACATCCGCGCGACACCAGGGCTCCCTCGGGGAGCCCTGGGCACGCGTACAGGCGGCACAGGCACCCGATGACGCGTGACCGCGCATCGGTGATGTGCGGCACGCTGAGGGAGTGCGGCTCGCAAGCCGGGACATATCCCGGCTTGCGGAATGAGCCGTACTCAAATAAAGTGTGCCGCCTGTGTATCAATGAAATAAACAAGCATTTGCCAAAAAGGGCATTGCTTATCACCAGGGCTTGACAAATTAGCCAAAAAGCTTCTCGCCCAACCAAAAAAGCTACTCACCACCTAGCCCCACCCCCACTTAAAAAAAATTGAATAAATTCCTAATAAAAACTAATAACATTTGTTTTTGACATAATTGTTTATTTATTGTATTACATTTATACTTTACTACAATTACGCCTTGTTACATAGTTACGTGTGTGTGTGTGTGTGTGTGTGTGTGTGTGTGTGTGTGTGTGTGTGTGTGTGTGTGTGTGTGTGTGTGTGTGTGTGTGTGTGTGTGTGTGTGTGTGTGTGTGTGTGTGTGTGTGTGTGTGTGAATGTTGGATTACCTCACTAACCTAGAAAACAAAAGATAGATGCTAAAGTAGTTAAGCTGTTTTTATTTAGATTTTAAGAACATTGTACTGTAGCGGGTGGTCTCCCGAGCTGAACCGCATTGATTTCAGCTACAGGGACACCCTGCTTCCCGAGTTACAGGCCCAACAGGATCAGAAGTTGAACCCACACAACCTCTGTTATTCAGGACAACAGCTCTAGTAGTGGGATCTAAACTAGCTGATGGATAGCACCACTGCCATAGTATACTTCGTTTTGTGCACTACTTCTCATTGAGTGTTCATACCTGTACAAAGCACTTTACCCTCTTTTGGTATAGAGAAGCATTTCTCATAAGTAATCTTCTGCCATGAGACACATTCTTGTCTGGGAAGATCCCTTACAGTCAATTTAATTGAATAGGCTGTAATGTATTTCAGCACAAAAGGTGCCTTATGGCAGAACACTGCTTTGTAAATATTGCCCTGTTTCTTTATCCTTTATAAGATTAGAGGTACTACTAGCTTAAATCACCAGCTCACTTTGTTATTTTACTTTGTCTCCGCATATGGTTTATTTGCTTGCTGTGCTTCACTCTTTGTTTACTTGTATGTCAGAAAAGCTGTGTTTTATTTAATCTCACCTGTCCTTAGTAACTCATAGCCCTCAGTACATACTGTATTATTACTTTGTTCTTGAAGTTCCTTCAATGTTAAAATGAACAAAATAGGTATCCTTTGAAGGTATGCTAGTAGTAGGTAGTGGTGCACTATAAAGATTCAGCTGGTTTAGCTCACATTGTTATAGCTGCAGTATAGAAAATCAATGGTTGTGGGTTCTAGTTCTGTTTGCTCATACACCATTGCAGTCATTATGTTGGTGCCTTAGACTTATCAACTGTATATAGTTGGTAAGGAAATCATTTCAGGATGTGTGGGATGTGACTCATTTAAATATACTTTATACTAGTTACATATAAGTTTTGTCAATTGGATGTAGTATTGGGCACCCCTGTCTTTTGTTGTATACATTTGCCACACTCAGTAGCACTCTTTTTGACATAAATATATATTCATGATGTGGTGGGTGTAGGAGTTTGAGCTAGCTAGGAATGTGTGTTACTGTAATCAATTTGTGACTGGCAACAGTTTTATGGAGGTAGGTGGCACCTCCCCCCAAAGCTCACTCCTCCTCACCTTTTTAACTTGGGAGGTCTTTTCACTTTGCTGCAAGAACAGGACCTACTATGGTAAATTAGTGAATTAGTGACATCAAGTATAGGTCTAACTGGGGGATTGTGCAGACTTTTATGGATTTTGGGAAGCGAGTCAAAAACGGCAACATGGAAATTCCATAAAGAGGAATTCAGCCTGTTTCTCTGTAATCCGTTGAATTTGTAGTCCTAAAGAAATTATTCCTTTTATCTCTCAATGTTAAGAGAGTGTGGGGTAATGATGGTCTAATGTGATGTAACAGTCTGTACAATTTAATTGTCTTCAGGCCTCTGTTTTATATTCTGTGTAGTTCTGTAGCACCAGTGCTGTACCTTTGTTTACTTTTGTGATGATCATTTCTTTGTTTTTTATTTTACAAAACTATACAGTGCCATTTTTTAGTTAATGTAAGATTGAACTGGGTGCGATATTTCTTCTTAAAATTATTTTGAGATTTGCTTTAACTTTCATTAAAGTGTGTAAAGTACAGTAAAAAGGAAATCGTAATCATCTTGCACTACTAATGCATGTGTAAAATTGTTGTAAATTGAAACTGCTATGCAGTCAGATGTCAAATGGATGTAGTTCCTTCATTCCAAATGCTGTGGGTTCAAAGTGGTCAGATGAACACTGTGACATGTAAATAAAAGAAAACAAGATACATAGTGCAACTCTGTAAGAAAATAAATAGTGGTCAGGGAAACCACACAGGGGACTCCTGGCCTGAAATGATCAAGAACAGTTACAGCAAGTGAACCGATGGGACAACAAAAGAGCTGCAATTATGGGTGCAGACCAATGTACAGAAAAAATACATGAAATGTATTAAAAACAAAACTCAGTTACAGAACAAATCCTTGTTGTCAGTGGGAAAATTTGAATCCTACTCACAAGAAATAAGTATATAACAGGCAGCTCTCAACTGGATCCCGGACCGCCACTGGAGTCTGCAATGTTCTATACTGTAGATGCACCGATGTCTCTATGTTTCTCTACAGCAGTAGACAAGCTCCAAGCCTGGGCCGAGGCTGCAGTTGAGCAGCCTTGGTGTCTCAGTCAAGTTCCCATGGCTGCTTCTCCAACTCCAACTCTGACTAGACCTCTCTCTGATACCCTGGAGCAGTGAACAGATGTAGGTAACAGTAACCGAGTATTGCTCCTTCAGGGGTTTGTGGAGTGGAAGGGATTAATTCCTCCTAAATAATCCATTTGTCAACACTATGAATTCATGATGATGAGTTTAGAAGTCCCAAAATAAGTGTCTTTAAAGACTGACGTTAATCAAAATGAGAGTGCAGACTTATATAATGCAGAAAGTAATAAAACACTTAAAAAGTAGTATAAAACAAATCTGGTAGTCCGTTATTGGAATCAATGCATGAGACAGCTATCCAATAGAAGCTGATAACACCGGGATAAATACATACTGTACAATGGATATTATCTAGGAATGTATAACTAATGATAATGTGGCTATATATTAGTATGGATGCCAAGAATAGATTTAATATACTAATGAATAATACTATTATAGCAATACAGACAGACAGTCTTACTTGACCTTCTGGTAGAAGGAAATGTAGAGTGTCTGATGCATGGAATGACACCACGAATACCTCTTAATACTGTACATCTGTACAGTGTATGTGCCAATCAAAGCAAAAGACTAACATGCAAGAAAAGCTCATTTTAAATTTCTTTTTTAATTTATAAATTCCCAGCTACTGATGTAAGTCAAGTCTTACTTTAGTAGTTAAATTGAGTGGTATTCTAGTTAATGTAATAAATATTTAGAAATTTTTCGCTTTAATTCCCCATTGAGAGTCATAACTTGCAGAGTCTTGACCTCATTGATAAGCTGATTTAGATTTATCCTCCTGGTGGCTGCTGAAGTTATTATAAACCCAGAACTTTATGGTTTAATTCCCATCCCATCCCTTGGAGATTAGTATTAATATTGAGTACATTATGCTGTTTGCAATACTAATGATAGTCCAAGTGTGATATGTCTAGTTAAGTTCTCATTTAAGTAAAGAAATGGCTTATGTTCCAATTAACTGGTACAAATGTTACTATAATTTAACGCTCTGTTTAAGGGAAACAAAGTCAGTATGAGGTAATGGTTATATCATTTGAGATGATCTTTTCTACTAAATTCTAGAAATACAAAATATAATAATTTCTAAAAAAGGTATACAATAATTTGGGAAAAAGAAATCATTTTAATTTGCATAAAGCATTATACAGCATTATTTTGTGATCAGATAACTTGTTCCAGATAACGTGCAAGATATAAAATGACCAGAGAAAGAAATTGGACAATTTGTTTCAAATTTGCTTTCATTTCTTACCATTTATAACTAGTACGCCTGTCATTTTGCATAGCCAATAAAATGTACTGTACAGTATTTTATAACAAGCACATGAAACGTTTCAGTTATGCTTATATGGTACTAAAGATCCACAGTTAATGGATAATCATACTGCAGTCATTGAGGTGAAGGTATACAGTAGTACATTAATACAATATTATTAGGCTAGTGGTAGAGTTAGGGATACCAGAAAGGCAAAAATACAGTATGGCCACATAATTGACTTGCTGCTGTAATTGACCTGTCTCAACTTTCCCCATGACATCATTTCACAGTTACCTAATGTAGATCATTTTTTTTTATACTCCTCCTCAGGGCACTTTGCTGGTTCCCAATAAAATTCTTCTGTTCTCCAAATCTCTATTCCCCTCCTTATATTTCAATTCTAATGACTCCTTCTCACTTCCTGAAATCTACTCAAAGTTGTCTTCTCTCTGTACATATGTTTTTATTGCTCTCTCATGCTTGATGTCTTTATTACTCACTGCTCCCTTTCTCACCCCCCCCCCCCCCCAATGTGCCCTTCTCATCTTCAAGGCTTTGCTGAGAAGCCATCATGGTCTGGTACTGCCATCCATGGCACTTCCTCCCTTACTGAGGAGAGGTGAGGAGTCTGCCAGAACCCTTGGTTGCAAACCGGAACGCAGCCAGGTGGGGGGAGAGACTCTATTACAACCAACCGGAGGAGTTTGTGCAGTGAGAGAGCCCTTCTCATCCGGAGCAAACACAGGAGGCACAAGCTGCGGACGGCATCCTTATGAAGTGTTGTTATACATGTATTCATGTGAGTACATGTAAGTAAGTCATTCATTGTTTTTAGTGCAGGCTTACCAGCCAATTTTAGGCTTGTTGAAGCCGTTTTTTAAATAAATTTGTGACCCCCTTTATTTGTAATTGTTCATTCCTTGTCTGGGGGCTCGTGGAGTTCGGGTGATCCTGAGAACCACGAAATCCCAAGAGACAGAGGAAGCACCCAGGGGATTCGTGGTGCAAAAGAACAGAAAGGGAATAAAGCACAGATTGTCTCCACTGTATCCTGAAAGAAACACTCCTGTAAGTGCATTCAGTCCACACTGGGGAAGTTGTCAGTAAGGGGTTAACATCTAACATCAGTAGTACTGCGCAATGGTGTACCCTTCTATCAGTTTCAGATGTGTTGAAGAGCTGCAGCAGTGAAGAAAAACTACAGCAATCCACTTCAAGTTTTGGACTTTGAGACACTATTTAAAGAACGGACTGTTTTCAAAAGGACACAGTGACTCTTTTAAGCGCCAGGTATCCTCCGTATATTTTCTCCCTTACTGACTACTGTATGTAAATCTCCCAACATGTCATTTAGAATGTGAGCCCTCTAGTGCAGGAATGACATTTATTGTATTATATGTGGCTGTATTGTGTTTTTTTTTTTGCAGAGTCCTGTGTACAGATGTAGCCGCTGCAATTGCTCCTACTGGCGCTTTACAACAGGACACAGCGGATGCAACTGCTAAATGCATTGGCTGAGTGTGAAAAAGGAGTTGAACTAATGTGATAAAGGGGAGAAGCTAATGCACCAGCGGGTGCAATAATGCCTGCTACATCTTTAGGTGTGTGACAAATACATGAACCAAAATGTGATTAATTAGGCGCTCCCTGAGCAGTGATATAAAGTGCAATGTGCAAAAAGTATATCAATATGTACATATATATAGCAATAATGTGCTCAATATTTAGTTAATATAGTGATACGTGAAGTGAAAAAATATATACAGCTGTAACTCCCTGCTCAGACCCTCTGGTAGGGACTTTCTCTGCTAGTCTCAAAAGGCTGAATGTTTCTTCACAAATCCAGTTCTCCTGACAGAGCCAATCTATTGCAGAAACATGTTGAGTGGGAGTTCCAGACCTCAGAGCACTCACAGATACTTTATACACAGCCTCAGAGGAAACCCGGACATGACGTCACAAGATACCAGATGTGATGTGACGGAGCCCACGAACACTGGCAATGAAGCTCACAGCGTGGGGAAGCTCCCCAGAACATCAGCGTCGCTGAAGGGATAGAGGTGGTGAGGATTACACCAATCCACGATGTTACTATTGTTGTGAGTTGCTTGTTTAAATTGTACATTTGAGAGTATGATTCTTATTCTTTTTACTACATACATTTTTTAATATAAACTGATAAGCTCTATGGTACATATTTTCTCTTTAAACTGAGGTACATCTCTTCTGAAGATTGACAGGAAAAGATAACTGCCACAGTTTGAGTTACGATTATTTATGCACCATAGTGTGAGCACGAGCCAAGACCTGCATTGCTTCATAATTGTACAAGACACATGCACTTAGAGAATTTATTTTTTCATTTCATGGTGATCATCTCCTATGATCCCCCTGGATTTGTGAAGAAATAAATGTAACCCCGGTCTCATTTCGCCCCCAGAGACCCCCCTCCGTGAGTGCCGAGCGGATGCGGGTGCCGCTGAAGGCAGCGACGGACGCGCCGGCACAACGCGAAGGTGGGGGCTGGAGCAGGGAGCGCTCCGAGTCCTGGGAGTCCCAGCGGCGCACCCGGCTAGCGGGGGCCGCCATTGCCAATGCGCGCACATGCGCAGTGATCGCGCATGCGCGGGAACAGCTAGAGAGTTGCGGCGGCCATTAGGAACTTGCGCATGCGCAGGGCTAGTGCGCATAGGGCCCCAATGCAAAGGCAGCCTCCACGGGACTACAGTTCCCATGAGGCTTAGGGCCAAGTACACCAGGTGCCTCATAGTGGCCAATGGGAGCGCAAGGTTACTGGGGGAGCAGATTGATACATTTCACGGGCTTAGGAGCAAGGCAGTTGGAGCTGAGAGGAGGAAGAGTGTAGGGAGCAAGTGGCTCCTACACCAGGTAAGGTATCCCCAGATCCCAGGCCGGCCCCAAGCCCCACCAGGGTAGTGGGTAGGTACTGAGGGATGGCCCCTAGGTTAGGGACCCTGCCCTTAGGTGTGGGTGAGTGTGCAGTCTTGTCAGTGTCACGACTGTCAGTGCTGTGTGCGCTGACAAGTAGGCACAGTGTGTGTGTGCAGCACACTTGCTGCAGGTACCCGGTGAGTGCAGTGGGTTGCTGCAGGTACAGAGTGAGTGCAGTGGGTTGCTGCAGGTATTAGCAGAGAAGCTAGAAAGAGGGGATCCGGGAGGAGAAGGGAGAGGTAGTGTGGGTGCAGGGGGTCAGGAACCCGGTCAGTTCTACCCCGTAGGCCGCTAGGAGTATCCCTGAAGTCACCATAGGTTGCAGTGCTGCAGGGAAGCCCTATAGGATAGGAACGCCATTCATCTTACTGTGTAGACAGCTAGGGACAAAGGTGTAGAGTTGCGGTTGTGGCGAGTTGTTTGGGACCAGACGCTGGACATTGAGACCCAGGAGGCAGGCCGCTGATTCGTCTGACCCTTTGCGAAGTTGTTGCCGTGACCGGAAGGTATTATAACATCAAGTGCACCAACACCGGTCAACAGGCGCTTATCCCGCCTTAGGCGTAACTCTTTAGGGACACTAAGCGAGTGGCTAAAGAACTGAGCCTATACCAATAGTACTATACATGGACACGGTGTGTGGAGCACGCGGTGAGGGGACGGAGACGTTACTCCTGATAAGAGTGGCCGAGCCACTAGTGTTATATGGCGTTATAGTATAAGGTTATTTGTTATGCGTTGATTGCTATAATATAGAGTGATAAGGTTACAGTGCATTATCATATAGTAAAACTGGTTGCATCACATATGTGTTGTTGTATTTCTTGCCCAGGGGAATCTCACATCACGGGGATCCTGGGTAAGTGGAGGCGCTGCGCTATTATGTGGTACCCCAGGCTCCCAGCTAGCGGAGGCTCAGATCTCCTGGAGCCACAGGTTGTGTACAGTTACCAGTAGTCCCTTTGGGAGCGTCAGAAAAAGGGCTACATATAAATATATACATACATACTTTTTATAGAATGCCATTACGAATAAATTGACTTCCCTCTGAACAAATGACTCCCACATTCGGTCATGCATTTAGAACTTATTTTTAATTCCTAGCATTTATATTTGTCTCCTATTATCCAATTCAATTCCAAGCTCTTTGATTCTCTTTTACAGTATATTTTCTTTACACTCCTGTGTAAATTTAAAAAAAGCTATAAATGAGCTACTGTATAATATTTCTATTTAGCACCTATCTAATTTTAAACCATCAACTGTACACTAGTTACATATGTAGCAAAAGGTAATTGCACCTGTTAATGAGCTTTGCAACGCACAAAATTAATGAATATACTGTACATACAGTACAGTATACTGTATTCAGTAGAAAACATATGCAATTAATAGGTTATTTCGGGGCCCTAAGTCATAACTGCTTTAAGAGCGCTGAGTGGCTTTTTATGAGGATTCGGGGACCGCGTCCCTTGAGGCGCGGTCCCTCCTCTCTACATACCAGTACTGCAGCGGCTGCTGCCTCCGGTCTGCCTACCGCTGGTGCGCGCTCCCCGCTCTGTTTACAGAGCACACGCGCACCCGCTCCTCTTCTACCAGATCACCGACATCAGCTCCGCTCCCTCGGCCGCGCCTCGTCTCCGCTAAGCTCGGCGTGCACGCGTGATGTCGCGCAATGAGCCCCAGCTGTGAGTTAAGATTGCTGTGAGCGCTTGTCTTCCTGCTGCCTATCCCTGTCTCCGCTGGGGCCACACCACTGCTCCGCCTCCTGCCTCATTGGTCACTTCCTGTATAAGAATCTGCTCAGTGCTCAGTCTCATTGCTGAGCATAATTTTGTGTAGCCTTTGCGTGTGCCTGTCTTGTCCAGCCCAGTCTTGTCTTGTTCTCTGCAGTTAACCTCTCGTGTACCGACCTGGCTTTGCATTTGGATTCTTTCTGGCTCTTGTCCCCTGGCTTACGGATAACTACTACGAGTAGCTCTCCAACCCCAGACCACAGGCTTATGGACTTCAACTACGTGTACCTCTCCAACCCACGGACCCCGGCATGTATTGGATTAACCCTTTATTCATACCCAGACCCAGCAACGCTACAAACCACCTTCTGGGACCGCCCCTGCTACTGTGGGTGTGTGGCATATCTCCTTCCCATCTCAGTGCCGAGGTCAGGTCTTGTTTGTGGGCTCGTGCAAGCTTTACACTTTTAAGGCCGATACAGCCGGCTGCGCGATTCACTAAGCAGTGATAACAGTGCCTTATCTGCCTTAAAAGGCATATTTTCAGCCCTGTGAGCAAAGCATGTCCGATCAGGCAAAAACCGGCACTAAACTAAACAGTGATAACTGAATAGTGCTTTATAAGCACGCCAGAATATTACGCCAGCTAAAGGCTGACGCAAAATAAGTTAACACCTTTTTTCCGGCACACCATTAATACAACAGGCCGGTGGGTGTCCCCGGGTGATCCCCGCGGGAGTCCGTGGGCCCTCGGGTGATCGCAGCTGGAGTCCGGGGCCCTAGGGTTAA
Organism: Ascaphus truei; assembly: GCF_040206685.1. Taxonomy (NCBI): domain Eukaryota; kingdom Metazoa; phylum Chordata; class Amphibia; order Anura; family Ascaphidae; genus Ascaphus; species Ascaphus truei. Next base: position 78,358,280 of record NC_134483.1, on the reverse strand, counting down.
CACATGGGAGTCCAGGGGTCCCCGCTGGCCTGCGATACCAATCCTGTGCCCCCCCCCCAAAAAAAATACTTTTAAATAAATACAGTAAATAAAGTAAATAAATCTTGCACTCCGCCCTGCCAGGCTGCCACGATGAAGACCGTCCTCATCATCATCACCGTCCATGTCCTCCATTGCTACAAACAATACAGAACAATAAAAAAAAGACAATCTAATGTCCCCTAACCCCTTAATCACCTTAGTGGTTAGTAACCGCTATAGTAATTAAGGGGTTAACCATCCCCCACTACCAACTCGGTAGGCCTAAACACCCATCCTTGGGGACAATACCCTCTTCACCCATCCCTGCTACCCACAATATAAAAAATACACACAACAGACCCACTACCCACCTCCTAGGCCCCCAATAAACTATTACAATATTTAATCAACAACAATACACAACCCACCCTGTGACCCCACATAAAACCATTATTTATTTATTTTACACACATGATTAATACCACAGGTCCCTGGGTGGTCCCCATGGGTTTCCGCAGGTCAACACAGTTCACCTCAGGAGGTCTGGGGGTTCCCAGGTCATCCACACGGGTGTCTGGGGGCCCTTGGGTGGTTCCCATGGGGGTCTGGAGGCCCTTGGGTGGTCCCTGTGGGTCCCCGCAGGTTCCCAGGGGCCCCTAAGGGGTCCGCTATAGTAATTAAGGGGTTAACCCACCCAGGAGGCCTAACCATCCACCCGGACCCACTATACCCACCCTGTACCCATTGAGAGGAATAGTGGTACATCATACCATATAATATGGGCATGATAAACCACTAAAGCACTCAATGGGCACCCTAATCAAAATACATGAATGCCCAAAAGACACAATAATAAAACATACACAAACACCTAAACACCCCAATTCAATAAATAAAACCACTAACCATCAACAAATGCAATTAATAAAACCACTAACCATCAAAACAATGAATTAATTGAAACAGTAACCAACAAAGCAATTAATTATTTAAACAACTAGGCAACACAACCATTAAAAGCAGGACCCAACACAAGACATCATTCATTCAAAACAAAAATCAATCGCACAAAATATTAAAACTAAGGCAGCAAAATGACAAACAATTACATCCACATAATAAACGGAAATAGAAAAAATCACACTCAATACAAAGCAAGCAATTACAAAAAATGCATTGGCTAATAATGTATTGATCTGTGCCTTAAAGGGGTACAGACTAATACATTATCAGTCAATGGGCAATGAAAAACATAAAAAAAACATATCCAATCGAAAAACCTGTAAAAAAAATACATTTACATACATTCAATATTTTATTTACCTTTAGAAGCGTTGGCCCTCCGACGCCCGAGGAATAAGGAAGCTCACGTACCGAAAAGGCCTGAAACTCCATCTGAAGCCATCCGCCATGAAGATATGGATCAGGTTTCCCAATTCTTCTTTCTTTTCTCTTCAATCAACTTCTTCTATATTTTTCTGTAATTATTTCTTCATTTTCTTAATCTTCTGTTTTCATCTATCAATCCAAAAACCCAATGGTAGATCCACAACACGATGTTGTCTCATCATCTTCTTGGGCTCAAATGAGGCATCATGGCCTTGAATATTGCATGTGACATCACATTTGGGCAGGAAATGGTTCAACAGCCATCTGATTGGCAGTTAAAACCATGTGCCCCCCTTCACAATCAGAATGGCTGTGCTTCATTTCTCTTTAACATGACGTCACTAAATCCAAGATGGTGGCGTCACATGGCATTTCAACCAATCAGATGGTGGGAACTAGATCCCCAATCTGATTGGTTGTAATAGACCATGTGACAGAGTAATTTGTGGGAAAAGATGTGACGTCATCCTAGCGGGGACCACCCGAGGGCCCCCAGGCACCCATGGGTACCCCCCAGGGAGCACTGTGGGGCCTGCAGACACCTATCGGGACCACCCGGGACCCCCGCCAGCCTGTGGTATTAATCCTGTGTGTAAAAAAACTAAAATATGGTTTTATGTGGGGGTACAGGTGGTGGGTTGTGTTTTGATGGTTATTACATATTTTAATTTAAATTGTATTACTAGTGTATTAGCAGGGGGTCTCTGGAGCAGAACCTTGTTGATTTGAGGTCCGGGGACCCCCTGCTTCCCGAGATACAGGCACCGTTATGGGGTGCCGGTATCTCCTATGCATGGAAATGTGTCGCGTCACGTGATCGGGAAATTTCAATGCATAGGAGATACCGGCACCCCATAATGTGGCCTGTAGCTCGGGGAGTAGGGGGTCCCTAGACCTGAAATCAATGCGGTTCAGCTCCGGAGACCCCCTGCTAATTTACAGTAATGTTTAAAATTAAATAAAACCCTGCCTGTGAGAGACGTGCAGTTAAATTGACTGATTCAGTCTATCTCTTACTGCAGAGGAGGTCCACGAGGAACGATGCGGAGCACAGCTACAAAAAACGGGGCTACTCACCAGCAGGAATGAATTTAAAAGACTTTATTACATGGCAACACCGTGGGGGACACGAGAGTACCCACTCTGACGCGTTTCAGGCAAGAAGCCCTTTGTCAAAGAGTACTCTTTGGGTACTCTCATGTCCCCCACGGTGTTGCCATGTAATAAAGTATTTTATCTTCTTTCCTGCTGGTGAGTAGCCCCGTTTTTTGTAGCTGTGCTCTGCATCGTTCCTGGTGGACCTCCTCTTCTCTGACTTCACAGTGTGATGCACGCATCCGGATGAAACGCTCAGCATCGTGAGAATGCCTATATTGTGAGTTACCCTTTTCGTTCTTGTGGATTGGGGGTGTGCTACTCCTGGATGACCCTTTTCTGGTGGTATTCCAAGAGGATTATAATTATACAGACTGTGTTCTGTTACCACCATATGGACTGATATATGAAGGATCCCCACATAGGAGACATATATATGCACGGGCTTATTTAGGCTCACTAGGCTCTGCTTCATCCATGATTAGTTCTCATACTACTCAGGGCTTTATTGAACTACATGTAGCCTCTGTTTATTGAGCACTGATTTTTGGAACTTTTTTCTGTTTGCTATCTCTTACTGCATGTCTATTACAGACAGGCAGACCCCAGTAGGACTCAAACAGCAGGGACTCCTTCTGTGTTAATCCGATGGGTCATTATGTCTGCTCCGGCAAAACTAGTGAGGATCACAGAAAAATCTTGAAATCCATTTCGAGATTTGTTCAAATAACGACCGCTGCATCTGCATGTTTATTTGATGTCAATTTATATTTTTGTTTCCAATATTTGATTTTAAGCAGTATTTGTCAGAATGAATTTTGATTGACATTTTATTTGAATTTCATGCAAAAGGTAAAATATTTTAGCACTTAATATAAAATATTTTTTGTCTTAATATATACATCTTTTGTCTTTTAGATTATAATTGTATAAAATATGTAATGTTTACATCCATTTAAGTAATAGCTATACTGTACATGAAATTTTAGATTATTGCTTAGGTTATTAGATCATGAGTTTAATAACTAAATGAGTTATTTTGTAGTCATTATACAGATGCAGCCACCAGTATCCGATGATTTGCCTTGGAAAATCTGGGTCTATCTCACAACTGAATGGGACTGCAGGGACCCCTGCTTTGTTAATCAAATGGGCCATTAGTCTGGCTACAGAATCTCACAGATTGCAGCATTTACTGTGAGATAGCCACAGTATTTTCCCAGGCAAGTCATTGGATACGGGTACAGAATAAAAAGAAGACACAGCGCACAACGCTCATAGTGCATTAAAATATATATAATGTGATACAAATAAAGGTGAGTATTAGGCGTACATTTAAATAAGAAAAACAGGCATTGGAGGGTTATTGTTACCCATACACCACTCGGGACGACAGTGGAGAAGTCTTCAGTGTGCAGACACACCACTCCTGGCGTCACGGTCACTTGCACCCAGACTGGGTCTTGACTGGTAACCAGCTCCTGTTGTAGATAGCAGTTCAGCAGGGCTCACAATACACGCAATGTCCTCAGATAGGGCAATCTTTGCAGCAACACAAACCACGCTGTCCTTCACTCCGTCCGGTACTTCCGTGTTGGTGACGTCACTCGGGAGCGTCAGCGCGTCGTAGCCCTTCCGGACAGCGTTATGGCCCGCAGGAGGATGTTATATAGTCCAAGAGTCCAAAAAGTTCTCAGAGCAGCTAGAGTTCTATTATCCAACGCGTTTCGAGACAGCAAGGTCTCTTCATCAGGGAATAATAAACAATATTAATCGAGTGGTTTAAATACCTCACGCCCCCACCCGATAGGCCATCCAATCAGGAATTGTGGCCAATCCCGTGGAAGCGGGGAGGAGTCAAACGACTCATGGGGCTCAGAGCCCTCCTACATGTTGCTATAGGCAACTTATGTAAACAAAAACAAACAGAACTTTATTAAACACACAAAAGTAAGTACAAAACACAAATCGCGCAGATGTCTCTAAAATAAAGAAAAGGGGTTAAAAACAGTACTAATACCCAAATAGAAAATGCATCTCCATTCTGGAATGTTTACTAAAAGACCTTAATATACAAATTGTATTTAGGAGTTAACGTGAAAAAGAAGCATGAATCTAAAATACATACAAATAATTGGCATTCACAATATTAGTTTAAAAAAGATAAGTCACAGGTTCAGATTTAGGAGGAAATACCAAGGAGCCCCCTCTTACCCCTTACACCTAAGATGTATGTATAATAGGTTAATAAAGGGACCAGATATCAATATCTTCATTGAGACCCCCCGGATGCAAAGATCTTAATTTATGTATCCAGAAGGTCTCTTGGACAGAGAGTTCTTTTACCCTATCTCCACCCCTTCTATTCCTAGGGATATGTTTAATGCCCTTAAAGAGCAAGGAAGAGGGGTCTTTATTATGGTGTAGAGCATAGTGTTTGGAAAGACTGTGATTAAAAAGACCATTTCCAATGTTTCTTATATGTTCTTGGATGCGTACCTTCAACGGGCGTTTAGTTCGACCCACATAGTGTAGGCCACACGGGCACTCAATTAAATACACTATGTGGTCAGAAGTACACATAATAAAATCTGAAATCTCAAAAACCTCTCCAGTGCTTTTACATGTGAAAGTTTTATTGTCAACATGCAGATACTTGCACACTGAGCACTTTCCGCATTTAAAATTCCCAATGGGTTTGCTGTTTAGCCACAACTTTTCACCAACCGTTATAGCTTTAGTATTAATATCACTAGGGGACAGTGTATTTTTAAGGTTTTTTGCTTTTCGGTATATGAATTTGGGAAACTTTGAGATGTGGTCTCCTAAAATTGGGTCCCCTGATAAAATAGCCCAGTGTTGTTTAATAATTCTTTCTATTTGCATGGTCATTGAATTGAAGTTAGTAATAAAGGCGACATTACATTTACCCTCATTCGTCTCCAAAGTGTCTTTTTTCTTAGTCTTAGGGACCAACATTTGGCTCCTGTCCAGTTTTCTCACCCTATCCAAGTCATCACTGAGTGTTTTTAGTGGATAACCCCTTTCCAAAAATCTAGAGGTTAGATCACTAGCCTGTATCTCAAAATCCGTATCCAGACTACAGTTCTTCCTCAGTCTATAGAACTGACCACTCGGAATATTCTTGATCCAGGATTTTTTGTGGTTGCTTGAGGCTAGCAACAGATTGTTTGAATCTACCTCCTTAAAGTAGGTTTTGGTGATAATATTACCCTCTTCTGATATTATTAAGCTCAAGTCTAAAAAGTTAATGATGCGTTCATTGTCCAAAGATGTGAACGTCAGATTTCTATCGTTGGTATTAATGTATTTAACAAATTGATTGACTGAGCAATGATCCCCATCCCATATACAAATAATATCATCTATATAGCGATGCCAGGTAATGATATTGTTTTTAAAAGGATTATTATTAAAAATAAAATTGGATTCCCATTCTCCCATGTACAGGTTTGCGAAACTGGGGGCAAATCTAGTCCCCATAGCAGTTCCACAAACCTGCAGGAAGAATTCGTCCAGAAACATAAAATAATTATGTTTCAAAATGAAATGGATTGAATCCAAAATAAAACCTCTATTGAGGGAGTGAAGTTCCTGGTCATCTGATAGAAAAAAAAAAAAAAATTGCACCTAGACCCTCCCCTCTCCCCTCTCCCCTCCCCCCTCCCAGTCTGGGTGCAAGTGACCGTGACGCCAGGAGTGGTGTGTCTGCACACTGAAGACTTCTCCACTGTCGTCCCGAGTGGTGTATGGGTAACAATAACCCTCCAATGCCTGTTTTTCTTATTTAAATGTACGCCTAATACTCACCTTTATTTGTATCACATTATATATATTTGAATGCACTATGAGCGTTGTGCGCTGTGTCTTCTTTTTATTCTGTCTCCTCTAGGGGTTATTTGAGCTATCCCCTGTGTCGCAGCTGCAGACGCTCTCTCCAATTTTACAAAGGTCACAATATTTACTCTAGTATATCACTTTATCACGTATATATTGTTTGTTGTTGCACACTTTATATTCACTTCTGTTCACATTGGATACGGGTGGCTGCATCTGTAAGCAACTATATATTATATTTTATTTATTTATTACCATTTAATATACAGCAGCTATCATGTCTCTCTGCAATTTTCATGTCTCTCTCTGCAATTTTGGTGTTGTTGGTGTTGTTTCCCATGTAATGTATTTGTTGTCTGCCTATGATCAGCAATCACTTTCACATACCTTAATGGGTTAAAAATAGTGTATAGTGTATACTGTAGTAGCAGGGGTGGCTGAATTTGGGGAGTGTGCAGTGGGTTCATTTATTTTTAAAGTGTATTGTAATTGATGACTGTAACTTTTTTCCCCTTTCTCCTGCCTGAGGCAGAGTGGGTATGGTTAGTTAATTGCTAACCTAACACACCTGGTGGTTGTCCTATTTAAACAGAGGCTTTTAACGAATTCTGTGCTTGTGTATACTGATCTGTGTGGTTGATTTCAAGTGCTGGTTGTTTGAAGTGTGCAGTTAGATCCAGAAGCAGTGTGAACGAGGAAAGTGTTAAACAAGGTATAGTATATTGACGTACAGTTTATTGTTAATACTTATAAACTTCATAGTGCTATAATTAGCAGGATTGAAAATCCCACGCAATGCACATCTTGCCACATGTATGTGCGCTTGGAGCAGCTGTTCCAAGGAGCATACGAGAGAGAGCGAGAGAGAGAGAAAATAACCTCCAGCACATATCAATCCACTGCTGAATGAAGGTCTCCCCAATGATCTTCCAGGTTTACTGCAGTTACAAGTCTCTCTACTGTATGTTGCTTTTTAGTACACACATATACTTTGTATTGTACGTCTCATTGCTTGTGGTTTTCTACAGTATATTGTACTGTGTATTTTTTTTTTTTTTTAGTCTTCCTCACAGATAAATTATGGTAAGGGCTTTAATGTCTGAGAAGTTTACCAGGAGAACATGCAATTCAGAAAAACAAGCCTGTTAATCATACATTCAAGCCAAAAGTAACCTTTGCTCTACTGTATGTGATAAACTCTCCCCCTGTCTTTCTTTGTTCTGCTATTCCTGTCACATTGAAGACTTATTCTATACTTTATTCTGTTTTCTATCAAATTCCCAAGACTTCAATGTGTACAGTATTTTCAGCAGCAAAATTGCCCTATTGGTTGCTTAGGTGTATAAATAATATGGTCTTTTGTTTTCCTGTTTCCCTCTCTCCCTGTCTTCCTCTGTTCCTCCCTGTCTCCTTCCCTCTTCCTCTCTCCTCTCCCCTTCTCCCTCTCTCCATACTGTATCTCACTCTCACTCTCTCTTCATCTCACAGTATCAATGCTTAAAGAAACTTCAAATAACTAAAACATATTTACAAATGCTGATCTTTTTATTAAAGTAAATTAGATTTAAATAACAAAAATGGAAAATAATACAATTCTTCCAACAAAAATCTTCTTCCGGCTGTCTCTTGTACAGTTTGACCTGAAGGATAGAAATAGATGCATTAATTAAACTGTGCTGCTTTGACAGTACACTGCTGTGCATACTCTCTCTATGTAAACTGTATGGAACATACAAATCAATGTATAACATTGAATTTGTGCACATACTGTATGTGGTACATACAGTATATATACAAATTGAATGGCATGCATACATTACCTTTATTATCTAATAGTGATATTTTGTTTTGATGGATAGGGTTTCTACATCAAAAGGTATTGATGATGAACCTTCAGAATCTGCAAAACAAGGTTTAAAACAATGGCAAAACTATTGCACACCACTTAACAATTGCATCCTCCAACTTAATTGAAGAAAACTGTATGTATCAAACAATGTCATGTTTTCATCAGTTTGTCACTGATTACTCCAGCCTACTGTCCTCAGCTGTCATAAAAGTCCATTGATGGTCTCTTTCCCTATCTTTTATTCTGCAGTAGTGCATTTATACTGCTTTCTAAGCTTATCTAAAACCGCTCTCCTCAAATTGTTTGTAATAGCCTTCTTACCACTGGATCCTTTAAAGTTCACATGATGCTGGGAGGTTAATTGTGCAAATCGACGTGACAGCCCCCTGTAGTGTGTAGAATGTATTTGTAATTTCCCGAGGTATTATGGAAAGAAGAATGTAATCTATTGGATCCCCATGGACTAGGATACAGGTGCATTTATGCCTCCGTTGTTCAGGTACCACAGGTGTGCTTTGCCGCACAGGCATAGGTAACTTTTCCGGGATGGCACTTTCTTTCTGGACAGTGTCATGAGCTATGAGCATGGGGGCTCTTAGGCAGAAAACAAATTGTGGCTGAATGAGTTGGATGGTACAGTTCGGACCCTATGGGCTTCCCACCATCTCAGTATTACTGGGAACCACATGAAAACGAGACCATTCATGCAACTCGCCATATTGTACATCCTCTCTTAAAGAAGGTACATCATTTTTGTCCATTAAGTCCAGTCTCTGCTCTTGTTACAGTGCCTGGCACAATCAGTAGCAGGTCTGCACACAAGGGTGCAAGGTATAGTGGCATAAAAATTGTCCCTTAGAAATCACATGACAATGCCATACTGCTTGAACATGAAAGTAGTTATAGTTTGATTTGAGATTGGTCTATGGTGGGGTGAACTGGGTCCGAGTTGGTATTAGTGGGATCTGGAGTGGGGTGAGCTGGGTCTGAAGTGGGATGAGCTGGGTCTGGAGTGAAATGCGCTAGGTCCAAGGTGGGGATAGCTGGGTGGGATGGCGATTGGGGTACCTGGTGCACAATCAGCTTTCCAAATTTTACCATCTAGGATTTCAAAAGAGGTGGGCTTGGGGAGCAATTTAGCTGCATAAATTGTATGGAGTTTTCAATATAAAATAACACCCCTCCTCCTCTCTTTAACATATCTTTCCTAGGAATAGAGTATCCCTGAATGAAGATAGTTGAAAAAAGGGTTTTTAGGAGTTACAGTGGCGGCCGCCTTTAGCCTCCTGCGGCCGTTTTAAACCTACTTAAGCCCTGGAAAGATAGAGAGGTCTTGTTAACCCTAGTACCCCCAGGTCCGTCAGAGAATCGAGAAACTGACCCAGAGGTTAGCATAACTGAAACCCTGTCCGTTCATCAGAAATTCTCCAGAATTTTTGTGAGAAGAAACAAAGAAGTCTTCTCTACACAGCCAGGTAGAACTAGCGTAATTGAACATGACCGGGGGTCCGAGTTAATCTTAAACCGTACGAATCCCAGAGGCCAAAACAGACGCTATAAGTTTAGAGGTTAAAAAAATGCTAAAACTAGGCGTACTTGAGGAATCCCAAAGTGGGTGGAACAGCCCTATAGTTTTAGTCCCAAAGTCAGACGGTACAACAAGGTTTTGCAATGACTACCGTAAACTAAACGCTGTGTCAAAATTTGATACTTATCCTATGCCCAGGGTTGATGAACTGGTAGAGAGACTGGGTAAAGCCCGATATCTCATGACCCTAGACCTAACAAAAGTGTACTGGCAGGTTCCCCTCACAGAAAGGGCAAAAGAAAAGACAGCCTTCTCAACCCCAGACGGCCTCTTTCAGTATAGGGTGCTGCCTTTTGGCTTACATGGAGCTCCCGCCACATTCCAAAGAATGATGGATAAAATTTTAAAATCACATACTCGGTATGCTGCCGCCTACCTGGATGATGTGTAATCCATAGTGAAAATTGGCAATCCCACCTTCCAAAGGTCCAAGCTGTGCTTGACGCAGTTTGGTCTGCTGGACTAACTGCTAACCCCGCTAAATGCACTATTGGTCTGGAGGAGGCCAAGTATCTGGGGTATTCTATTGGCAGAGGTTTACTCAAACCCCAAACACTCAAAGTAGAGGCGATACAAAATTGGCCAAGGCCAGTTACAAAAAAACAAGTAAGGACCTTTTTGGGATTAATTGGTTACTATAGAAGGTTTATTCCCAATTTTGCAACTAAGGCAACCCCACTAACGACCTCACAAAAGCAAGAAGGCCGCTAATGGTAAAGTGGTCCCCCGAAACCGAACAGGCCTTTAGAAGCCTGAAAGAAGCTCTCTGTGCCCAACCAGTGTTTGTCACACCTGACTTCTCTAAAGAGTTTTTAGTCCAAACCGACACATCTGAGGTAGGGCTGGGGGCTGTACTCTCCCAGGAGTCTCAAGGTGAGAAGCACCCCATCCTTTATTTAAGTAGGAAACTAAATCCTCAGGAGAAAAATTACTCCATAGTCGAGAAAGAGTGTCTCGCAATAAAGTGGGCTGTAGAGACGCTCAAATACTATCTGTTGGGGAGAAAATTCCGGTTGGTTACAGATCATGCACCCCTCACCTGGATGTGTCAAAACAAAGAGAAGAATGCTAGAGTGACCAGGTGGTTCCTAAGCCTACAACCCTTTAAATTTTCTGTGGAACACAGGTCAAGGCACAAACATGGCAATGCTGACGGGTTGTCAAGGATGCACTCCCTAATATCCATGGTCGCTCATCCCTCGAGGTCTGAGCTGGGGGATGGGATATGTGACAGAAACCAGGGGATGGTAATAAATTCCATATATAGGGCTCCCAGTATACTGAAAAGTTTCTATCCTGTTTAGGCTGGAAGTGCAGCCTCATAATAAATGCACTCCATCCCACAGTTTGGCAAGTGCTGGAACTGAGGGATGAGGGATCCAAACCAGAGTTTGTCTGCTGCCTGATTTCTGTCACCTGTCCTGCTAACTAGAAATCAGGTATTTAAGACTGATTTCCTGGTTCCTCTTCCCTCTCTCCCAAGAGCCTGGAGGCAGGAAGTCTGCTGGAAGCAGAGAGGGGGAAAGCCTCTCCCCAAACAGGTTAAATCATTCTGCTATTTTTTGTCTAAAACTACAAAGTTCCTTATTTTGTTGTTGGAAGTGGAAAAGCCACTTCAACCCTGAGTCAGGGAAAACCTAAGTTAAGTTATTGCTCAGGTGAGCAGGTTTTTGTTTTGCTTTTGTTTCTGTTGTATGCACTGTGGCAGTCTCAGTGCCTGGGACTGAATAAACCAGGCATAGCCTGTTTAAAGGAACAGCACTTGACGCCTCGTCATTTAACCTACCCTAAAAGACCGTGTTCTAACAGTCCCGGACAGGCGGCGGAGCCCCGGAGTAAGCCGTTTGTCACAATACACATACAGTATACATACATCTCGGTGAAAGCTGCTGTTTCGGGATAAAAGATACCTTTATGTACATGTGTACTTTGGGAAATTTGTAAGTACAAATATCTCTGGATTCTACTAAGAACTCACTGAATATCCAGCTTTTGAAAGGCATATTTGCACTATTTTGCTTCTGTTTTTCTTACCACATATATATCTGCGCTCCCCACAAATATCCTGGATACCTGACACTTTTGGATTGGGGAAAAGCAATCTACATGAAGGGTTGAAGCTGCATTTTATTTTATTGATTCACTTTATCACATATTCACTTTAAGAGTTTGAATTGTCATTACTATATTATTTTAGCACTTATTATAAGTCACTAATTCACCATTTAGAAATAGATTTAAGCGCCAATAGATAACTATTTTTTTTTTTCTGTCCAACTATCGTATGCAAGTCAAGGAAAGCAAGCTGTGTGCAACTTTACCAGCCAAACAATCAATTTGTAGCACAAGATTTTGTTTGCTTAAACAACATGCTGCTGATTACTTTGCTTCCAACTCAGTGCCCTTAACTTCAATAGAATCGGTTTGTGGGGAGGGCAGGACAACCATGGCCCAGGGTGTTCTAAGGGTGAAAAGCTGTCCTTCCTCTGGCTGCAGTTTAGAGTAACCGCTTTGTTGGGAATGGAGGGGGTCCAGTGAGAGGGACATTGCTGTTTTTTTTCTTATCAAACATTTAATAATGTGAGTTTATGACACAGCTGATTATGGTGCAGTTAGTCACACATGTTTCTATCTTTATATAAGTGTTTGCAAAAGAAACCATGTAACCCAGCGGTGCCTGAGACTAGCCATAAGGACGCCCTATAGTAATGAAAAATAAATGATTTGTACATTGTGTGTAATCCATAATGCTGCATTGTAAACAACTGACAACCACATATACCAAATCCTTTTATTTATGCTTATTGAGGTAGAGGTTGTATATCAAGAGATGTTGCATTATTTTTAAATGTTGCATTACTTTTAAAATGGTTTGAAATTTTTAATGAAATATGCACAGTGATAAAAAATAAAATGTTTATTTAAAAAAAAATCCTTTTCTTTTTATTACAAACGCTTTTACAAAAAGGCAAGGTGCAGTCGTCAACACTACATAAGCCTGCAGTCAAAGTGCTGTACACTTCTGTTAAGAAAAAGAAAGGAGATGTTAATTTGTATGTTACAGTATATAAAGAAGTACAGTACGGTATATTGCCTGGAGGAATTTCCATTTAGATACAGCAAAAGCAAAGAGTGAATTCTGTGTTCAGTACATTTTACAAGCAATGCAAAACCATTTTTTTACTATTAAATATCATGAAAACCGTATGGCTTACAAATAGGTTTCTTTTAAATGTAATAACAAGGACCTAACTTGTGAGATTGCACAGATCTGGTCTAATAAGAGGGAAATGTATAACATCCAGAGAGTACCAAGAATATTCATCAAGAAATAATAATAGAACTTGTTTGTCAAACCACAGTTATAATCCCTAGAGCAGCAGAGGTGGCACCCATTTTCTTCTAACCCAGTAGAGTGAGGTTGCCCATGTTCTGTTCAAATATTATTTCATGTCACCGACCCTCAGTAACTCATAGCTCTCCCTACATATTATTACTTTGGGCTTGAAGTGCTTTAAAGGGCACAAATAAAAAAAATAGATATCCCTTGGAGGTATGCTGTCAGTAGACAGTGTGCACAGCAACCCATCAACTGGTTTAGCTAAAACTGCTAGAGCGGTTGTTCTGAATAAAATAGATTGTGTGGGTTCAAATTCTGATCCTGTTGGGACTGACACCATACTCCATGCTAAGGTGCCTTAGACTTGTCAACCAAATAACATTTTGTGTGCAGTAGGAAGCAAGTGGAATAGCTTCCTGCAGTTAGTAGAGTTTTATTAATTGTAAAATAAAGTATTTCAATTGAGTATATGTCTGGAACTCGGACAGATGGAACAGTGAATATGTTTGTCAATGTTCTGTTTTATACCGTAGCCATTTTTGTGCATATCCATCATGTAGCACCAAAATGAGGGCCTATACCTGTAGTAGCTCCCTCCCCCTGGCTTCCTTTGTAAGCACACCACTTCCACTTTCTGTTTGACTGTTTGATGTTCCTTGTTAATATCTAGATTAACTACATGTGAGTAATGAGCAGCTCAAAATTAGGATGTGACAGTAATACTCTGTATCAGCTGGTTTAGCTCACACTGCTAGTGCTGTGGCCTTTCCAGTCATTAGGTTGGTGCTTTATGCTTATTTTCAAATCTATATAGTTGGTATGGAAATCCTTTTTTGAAGTGTTGGACGGGACTGATTTAATATACTTTGTATAGCCATTAGCATATCGCGAAGCTGTGCGCTTTTTTCAGCAGAGCCATGTCTCCTTAATTTTTTTGGAGGACTCCCCCTCTCCCCCTCTAATCTGTCCGGGAATGGATTTTTCTTTGCATGTGAAAAAAAAGGGGATTTCCCTTTTGGAGAGTGATCCGTGGAAATCCATGGATGAAATGAATCCAATATCGCAAAAAAAAAAAGAAAAGAAGTTACACCTACAGATACAACCTTTCCTTATGGCCCAGCACCTTTGGAAATTCCTGAGCATCTCGGGAACACTCCACAGCACAGTCCATAGAAGGCTGTAATGGCCCATCAGATTAACACAGAGGGAGTCCTTGTGCCTCTAACAGGCGATCGTGGAGATTTTATTTTAATAATATATTATTGTAGCAGGGGATCTCCGGAGCTGAATCGCATTCATTTCAAGGCCCATGTGACCGGGAGATTAAACAAAGCAGATGGATACCGGCACCCCAAACCAGGACCTGTAACTTGGGAAACATGGGGTCTCTGGACCTGAAATAAATGCGTTTCAGCTCCGAATACCCTCTTCTACAATACCGTTTTATAAAAATAGAAGCAGCTTCAATACCTTAGCGGCTAGCAACTAAGGCAATGAAGGGGTTAAGCCAGAGTACCTGGTTTATTGGGGGAAGACAGAGTGGGTGACTGGGGTAGTCAAACCTAATTACAATATAATAATGTAACTGAACTGGAATTCTTACAATTATAGTGTTACTCGTGCATTCCTTCATAGGGATAGGTTTTGGAACATCTAGTTTCTGTTTTACTAAACAGTTCCTTGGAGCTTATGGCTTCTTTCTTCAGGAAAGAGCTCCTTACCAATTCTTAAATTAGCATAAATGTATTATACACCTCATGGTCAGTCTACACGTCACCCTTGTAACGGTGCTCGTCTCCAATCAGGAAGTGGACACCCAGGGCTGAGCTAGGGGTATAAGATCACCAACCAGAGCCAGGGGATAGAGTCCTGTTAGAGTAGTCATGATCCAGGCAGAGGTCAAGGCAGGGGGCAAAGGTGCAAGTCCTGGTACAGGCTGGGTTCATGGCAGGTGGCACAGGAGTAGTGGTCGGGGTAACCGGCTGAGGTCAGCAACAGGTAATCCAAAAGAACAGGGAGGGCTCAGGACAGGGCAGGCTCAGGAATCAGAACACAAGGGGGCCAGCCACATAAGGAAATGCATACAATGCTCAGACAGGGGCTTGGAGTCACTGACTGCTATTTTAAGCCCTGGAACAGGTGTAGCCAATTCATGCAGTTCAGGAAGAAGCTTGCAGGAACCAAGACAGCCACAACAGCTAAGTAAGGGCAAGCTCCAGCAAAACCCTGGACCGGAACCCTTACAAACCTCCACTGAAGAGCAGGTGAGTGTTTATGGGTGACAGAAAGAAGAGATGTGTATAAGTTTTAATACTTCACACTAGAGTATTTGTGCACCCACAGTTTATATCTATAATAATGGATCTTTGTTACTGGCTTTGGCCAGCTTTTAAATGCACTAAATCCCAAGTAGGTGTATGCTTAATTCATTTAATCCCTTCAGGGTACTTTCACATACTGTACTTCAAAAATGTTAGTCCATAGGACAATAAGAAATTTCATAAATTGCATCTACCTTGACATGGGTGGCAGGCTTGAATCATGTTCTGATCAAAAGATGCAACCAAATGACTCCTTTATTACACAGACTAAGGTTATAAATGTAAAATTTTCACAAGTATTTTTAGTCCAATTGCTAGGAGCACAGGAATTGTTCTTTGTTTTCCATAAATGTACTGTAAGGCCAATCCTTTTACCAGCTCCATACTTCACAAAGGGAGGAGTACAGGTAATATCTACAATATTTGCTTCCCCAGATACTGTACTACTTCACCTATAGTACCACTTCTCTGTTCTCTCCTTTCCTCTGGAGAGATATCTCATAATATATCATATTAAATACAGTATCTGTAATACAGATTTACTAACCTACAGCAAGAGACATAAGGAGAAGTGAATAATAGGAAAGTGAATGTAAAAGCGCACAAAACAAATTGGTGCCTGTAAATACGGAGAGAACAACAATGAGGACAGTATGGGATGTTGTTGCAGGTTAGGAATTTGGTGATGCTGCTGGGGGTTAATGTGTGTGTGCATGTGTGTGGAGTTGGTTGGTGTGTGTGGAGTTGGTTGGTGTGAGTGGTTGGATTGAATTGGTGAGTATGGTACATTTAACCGCCTCAGAACCCATGAAGATGGTAAAACACGTTGTGTTTTTTTGGACTATTGTGCTCTCCATAGTTAGCACTATTGGCATTCTCCCAGATATGAGTTCCCACAGTCTGATTCTGCGCATAGGAGGGGCATGGTGTGCAAGTGCCCATCGGGTATCAGACAACATCATCTCGTCTGTCGGAGCGGTTTTTTCTTAATTTTTGGAAGAAGGGTGCGGGTGTCCTGACAACCACACCCAAGGCTTGTTTATCTTGTAAGTTTTTTAAGTATGATTCTGCATGTTTCATCTGCATGTCAAATACAATTGCAGTTTTACACTGTCTGTCTTTATGTCTTGTTTATTTTGTTAAGGGAATATGCATACTGAGGAGTTTCCGGTGTCAACCCAGAGACTAACCTGTAGCTATTTTTTTCTGCATACCATATTTTTACACGCAGGGCTCTTTGAGCCTATTTTTAGGCTATGAGGGAATGTCAAAAGATAGTGCTTGTTCTGGTACTTCTAAGGCCTAGTCATCTTCCATTATGGTGGAGGAGTATTGTATAGCACCATACAGTCCTTAAACATACGTCCTGTTATCAGAGTTGCTGTGTGTCCACCTTCCAGTATCTAGTCTGAAAGGATTTCAGCACTGTTTTAGCAGTATTGTTAGTGAGCTAGATAATATAGAGAATATATATTTTACAGTTTGCACCATATATCAAGATAAAATTGTACTACACTCATTTACTGATGTACTATTTATTTCATTATTTATAAAATGTTTTACAAATAAGTAATTCATTGAGAGTTACCCCTCGTATTCATGTATGTCCTGGGCATAGTTATGATGACAAATAATACATGGTTACAAATACATAGTTACATAAGTGAAGAGGGTATACATTATATACAAGACATTGCATGCACAGTTAAAAATAATATATATTATAGGCGTACTGTATGTAACAGACAACTTTTGTTTTGAAAGACTTTAGACTGGTGGCAGCTGTGAGAGTCTCCGGTAGATTGTTCCAGTTTTGGGGCGCACGTAAGAAAAGGAGGTGTGATACTTTGCAGAAACTTGGGACCATGAACAGTCTTATGGAGTCAGATCTCAGATGATAAGTGCTGCATGTGGTAGGGGTGAGGAGCTATGGTTTGCTTTACCCAAGAGGGGTAAAAGATAAAGAATTATATCCAGGAATTTCACTGGTTTTGCCATCTTTCAGGTACCACTTGTACAAAAAAGAGTAATTACTGATGTAATTTTTGAGGTTACCTAGTGTTCCCTTTGTTTAGTTTACCTAAGAGACAGACAAGATATTAAATGTATGCCATCTTTCAATCTACACTTTTACAAACAAGAGTACTACATTTTCTGAGATCATTTTGGGGATGTCCTAGTGTTGTTTAGTTTGCCCACCGTCTATAAGAGATATTAGGAAACGTTGCACTCTCCTTCAGGCAAATGTCAGTGAGAGGGAGGAGGAGTACTGTGAGGAAGAGTATATTTCAGAATATGCACAGGCCTCCCAGCAGGGAGAGAGAGAACAGAGAGAGAGAAGAGAGAAGAAGAGAGAAGAAGAGAGAAGAAGAGAGAAGAAGAGAGAAGAAGAGAGAAGAAGAGAGAAGAAGAGAGAAGAAGAGAGAAGAAGAGAGAGAAGAGAGAGAAGAGAGAGAGAGAGAACGAACACTGGAAACTGATAATCCAGAAATATTGTATTAAAAAAAAATACATGGCACTGCATCCAACGTTTCGGTCATCAAAGTGTGACCTTCCTCAGGGACGTGCAGTTATATATATAGTGCCGTCCCAGCGTCGGATCTTTAGTCCAGATCAAAGGCAGGAAACACTGTACTTCTAAGCAGGGTTTTTTTTACAGGGTACAAAGCAGGTACAGGGTTAACTCATAACACAAAATAGAAACAAAAGACCTAACTCCTTCCAGGAGTACTGACTAATACTGCTTAGTCCCTAACTAATCGTGGGAGAACTAAACTCTTTCCCCACTTTTACCCAGTGTACCTGCAGCAGGTCCCCTTTTAGTCTCTCATAGGGCTGTCTGTATGTGCCTTCCCAGATCAGTCTAGCAACAGCTTCTCTCACCCTCTCTGTATAACTCTCAACAGTGTGTGTCTGGCAGCATGTGGGGGGGGGGGGGGGGGGATCTCTGTATCACTTCCTGATTATACAGGCTAGGCTAATTAGCTCATTAACTTACAGCTGAACAGACCTTTCCAGAATGATTAACTCTATGAGAGCTGTAAAGTCTCACAACTGCCCCATTCTAGCCCTCAGAGGGCAGTGACGGCATCCCAATATATATATTGTGTATATATTTATATATATACACTTTTTAAAGGCAGTGGATATACAGAGTTGAGTGCAAATAGCCGCACGGCTATTCGCACTCAGTAGAACTTAACTGAGTGCGAATAGCCGAGCTGTTATGAACAGGTTTCTATGCCTTTATTCACTAGAAAACAATCAGAAAGTCTTATAGCTCAGTGGATATGCTGCAGGCCATTAGCATGGTGGACTGGGGTTCGATTCCTGGCAGGGATGTTTAATTTTTCAATTTTATTTTCTACTGAGTGCGAATAGCCGTGCGGCTATTTGCACTCAAGTTAACTGATTTTCCATTTTATTTTCTACTGAGTGCGAATAGCCGTGCGGCTATTTGCACTCAACTTAACTGAGTGCGAATAGCCGAGCTGTTATGAACACTGTAATGTCAGTAGGTTTCTATGCCTTTATTCACTAGAAAACAATCAGAAAGTCTTATAGCTCAGTGGTTAAGGCCATTAGCATAGTGGACCAGGGTTCGATTCCTGGCAGGGATGTTTATTTTTTCCATTTTATTTTCTACTGAGTGCGACTAGCCGTGCGGCTATGAACACTGTAATGTCAGTAGGTGTTTCGCACGGCTATTCGCACTTAGTAGAAAAAAAAATGGAAAAAAATAAACATCCCTGCCAGGCATCGAATCCTGGTCCACTATGCTAATGGCCTGCAGCATAACCACTGAGCTATAAGACTTTCTGATTGTTTTCTAGTGAATAAAGGCATAGAAACCTGTTCATAACAGCTCGGCTATTCGCACTCAGTTAAGTTCTACTGAGTGCGAATAGCCGTGCGGCTATTTGCACTCAACTGTGAATAGCCGTGCGGCTATTTGCACTCAACTCTGAATATCCACTGCCCTTTTTAAACATTGATTTTAGTGAGTATTTTTAGTATTTTTTTTATGTGTTCTACTGTGTAAATCTTAGGTTATTAAGTGATGATATATACTTTATAAAGTTTTGTATTTTTCTGATTTTGTGATAATCGCTTTTGAAGAATTGTAGATGAATTGTTGTGAATTCCTGTTTGTTCTTATGTTATACCAAATCGACAATTCTCTTTCGCCAATATATCTATTAGAACTGTGTACATTTGTCAATAACACCAAGCTAAAGTATGACATATAACATAATCTTAATTCCCAGCGTTAACTGTAATGCTGCTTAACTCATTTGCACTCTTCACAACTATTTACCCATCAGGAAGGCTGTATCTGTTCTCAATCTACTGCCCCTGTTTTCTTTTGGTAGTTACATTTTGTCTGCTATGTAAATCAGCTGGGTGCTCAGTAGAGAAGGGGAAATGGGTCAAAGTTCGGCCCACAAAGTTTTACACAAACATTTCTATACCTTCCCATATCGGCAAAAAGTTTGTTTAACATTTTGTTATAAAAGAAAATACGCGAAAAGCATGCAATTTCACCTTTGACCCCTATAGTTAATTTTGATGTACTTTTAAAGGTAATCCAGAACCTGAGATATTGATTTTGTTGGAGGGGAGAGAGAAGGAGAAGAAAAGAAGGCGGTGAATATGGTACTGAAACCGATTAATTTCAGGACCGGGAACCCCTTGCTTCTCCCCCACCCGTATGGTGTGCCGGTACCCTGGGGCTGCATAAAGGTTCCTGTCACGTGGGCCACGACATGGGAGATTTAAACTTTCAGGAGATACTAGCATCCCATACAGAGGCCTGTACTTTGGGAACCAGGGAGTCCCTGGACCTGAATTAAAGCTGGTTCAGTTCAGACCTCCTGCTTCAATACAGCGTACTAAAAATAATACAAATAGCGAGATCTGGTTTAAGAGCTGTGCGGGGAGACACAGAGACTGCTTCTCTCTGATCTCTCTGCATACATGTTACAGAATGGTGACGGCCCGTTAGGATTAACTGCTGTGGAAGTCCCATACAGAAGCAGGAACCGCCGCTGCATTAATCCCTTCTGGGAAATTTCTCTCCGCTGGGCTGTGAGAGTGGTAAGCTGTGAGAAGGCCACACTTACATTGCACTCTATCCGCTTCATATTGAGCCTGAGCCAAAAGTAAATAGGGATACATCTGTAGATACATTCATATATTTAATTAGAATAATGTCCAACATTTAACAGGAGAAAGACAGAATTAACCTAAATCATGTTATTTGCAATAGTGAATACTGCGTTCATTTTAACATGGTTAATTTAGGATAACATCACGTTATTAAAAAGGACAATGCTGTTTTGTATATCTGGGCCTCTGTTTCTTATACTATTTAACATATATAGCAAACTACAGCTACCGAAATATGTCGTTTTGAATGGTTATTATACTTAGCAAGAATAGCTTTGAGCAGTATCAAATGACCTTGAAAAAGCTTATTTTTTATACAATGTAAACAGAGTAAAATGACTGACTGGAAGAATTATGCTAGTACAGTATATCTATCTGAGTGTTGACAACGCTGCAGAATCATTTAGCTTTAGGTGAATATAAGAAAGCATTGCATTGATGAAACAAGACTTGAAGAAAAACTAGCATAAAAGGCTTAGATTGGGCTATTGTTTTGACAATAAATATTTTGGTAAACTACTGTATACTTCCACACATAACATTACAAATGAACTCCTTTATATGTTTTTTAAAGAGAACAATATATATGGTACAGATGTACAGTAGCTACCGTTAGAGCACCCATTATCGTGCAGATAGCCATAAAATTGCACAACTTTGCAACTTACAGATTGGCTGCTATAAATTAAAATGAAAAATGAACAATAACGCGTTAAAACTCATGCCAGTGGCAACTCGTTATTGTACGATAACAGGTTTAATAACGTTGACTACATCTGTATGCGAACTTCTGTAATGGTTGACATTTTTTCTCAAGTTTTAATTTTTGTTTAAAAAAATGTAGTGTTTCCGAAGTGGTTTTGGTTCTCAAAGATTTAATATTTTGGTTTTGGTTTTGGTTCTGATTTTGCCAAAACTTATTTGTTTGATTTTGGTTTTGGGATTTTTATCAAATTTGAAAAAAAATTAAAAATAAACCAAGCACGAAAATTTAAAAAAAATTAAATATAATCATAAATACAGATAGGAAACTAAAATATTATAGCTTAAAAATGTAAACTGATTTGAAAAGATATGGAGAGAAAAGAGAGGATGCACTTACAAATTATCAGGTACGATACACTATGGAAGTAACAAGCCCGTTGGTGGTGTAGCAGGTTTGACTGAGGTTGGTGACGTAATACATGGAAAAGCAACGTAACAATATGACGTCACTGACATGACATCACCATGAGCAGAAGGGAGCGCATAGGCATATGGGGGCACTGATTATTTGTAAGTGCATACAGTAGATTTGAGCACTGTTTGAACTTTAACAAGTTTAATAAATACTAAACTATCAAGTATCCCCTTTTCCTTCTCTTTGCACATATTCTGTTATATTTACAGTATACAGTAGGTGTCCTTGACATGTTGGGGAGACAAGCATTGTGAAGAGGTAGCAAGAGCCTGGAAGCAGAAAATGGGTTTCAGAGATCCAGGATCCTAATATTGGGTGTCTTTAAATGGTTTGTTTTGTTTTCTTCGGACTTTAATCATTTTTAACATTTCATTCATTTTACTCTTTGAAACGGTGGTGTACACAGAATTGTTGTTTCTTTACTGAGAAGCACATTGAGATGGGTACTTGGTCTGTGTCCTGGTTTTAATTCTAAATAATTTGGGGTTTTTGGTTGTAAAAAATCGGAACTGTTTTTGTTATTGTTTTGGAAATGACACTGTGTTCTTATTTACATGTAATTCCCAAGAATCCCTGGCTGCAGTGGAAGCATTGTATGCTAAGAGATAATTGTGACAAGCAGAGTTGCAGGCCTATCTGAGATGTGAATATGCTCATATTTGATGTACACTGTACATTGGAGGCTTTTGTCACGTTTTTACCCACTATAACTTATTTAATGTGGGGTTGAAACCTATCCCAACTTTATATTGCACAACCAGCATAACTATTCTCAAACTGGTGAGAACCAAAAGATCAAAACAGTTGTCTGTTGGTAGGTTTAGTGGTTATGCTGAAAAGCTGTGTAATATGGCAGGCATAAGTTTATAGGGCTCCATGTTGAAATGGATAAGAAGCAAAAAGTGAAACTGTGTGCTCCTTTGCATGTCATTTCTGATAATCCCTGACTGCGTTGGAAGCACTGTATACTTATGCTAAGAGATAATTGTGTAAAGCAGAGTTATAGACCTTTCTGAGACGGTTTTTATTTGCTATATTTGGTTTTGGAATGTACTGTACAGTAAAGTTATGGTACTTTTTGGTCTCTAAAACAAACGGTAAACAATAATACAACACAATACTGCTTTTTCAAACAAATACAGATATTAGTACTGTACACCATTGGTAAATGAGAAATCTTAGGCTAAGTCTAAACCTCTTATAATTTCTATCCATCCATAGCTAAGAATATACTCAAAATCTTTTTAATAGGAAGCTGGTAGCAGAAAGACATGTTACCAGAAAAAAAAGAAGCATTTATGCTTCCTAAAAAATGAATGAAGTACTGTTCTATTTCCCAATGTTCTTTATCATTATCATTGACATAAGATAATGTGATGATATACAGTATATGTTAAAAGTATAAAACGTAGCAATTTGTATAAACTATTAAAGCCTTAAGTTTGTGCATTTTCAGAATTATCAGTAATCAACACACAAAGCACATACTGTATAGTCAGTTAAAACTGTAATATAACCAATAATGTTAGTATAGTAGTTAACAAATCTGGTTAATTGGAATGCTACTTTAAGAAATTGACCTTCTTATATTGAAAATGGGGACTTGTATTGCATCATCACTGAATGGGTTAATACAATGAATAATTAAAAGGGAAAAAGATAGGGGAAATTCATGCATGAAAAGGTTTTAAATGTTAGAAATTAAATAAAGCACTTTGGGGGAAGTAATTTTATGGATTTCATTTTCATGATACAAATGTAAATTGTATTTCAATCCATAACAAATCCAATCATTATTATTTTTATATGCCCTGTGCTGTAGCTTTTTCATCTAATGTTGACGAATTGGAGTAAATCATTATTCAATAATGCACATTAATGAGCTGTTCAGAAAAAGTACATTTAGCCAGAAACTCGCGAGTGTAAAAAGTTCTTCCTTGTCTACAGAAAATATTAATTTAACAGAAGAAAGTCAACAAATCATATTTAAAAGCGGCACAGTAACTACATTCAACTTGGTTTTCATAGTACTGTGTTGACCTGTATTTGTTACTTTATAATGGAAATATTAAATCACTCAGAATGGGGCATAATAAAAACTGCATATGGAAATTGGTAACATCTAAGTGTATGATACATCAGGTAGGAATATAATCCAAACACCTCCAAAGAAATTTGCCATGAGAGATTGACAATATGAGTTGGTATTTGAGAAATTCTGCCATGCAGAATACAATGTTTTCTACTGTACACTATTTATTCTATTATATAAAATGCTTCATACAGTAATATGATTTTACAGTACACAGAGGATTAAAAGTTCTGAAAAAATAATTTTCAGTGTCTGTGTAATATCTCAAATAAATTAGAATGCAAAATCTTTATAAAGTTATTTAAACTAGTGTAGCCATGTGTCCTCTTGGCTACTAATCTGCCCTACCTACTGTAACACATAAACCCTGGTACCAGCGCAGGCAGTGTTAGGGTTAAATCTATGCCCTTGCTGCTGCAGCAGTAAAGAACTCCCTTGAGTGACAGGGCAGTACGCAGGCCTTAAGCCCACCCCCTGTCAGGGACTCAGACCTAGGACCTTCCCCCTGAGTACAAAAGAAGCTGCAGAGCCTAAATTTAATGGTCCTGGGAGAGTTCTGAGTGCTGTAGAGACCCTCTCCCTCAGGGGAGTGGGGTACTACCCCTTATTCCACAGTTAATAAGGGAGCTAAGGAGAAACCTTTGGGGGCTCAAGCTCCCTGGGTTGAGTCCAGGGATCCTTGGAAGAAGTGCACATGTTGGTATGCTGTATGAAGAATAAAGAGCTGTTGCTGTTTAATACTCCTGCCTAAGAGAACAGTTAATCAGGGGGAGTTTTCCTGCAGTGACTGCACCCAGTTCTGCTGTGACCTGCGGGGAATGGAGGCGCTGCACCAAGTAAAGAACTAAGAGAAATCCTAAAGCCTGTCCTGTTCATCCCCACTACCACCGGTGGACCCTCAGTATCCTGTGAGCCTAGCAGT
Organism: Ascaphus truei; assembly: GCF_040206685.1. Classification (NCBI taxonomy): domain Eukaryota; kingdom Metazoa; phylum Chordata; class Amphibia; order Anura; family Ascaphidae; genus Ascaphus; species Ascaphus truei. The sequence goes on along the minus strand of NC_134483.1, from coordinate 78,333,456 downwards.
TGAGCAGAACAACAGGTAGCAGTGAAAAGTCAGTTTGAATGGGACTGACAGGGACCCCCGCTGTGTTAATCCGATGGGCCATTAGTCTGTCTGCCGAAATGTCACAGAAATGTTGCAGCATTACTGGGAGATTGCCCCAGATTTTCCAAGGCAAGTGTTCAAATACTCTTGGCTGCATCTGTACCAACCCCCTTCCGGTGCAACTGGATATTGTCATAGCGGAGGCGACCGCCTGGATGGAGGAGGACATTGCAATACCCGCTCTGGTGAGTAAGGCCCCAGCTGACCTTTTTTACAGAGGCACCACGATCATGCCAAGGGCTGAGGGCATAACGCCTCTGCGGACCCTGATAAGCATAAGGTACTACACCTGTAGACAGCTGATGAGGCTGGAAATTGCTTAGGTACATGCAAGCTTGCTCGAAACTGTATTCGAAATCCGGCTCAGGCTGCAGGTATCCGTGCGTGGACAGACAGCAAGGGTTGTCACTGACGGTCGGACCATTATTGGAAGCCGGTGCTGGTGCTGGCGCATTGCTTGCCAGCGACTGACGTTTGTTACTTGGTTTTAACACGACCTTTCGCCTTTTGCCGTCTGCATGATCATAGATACGGGATAAACCCGGTGATACACACCAATATCCTCCAATAAAATCGGGATCAATACGAAAAAAACATGGATCGCTACATAACGTTTTCCTTATTGCACGCTTCCACACATGAGGATCTGGCGAAAATTTGTAAAAGTCATAGTTTTCGATAAAATACTGATAAATTTGAACAACTGTTGCCATCTTATCATCTGTGGCATTAATCGCGGCTCATATTAAATAAGCGTACGTTCTGTTGGGTTTTTAGAACACGGGGTGCACTTGTGCACTCATGGCGGGACTCTCTGGACAATAACCAGACCAGAAACTGGTGCTTGTCTTTCTTTAATATGAAAAGCCTAAATTGATACATTATTGTAACCTCTTCCTTCAGTCCCAAGGCCAATTTACAATAGACCACTCTGGTATCTTTTTAAATGAAATACCTGCAAGTCGACACATTACTGAAGCGCATGCGCATTACAATTGAATGGATGACAAAGTAATTGCTGCGCTTGGTATAGATAACAAATGTATAAAGTCCCGTAAATGAGATAGCAAATAAGTTATACAAGTGGACAATATCACGTCCACAAAACACTCCCTACGTGTTTCGTCTCAAAAGACGAAGTCTTACTTTGTTATCCCTGCGAGGGCTGTTACTATCCATCCGGTGAACCCAGTGACGTCATCGAGTTCTCGCGGGATTGTGATCAGAGACTCATTGCAGTGATGAGGGGCTTGGAGTGGGACGACGCTCCTTACCTCCTCCGGTACACAGTATACACTGTGGAAGCTGCTGAATTCCCTACATATCAGATGATCTTACCGGAGTGGCTTGGTTCCTGCATTCTGGCTGGCGATTGAGTATTACTCATAATTGCTTGTATTCCCGTTATGTTTGTGAGTGTGCATTTTTATATATCTAACTCCACATAAATTTTTGTAAACTTTACTATGCTATGAGTGCGCCTGTTTTTTGTTTGTATATGTATATATATATATATATATATATAACAGTGCATTCGGTGCAACGGGACAACTATAAAGATGTGATATAGAACAATAAAAGGTCAAAGTGAGGGACACGAGAAAATTATACTATAGTATAAACTATAGATCAATTCTATTGAGGGAAATGTAGATAGATCCAGTGAAAACCGCAAGTTAAATATGCGCTTTGCAGAGCATATCACCAACATTCAGAAGGGGTTTATGCAGCACAGCCTTTCCAGGTATTTTAAAGAATGCTATAACCAAAGCCCTGCTGGAATTAAATGTATGGGCATAGATATTTTGGAGCCAAGCTGGAGGGGGGGAGACGTTATCAATTTAATATCAAAATTAGAAACCAAGTGGATTCACCTGATGAAAACCTTAGTGCCAAATGGACACAATATTGACATTGACGCTTAGGTCTGCACATGCGCGTGACGTCTGACAGTGCGGCCGGTTGCCAGGGATGCGAGCGGGGATCTGAGTTACTGTCTTAAACGATCAGGACAGAGGGGACTTATGGAGTAAGTTGTACTTTATGTTCAGCATATATATTAAGGCATGACATTATTATGCAAGTCTGTCCTTGGCCCTAGATTCTCCCTGTGACTGATTGGCTTCCACTATGATAGGAATAGGATGAGGCATGCACAGTAATACAGATTATAGTGACAGGTGAGCTTATGCAGGTGGTTTCACTGGATTCATTATGTGCCTGGCGCCTGCTTCTGACGTTTACTATGCTTGCCAGAGTATTCAGCAACTTCAGTCTCATGATTAGTCTTTACTTTGCAGCTGTAGCTCATTGTGCAATTATGTCTGTGTCACTTTTTGATGTGCTCACTGCCCCCATATATGTTGTGCTGTTATCTTCCTCCTCGTCCTTGTCCTCCATTGGAAGAAACATTACAACAGAAAGCAAACTAATGGTGATAACCCCTTAATCACCTTAGTGGTTAGTAACCGCTGTAGTAATTAAGGGATTAACCTTCCTCCCCTGCTACCCACCGACCTAACCCCCCTCTCTGGAGCAACTACCTCCTAACTCCACCCCAACTACCCTTTGATTGGCACAGTGTTAAACAATAGCCATAATATGGCCATGGTTTGCCACTATAGCAATAAATGGGCAAGCTAAACAAAATAGCCACTAAATAAAACACATAACATAAAAAATTGAAATGCCAATAAATTAATTGATTGGCACAGTTGTACACCATGCCCATATAATATGGGCATGCTTTGCCACTATGGCAGTCAATGGACAGCCTAAAAGAAATAATCAACAAAAATACAAAACAATTAAATAAAACCAAGAATCAAAAATACAAAACAATTAAATATAATCAAGAACCAAAAATTAAATAAAACCAAGAGTAAAAATACAAAACAATTAAATAATACCAAGAACCAAAAATAAAAAAAGATTAAATCAAAGCAAGAACCACAAATCAAAAACATTTAGATAAAAGCAAGAACCACAAAGCCAAAACAATTAAATAAAAACAAGAACCACATATCCAAAACAATTAAATAAAAACAAGAACCACAAATCCAAAACAATTTAATAAAACCGAGAACCACAAATCCAAAACAATTAAATAAAACCAAGAACCACAAATCAAACCCCTCCAAAATAGATTTTTTTTTTTACATTTATAAATACTGTCTGTTGTCTTCAGTTTCCTAGCATTGAAAGAGCCTATGGGAATAAGGGATGGGTGGCTTGAAAATACATTTGGGCATGTACAGTAGAAAATGGGCTTTACTATAAAAAAAACCTCAGAATATAGTACATTTCATTTAGATTAAATACACACTAGCACCGCCTATCATTACAGCAAAGTACTACGGCTTCCCAAAAACACCATTCGGGAGCTGCGGCTTAGCCACGGTCAAAGGGGCATGACATAACAAAAAATGGAACTTAGTTTCCAGCGGTCACCGGAACAGTAAGTCTTTCTACGTCAGTACTACTATTCACTATATTGTTATTTTACATTTTCTTTCTATTATTATTATTAGACAAACTAGGAGAGAGAAAGAACCCAGTTGGTATTACCAGGCTGGATTATTTCTGATACATTTTAAATAACTTTAATTGAAGGATAAAAAATGGGCATTAAAAACATATTAAAGGATGCATTAAATCCAGTAGAAGCAATTACACACTGGATAATAGACCGTGCCGGATAATTACAAACTAGTATAGCCTGGTCAACCCTGGGTCCCCTTTGCCTGCCACACATACCTCCGCTGCATAGCGGGGAATGGCGGTTGGTGCCGGCACCGCCAGGACAGTTAGGAAAGCCGGTTAGGCAGAGAGATACGGCCAGTATGCAGGGAGCTCTCCAGTGCTGTCAATTCCTATATCTGCGTCCAGCCCGGGACCCTCCTCCGTTGGTCCTATCCGGCAGAAGCGTCCACCTCCTCCTTCATCCCTTGGGGGATGGAGGACTACCACCCCAGTCGCAAGTACATCCATACCCAGGGTAACCTTCACCTCAAGTGTTGTACCAAAGACACCTCACGCTAGCTGGTACCAGAGTAGCACCGTGAAGCTCCTAGTCAGAGCCTGTCTACCACAGTCGCCTGTCCACTGGTGGCTCCGGCTTGGGAGTGACGCTACCCCAACTGGTGGACCCCATAACGCAGTCCGCTCAAAGTCACCAGTACTGCCGACTAAAAAACCTTCTTCGGGGGTTCGACCCACACCACTGGGCAAAGAAACATTCAACGAATGGTGTGACCACGCGGAACAAGTACTGCCAGGGTGGACGTGCTCCGATGCAATAAAAAGGCAACGGATCGTCGAGTGCCTATGGCCCCCGACCGCCAACATCGTGCAATTATATCACGAATGCCACGCCGTGTGCATTCAATGCCATTAGCTCTATTAGCCTATTTCCATTCCCTCAAACAGAAAATGAGGAATTGACTGTTCCTCCAACGGTTGCAGCTAGCCTCGTGGACACTGCTCCACAAATGGGTCATCCAGATGACTTACTTGGATGACTACAGGACCAAACAATTCCTGCGGGGAGCTTCACTTAACCAACCCTTAGTGGCCCACATCTGCTGCAACCTCTCCACGGAGAATGCTCCCAGTTATGAGGAACTCATGGACCGAATCAGTCTGATTCATCCTTCAGTTTCAGAACCCTGGGAATACTCGTGACTCATCTAGAGGAGACAGATCTATGACTCATGGCAAGGAGTCTCGAAGGGAAGACTCCCGCAAGGACGAATCCAAGGGGCCGTCTGCCCTGAAGGTCAAGGAGCAATACTGCACTGAAGATGACCCTCCTCCCAAACAGTCTTTCTCCAAGCTCCAAACGTCCGGGAGAGTATCCCCAACCTACAGGGCTGAGGCAGGCCTCAGGAGCGTCATCTGCTTCTACTGTGGCCAGAAAGGTCACTTATCACGGAACTCACCAGAAAATAAAACTCGGCCCTCCAACCCTAAAGCCATGACTTGCAAGGTCCAGTTGGAAGTAGCCACCCCCCTCCCCATCATCAGAAAGCACCCCCATCCCAGGACCCAATGAAACCTCTCAATCGGACGCTTACCATGGCGTAGGACTGGCCACCATCATACGTGTCCTCGTGGATGGCATATACGCATCGGCCATGCTGGACACTGGATCTCAAGTAATCATTGTTTACCGCCCGTTCTATGATCAACATCTTAAAATCTGCCCTTGCAGTCGGCGGACAAGATGAAGCTGTGGGTACTCTGCAATGAGGACTACCCCTTTGATGGCATGGTGAAGGTTCGGCTGGACATACCACAGCTGATTACTGGCAAGTCTCACCCCATGGAGGTGGAGGCTCTAATATGCCCCGAGCCTCGAGAACAACCCAGCACACCGATTATATTGGGGACCAGCGCCGATGTGGTGCTGGCGGTGATCCGTGCCTACTTGCAAGAGGCCGGCAAACTACCCATGTCTGCTCTAAAAAAACACCCAGCACTACGGGAAGAGTGCTGCAAAGTTTTGGCCCAAATTTGGCATGGGGTCACCTACAAACTCTGAGGGGGGCTAACCAAGATTCCACCAGGGTGAGTGAAGTGCATGGCCGCAGTGTGCTGCTATCCGGTATGGGACGAGGCAGATCATTTCTTTTCTCTGGAGAGTATGCCTGTGGAAGACGCCCACAGAGGCTACAAGCTCGTGCCCGAAGTGCAGGAATGGACATCCAAGATCCCGGGGAGAATCAAGGTGTTCGTCCAGAACATCTCCCCTTACTCCATGCCCTTTGATCAAGGTCAAAGATTGGGGCAAATATATCCCATTACCCCTGTCGAGACGATGTCCCAGGTGAACACAGCCGCGACGCAAGATTCGCCGGCCGGGCTGGCCTTTGACTTCGGGGAGCTAACCCTGTCCACCGAATGGAAGGATCGACTGACAGCCAAGTTGGAAGAACATCGGAAAGTGTTCTCCACCAGCGAGATGGTTGTGGGCTGCAGCCGAAACGCCCAGCTCACTATCCGGTAAAGTGATACCACTTCCTTCTTGTAACGGTCGCGTAACATCGCTCCCCGAGATGGGGAGGACGTGAGAGACTTTCTACAAGAGATGGAGACGGCGGGGATTGTGACCAAGTCCCGTAACCCTACGCATCACCAATCGTGGGGATACGGAAGAAGAATGGGTCGGTCTGCCTGTGTGTGGATTATCGGACCCTGAATAATCATACCGTACCTGACCAATATACTCTTCCAAGGATTGAAGAAATTCTTAACACACTGTCGGGCAGCCAATAGTTCAGCGTACTGGACCTGCGATTTGGTTACTACCAGGTACCAATGAGTGCAGAAGAACATGAGAAGACGGCATTCGTGTGTCCTCTTGGCTTCTACCAGTTCACCTGTATGCCCCAATGTATTTGTGGTGCTCCAGCAATGTTTTAGTATCTGATGGAGAAGACCATCTGTGACATAAATCCACAGGAATGCTTAGTCTACCAGGACGATATCATTGTCTTCGGAAAGATGCTGGAAGAACATGAAGAACGGCTACTGAAAGTGCTGTATCGGCTGGACCAGAAAGGCTTGAAGCTGTCTCAGGACAAATGCTAGTTCTGCCGCACATCCATAACCTACGTAGGACACAGTATCTGCAGATGAAATAGCCACCGACCCTGCCAAAGTCAAAGCCGTGGTGAACTGGCCAAGACCAGAGAACGTTGTGGAGCTACACTTATTTCTAGGATTCTGCAGATACTATCGCTGCTTCATGGAGGGGTATTCCAGCAAAGCAAAGGTCCTCAAAAACCTTCTCAAAATATACCCCGTGGATACAGGGCGAAAAGCCAACTCCATGCGTCTACCGTTCGGCAATAAGTGGACGGCTGCCTGTGAAACGGCGTTCAGCAGCCTGAAGAAAAGCTTAACTCTCATTTATGCCAACCCCGAGCAGCCCTACATCCTTCATGTAGACGCGAGCTTCAACAGCCTAGGTGCAGTATTGAACCAGAAATTCCCAGCTGGCCTCCAACCAGTTGCCTACGTCAGCCGCAGTTTGACTCCCAGCGAGCAGAATTATCCCGTCCACATGTTAGATTTCCTCACGTTCAAGTGGGCAATCGTGGACAAAGTCAATACAACCTGTATGGAGTCACCTTCGAGGTGTGTACGGAGTGCACTATCCGTTGACATACATATTGACGTCCACCTCACTGGACGCCACCGGTCACAGATGGCTGGTGGCTCTCTCGAACTACGGTTCACGTTTAAGTATAAACCAGGACCCCTGACCATCGGAGCCGATGCTCTATCCAGAAGACCAGGATTGAGTACCACCCCTGATGATGATCTCTGTGAAGAAATATCTGGACCAGGGATGTGGGCTATATGCGCAACCGCAGCCATCATGGAAGATAAAGTGGCCTTCTCCAAACTGAGAGTCGCGGATTCATTGGGATGCCAATCCAAGGCCATCCCTGCCGCCTATTGTAACCCCAAGGGAATGAATATCACCCCAGAGAAGATCATTGCCTGGAAGGATCTGGTACAATACTAGATAAGGGATCCAGTGGCTGGAATTATCCGCCAAGCCGTCCAGCAAAACAAGTATTCATTGCTGATATGTGGTCCCAGCGACACGGTCGCAGTACTAATGCGAGAGGTAGACAAATTTGAAATCGATAATGGTCTACTCTCTTGGGTGGTGCAGTACAATAACCACCCGGATAGAAGGCAACTGGTTCTATCCAAGAACTTGCAATATATGGTTCTGAGATCACTACACGTTGAACATGGCCATCTCAGTGTGGACAAGACTTTCAGCTTAATCCGGGACCGGTTCTTTTGACTTGCATGAGAGAGTCGGTCGAACACCACTGCCGCAGCTGTTCCTGGTGTATTCAACACAAGACCCTCCCCACCAGAGCAGCTCCAATGGCTCACCTCAAGAGCTCGGGTCCCCAGGACATGGACTTTCTGTTTATCAAACCAGACGCCCGAGTCATCGGCAATGAGCTAGTTATCATCGACCATTACACCCGCTATGCCCAAGCCTTCCCCACCAAAGACCAGAAGGCCATCACAGTGGCGAAGATTCTGTGGGAGCGGAACTTTATACACTATAGCCTACCCAATCGTCTAAATTCAGATCAAGGGTGGGAATTTGAAAGTAAACTCATCAGGTAGTTGTGAAATTGCTCAACATCACCAAGTCCCAAATAACCCCATACCATCCGGAGGGAGACGTTTTGCCGGAGAGGTTCAACAGGACCCTCCTCGATATGCTCGGCACTCTGAAAGGCTCTCAGAAGAGTGAGTAGAGTAAGCATGTGGAGCCCTTGGTACAAGCCTGTAACTGTACCCGCCATGAGTGTACGTGATTTTCTCCGTACTTCCTTATGTTCAGGCGAGAAGCATAGCTGCATGTAGACATACGTCTGAGGGTATCGACCAACGGGGTACACAACACGATGCATTTCCGCAATGTACAACGGCTCCAATAAAGCCTGCAACAAGCCTATCAGCTAGCAGAGAAGTCCCACTTATCTGAATGCTAATAACAAAAGGCGCTATGACCGTAAGGTCCGGCATTGGGAAATTTGCCCTGGAGATGCCGTTCTCCTCTGTAACCTCGGCATCCCCGGAAAACACAAATTGGCCCACCGTTGACGTGACGGGGTATTCATGGTCGAGATGCAGATGCCGGGCCTCCCGGTCTACCGCATAAAAGACGCGGATGGCCGGGTAAGGGTCTGGAACCGCAATCATCTCCTGCCTATCACACAAGTGGGGGATGATGAGCCAGAGATAGAGGCTACACCATTGGACGGTGAACAGGAAAGTTATGAAGAAACAGTAAACGAAACAGTCGAGGATCCGATGGAAAGACCAAAAGTCAAGGGGCACCTCCCGAAGGAGCAAAGGGTAATGGGACCAGGCCACAGGCACCTACTCCGGTGGCTCCAATGAACCCTCCTCTGGACCCCAGAAGTCCTTGCTTTATACCTCAAAGAGACATTACAGAGGCTGTAGTACCCCCAATGAGAGCGGCCTCAAGAGTATGGACACTACACCCCAGAGGGAGTTGAAGAAGGGCTTCACCGAAGCTAACGTGTTAGGTACCCTCCAAACTGGGTAACCTATGATTCTTTTGGGGCACCCTACTGTGAGGCTCGGCAGTGGCCTCGCAGTAAAATTAAATCCGTCATTATAATGTTCACGGAAACGTATAACCTAATGTAGAGTTATGACGTGATAAGTTGTACATATTACAATGCATTTTTATTATATAACTCATGTTATAGTTATGTCATTCCCAAGCGGAGTGTTGGTTCTTTCACCAGGGGGAGAGTATAGCCTTGTCTCCCCTGGGTCCCCTTTGCCTGCCCCACATACCTCCGCTGCAAAGTGGGGAACAGTGTTTGGTGAAACAGCGGTGGACTCGTTGGTTTGGTAGAGAGGTGCGGCCAGTATGCAGGAAGCGTGCCGGTGCTCGGGAGGCTCTGTGGTGGGATACAAGTGCGCATTCGTGAGATCGGCGAATACGCAGAAGCCAGTTGCAGCAGCCATTAGATATGCGTAATATTATATGTTTTTAATGCCCATTATTTTATCATTGGTTCAATTAAAATGATTTTACATTTATCAGAAATCATCCAGCCTGGTGATAGAGTGCTACCAACTGGGTTCTTTCTCTCTCCTAGTTTGTCTTCTTATACTCACCCAGTTAGCACCAACATCAGTTAAATCAGCTGATGCAATTGTTCTTGTCTAGTTTATCACTATTATTATTAGAATTATTTTAACCCGTTTAGTGCCCTATAGACATACAAATTACATCAGGAATGGCAACCCCTCATATATGAGAGAGAGAGGAGAGAGGAGAGAGGAGAGAGGAGGGAGGAGAGATGAGAGAGGAGAGAGGGAGAGAGGAGAGAGAGAGAGTAATCCTGACCAAGGACTTTATGGTTGGACTGTGTATCTCTTGAGAATTGTATTCTCCTATAAGGATCTGGACTCATTGAGCTTTTGTTTTTTTCTATTTCATAGCATTTTGTGTTTGGTTGTGTTATATATAGTGGGGTTATAAGGGTCTAGGGAAGAACCTTTTGTCCCTTTGGACTTGAGGGAAAAGGCCTGAGGAAGGGGTTCTTACCCCGAAACGTTGCCCCCTTGTTACTGTAACGTTAATGCTCACCACAAACCAGGAACGGACCGTGGGGCTGAGGTAGGGATAGTGAAACACCGACCTTAGACCACGAAGCGGGGTCTGGATTGCGTAGTCCGTAGTCGTGCGTAGCCAGGTCGGGGTTGGAGAAGGCAGAGTAAACGTATTCCATGCTGGGGTCAGGGCAGGCGGCACAGGAGCGATGGTCGTGGTCACAAGCTGGGGTCGGCATTAGGAAACTTCAGCGAAGGTGCTTCAGCGCGATGAAGGCCTCTGAAAGTGGGACAGGAACAGGACATAGAGAAGGCTAACAGGGGGTGCAGACAGCCATGGAAATACTGAGGACTTCAGTGTAGCCGCTTCAGCGAAGTGCTTCAGTGCGATGAAGGCGAAGTCTGCCAGGGACAGGAAGCTTTAGCACAGGGTCTACAGTACAGGAATGGCCTTTGGATGGAGGAAGTTTCAGGATAAGAAAAGCTTCAAGACAGCACAAGAAGGTCAAGTCAGGCCTAGCAGAGGTGCTTGTGGCAAGCACAGTTACATGCAAGAAGATCTATGCTCAGCTGCATCCTCGGGGGAAGGACTGACTCTAAATAGCATAGCCAACCAATAGGGGCAGAGCTGCATAGAATTCCAAGAGCAGGTGATTCTGATTGCCCAGGGCAAGGGAGGGCTTTGCCTTGAATCTCTATAGCCTTGTAAGGGTGAGTTCCAGCCAAAGCCAGAACCCTTACAGTTACGCACCCACTCACCCCCCCCCCCCTTAATTTGTTGTTCCCTCCTTTCCCATTGTGGTATCCCGTCCCTTGTAAAATTTCCCCACATCACTATTCTTAGTGTCCATTTTGTGTATTTCCTGCTGACTTGACATTATTCCAGGTTTATTGTAGATTTTGCTTTTTTCATTAAAATTCACATTTTGGCATATTCTGTTTTTTGACCATTTTTCCAATAGTCAGTGAGGGCTGGAACATTTCAGTGTGTTTATTTACACTCAGTGTTCCACAGGAGTGCCAACCACAAATTAAATGGAAGGGGACAACCGTTCCCTTCAATTGTCATCACGGGAAGCAGGAAGCAATCCTTTGAGCATTCAGGAATGATCATGTGATGGCACTGTACCGTAAGTTCCATGGTCAAGGAGATGGCAATAAACATTGGCACTGCATGGCTTTAACATTCGTACATTGCTATAAATCCAGAATAACATAAAATAGAAAGGAATTTGCTTACTTGCAAAAGATTACCCATTGCATACACAAAATGTCCACTTCCAACCAAATCTTTAATCATAAAGAGTGAGGGGGGGGGGGAGATGATTATCACCTGCTCAAATCCTGGAACTGCAACTTGTTACTTCTTCACATCTCATTTCCCCTTTGTGCTTCACCTCTCCCCTTCATCCTTCTCCTGACTTAATTCATGTTCTCCTCTACCTCAGCCAAATCTTTATAATATAATTCCCCTTAATAACACTCCTTTTGGACCTGCATGCAGAAATGGTAAGGCAGAGGAGCACAGCATAGCATTCATCCGTGAAGTAGAAATAAATTCAGGGCAACTCCATGTAAAGCCCTGAATTTATTTCTACTTCACGGATGAATGCTATGCTGTGCTCCTCTGCCTTACCATTTCTGCATGCTCATCTACTCTGCAGTATTGCACGCCTTGGAACCCAGGGACTTTGGATTGTTTTGGATTTCCCTATGGGCAGGTAATGGGCTGTAGCCCTTATTGTTTACCTTTGACCCTATCTGGGATTACTGTGGGGTTTATACACCAAGACCATTGGATGCGGTAGTCAAGGGGACACTGCTAGGTCTGGTTACCCCTGGAATATGTTACTTTATGGACTGCTATATACTGTACCATGATGGGTTCCTGTTTGGCCGTCTCCATATAAACTTTTATATACGTCATGATAACATCTAAATTTGAGCACCATACACCTATACATCCTCCTTTTGGACCTCTTTATACTGTAGGTAATTTGTTCCTGCAGTCATGCTGCCCATACGCTAACTTTATAATGCCTCATTCGTTAAATACTAAAATTGCATGGACCCCAAGGAAAAAACATTTTGCTGTGTCTCTAGGGAATGTGCAGCAGCTAGTTAGTTAACCATGCTGCCCACGGCTTTCTTCCCTTGGCTGGTACGTATACGCTGCACTTGGTTTCCAATCTTATTCAAATTAAGTCTTAGGCTACATCTATACTGTCAATTCAAGTCCTTGATCTGTAACTTGCGGGAGCAAGTTTTCTTTTCCAGTGAGATACGCTTCTGGCTCATGTTCTGATTTCATTTTATGTGACGATTACATTTTATTGTAATCCCAAAGGGAAAATAAAATATAATTTTTTTAATTTTTAACATGGCCTCGAGATTTATTTACTCTAAAAAAAAAAGCACATAGAGAAGAAAGAATTCTGTAGTTACTGTCAGCTACATAGTTCAGTTGGAAGAAGTGGTGAATTATCAGTGATTACTATTTTACATACACTACTTTCATAATTAACACTTTTACTGCCATAACATGGGAAGTGTTTTCTGCTTTCCTAAAGGATGATTCATTTTTAATTATATCTATTCATATAATTCGGAAAATGTTAAAGTTGTCAGTAGATGGCTCTGTTAGCTAAAGATAAATTATTTAATGTATGTGCTAAATTATTAAAGGACTTATGACATTTTGGTATCAATATATATATATATATTTATTTTTATTAATTTTTAAATGTAACAAATACTGTATCATGTGTTCTATTATATTATCTGCAGTAAACTACTCCATTCATTGATTTGCTAACAACAATCTATCCTAACTATGCGCCCATAATTATAATCTCTATAACAAAAATCTGCAGAATAGAAATACAGGACATGCAAAAAAATATCTTCATAGAATGTTTATTTTTGGCATATCATATAGTTACGGCACAGGGAGGAGGTGATAGTTATACAAACTGACAGCACTGCGTAGTTCTGTACTGACATTTAAAAAATAAATTAATGTGAGAAAAAGTATCCTTGTGTATTTGTAATGTGGTGTCTTTAAGGCTAATTAGTGGTAATCCTATTTACTTTCTTCTTTACGGTAACCAAAAACAGAACATAAGTGAGGTCAACCAGGTCATCATTGTAAGAGTTTATAGGATCCCATGATACTGAAGTTTTGAAAACGTATTTTCATTGTGTGTAGTATTTGTTTGTATTTAATTTCTACTAGATTGCATATTATGGGGGCGATTCACTAAACAGTGAGCTTTTGCACCCGATTGGGAAAATTGTAATCCCATGATAAAAAATGAAGCCGGACGCGGGATTCACTAAGAAGTGAAGCGCATTTGGTAGGTGCAGGCAAAAAAATGCCCGATGGCGCGAGCTGTTTTTTCCCCCCTTCTATCGTGCTTAATATTCTAAAGCGTGATAGCTATTTGAAAAAAAAGCAGCCTATAAGAACTGCATGGAGACACTGTGTCTCCATGCACGGCTCTTACAGGCGATCCATACAGTATACATATACATTTTAATACTAGTGTACATATGAAGGGGGTCTACTAAGCTGAACTGCATTGGTTTCAGCCTCAAGGACCCCCTACTTCATGAGATACAGTCCCAGTTATGGGGTGCTGGTATCCCCTGTGCTTTTAAAGCTCCAGCGTCACGTGACCGGGGGATTTAAATCTTGCAGGGGGTACCGGCACCCCATAACGGGGCCTGTATCCCATGAAGTAGGGGGTCCCCGAGGCTGAAACCAATGCGGTTCAGCTCAGGAGACCCCCTGCTCATGTACACTTTTATAAAAACACACATATCAAGAAAAAATAATTCATTACCATAGTGGCTATCCCTAGTCGCTATGGTAATAAAGCTACATTAATATAATTTTTATTAATAGTATGTGGGAGCAGGGGATCTCCCGAGATTAACTGCATTGATTTCACCCTCGGGACCCCCTACTTCCCGAGTTACAGGCCCAGATATGGGGTGCCGGTATCTCCTCCATTATTTAAATGTCCTGCGTCATGTGACGCGGACACTTTAAAAATGACAGAGACACTGGCCCCATATCGATACTTGCACACATCCCCCACATGAGTTGCTATACACCCTGTTGCCTAGTAACCTTATTTCAAGGTGTTTCAATCAGCATAGCAATTAGGCAAAGTAAGGGTGTTTCTCTGAGGGGGCTGGTTTCTTCAATCAGTTGCCGCCTATATATACGCGCGGATGACGCTGTACGTGACATCCTGATGAAGTACTTGGTACGAAACGCGTAGAGGTCACGACAGGTCATCCTGCGCGTGTATGCTGGTAAGCTGAGACGGAGCCTGCAGGAGACAGCAGCGGTTTTATCCATCTCCGCGGTGCCGAGATCCGGAACCTGTGCAGCCACCGCGAGTCTGCTGACTGTCTCAGTGTGAGTGTCCGTTTCCCCTTGCCAGTGCCCAACCCTATGGCGGTTTCTATACAAATCTGTTGATAGGTTGTTTTCATGTTTGTTTTTTTCTTTCATGTTTTTTATATTAATGTTACTGTATTTGTATACTGTGCAGCTTAGGGTTTAGTCACCATTAGGTGTTCTCCTTGGTAGTACTTAGCCGTCCAGCTGCACAGCTGTTCTGAGGTGGGGTTGAATCCCCTCAGTTTTTGTGTATTTTTAATAAATGACCTTCCACTAATCCCTGGTGCGCATTTGTGCATTTTTTATTATCTTGTTTTTCAGGGTGCTTTCCCCCCTTTCTAGGGGGGGTTCACCTAGATTTGAGAGTTTCTGGGGAGACGCTTTATGTACATACTGCAAAGGGATCATCCACAAAATCATACGGCACGAGCGCTGAATATCCTGTTTTTTCTACCTTGTTTTATTTATGCCTGTTGTATTATTCTTTCACCATGTCTTGCTATAGTGGTAAATCATGCCCATATTATATGAGCATGATGTACCCACTATACCAATGAATGGATGAAGGGTGGGGGTAGTTGCCTGGGGAGGGTGTTTAGGCCTCCTGGGTGGGTAGTGGGAGAGGGTGGTTAATAACTGCTAAGATGATTAAGGGGTTAGGGGACATTAGATTGTATTTTTGATTATACTGTATTGTTTGTTGCAATGGAGGACATGGACAGTGATGAGGATGACGGCCTTCATCGTGGCAGCCTGGCAGGGGTGAATGCAAGTTTTATTTATTTTATTTCTGCAGCTTAATGTTTTATTTGTAATGGACAAAAGTACTATTATCCATATCAGGATAATAGTAATTTTGACCACTAATGTACTGTATGTGTTAGGGGTGCGGGGGGGCAGGGGGGTGTATTTATTTCAAAGTATTGCCTGTTACGTTTTTTTGGCCAATCGATTGGTATTGCAGGCCAGCGGGGATCCCCGGACTCCTGCGGGGATCACCTGAGGGCCATGAACTCCCGCACGGATCACCCAAGGCCGGACACCCACAGGGATCACCCGAGGGCCCCAGACTTCCATGGGGATCACCCGAGGGCCCCGGACTACTGTGGGGATCACCCAAGGGCCCCTGACTCCCATGGGAATCACCCGGGGACACCTGCCATTAATTGTATTGTTGTATTAATTGTGTGGTAAAAAAAACATAAACAAAGATTTTATTCATGGTTCCATTTCTTTTGCACCAGCCTTTAGCTGGTGCAAAAAATCTGGCATGCTTTTAAAGTACGATTCACTTATTACTGCTTAGCGAATTGCGCTGGCTGGCAAAAAACAGCGCGTTTGCCGTTTTTTGCCTTATCGGACGTATTTTTTTTCCCCCACTTTTTTTGGGGGCTGAAATAATGCCTTTTACGGCCGATAAAGCACTGTTATCACTGTTTAGTGAATCGCGCAGCAGGCAGTATCGTCTTAAAAGCCATTTATCATACTTAAAAGCAGTTAACTCTGCTTAGTGAATCCCCCCCCCTATGTGTTTTTAACCCATAAGGACATTTGAACAATGGAGATGCCTTAGTTTACAGACCCTTATGGTGGGGTTATGATAGTTAGAGATAGGGATATTAATGAAGGACCTGACTCTGCCTAGATTGCCACTTGTAATACTAAGAGGTTATTATATATACAATAATAAATTGTGTATTTAATGTATTTTATCTTATATTCTAGGTTGACTAGTGTTATCTTGAGTATGTATGTATTAGTATGACGCACAGACCTTAATTGTTTTGGCATAAGAATTATTCACTGATTGATTTTTTTTTAAATTACATCTGAATGATAAAATGGAAAGAAGACAACTGATCACAATACAGTGTGTTGTAGACTTTGGTGAGATGGATACCTAGGTATTTAAATTGTTGGGGATCCCATTTAAAATCAATTGGTTTGGATGAGTTTGACTGTGTGGTTGGGTAAATTTAAGTTTAGAGCTACAGATTTCGTATTATTAATTTTATAACCTGCGAGCTTACCAAAGGAATCCAAAATTTTAAATAGGTTATGGAGTGAATTTATGAGTATTATACAGTATCATCTGCAAAAAGAGCTATCTTATACTCATTATTTTGAATGTGAATTCCTGAGATGTTGGGGTTATTTCTTATTAGGGCTGCTAATGGTTCAATGGAGATTGCAAATAAGAGAGGAGATAGGGGACATTCTTGGTGAGTTCCGTTATTAATGGAAAATAAGGAGTAGTTGACTGCATTGGTTTTGACTGTGGCCGAAGGGGAGCTATATAGAATTTTGATACTATGTATACATTTTCGCTGAATACCATTTTTTTTAGGGTAGCGAACATGAACTGCCAGCTAGGGCGGTCAAAAGCCTTTTCGGCATCTAGTGAAAATAGGAAAGACGGGGATTTGGATTGGTGAGCTATATGAGTAAGGTTGATAAGACATCTGGTGTTTTCTAGAGCCGGTTTCCCTTTTATAAATCCTACGTGGTCCAGATGAATGAATTTAGGCAAGAGTGGATTAAGTCTATTTTGAATAAATTTGGTATATAATTTAATATCTGTATTTAGGAGGCATATGGGTCTGTTATTAGGGCAATTTAGGGTGTCTTTACCTTCTTTGGGAATAATTGCTATGGATGCCTGCAGCATTGTTTTAGGAGGGACTTTACCTGTTAGAAAGATGTTAAATAATTTGGTTAGCTGGGGGATAAGGACCATTGCAATTTTTTTTATAATAGAGATTGGAAAATCCATTCGGACCAGGAGCCTTCCCCCTTTTAAGGAATTCAATTGCATCAGATATCGCCAATGGTGTAATTGGAGATTCTAGCGGCACAATATCTTCACCGGAAAGTTTTGCAAGATTGCACTTGCACAAGAACAAATCATTGTCTGTTGACAATTGAGGTTCCAAGATCCCCCTTCGTATCTCTGGTAAGTTGTAAAGAGCTGTATAAAAATCTCTAAACTCTGAGCAGATATGTTCAGGATCATAAGTTATGCCACCCTTTTGTGTGCGAATACTGTGCGTTCTAGATAGGAATTGTTTTGCTTTTAGTTTATTTGCCAACATTTTGTCTGCTTTATTACTTTTGTCATACATTTTTTGTTTTGTCCAGTACATGGCTTTTTCACATCTAGCAGCTAAAAAATGGTTTAATTCACCTCTTGTATGAAGCTTTTCTTATTGTTCTAGCTTGTTAGTTAGGGTATCAATTAGAATTTTTTACTGTTTTCTTTTCCAGGAGGACAAGGTTGTTAATTTCCCTCTGATTACAGCTTTATGAGCTTCCCATACAATAGAGTGGGGGACGTCTGTCTGGAGTGGAATTAATGTTAAAATATCGCATCAACTCCTCTGAGACTTCAGCTGTTGTATCATTGTTTAATAATAAATATTCGTTTAACATCCACTTGCTGAATTTTTTCCCCTTATTAAAATGCTCCAATGAAGAAATGATTGTTGAGTCATCAGACCATGCCGAGGGCAAAATATCTGCGTTAGTGATATTTCAACATAAGTGGTATCTATGAAAGTGTAATCAATTCTAGAGTAGCTGTAGTGGGGATGGGAATAAAAGGAGAAATCTTTTGTTAGCGGATTAAGCGGACTAGGCATTGTCCATGAAGACTGCAGGAGATTTGGGTGATGTTTTGTCCATAGATGGATCGAAAACAGCGTTAAAATCGATTCCAAGGATTAGTATTCCCTGTTGGACAGCCTCAGTCTTTTTAATTAGAGTCTGAAAAAACTGCTGCTGACTCTCTCGTTAGGGGCATAGACATTAACTATCGTAATTTGGTAGGTGTTTATTGTCCCCACTACTATCATGTATCTATCAAAGCTGTCTTTTTTAATGGATTGCAAAGTAAAGTTCAGATCTTTGTGAATTAAAAGAGCAACTCCATTTTTTTATTGTTGGATAACACCTGATAGATTTGGGGATATAATTTACTAAAAAGAAGGTGTTGGCCCCTCTGTCTCAAGTGGGTGTCCTGGAGAAGATCCAAGTTTCCCATCAGTCTTTTAATTTCTTGGAGAGCTATTTTTCTTTTTTTGCAGGGAGTTCAACCCTTTCTCATTATGGGAGATTATATTAAATGCCATTTGTGTTAATATGGTAGTACTTTGTACATATTAATGTAGCATAACAAGCATTATTAATTTGAGAAAACCCTCTGGGTTTGAGGAAGGAGGATAGTTTAATATTCTGTATGAAGTTGAGATTGTGACATGAGGGTAGTAGTGGGGAGGGGGGGTAAACTTAACGGGGATAACCTTGAGGCCACATATCCCAACCTGTGGGGGACCTGTACTTTAAAGATTCTGAAGCGGACAACTTTTCCAGCAACAGAGTTGTGTGTGTGTGGGTGGGGGGGGGGGGGGGGGTAGACCCAGACCCAAAAAGGGTCACCACAAAACAATTCTACATTCAAATGCAGAAATACAGTGAATAACAGTATAAACTTCAACATAACAGTTGTAGTTGTAGGGGGGCAACTGAAGAAGGGGTACAATATGAACTTGGGGGCCTAACCCCTCAACTTTCCTATATGAACATAACAGTTTCCTTGGGAACAAACCTTAGTGATGTAAGACCAGGATGTAACCAAACTATGAGATTGGTTCAGGTCAGTATCTTCAGGTCTATGTGGTCTCCAACATCCTGTTCGGATTCCAGAAATGTCTTTGTACCTGAAAGGAAGTCTCTGATGTAGGAGAAAAACTGTATATAAAACAGACAAGAGGGAAAGATGACAAATAAGAATGTCTGACCCTTTCTGGGGTAATATTCCTTTAGACTTGGTTGGTCAGATGATTCTTAGCTGGGAGTCTCCAAGGTCTCCACAACCAGGGTGGAGGTTGGTCTGACTGGGAGAGTCGAAGTAAAGTCAGGCAACAGTGTGTGGTGAAAACAGCCCATACAGTATTACGCTGTCTTTGGTCCCTAACACCAGAACCCGCAACTTTTGACCACGTCGACCTTTGTGGTTTCGGTGCGGCTTCTACAGTGTCTTGGGATATGGACCCCGAAGTGGATGACTTTAAGCCCAGTGTTTCCAGGGCCAATTTACCCTCTTCAGGTGAAGCCAAGACATGGAATGTGTTTTTCTAAGAGAACAATAGCTTGCAGGGAAAACCCCATATACAGTTAGGTCCGGAAATAATTGGACACTGACACAATTTTCATAATTTTGGCTCTGTACGCCACCACAATGGATTTGAAATTAAACAACCGAGATGCAATAGAAGTGCAGACTTTCAGCTTTAATTCAAGGGGTTGAACAAAAATATCGTAGGAAACGTTTAGGAATTGCAACCATTTTCATACACAGTCCTCTTATTTCAGGGGCTCAAATGTAATTGAACAAATTAACACAATCATAAATAAAATGTTAATTTTTAATACTTTGTCGAGAATCCTTTGCAGGCAATGACTGCTTGAAGTCTAGAACGCGTGGACATCACCAAAAGCTGGGTTTCCTCCTTTGTGATGCTTTGCCAGGACCTTACTGCAGCTGTCTTCAGTTGTTGTTTGTTCATGGGTCTTTCTGCCTTAAGTTTTGTCTTCAGCAAGTGAAATGCATGCTCGATCGGGTTGAGATCAGGTGATTGACTCGGTCATTGCAGAATATTCCACTTCTTTGCCTTAAAAAACTCCTGGGTTGCTTTCGCAGTATGTTTTAGGTCATTGTCCATCTGTAAAGTGAAGCGCCGTCCAATCAACTTCGCTGAATTTGGCTGAATCTGAGCAGACAATATATCCCTATACACTTCAGAATTCATCCGGCTGCTTCTGTCTTCTGTCACATCATCAATAAACACTAGTGACCCAGTGCCATAGTAATCCATGCATGCCCATGCCATCACACTGCCTCTACCGTGTTTTACAGATAATGTGGTATGCTTCAGGACATGTGCCGTTCCAAGCCTTCTCCATACTTTTTTCTTCCCATCATTCTGGTACAGGTTGATCTTAGTTTCATCTGTCCAAAGAATGCTGTTCCAGAACTGGGCTGGCTTTTTTAGATATTGTTTGGCAAAGTGTAATCTGGCCTTTCTATTCTTGAGGCTTATGAATGGTTTGCACCTTGTGGTAAACCCTCTGTATTTGCTCTCGTAAAGTCTTCTCTTTATGGTAGACTTGGATAATGATATGCCTACCTTCTGGAGAGTGTTCTTCACTTGGCTGGATGTAGTGAAGGGTTTTTTCTTTACTATGGAAAGGGTCATATGATCATCCCCCACTGTTGTCTTTCGTGGACGTCCAGGCCTTTTTGTGTTGCAGAGCTCACCAGTGCGTTCTTTTTTTCTCAGAATGTACCAAACTATTGATTTGGCCACTCCTAATGTTCCTGCTATCTCTCTGATGGATTTTCTTTTTTTTTGCAGCCTAAGGATGCCCTGTTTCACTTGCAATGAGAGCTCCTTTGACCGCATGTTGTGGGTTCACAGCAACAGCTTCCAAATGCGAATGCCACACCTGGAATCAAATTCAGACCTTTTACCTGCTTAATTGATGATGAGATAACGAAGGAATAGCCCACACCTGTCCATGAAACAGCTTTTGAGTCAATTGTCCAATTACTTTTGGTCCCTTGAAAAAGAGGGGGCTACTTATTAAAGAGATGTAATTCTTAAACAATCCTCCAATTTGGATGTGATTACCCTCAAATTAAAGCTGATAGGCTGCACTTTAAGCCCATATTCATTATTTAACTGTACTGCTGCGGCCAAGTTTATTCGAGCATTTGCCCGTTCTTGGCCGCAGCAGTAGCCTGGCGCGCGCCCGAGAGTGACGGGCGCGCGCCGAAGCAGCGGAAGAGCGCCCTCCGATCGGGGCGCTCTCCCTACCGCTGCCGGGTCCGCCGGGTCCCCCGGAACCCCCTGCCGCTGTCCCGCGATCGCGGGACACCAGGGCTCCCTCGGGGAGCCCCTGGACGCGCGTGCATGGGCGCACGCTCCCGAAGACGCGTGACCGCGCGTCTATGACGCGCGGCACGCCGAGGGGCGGCCACTAGCAAGCCGGGAAATCTCAATAAAGTGTGTCGGTAGTGTAACTTGAATTTATTTTGGTACACAGCCGAAATAACAAAACTTGTATCAGATTCTAATTATTTCCGGAGCTAACTGTATATTTGACATGGTTTTCACGCAGGATGAGTGTGATCAGGTGGAATTCCCGACGTTTGGCTAGTGTGGCTTGAGCCAGGTCTGGGAAAAGTTGCAATGTGGATACTTAAAATTTTATTTGGCTTTGAGATCTGGATGCTCTATGGATTTCCTCCTTGGTTCGGAAGTAATGAAGTCGTACAATAATGTCCTGTGGTTTGCGGCTTTCAGGTTTTTGGGCTTTGAAGCACTATGATTTCTGCCAGTTCGAAGTTGATCTTCTGTTAGGGCCGGGACCAGAGATGTAAAGAGTCTTGACAAATAAGCATCCAGAAGGTTGTTACTTATTTCCTCAGACACGTTTCTGATCCTTATGTTATTCCGCCTGGATCTATTTTCAACGTCTTCCAATTTTTCGAGTATTGAGTGCACCTGCGTTTGTAGTTTAGCTATGTCCTTGGAGTGTAGAGCCTGCATTTGAGTTGTGGCTTCAATTTGTTCATCCATTTCGACTAAATGTTCTGTAATAAAATTAATTTCTTCCTTAAGATTTTTGTATAATTGTTGTGATTCAGCATGCATTGCTGTTTTAAGTACTTGAATGAAGCCCTCCATGTCTTTTTTAGAGACAGCTTGCGATTCACTCTCTGATTGTGATTCTCTATCAGAGCTCCTCTCTTTTGACGTGGAGCTGCCATCTTCCCTAGGCCTTATGGATCTCTGCTGGAAGAATTGTGAAGCTTCCTGAGAGAGGGAGTTTTTAGCTTTAGGGGGCATGGTGTGGTGGTCAAGATAGTTCGATTCAGAGAGTTTCAGTTAGTGTGGACTGCTTTTGCTATGCTTTATTTTCTTAATTGTCCCCCTTCCACATGGAGCTGTGTCATAGCACGGTCGCACAGTCATTTTTTGAATCTCACGCTTGTGCCCCCTTTCCATATATTTTTAATGAGTAGTGGGATTCTTGACTGCAGTAATCTATGATCTTTAGTCTATGTTCAATAGATAACAAATTATTACGTGTTCTGTTTGTACGTTTGATTTCAGAGCAAACCTGCACATCATCCCAGGTGAAGGGTGTGATGATATCTGCTAGTCTTGGAGCCCTGGCTCTTTACAGTCTGTTTCTCCCTTGTATGTCTATCTGATTGGGCTGCTTTCTTATTTTACTCATTTAGCATTCACTACTAGAGCATAAACTGGAAAAAAAGAGCAAGGTTTTATATGAGGAGTCTGATATTTTTGGTACTTGACTTGCTCGTATTTATCTTGTGGAAGGAGACGAGGGCCACTCCACTCTTTTGAAGTATCTCCCCTTGGACTCCCTCCTCGGGTCTCCCTCCCCCCCCGCCCGCACTACCTAAGGTCCAGCAGGCTCTGCCCCTCTCCTGATGCTGCTTGCATCTGCCCATGCTGTCCCACGCCGCTCAGTACCAAGGATTATAGTGTTAGGGGGTCCGCGAGCACCACACAGCCCTGCTCCCACCTCCCAGTCCAGCTGCAGGCGACTCCTGTCCAAACTGCTCCCGGAGACTCCCTGCTGGCAGCTCGACCCTGTGATGGTCTCCAGGGTAATGGCAGCCTCCCCCCAGTCAGCAGTACTGGTAGGCATCCCAGGAAGCAGTCAGAATCTCCCCACCACTTCTCCGTAACTCAAAGGGCAGTACAGCTCCCCTCCTATGTGCATCCGGTGCTGCGATCATCTCCGGGGATGCAGGCCTCATCAAAATGCTGTAATAAGATGGGCACCCCTTCTCACCTCATGTCGCTTCCTCTCTGAGCCCAGGC
Organism: Ascaphus truei; assembly: GCF_040206685.1. Lineage (NCBI taxonomy): Eukaryota > Metazoa > Chordata > Amphibia > Anura > Ascaphidae > Ascaphus > Ascaphus truei. The sequence goes on along the minus strand of NC_134483.1, from coordinate 78,309,906 downwards.
AACCCACCGACAGCCTCGATCGATCGGCAAGCAAGAGACAGGTCAGAGTGTCTTGTGGTCCTCTCAGCAGGAGAGGAAGTGCAGGCAAGAAAGCCACACTGCACACCGTCCCCACGCTTCATCAATCACCTGCCCATGGCAGCCATTTTGGTACAGGAGCAGACTGGATTGGGGCTCAGACAGGTGTTCCCTCACCATTCCCACCCATAGATGGCATCCCTTGATCACCAGGGGGAACTCCGACAGAGTCCCCTAGACTTGCAGCGGGCCCGATCTCCCATGGAGACGCGATCACATCCCACACCAGCACCACCAACGCGCATCCTGGGAACAAAATGGTCAGCTCTTCTTCCCCCTCAGGTCCCATGCGGCAGCAACAGGCAAGTGAATTTATTTATATATTTGGGCAGCACGGGGGGAGGGAGAAGCCGTCCCGTTTCTCACCTCACCTGCCTTGTTTGACTCCTGGAGCTCTGTTTTTTTCTCCCGCAATCTACATGCACCATGTGGTCCCGTTGGCCATCCAAAGCCAGGGGGAATGGATCTCCATGGGTAGGGTGTTACTAGACGACCATCAAAATGTTGATTATGACACATGGGGAGCATGTGAGAGTCCACATGGGTATTTAATTTTGCCTTCTTGGATGGAGCCTAGCTGGCATGCGACTTTCCCGCTCTGCGTCCAGGCCATGCCCCGAAAGACTACTGTATCAATTTTAAATGAAATCACTTTTAAATAAAAATGTATAAACAAATACAACAACTTACTATATATCTTGGTTGGCAACAAACACAAACAGATCCTCCCTGTCACTGGACTAGATGATATCTTGGGGCCTCTCTGGTGCATGCACCCTGCGCTAGGGCCATATACAATGAGGGGAGCACACTAAGAGTGCAGGGAAAAAAACTTAGTGGAAGGTTGCAGAGCTCTACATGGGTAGTGGAGGGGAACTCTCGGAGTGTGTGATGTCACTCCATCCTGCGTGATGCCGCGGGTAGTCATATCACCTCAACGTGTTTCGCGTATGGCAACGCTTCATCAGGTGGTGGAAGTGTCCACTGGAACTTTTCTAATTTTTCTTTGGCCTTAGACTGGATGATTAAGTCCATTCATTTGAAATAACAATCGTTAAGGACCTCTTTCCACTTCTGTTCAAAGTCTGAATCCTGAAATCCAAAAGTAAGGGATTTTTTTTATTCATAATCCCCTTGGGATTCTCTTAGATTTGACATACAGTAATTTTGTAAAGTGATAATATCCCCACCATATGCGGACATCTATTGAGTGATATTTCTCCAAATTGGAAAACTGCAACTTTAAATCAAAGAAATCTTCGCAGTTGGTTTCCAGAATATTATTAAAGACCTGTTCTGCTTTTCTTACTCGTATTGTATTATCACAACAATTAAAAGCATACATGGATACATTCTGTGATTCATTGTCCCTCTCTGCAGTGTGTTGATCCATGACCCCTCAAAGTGGTACAAAATGTACAATATGTTGTATACAAATATAACGTAGAACACTATTGGTATTAAGACATACTCTCCTGTAAAAAGAAAATAAAGTCTATTTGTGCAAGCTACCTAACAACAGGTAATAAGCAAAGTCCAAAAAATGTGCGGCGCTCAAAACCAGTGACAGACAAAATGTTATTCAGATCTAATGATTCTAACATGAAGTACCCTTAAAGTATCCGTCATTAGGAGTGTGTGACCCGTCATGTAAACAGATAACACTTGTCTGGGAAACCCCACAGTTCACTGTAGTAAGGGTTAACACATCTTAGTGTCCAGAATGATCAGCGTGTTGAATAGTCAACATACCTTTCTGAAGTCATCTGGGAAATTGAGTTGTACTGTATAATATTCACAGGAGGACTCACATGAAAGTTCAGCGTCCAAACTTCATTCCCTTTGGTCCTGGGGTACTGTGTGTGCAATCCACTTGTAGAGTGGAACTGGATATAAAGAAGAGCACTACCAAACAAAATTAGTTGTGACATTGATTCGTGGAAATCCGCTGACCAAAGGAACCGGCTAATCCGCCCATCTCTAGTTGTGGGTGAATCCTCCAATGAATCCTAAAGGAATATGTTTTTTTAGTCTGCAAACCTTTTGCAGTAGTATTTTATTATAGTCCCCCTGTCTAGATGATGTTGGAACCAATTCTAGGCCCATGAATTTTAAACATTTCCTGTCGACTTTGGAAAACTGATTCACATGCCGTGGCACTGCTGTGTCTAGTTCCTTGTGTATAGAGTTGACATGTTCTCTTACTCTTCTTCTCAATTCTCTGAAGGTTTTGCCTATGTAACGTGCACAGCATTCGCATGTTATGAGATAAATGCTAATATATACAGTACATGTTAATATCAAATAAATCCCTTGTCACTATTGATTGTTTGGTTACCATAGTAACCATCCACTATATATTGGTAGCAGAGGTGGATACTCATAGATTGCCATTGACAAACCTCTATGAATGGAGCTAAATGGCTGTCGGTCAGCTAGATTGTGCTATTATCGTTTATTCATTGTATATGAACATTGCCTATATTTTAAGTTGGGTATTAAAAGTTACGCTTTTATCATTCATTTTACCTTGTGTTCACAAACATTATAACCAACCCATCTGAATGCATCTCCTCAAATAGGTGCCTTTCTGTTTCTCTACTATTCTGTCCTTATTTCCCTCAGTTAACCTTAACGAAGCTTAGTGTGTATGATAGGGTTAGGATAGCAGCTCATTGGCATACCATTTGCATGTCCTTTTTTAGCAACGTCCATAAAAATGAATTCTACACTATTTCAATGAGTAAAAACTGTGTTAATGTTACCTGATTCTCTTTAATTGATAAGTGTTAGTATTAATGTGATGCTCATTTAGGTTAAAATCACGTTAAATAGCCAAACGTAGCTTAATGTATTTTGTCCAAAGAATCTTAATAACATTAATTTTAACAACTCTGACAACTTACCACTTATTTTATCTACATTTACATCTTCAATATTTCTGACATTCATTTTGTTCATTTAATGACAATTTATCAAATGATAAGGAGGAGGGAGGGAAATATCTTTATTTTTAACATCCTCAGAGTTTAGCCTTTAGAGCATTTGACAGCAATGAAAAGTACAGATGTCACACTTCACATTGACTCATAATTAAGACACTTCAAATTATGACGTGCTAAGAATAATGATTTATCTACAGTTTGTTTTCTTCAAATATTAGATTTATATTATTTTTTGTTTTGTATAAATGTTCACATATTTATAGAAATCAAAACAGGAGCATTGTACAAAAATTATATTCAGAAACTTATTTTTAGACTATTTTATGTTAGGATCAGAAAACATTTTTTATTATTTAATTTAGTTAATTGTATTAATTTTCCTAACAAATTAAATTATGATTTAACAATAAATACATTACTTAAAAAATAGGTTAAGACTTCTCTTGATTAAATGTAAATAATGCAATTTGAAGCTTGAGACCTGTACATCACTGCACTTTCTGTTTAATCCTCTGATAGAAAGGAGGAAGGTATTTTAGAGTAGGCTGTTATTTAAGGTGTCCAAGTGTATACTCAATGTGTAATATATAGTGTATATTTGCTATAATTAATAAAAATTATATATATATATATATATATATATATATATATATAAACTATAAAAATACTAAGTGCGCAAATTAAAACAATTAAACAAAAAATAGTAACAGTTGCTGCCTGAATGTTAAGCTATACACAATAGCACATCGGCGCAAAACTGCTAACTAAATAATCCTCTCCGTCCTGCTGCCTGGAGTTACAATGTGTCTGTCCTCCACGTGGAACGCCGAAATCCTCCGTGGTGGCTCTCCTCCGGCTGCAGCTATTCTCCTGGGCTTCCTGGTTGTTCCTCCGATCTCGCGAGACTGGCCCGCTGACGTCACTCAACCGAGATTTCGGCCGCAACTCGAGTACACTGTCCAGGGGTGATCAGGCGATTCTGCTGGATGTAGATACTGAATAGGGGAGCTAAGAGTTTGTCTTAGAACCTCCACCCTACGTGTTTCGTCCTGGAACTAGGACTTCATCTAGGACCTACCCAGCTGATGTCTTGGTGTGCGGCGGGAGAAAAAATGCGAACCTTACTCCGGCGTTTGTCAGTGCAATGATTTTAGCTTTGTTCAGTTGATTAAATTGTCTTTTTTGTTTTACAGATGCAGTGTGCGGCTTTTTCCTTTTCTTAACCCCTGAAATAATACTATATTATTAACATAAAATAAAAGCCCTGTGATCGCCCCGTTAGAGGCGCGCAGGTAGGGTGACTGATTCAGTCTCTCTCTTACTGTGCTTCTCTTACAGACAGGTGGAACCCGGTAGGATTCATACAGCATGAGTCCCATTCAAACGCAGGGATCCCCGCTTTGTTAATCCAACGGGCCATTAGTCTGCTGTGAACCACCTCGTGGAGTTTTTCTTTGGCCGTGAGATTTTCACGAGATGTGGTCGAATACCGGCGTCTGCCTCTATAAGTAAAGGGAGGGGTGAGTGTACACAGAGAGGAGCAGAGACAGTAAGGCATGGAGTGTAAAAAGAGGAGAAGAAAGAGGGAAAACATTAAACATTTTACCAGATAGTAATACATTGAGAGATACCTCTTGTTTTCAAGTATGTCCTGGGCACAGAGTTATAAAAATACATGGTTACATTAAATGAACAGGTTTATACAGTCAATTCACAGACATTTCATGGGAAATGAAATTACGGGGAGTGGTGAAAACAAAGAGTAATGTTTATTTAATAACCTTTAAAATCTCCTATATCAGCATATGCTATGCCGGGTACAGTTAGTATTCTTATTAAAATTTTACAGTAGAGTATGTTATCTGTGAGCAGGATTGGGACATGTTAGAAGCATATTAAAGAATATGCTTTGAATGTTGTTGTTTTTGTTCAGATTCTGTGAAATATTTCAGCAATGGGAATATTTGGTATTTTTGAAAAACATAATTTCCCCTTGCTAATGCTCTTGACTTTCTGTTTGTAATAGCATTTTTAAAACATGTCATTTTGAACATATTATAAATAGAACACTTACAGTAAATAACTGGAATATACTGCAATATGTATAAAGATTCAACACTTTTAAGAACAAATTAATTGGTGATAGAGTTCATTTCTTCATTCTGTTTAAGCTGATGTCTCGTTAAAGTATGATTAAATGTTAACATGACAAGGACAGTACAGATAAGGTTATCTGACCTGAGCATCAACATTCATTAGCACAGTATGCATTGACAAACAATTTGTAAAATGCCACCAGAAGCATTTAATTTACTGTGTTATGATTGATTCAGATACTTTTGTTTCCAATTTTTCTTTATGTCACTGATATAAACATATTATCTCTAATTATACATCACGTATTACATTCATTATTCCCTGTGCTTCTAATTTGTACTTATGTTCTCATTTAATTTAAAATATAGAAAACATTTTATAAAAATGAATGTGTATGTTTTGTTAAAATTCTGGAAACACTGAACAGCAAATAAAATTGCCACTTGTGGATACATTTGCATGTCTCAGACAGGTATGCAAACCTGTCTTTCCCCATTACCGATTAGCAAACAATGATTCCACCTTAGCCAGGGATTCTGGATAATGACATGTAAATGAGCACTTTTACTTGTTATTCATTAACATGGAGCCCTCCGTATTACACATCTTTTCAGCACAGTCTGGAATAAAGAAGTGCATAGCCAGAAAACCTACTCACAGACATCTGTTTCGACCTTTTGGGTCTCATCAATGTAAGGCTGGTTGCTGGCAATGCAACATGAAGCTGGTAAGTGAGTATAACCAGACATTAAAAAAGTTGTGGCGTATAAAAAAAAGTAACAATGCTATTTTTTCAAATCATATTTATTTGAGTTCTACTTTCTTATATTGGAATATAATAGAACATTACATTCAATTTACCAATTCAAACATGGTATATAATACAAAATGGTTACAAACTGAACAATAATGATTGGAAATATATCTTTCGTTCCAAACTGTACAGAAATCCAAGTAGTATCAGTTTCATTTTTAAACATAATAAAAGGACAGTAAATATGACTATATTAAAGTACTTACATGTAGGTTAAATTGAAAAAGTCAATAATAGGATGTGTTATGGAAAACAATAACAATGGTGACTTCATCATAAGAAACACATGCTGGAAAGTTATGAATAATATATATGACATTTAACAGTAAAGGTTTCTGCTTTAACCATTTCAATGCTAATGGCTATAATAAGTAAATAAACAAAGGATTCTTCTGCCTAGTGACATTGTTCAGGGAGCCTATCATTAGCACACCCTTGATCACAGTCAGGGTTCTCTCTAATATTTCAATTCTTGTTGTCACAATGTTTATACCAAACAATGGTGTCTAATGTTTCAATGTGCAAATACTGCTAAATAAAACCCAACTTGCACTTTCAGAAGGAACATTTAGGGAGACTCGTTTTTCCAACGGTTACAAGGTGGAAGGCAATATTGACACTAAAATCTCATCTCCACCATAAGTCTCCGGTTCTATTCCATTATACATTCCACAGTACTGTTTTCTCCTTATTACGACTCAATGTGGTAACAGCATCTATGTGAACATTTCAGAAAGCATTTCTTGATATCAATAAATAGTGAATGTACTGTACAGTATAAACAGGCTGCTACCTTTGAGGTATCTTGATGCAGCAGCACTACTGTGAAATAATGTAACCATAACTACAGATCTACAGTAAAATAATGACCATTAATGAGATATAACAGGCAAAGAAAAATAAGATAGGAGTGATACCTTTTAATAGCTAACTCATGGTTAAAAAGGAGTGCAGTGGTATGTGGCTGCAGCTTCACAAGATGGCTGCTTAAGGAGAGAGCTCCACTCCACACAGGAACACATGCATTAAAATATACGTCAAAATCAACACAAATGGTTGAATAACAAAAGAACAGTGAACTAATTTGAACTATTTGGCATGCCACGTCTTTCAGATAGCAATAGGAGTTCACAGAGGGAAATGTTCCACCATAACCAGGCTGAATCGATCTCTGCTGCCATAAACTGGGAGGCACACAAATGTGTTATTTCGGGGGAATTGATCAGGCTGTCCACAAATCATAAAAAGCAGAGAACAATAGAATTTGACAGCTTACTCCAGAAGATCCAAGTCTTGGATTGGAAGCATTAAAAACATCAAAGAGCAGATGTCCTTTGATGTAGAGGATATTTGATGGTAGATCATTATGAGAAACTTTAATTACTACTGCACCACAAAATAGAGTAATAATGCTTTGGAGTAAGCAACGCTATTACGAAGAAAGGGAATAGGACAAATAAATTACTGACCATGAGATTTAAAAAAAGCACAAAACAGTTTTGTATACAGTACACTCACTAAAAACAAAAGGGGGGTGCTGCCACATTCGAGTCCAAACAGATAAAAGAAGAATTTAGAAAGTTCTATGAAACCCTGTACATCTTACTTACAAAACCGGGGGGCAATAGACAAAATAAAATAACTTATTATTTACAAAAATGTAAAATGCCTAAATTAGATTTAAAAAAAGACCCAGATATATTGAACACATATATGAGTGGCCTTTAATTAAATCTGAACTTGCCCTTCCCTCCCGACCAAATGTTAAAGGCCCATGTCACGGTTATTCATAAACCAAGACAAAGAGACATTGCAGTGTCCCAGCTAGAGGCCTATTTTATTATTGAATGTTGACAAAAAGATTTTTGCGAAAATATTGGTATACCGGCTGAAAGCGTATATGTCACAACTGATTAACTTGGATCAAGTGGGCTTCATCCCTGGGAGGGAGACTAAGGACAATACAATATGTAACGCATGTTCCCCCCCCACCCCCCCGGTCGCAGACTGGACCTCTAGGGTGTAGTGAGGGCTGGTTACATGTATGTGGGTGGTGCGTACCTGTGAGGAACAGGAGGGCCTGAGTCTCCCGTGATGGTATTGGGGATAACAGGGACAGGCTTCTGGGGTATATGCCTTCATCTTCTTAGCAATAACGGAGCAGCGCCTCCATCTCTGGCGAGCCCTATAGGGGTAGGGTGAAATCCTCCCAGAGAAGCCCTGGTCTCAGGGCAAGAGATTTCAGGCTCACACACAGTCTTTGAAAAAAGCAGCAATGTCTCTTTATTGTCCTTGTAACAGCACACAGCAGCAGTTCATACACCGCAGCAGTTCACAGCAGCATGTACAAGGTTTGTCCTCCTCTCCTTCTCCTCCAGGCTGTACCCCTGCAGGATGGGCTGTATGGGGCTTCGATACCCCCGACACCCACCCCAAGGGTATACCCTCTGGTGAGGCAAGATCCCCCCTCTAACCCCCTGAGCAGGATGAGGGGCATTGGTCCACCGCCTATAGTGTTATCAGCTCTAAACAGGCTGGTCTTTTGCTTCTCCTCCAAGCACAGGTGTCACTCTAATCATGACCAGGTCAGTCACTCCAGCACTCTCTGCTCCCAGGACAGAACTGCTTGTCACTTACAGGAACAGGCAACACTAAGTTTAGTCAGCCCCACCCCTCCTGATGTCAGCAGGTCCCTCCCATGTGTCTCAGGCCTTCCACACAGAGGCAGGGGGCCTATCTCCATCAATCAAGGCAGGGCTTGAAGCGGGGGAAACCTATGATAACTTCTGGCAGCCTGCCCTTAGCAGGACTTACACCAGTAGGAGAAAGATATATAGCCCCCATTTCTTACCGGGGCTAAACTTACAATTATAAACATAACACATTAGGCCCAAAAGAAACAGATTTCAACAATGCTGCTCTCTATAGATTCTGAAAAAGCCTTTTTCCCCCTCTGATTTTCACGTTGGTGATGGAGTCCCTACCGGGAAGTATTAGACAAACTCCAGATATAACTGCAGCATACTTTGGGTCCAGATCCAATAAACTACAGTAGCTATGTACACAAACAACATGCTACTAATTCTGATGAACCCAATGTAAGGAACAAAATCCAAACATTCAGCTCTCTCAAAATTTTACATAAACTATGATAATTCAGAAGCCCTAAATATCTTCCTCTCCCCCCCTCCCTCCCCCCTGCAACCAGTTTAGTGAGCATGTTGAGTGCGAGCTTCCCCTTTCTTTGGAACAAATTGGCAGATAAATACCTTGGTGTGTTTACTAGCCCTAAAATGAGTGACTTATTTCAGTAAAACTATTCATAAAAGTTAATAAATAAAATAAAAAAAGACCTAGAGATATTGGGTAAACTGTGTATTTCATGGATAGGGAGGAGTAATGCAGTGAAAATGAATTGTATCTATGAAACAAGGGTTGATCAATAGGTTCATCTGGCAGGTAAATACCAGACCTATATAATTACTATATGGCAAACCAATGATTCTCTATATTAGACTGGCATGCAAATGGTAAATCCAAATCCTGAGTGCAAATAGAAAAATACTGTCGCGGCCAAGCTGAGTCTAACACTCACCCGGCTTGTCCCGCGGCTGTTTTCGGGCTGGCGCCGAACTTGGCCGCACGCCAGCCGGATCTTCCCCGGTCGTTCCTCTCCCCTCGCGACCTCTGCCTTCCCACATCCCCCCTTACCCCGCTCCACCTTCGGGGAGCCCTGGGCACGCGCGCCACGTGAGCCACGTGCGCACGCACCCTGTACCGCGTGACCGCGCATCAGTGACGCGCGGCACGCAGCGGAAAAAAAACAAACAAGCCGCGTCTTCCCGCGCATTGCGTTGGCGGACGAATAAGACTCAGCTCGGCCACCACTGTATGTAGATTTAATGTGTTGGAAAGACAAGGCATGCAGACCGGGGGACCTGTGAAACGCACTATCTGGAAGGGTCTATTACAGGTCTGGGATAAAGTGGGGTGCCACGGGGCCTCACCAACCACAACCCACCCCAGGGCAACTACCCCCTTCACCCACCCACTCAATACAATCATATACACTGGCGACACAGTTTATTACACTGCGGCCAGATCCGCAAGCCGGGAGATTTCCCGGCTTGCTAGTGGCCGCCCCTCGGCGTGCCGCGCGTCATAGACGCGCGGTCACGCGTCTTCGGGAGCGTGCGCCCCCTGCACGCGCGTCCAGGGGCTCCCCGAGGGAGCCCTGGTGTCCCGCGATCGCGGGACAGCGGCAGGGGGTTCCGGGGGACCCGGCGGACCCGGCAGCGGTAGGGAGAGCGCCCCGATTGGAGGGCGCTCTTCCGCTGCTTCGGCGCGCGCCCGTCACTCTCGGGCGCGCGCCAGGCTACTGCTGCGGCACAGAACGGGCAAATGCTCGAATAAACTGTGCCGCAGCAGTACAATACAATAAATAACAACACTAGCCATTTAATTCATTGATTAACACTGTGGTTAACTATGCCCTTAACAAGGGGAACAGATAGTTACAGAGGAAACAAATGGGCACCCCACCCCCACTACATACAGTAATGGGCAAAACCCCTATTAGCCATTTCTGGCTAATTGTGGTTTTGTCCATTAAAAAACAATTAATAGCTAGCAACCCTATAGTAACTTAAAGTAGTACTTACCCCAGCAACGATGAAGGCCATCCTTGTCCTCGTCTTCAGTGGCAACAACATTTAAATAAAAACACTATCTACTGGCCAGTAACCGCTTAATTACCTTAGGAGGTTTTAACTGCTATGGTAATTAAGGGGTTAACCCCTCCTGCTTCTCACCTGTGACAACTACCCCCATGACCCACCCCTCCCATGGTTTCCTGAATGTTTTAGTATGAATATTTTCTTCCTTAATGTAGATAAGAAGGTCCAAAAATTCCATTTCAGTTGTACTGTATTCGTGTGAATTTTTAATTGAAGTTTTATTTTTTAAATGCTTATGAATTTATTTAAAGTTTCTACTTTTCCTTGTCAGACAAAATGTAATGTAATCAATATAGCGATTCCAGAGCACCAGGTTTGAATCAAACTCATCCTCAGACCAGATGTACTGAATACGTTCTCCACATGCTCATGAGGAAATTGGCATAATTTGTAGCAAACATACAGTACAGTACTATGGTGTGTGTGCGTATTACTTCTCCTATCCACAACTCCAACATTGAATGTACACTCCATCATGATGATTACTTGCACATACAATGTTTATTGGATTCTATACATTCTGCATCTGTACATGCCTCAATCTTTGGTGTTCAGGGGCACCAACAGAACTATTGTGATGCAATGATCAGTGTCAAAGTCAGAGACATATTCATCAGCAACTGATTCAGGGATGAAGGTTGAATTGTCCTAGCTGTTTTAATGTGGGACTCTGAGGAGTTATAGATAGTGGAGGGATTACTTGGTGTATTAGTTTTATATTTTTCATGCACATATGTAGCCTGACTTTCTGTTCTTGTGACTCTGGGTAAAAAAGCTAATTCCTCTGGCAATTAAACCCTTGCACCAACACCCCACTCTTTGACTCAGCATTTTGGTCACATATAAAGTATCTCTTCCTCTTCCCCAGGCAAACACAATAGTAAGTCAAACTACTCATTCCATTAATGAAGCATATGAGTAGCTCTGTGGCTAATACTATAAAACTTACAGAGACAATAGGAGGGCATTCTGTTAAGTGCGTCTGCAAAGAGCCAAGCTTTATGTATCAGGTGTAATACTATACACCTGAAAAATAAAACTTGACCCCTTGCAGATGCACTTACAAGAATGTACTCTTACTGTCTCTGTACTTTCTTCCTGTCTACCAATTAGATTGTAAGCTGTTCAGAGCAGGGACTCCTTTTCCCTAAATGTTACTTTTATGTCTGAAGCACTTCTTCCCATTATGTGTTACAGGGGGGTCCCGGGTAAACGGCGGATTCCATTCTAGGGGCCCGCCGTATAGTGAAAATCGCCGGAAAGCGGATCCGGCGATTTTCAGTTATGTGCATGCGCAGACCGGCGTTTTCGCCATTCCGCGCATGCGTGGTGTATGGTCTGCACGCGCAAACTACGGTATGCGCGCGCAGACTACGGTCTGCGCTTGCGCGCCAGGCGCAACCACACGTTCTGCGCATGCGCAATGTACTATCCAAAATAGCGACCCCCTTCTCGGTGCCGCCATATCGGCGGATCGCCGATAAGAGAAGCGCAGAGAAGCGGGGCCCTACTGTATTTATATTATTTGTTACTTATATGATTGTCATGTGTATTACTGCTGTGATGGGCTATGTACAGATGCAGTGGCCATTATTCGAACAAATAACGCAGTGTATACCTCGGAATGCCCATGTGATGGCGTACAATTTCTTCCAACCATACCATGTTAAGACGCATGTTTTATCGGGTTCAGAAAATTGCATTTTAGCGCGGTCTGCAATACCGTCGAGAAACTCAAGTGGGCGATCGCGAGTTCTAATAGCAATTCAACCTTTTATTGCCGTACAGTTCTGCAAGTGTGTGTGTGTGTAATTGTAATTTGAAGATTAATGTTAAATATTTTTTCCACTCCATGCATGTACAGTATGTCTCTGTTAAGAAACCCCAAAAATAAAAACGTATATCTTTTATTCTATATGTATTATTTATTATTCAATACTTTCAAGTTTTGCTACTGTAGGCCTCCCCTTCTTTTCATAATGTTTTTATTTTATGCGCATGCGTGTATGTCTCATTGGAACCTTGTTAAAACGCATATGCATGGCATCACATTTATGCGCTTGCATGTGTATCTCATTGGAACCTTGTTGAAACACATATGCGTGTCATCACATTTAGGCGTATGCGTATATGTCTTTGAACTACAGGTACAGGTATAATGCTATACATCCGGATCAGTGTGATACTGTAAATCCTTCTTGGTGATTTGGCGAGAATGACTTCTCATTCAATGTGAATTTCAAGTCTGAAAAAAAAAGAGATATCTTTTTTTATTTTTTTTGTTTCTCAACATTTTTGCTATTATTACAATCAATCACTAGCTTTTTAATTCTACACTAGAGTTATGTATACTGTACTTTATGAGGTGGGTGGCATACTGTAAGGCTTTGTTTAGTCTTCTTGAGGCCAGTTCCACCCACGCATGCGCAAATGTGATAAGCCCTTCTGGGGGATTTGGCGAGAATGACTTCTCATTCAATGTGAATTTCAAGTCTGAAAAAAAAAAGAGACATCCATTTTTATTTTTTATGTTTCTCGACATGGCCTTGCATAACAATTTTTGCTATTCTTACAATCAATCACTAGCTTTTTAATTCTACACTACATTCATGTATACTGTACTTTATGAGGTGGGTGGCATACTGTAATTTTTATTTGGGGGGGTTCAAAACATCCTGATAACCTGTTCAAAAGATTTATTGGAACTAATAATCCTGCATACACACGCCTGGTCTGGCAAAGCTGCTGTAAATTTGAGTAGTAGCACATCCCCCTCCCCCCCCCCACACACAAAGCCTAAAGTATTTCAAATGCTTATCATCAGGTGTATGTTTCACACTGACCTCGGGAGGGACTATTGCAGACTATTATAGTGCATAAACAACAAAACAGGTAGCGCTAACCGCAATGTGTGTGGTGTAGTAACTATTACCTTATATATTAAATAAAACTATACATAAGGGGCTGCCTAGGACACAAAGCCTGACCCCCTGGTCAGGAAAACAGTATGGACAGGGAATAGTTCCGTGGGCGCCTATAAAATTTTACCACTATAAAGGATATACGAAAACCAAGCCTGTTGGTTGTGAAGATTGTTGATCCTCACGGTGGGCTTGAAAACAAAGAGAAAGCACAACACATAGCGTAATACTGTTGAAACATTAAACAAACAACATATAAGACAACATATAACAGCTGAATACTGAAATGGTATTTTTAGGACAATAAAATCATTTAATAACAATTAATATTTAATATAATGCACAATTTGCATGGACATATAGATTTAAGCAATTAAAAATCTGAATAGGTGGTTCAAGTGCTCTGTAGCACCAATGTTGATGATAGCAATGCCTACTCACCAGATGGAATAGGTTTGCAGGCAGTGGATATTTTAGAGAGTATCCCCTCTCATCTGTGTGCTGCTCTCTGCTTAGCTGGCGTCTCTGTCGGCTCGTGGGTGCAGCTCATCAGCGGGGACTCCTGCAGCTCCAGGAAGCACGTCTGAGCAGATGGAACTCAGCTGCAGCTGATTCAGCACGATGTCAGCCACGGACCACCGTGAGCTCGTCTATCTGCTGCTCACTGCCAGCTGGCGTCTCTATCCGCTCGTGGACGCAACTTGTCAGCAGGTACTCCTGCAGGGCGCCAAGCAGGGCGCTTGAATAATGGGAAACCGCAACAGCTGGTTCAACTCGTCGGCGGCTATAAGAGATGGTTAGCTGGCAGCTCACGTTGATTCACCGATGTACGGGGGGTACTACACCAATGTGTGCGGGGCTTGAACCTCCACCCTACGCGTTTCAAGAGCGATCTGCTCTCTTCCTCAGGTATACCCAGTGAGCAGCAGATAGACGAGCTCACGGTGGTCCGTGGCTGACATCGTGCTGAATCAGCTGCAGCTGAGTTCCATCTGCTCAGACGTGCTTCCTGGAGCTGCAGGAGTCCCCGCTGATGAGCTGCACCCACGAGCCGACAGAGACGCCAGCTAAGCAGAGAGCAGCACACAGATGAGAGGGGATACTCTCTAAAATATCCACTGCCTGCAAACCTATTCCATCTGGTGAGTAGGCATTGCTATCATCAACATTGGTGCTACGGAGCAGTTGAACCACCTATTCAGATTTTTAATTGCTTAAATCTATATGTCCATGCAAATTGTGCATTATATTAAATATTAATTGTTATTAAATGATTTTATTGTCCTAAAAATACCATTTCAGTATTCAGCTGTTATATGTTGTCTTATATGTTGTTTGTTTAATGTTTCAACAGTATTACGCTATGTGTTGTGCTTTCTCTTTGTTTTCAAGCCCACCGTGAGGATCAACAATCTTCACAACCAACAGGCTTGGTTTTCGTATATCCTTTATAGTGGTAAAATTTTATAGGCGCCCACGGAACTATTCCCTGTCCAGACTATTATAGTAGACTATTATAGGGACTATTATAGTTTCGGTATATGCTAGTACCACAGCTGTAGTCATACAGGTGTATCAGACTTCACTTGCAGAGTTCATAGCTCTCACATGCGTATATTTAGACTTTCTATTTTTGTTGAACGGCCATTTTAAAAACCCATGTAATTTTTTTTATTTTTTTCCCCCGCACACATGAAGAGTAGACCTTTTTCACAGCATCAGTACCTTGTGTGGGTCACTGTCTGTAGTAGTCCCCCAAGTCCAACTGTGGAATTTGTGGCTTTAATCCAGCGCAGTTATTTTTCTGCTTGAATCTATAGCTCTTTATTGCTGGTTCCCTCTCCTTGTGTTTTCTCAGTCTTAGGGCCTCATGCAGTAAGCGTTGATAAGGGAATTATCGCCATTTTATAGGCAAAATTGGGTTTGAGATTCAGTAAGCGCCGATAAGTGCTTGATTTTGCCAGGTTTCGGAGCCGATTATTTTGTTATGGCCAGTCGGCTGCCGATAAGCCTGTTTTCGCCACTTATCGCCACTTTTTTAAATCGGCTGGATTCAACAACAAAAAACAGCTTATCGGGCCTGATCGGCACTACGAAATTGAGATGTTATGGCCAATTTCTCCCGCCAACTAAAGTTGGCAGTTTGGAGGGGAGAACGATCGCTAAGGCTGCCGCAACGGCACTTAGAAAAAAAAAACTTCTGTACATCAATGGAGTCAATGGAGCGGGGACGTATAACAGTATAGTACTGTTTACGTTTCATTGCTCACAATACAAACGTCATTTGCATTACAGTGTGGGGGCATTCCCTGCATTGTGTCACAGCTGACGTGTATTATTTGCATAACATTATACTTTTACATGTTTGCAGCATTTGCGGGTCACATTACTCATCATGTGATGATGTGCCAAGGGAAAATACTATACTCAACTCTTAAAGGAGAACCTCACATCATATCACACATTTTACTGAACTGAGCGACAATTATTTACATGATGTTACACATGTCACACATGTCACACATACACCGTATATTCATGTTCCTTTACATTACACAATGCTTGTAATGTGACACGCATCTTTAAACGTTCATGTACATCTGTCTTCTCATGTTTACATCTAGTTTTGGGTCCTCCCTATTTTCATGACGTCACTTATTGGACGCTCAATCACATTGCATGTTTACATTGTAACCGTAGCATTACAAGCACTTCAACCTAACTTATACACACATGTACAGTAATTCATCATTGGGACACCTTGTAAACTCATTCTCTAGCAACTATCCTCCTTACAGAAATGCATGCATATGCACACGACTATTCATTGTTGTCAACATGTCACAATAACATGGCTAATTACACATGTTACACAAAACTTTTCCCACGTCAATCTCAGCCTTTTTGTCTAATTACATGACTGACTGTTGCGTTCAGAAGTTTTACATGCATTGCACATGCAACTATTTATTTGCAAGCAATGTTTCTACAAAGCTTCACGTCACATCATTGCCAAATATCATCATTCCCTGCAGAATACACACAACAAATACTTATAACAAGAACTGCACACAGCTTGCCACAGAAGTACTTTATTATGTTAATGTAACACCTTGCATTTTACTATGTCACCTGACATCATCACATACCTATTTAAAGGACGCCCATTACCTGATCATTCACAGCTACTCATTTCAAAATGTTGAGATTGTTTAGGAGACGGAGGAACATTCTTTTCTATGACATGCTTGATGATGAAGACAATCATATAGGGCAAGGGAGGGACACACCGAGGGACAGTGACAGTGACAGGGACAGTCACGCGGATACGACAGAGACAGGGAGAGGGACAGGAGATCAGAGGAGAAGACAGAGGAGACAAGTTGTGCCTCGTCCGCGTCTGTACAGGGAGAGAACCCTGTTAGATGGGATGAGTGAGGAGGAGATTGTAAGTCGCTATCGTTTGAGTTCAGCAGCAATCTTAGCTCTTTATCAGGAGATAAGGGGAGATTTAGATTTTTTCACAGCCAGAGGTCGTGCTGTCCCTGGGCTTGTTAAAATGCTGTGCTCATTACATTATCTTGCTTCCGCGTCATACCAGACAACTGTGGGCATAGTGGGCGGGGTCTCGCAATCTACATTCTCGCGGGCCTTGACCCAGTTTCTCTATGCACTCAATAGACGCGCTAGGAATTATATTCATTTTCCTACAGAGGCGACAGAGTGGCTGGAAGTCAGGACTGGCTTTTATAATATAGCAGGGATACCATGTGTGCTGGGTGCAATCGATTGCACACATGTTGCTTTGATTGCACCTAGTCAGAGTGAGCATGTGTACCGCAATCGTAAGCACTACCATTCACTCAATGTACAGGTGGTATGTGATGCGACGATGAGGATAATGCATGTGGTACCCAAATTCCCTGGTTCCAGTCACGATTCCTCCATCCTGAGGAACTCTTCAGTCTTCCATGCGTTCGAAGAGGGACATTTTGAACATGGTTGGCTGCTGGGTGAGTACACATTTACATGTTATAACTCAAAACACACTTTTATTTAGGAATGTTGGCATTGTACAATTTGATCACTAATGTCAGCTTATGTGTGCTCCATTCATTATAGGTGACTCAGGATACGGAATTAGGCCGTGGCTCTTGACTCCAGTGCTAAACCCTCAAACTGAAGCAGAGGAGAGGTACAATGCAGCCCATATATCTACAAGATCTGTTATAGAGAGGACATTTGGCCTACTCAAGACCAGATTTAGGTGTCTGGACAGAACTGGTGGGGCTCTTCTATACAAGCCTCAAAAAGTGTCTGATATTATCCTTGCCTGTTGCATTTTGCACAATGTTGCACTCAGGCACAATGTACAATCAGACCTAGCTGAGCCTTTGGTAGACGAGCATCCCACCCATGTAGCTGCTGAAAATGAACAAACAGCCAGTGGTGGCCAGACACGCCAGAATCTCATCAATTCATTTTTTTCTTGTAAGTAAAAACATATATGTTCCAAGTTATACTTTGATAGTTACATTATGTTATCTTAACAATAATGTTTTTTTATATACCCTTCTGGTAGGACACAGATGAATATGGGTTGCACACCTTTCTTTTCTCTGCTGTGTGCACAAAGGGATGTGGCACCGGTATGTTATTGTTGCACAGGTTATATAATCCCTCTTCAATTGTACTTTAGTTGTGTGTATGTGAATACAACTGGGGTAACAAAGCACTAATATTTTAGCATTGTGTTGTTCCTTATGCTAACACAATACACATATTATGCCCATACTCATTCATGCTTCTAGTATGCTTACATACAATGTTATTGGTGCAGTGTAACATGTACATCCATATGATGTGTACACCAGCCTGATTTACATTTTGAATGTCATGAAATATACATGGTGTTGCACATTTAACACCAAATACACACTTTGCTGTGTTGTTTACGGTACTGAAGATGGCATGTCAATGTTTGCAATTTATATATTGTTCCTTTGCATTATAGGTATATCTCCAGTATGACTGATCATGGTATGTATATTTGCTGACATCTCTCATAAGATGTGCCTACCTCAATCTTCCTATAATTATTTGAAGTAAAAACCCTACAGATTGGTTTTAACACAAATGTAACATACATGTACTTTCTGTATCATGTATATGCATTTAGCTACTCTTGAGCTTTCATGTGCATTGTATTAGAAAATGATTACTCCCATTTCATCACATTTTATGTATGTTTCCTTATAAATTCCATTAATGTAATATAGAGGTGTTTGGAGAAAAGGGGATAACTGTACTTATGTGTTTACTTACGGGAGATCATTCATCACGGATGAAATTGACTGATCATAACACTCCATGCATGAATGCCTGTAATCACAACTATGCGTACTACATCTTAGATTTAGCAATGTAGGTGTTTTTTAATGCTAGGAATTAATAGTCAACATTAATTTACATTTGTGACATGTGTATGTATAAGTCACACGTGTGTGGATGTGTCCTACATGTACCAAGTGTAAAACTGTTAACAGAAAACACAATTTTGTTGCAAATGTTACTGTCATTTAGCATTTCTAATTTACCAATATGACAATGTTGGTAATATTTTTGCTATATAAATCACGTCACTTCATCATTATCATGATGATAATTATCAAGTATTCTCACAATTGTAACGTCAATCACGTGCACATTAGCATAGACACACTTTGTAAGACAACTGTTTGTGTCTGTATCAATTTGTGTAGGATCCATGTATAACACCGACAAATGATAACACCAGCTTTATTATGGTAGCTTATATCATCATATTGACTATACTATGTATTTTTAGAACGTTTAATAAACACAGTAAACTATAGTTAGTTAGGTTAATGAAATATACACAGAAACGTACTTCATTACATGATGTTGATGTCATAATCAGAACATCATGCATTGTAGGGGACCACAACATCTGGCCAATAACATTATTTGCTACAGTCCCAAACCATTTTATCAACATACGCATGTAACAAGAGATTTTTAACAATAAATGGCTAGTTGGTTGTAAGTGTCCTTTACATTGGGAGAAGGAGTGGCTCAGTGAGTAAAGACACACACTGGCACTGAGATTTTGAAGCAGGGGAGTCTGGTTCAATTCCCGGTGTCGGCTCCTTGTGACCTTGGGCAAGTCACTTTATCTCCCTGTGCCTCAGGCGGCAAAAAATAAATTGTAAGTTCCACGGGCCAGGGACCTCAGCCTGAAAAATGTGTCTGTAAAGCGCTGTGTACAACTAGCAGCGCTATACATGAACATGCTCATATTATAATTATTATTATTATTATTGTTACATAGTTTCGACAGTCATACGTTCCATTACACAATAGAATTCACAAATGTGTTAGCAGAGTGGGAATGGTTGTTATATATAAAACACACCATGCCATAAAATGATAGTAGTCATTAAAGAACACTCAATAAAAATTCATGAGGCACTATTTTGCAACATCATTATGTTAATTAAGTGCTTATGCAATATAGGCATAAGGGTATCACATTTTTAATTGTTTGTTAATAAGCGCTGCAAGCAATATAAAATTAGTTCCATATGTAGTATAGTAGTCGGTGGCTCCTCCTCACAATCATCTCATATAAAGGTAGACTCTTCTGAAATCATACATTGATCCGATTGTATCTTCCCCGACATCTCTGAAATACAGCAAACACATGATGGTCAAATATGGCACCTTACTATATATGTATCCGTGACAACGCATTACACAGCTCTATATGATTGTGTACATACACACGTCACTCACTTATATGTTAGAAGTACAAGTGTACATCAGTATGTAATGTTTCTTTAAATTTGTAGCAGGCATAACTATGTATATGATGTGAACGTTGCCTGTATACTGAAAAATGTGCGCGCACATCTTAGTGTGCGCACGCACTTCAGGCTTGGCTGCACTAACTGTTAGCGCATGCGCAAAACAAAGCGTACGTTGTGCGTTCAATACATCTTGAAAATACCATTAAACATAAAATCTTTATTTCAAATACAATGAATACGAAACTACATTCGTTCTAAACGAATACATCTGTATTCTTTTTAAACAGACGTGTTTGGACAAAAAGGACGGCCGATAACACAATGCGCAAATGCAATACGTGTGACGTCATGTTAAACCAGCGTGAAACGCACGCTAACACTCCTCCCACTCAATTAACATTCAGCTAACGCCCAGTTGGCGCCTACAAACACTGAGCCGCACACATGACACACTGCAGTTACCGTTACTATAACAAAACATGACAGCCAATAGGCTTTGAGGCGCGCACGTCGCTTGGGGGCGGGACTTACATCCGTAATCCTTTTTAAGGACGCCTTGGCCCATGACAAGGGTCCCACGTCATACGTGGTGGACTCGCTTTTAAATGTTGCATGATAACAAAACAGGTATGTGTTAGAGTTATGTTAAAATGTTGCTAATATGGTTAAAGGGATAGGAAAGTACGTATATTTATTCCGTCAGCAATGTGTACTACTCTTTCAGGTTATACTATATTGTATTCGGCAACAATTTCTTTGTGATCGCTACATGTTATGCAGTCTGCAATGTTACGCTGTATCCACGCATTGAAAGGGAAAATGGTGGTTAAAAAAAAAAAAAAAAAAAAAACATTTAAACGCACAGTCAACGCATAACGGTTGTTATATTTACAATTCTTCTAGAATTAACTGTTCGTCTGGCTGCAACTGGTCGCTCCAGAAATGCAAGGCATTTTCATCCACGCTTGACCCACCCGCTGAATCCAGTATGACACACATCTCCTCCATGAAGCGCTCATAGGAATCGCCACTGCTTTCTTCAAACAATTGGTCGGGAGGTAGGTTCATTTCTTCTGGTTCCCATTCCAATGCATTTTCAGCTGAAAGGCTTGGTACATAATCA
This sequence comes from Ascaphus truei, assembly GCF_040206685.1. Classification (NCBI taxonomy): domain Eukaryota; kingdom Metazoa; phylum Chordata; class Amphibia; order Anura; family Ascaphidae; genus Ascaphus; species Ascaphus truei. The sequence continues at coordinate 78,288,362 of NC_134483.1, read as the reverse complement.
TAGTAGTTTTGTTGTTGTACAATGTGGGTTTCAGGAATGGAGGGTGCAGATATTGCAGCAGGTATCGATTCACACGGAACAGTAGTAGCGGATCCATTGCTATTGGCATTAGGAATAAATATGCCTTTCACAACAATATATGTGCCCTCTTTCAGGGTAAAATGCTTTTCCTTTGCAATCTTCCAGAAACCATAGGTGTGTTCTAGCTTATCCTGCACACGTTCAAAAAAGTCATTAGTTGATAAAGTGAATCTTATTGAGGAATTAAAATTCCGCGCATGCCTACGGTCTTGGTAATAAGGATATTTAGCTCGAATCAAATCATAGATTTGGCGTGTGCTTGCTTTGTGTCCGCGACTGTTTAAAATTGCTTCTGAAACCATGTACTTATAACCTAAGAGGGGATTCATATTGTTAACGAATTCATCAGCCATGTCAGAGTAGCACAAAAGATGTGTGCAGTTCTGTCTTCTTTGCTCATCAAAATGATTCTGCTCAATGGCTAACAAATTCCTGTGTTTCGTTTTCAAGGTCAACAAAAGTAACTACTTTTACTCCTTATTTCAAACGCCAATTGGATGTGTCCTTTTAATTGGTTTAAGTTTTGTGGTTAGTGATAGGCGAATGTGGGAAAAACATGTATCATTTTTTTATCTCGTTTGTGAAAACATTCCTACACTTATTTCAGTAACATTGAGTTTTCTATAAAAATAACAAAGAGCACTGTGTGAAAATAGTGCTTAGACAGCCATATCAGTAAATACACACACCTGCAAAATGAAATGTTTTTTCCCCACATACATTTCTGTGTGTATTTGAAATTCTGGTTAACTACCTGTCTGCATGAGTTTAAATACGTGTGTATCTATATATATATAAATATATCTCTCTCATAAAAATATATATATATATATAAAGTGTATATTGTACTATATGTATAGTGTGTGTGTGTGTGTGTGTGTGTGTATATATATGTATATGTATATGTATATATATATATATATATATATATATATATATATATAATGTATCTTTTTTTTTTTTTTTTATATTGCAGGAGTACACACAACATATTGATGGCAGTAAGTAGGCCTTGTATGAAACCTATTTAAATGGTGATAAACATGAGTGAATTAAGTAATAAACATTTGTTTGCACCCAATAATGTTAGAGGCTCACACTTAGTATAGTTGTCAAACATTAGGCCTGTATTATTAAAATAGTGTGTTTTCACAAGGAAGCATGAAGTGTATGTTTTTTGTAAATACATCTATACCAGTTTAGATAGTACTATATATACACACACACACACACACACACACACAGTGTGTGTCTGTGTGTGTGTGTGTGCATATATCAATACATACTACATATATATTAGTATCAATTCAGAGATGTTCTTGAAACAAGAACACATAAATGATTAAAGGACAACATTACAATGGCCACCAAAGGTAAGTAATATTTAACACAAAATCCTGCTGTACACGTACAAGAAAGATGTTTGCAGTTAAATAGGTGCTTTTATAATTGCATGAAAATAATATGCACATGCAATGATTACATCAATTAACCCACCCAAATGCAATGTTTTGCTGCAAAGTCAATGGCAGCTTCTCTAAACTTAGCAACTGGCTCCTGGTGGACCATTACTGAACAGACGATTAAAACATAAATATTTATAACACTATTCATTAATTAGGAGTGTTAACATTTCCAAAACTTCACGTGTACAAGAACATACTTGAAAGTTTGGAAACAACACAGTCTTCAGCATACATACAATAGTAATTAGATAATCTGAAGTCAACAAAACAAGGCCAAAGACATATTTTCTGAATTATAACATTTATTTTTTTTGTTCCTTTTGCGAGCGAGTAACAGGCCTGCTTGTTGTCTCTTGAATTTTCCTTTTTCTTTTGCCACCAACTTTAGGCACAACAGAGCCACTTTGAGTGGCCTCTGGCACTTCACGGGCAGGGCTTGTGGCCAGTGACTGTTCACCTACGGGGCTTGTGGCCAGTGACTCACCTACAGGGCTTGTGGCCAGTGACTCACCTACAGGGCTTTTGGGCAGTGATTCACCTACAGGGCTTTTGGGCAGCGATTCACCTACAGGGCTTTTGGGCAGCGATTCACCTACAGGGCTTTTGGGCAGCGATTCACCTACAGGGCTTTTGGGCAGCGATTCACCTACAGGGCTTTTGGCCAGTGACTCACCTACAGGGCTTTTGGGTAGTGACTGTTCACGGACAGGGCTTGTGCCCACTGACACATGTGAGCAAGTTGGTAGACACTGCACAAGTGATGGTTGGTCTGTTTCATGTGTGTCTTGTTTTGTTTTTGTCGCCTCCTTTGTAGGTGTCTGCTGCTGAATTTGTACAGATGGCAGCGGTAGGATGTCATCAGGAACCTGCACAGCAATGTCTGCTACTTGACCGGTAACATTTGGGCCTGGTGAATGAATATCAGATGAATGTGGTGAAAACTGACCTGCATGAACAGATCCTGGCTGGGAGGTGTTGAATTGTGGTACATTAGTCATTCTCCAGTAATTAGCTTGTGTTTGCTGAACAACTAATGCTTCGAATGAGGTGTTGATTTTTTGCAACTGTTTAGGCACTTCAATGAAGACTCTGTGGAGATGTGCCAATTGTGAAACTGTTTCTTCCTGCAGTGCAATCATCCTTTCCAGCACTGTCATCAGGTCAGAATGGCGACGATTTTCTGCTTCCACAATTTTTCCCTCAGAAGCTACAATTGCATCATATGTGGTATTTGCTGGACGTTTTGGCGGTAAAACAGTTTCAATTGGAACCTCTTCATGGTCACTTGCTTGTATTTGTGTGTCTATGGCGGCGGCGGCGGCGGCATCATCATCATCATCATCATCATCATCATCAAAATCCTCTTCATCATGTTCTACAAATAAATGTACACATTATTAAATGGCATGTTAATCTCTGCTGTGTTACTATGTAATTGTACTGTGTCATAAGTAACAACTAACATGTTTCCATACGTTTTATAACCTCACATTAAAAACTACCTTGACTTAAGAATAATGTTTGGACTCAGTATGAAATATGAGTGAATGAAAACTTGCTGTAAACTCACAACTCCTACATGATAGTTAACATCACTAACACAATACAAGTTGCCTTACACTTCATTTTCACTGACACTAAGTAATCCTATTTAAAGAAGATGTGCAAAACAAATAATGAACATGACAACATAACATATAGAAGAGCACATATTATATGGCCACCAACTGATACACTCACCTTCTAGGTGTGTTGAGCTGGCTGACCCAGGTGAAGACACTTGTTCAGTCTCAGGTGACACATGTCCTTCAGGGGCAACTATATATAACAATAACATAAGTTTTACATTTACATGTGTAAATATTGAACAAACAGTTATTGTATGTTCTGTATTTATGAGTACCTAACAGCATCATTTCCTTAACCCAAAATGTGTGTGTGAAAGTGAACATAAATAGTTGTAATAACAATGTACATGCCTGTGTACTTAGAACTTTTGAGTTCCCTAACATAAAACATACTATGTTCCTGCAGTAATGCGTGAGGATAAATAGATAAAATTTGTACATAAAAATCATATGTTGTGTAGTGATATCAGTATCATAATGTACATAACTATCATGAGATGACCATTCACAATGGTTATCATGAAGGTGGTCATATTGCAAAAAGTGTTGTTTTTGGTAGAGGATATGTGTGGTACATTAATATAAGATGTGGCACACATGAATGTGGCTGTGACTAAACAAGACAACACATGCAGTGTGTGATAATGTGTCGTTGATAGTAGTAGTTCAACTATAGATATGAGTAAACTAATGTGTGACGTACGGTTTGATAAGTAATGAGTTGTTGGGGCATTTAGTAGCTAAAGTGAAGCTTTCAAATGAGTGTGATTAACTTCAGTTGTGCTAGTCAGGTTGTAAGAACGGTATTCCCTTCCCCAAAAAGCCTAATCAGCCACACCTTTCAATTACTTGAAACAGGTGAAAATGGTGTGAACTAAGTTTACCCTAAAATGAGGCTGTAATTAGTGTGTGTGCTGAACCCCACCCCCTCTGTTGAAGTGTATGCTGTGATGAGATATTAATTGCAGCTGCTTTAACACAATGGTAGATGAGCTAAATAGTCGTGTGCAGTTTTTAAGTTATGAAAACAATGACATAAAATATGATACGTGTGCCTCATTATGCTGTCTGTATATGACTTAAAGCAAAAATGGACCTTTTCATAAACAACTATAGATGTGTTAGTGCAAGTGATGTTTGTAGGCCGTTGCATGCAATATATTTGATGCATGCTTAAAATAGGCAGTAATGTCATGTTTGTCGGAGTAAAATAAATAAAATACACAATAATATTATACATATTTCTGTTCTGTACCTGTAGCTAGTAATAATTTCTCATTAACATGTGTTACACATGTGTACTACCCTGTTGTTCCCCATCTTCGCCCACCATCAATTGCTTCCACTGCAGCAATGCATTTTGGGAATTCACATGTAAATGAGCACGCAATGGCACGTGCTATATTAGTTACTGCTTTTAGTAGGACTACAACATATATGTCTATTTTGAGATATATATATATACAGAATCAGACATATACATATATAGATGCAGGTATGCTTATATTGTGAAGACAGTATAAAAAGCAGTGTAACTATGCAAAATAACTGTAAGCAACGACACGCCTAGTACAGTAATATTTCTCACCTGGTGGAAATTGTGAGGGGTAAATTCCTATATCACGGTCACCAGGTAAGCCTTCCACGATGACGGGAAGTAATTTTGCCCGAAGCAGCTCCTCCAATGGACTTAATATGAGACGTTGTGGTGTCGGCCCACCTCCAGTGCCAGTAGCATGCACGCATTGGTGTTGTATTTTCTTTTTCAATTTGGACCTAATATCATCAAATCTCTTGTGACAATTCCGCTTGTCCCTCACATGATTCCCACACGCATTGACACCAATGACTATTGTGTCCCACATTTCTTTTCTGCTTGCTGAACTTGTCCGCCCTTGAAAAACATATAAAATATATGAGGTAAATGATTAATAATAGAAGCACCAGTTTCCTACACTGCTAGCTGTTCCAAGAGATAGCAAACATGCTGTTTTATGTGTAATATGTGAAGCACATGAGCATTCACTACTAAACCTATACATGTAAGCAAGGTTGCATTCATATTGTATGCAGTTATGGCAAATTGACCGCCTGTGTTTAGTTGTCCTTGTAAGGCATGATAAAAAGCTGTGTTTCCAGACTAATTAACATAGAAAGATATTCTGAACCCATATTTGCATATGAACAAAACTCAGATGACCTAGGATCACATGTATTTGAATAATAAATGTAAAGGTACACTTACCTAGTAAATGTCCATATATACTGTCATAGTGCTCCAGAATGCCAGTGACAAGAGCTGTATTTTCCTGGTCATTGAAGCGAGGATTACGTGGCTTCTCCACACGTTTCTTCCGAGCAGGTTTAGGGTCAGAGCTTGGCTGGTGCTGACTGGACTCTCCTTCTTCCAATGGAAGAGCCTCCAAAAGCTGCCCACCAGCAAGCACGCCACCACCATCCACCCCATCAGCAACTGCGCCACCAGCAGCACTCACAGCACCAGCACTCCCACTCCTAGCACCAACACTCCCACTCCTAGCACCAGCACTCCCACTCCTAGCAACAGCACTCCCACTCCCAGCAACAGCACTCCCACTCCCAGCAACAACACTCCCACTCACAGCAACAGCACTCCCACTCACAGCAACAGCACTCCCAGCAACAGCACTCCCACTCCCAGCAACAGCACTCCCACTCCCAGCAACAGCACTCCCACTCCCAGCACCAGCACTCCCACTCCCAGCAACACCACTCGGTGCACCAGCAACATCACTCCCCTGAACAGTACGTTCACTCCGACGCGTACTCGCACGAGTAGCACTCCCACCAGCATCACTCTTCCCACGCTTTGCGGGCATACTTCCAGCACTCACAAAAAACAGACAACTAATGTACAGCCAATCACACGAAACACTTCCACATATAAAACAAGACAAAGATGTAAACAAAACAACAATGGACAAAGCTCACCCAATACACAACAAGTCTCTCCGTCAATATGCAAATGTTCAATCAGCCAGCTCTGTGCGTCTCTCTCTCTCTCACTCCCAACAACACAGAGAATGATTAGCAGTACACGTTGCCTTTAAATATGGCGCGCAATCCAATACATGCTTGTTTCGCCTGATTCAGCAAGATTTGTGATTGGGCAACCTATCAGCACCCCGCCACGCACGCCGATACACCTGTGTGTGATCGGATAATCATCGTGAGAGTGGGCGGATTTGTTTTCGGGTTCATTTTGAATGTATTCGGCACTTACTGCATACGGAGAGGAAAAATCGCCATTAACATGACTAATCGGTAAACTTGCCGATTTCACTTAATCGACGCTTACTGCATGAGGCCCTTAGTCCCATTGTGCAAGCCAATACAGGAACTGTGGCAAACAAAAGTTTTTAAAAAAAATGGTCTGTGACGGTCTGCGGGGCCCTATTGAAATTAAAGAGCCACCTCTGAATTTCCCACGTTTAACACCGTATGTAGGAGATGTGTGGAGAGGTTCCAACAGGGAGACATATATTAGGTGGAAAATATAGGCTTTTAAATAGCCAATCCTTCAACATAAACAACAGCTTGTGTTCAGCAAAAATAGTGTTACCGGATAATAAAAAAACATGCCTAACTACTATAGGGTTACTGACTACACTGCATCTATAGGTTGGGGGGGCTTGGTCCGTTACCAACAATAATCATAGAAAAATTGTGGAGGTCAATTACCATCGGGCCCTAGCTTCCTCCTCTCTTGCTAGGAGGGGGATAGGAGGAGTAGGTCCAAGCAGCGGCGCGATACATCTTGCTTGGTCCAGCTGTTTGTGACAGGTTCAATGCCAGGACCATCCTGCCTCTATTTATAGAGGTAAATAAGGATTTTAATCAGTTAGTGTTAGGACCTGCGAACTGATCATGCTTTGAAAGTGGCTTGCAGGCTTTTACGCTTTGGCCAAAAGGTTAACTAAATTACTCTTTTTCAAGAGATATATAGGTATTTCACTGTGTATTTTTGTCACATGGGATGTTGCTCTGAACTTCGTGGTTTCTTGTTTTATATTGGCCCAGAAGTAGCAAACTTTTAAGTCATTAACGAGGCAGTTGAGGAGATTAATCAAGCTATCCTGCTTTGGAATTAACCTGTGCTGTGTGTTTTTCCTGTCTCACCATATGACAAGCAATCTACCCTGTTATACAGAGTAATACATTCAAAATAGACCAACCTAATTGGGCTTTCAGAGGAAAAGAATACAAAAGAAAAAAATCCAAGAGCAGGGACCAGGAAACCTCTAAATAAAATGGAGCACATTAGGAGCCAAAAAGTACCCTAAGGTAATTAAGGGCTTAACTCCTCCTGCTACAAACTCAGAAGGACTAAGAACCCACCCTGGGGCAATTACACCCTTCACCCACCCTCTCTACCACTAACAAACTAGGTACTGCTGTTTAACCCCTTTATTACCGTAGCCATGAAGGAAATAAAGCACTGCTTTTATTTTTTCATTTTTAGTACATAAGCCGTATTACTTTCAAGTCTGGCAACCTCATGCTTACCGAGGTACAGGTCCCTGTATGGCAGGCCTGCACAACTCGTAAAGCGAGAAGGGCCGAACTGCTCCAAGGAAAAAAAAATTGGGCCGCACAGGTAAAATCATCATCATCATCATCCTCATATATCTCCTCCAGCACCCCTCATCATCATCCTCATATCTCCCCCAGAACCCCTCACTATCAACCTTTGCGATACTCCCCATCTATCTCTCATACCCCCATCTCCCCCTCACCCACACACATAATACTCCCTCTACACATCAAACACACAATACCCTGCACACCACACACATCCCACCCCCTGCACCTCACATCCTTCTCCCCCCTGCACCTCACACCACTCTCCCCCCTGCACCTCACACCACTTTCCCCCCCTGCACCTCACACCACTCTCCCCCCCTGCACCTCACACCACTCTCCCCCCCTGCACCTCACACCACTCTCCCCCCCCTGCACCTCACACCACTCTCCCCCCCCTGCACCTCACACCACTGTCCCCCCCTGCACCTCACACCCCTCTCCCCCCCTGCACCTCACACCACTCTTCCCCCCTGCACCTCACACCACTCTCCCTCCCTGCACCTCACACCACTCTCCCTCCCTGCACCTCACACCACTCTCCCCCCTGCACCTCACACCACTCTCCCCCCCTGCACCTCACACCACTCTCCCCCCTGCACCTCACACCACTCTCCCCCCCTGCACCTCACATCACTCTCCCCCCCTGCACCTCACATCACTCTCTCCCCTTGCACCTCACATCACTCTACCCCCCTGCACTTCACATCACTCTCCCCCCCTGCACCTCACATCACTCTCCCCCCCTGCACCTCACATCACTCTCTCCCCTTGCACCTCACATCACTCCTGCACCTCCAATCACCCCTGCACCTCATCCCCTGCACCTCACATCACCCCTCCTGCACATCACCTCCCCCCTCCTGCACATCACATCCCCTGCACCTCACCCCCTGCACCTCCAATCACCCCCCTGCACCTCCAATCACCCCCTGCACCTCCAATCACCCCCCTCACCTCCAATCACCCTGCACCTCCAATCACCCCTGCACCTCACCCCCTGCACCTCACATCACCCCTCCTGCACATCACCTCCCCCCTCCTGCACATCACATCTCCTGCACCTCACCCCCCTGCACCTCCAATCACCCCCCTGCACCTCCAATCACCTCCCTGCACCTCCAATCACCCCTGCACCTCCAATCACCCCTGCACCTCACCCCCTGCACCTCACATCACCCCCCTGCACCTCCAATCACCCCCTGCACCTCCAATCACCCCCCTCACCTCCAATCACCCTGCACCTCCAATCACCCCTGAACCTCACCCCCTGCACCTCACATCACCCCTCCTGCACATCACCTCCCCCCTCCTGCACATCACATCCCCTGCACCTCACCCCCCTGCACCTCCAATCACCCCCCTGCACCTCCAATCACCTCCCTGCACCTCCAATCACCCCTGCACCTCCAATCACCCCTGCACCTCACCCCCTGCACCTCACATCACCCCTCCTGCACATCACCTCCCCCCTCCTGCACATCACCTCCCCCCTCCTGCACATCACATCCCCGGTTGAATCAAAAGCACTTGAAAAATGCAACATCCGTGAAATAATACAACATGTATCAATGGGTATAGTGTGTAATAACACTGGTATAAAGCATGGGAATTAACGTTTCAATGTATACATATAAGCATAACATCTATCCCCTGAATAAAGTGATCTCCCATCAAGAAAGCCGCAGACATTGCCGTTTTAACTGTGCCTATATCTCATGTCAGACAATGGTACAGGGCGAGAAAAACAGGTAAGTAGAAGTCAGTATTGAATACTACCCAATCCGCCAAGTTGGTGTCAGTTTGCACGGTACACCGGAGCTCCTAACATTGCTGGTCACCACTACCGACGTCAGAAGAATGACGTCATGTAAAATCGACGGGCCGTTTTGCGTAGGAAGCTACGCTTCGTCAGGGCAGGAGTGGTAAGGAACCTACTCCACTAGATCCTTAAATACCCATTCTCATAATGGGAAGCTGGCAAGTCCCTGATAATTAACTCTTTGTGAGCTCCCTATTAAAGGAGTCTCTGATATATGATCCTCACAGGGAGGTTTCAATATACTTTAGTGTATTGCTGCACTTATGAGGAATTGCAGGTAGCTGACAATTCTAGGAGCAGAGTGAATATTGCGGGAAAACATTACAGCAGACCCCCAGATGTCGCTATCACTGATGTGTCTGACATACCAAAATAAAGGATAGATATCCTTAGTGTGGTGTTACTGTGTCAATGATGTATGTATGTATAACTGAATATGAGACTGTAGGTGAGTAGTAAAAGATACATACTAGAATCACACTAGATGGAAATGGTTGGAGGGAGCTGATAGTTTATGAAGTCACATGGGGATATTTAGGCAGAACAAGGGACAGGGGAGATGGGAGAGGTCATAAGGACAAGGTGGCAGACAACATCTCAAAGGACTGATGGTATAGGATGCATCTGAGGTGGTGTAGGGATGTAAACTGACTGATGAACCACCCCTAGTGATCAATGTGATTCCCAAAAGGAAAACAGTTATTATTGAGTGTAGATTCCTGGATCCCATATAAATCATAGGGCCAGACTAACAAGCAGTATCACAATTGACATGTGGTGTAGAAGTGTAAACCCTTACTTGGAACCACCTCTAATAGTCAAAATAGTTCCGCTAGAGTATATGAATCTTGTTAAAAAATAGATCCCTGGATCCCATTTAAAATGCGGTTCATACCCAGATAAAAATAGGTATGAGGAGGTAATAGATTGTTAGGCTGCTCGTATCTATGCCTCATAATATACAGGGGTGGGGATTCATAGTAATGGAGTGTATATGAACCCCTCATTGAGGCCATCTGGATATAGTGTCTGCAAGGTATATATCCACCTACATTCAACCTGCATTAAACTTTTTTGTTTTGCGTCTTGTAGCACTTGGCTACCAGCCTGGGATATATTGTTTAGTCCCACTAAGTGTTTATTCTCATAGAGTGCAATTCTGGGTTTCTTGTCCAACTGGGGGTTCTTACCCCATTTGGATTTTTGTGTTTGTGTAAGGTTTATGTAAGCTTTCTGCAGAGAAGCTTCTCGGCTACAAAATATCTAATTTTTGTAGTGGCTGAGCTGCATGACTTTTCAGTCATTCAGTGCCTCAGTCATATCACCTCTCAGCTACATAGTGTTCTTTTACTGCTCAGCATTCCCTCTGCATCGCTGGCTTCAACGTCCCAGAAGGACACAATTATTCCAGATGCCCCAGCAGGACACGACCTTCACCAATATAACCCACACCTCAACTAAAAGTGCCAAGACTGAGAAGTCCCTGCCCTGGGCCACACTTCTCCAGCAAGGTGCCACAATAATCATACCTTATAAGCTAAAGCCCCTGCATCAAATACCCCAAACTGTAGGGGAGGAAAGATGGGAACGTCTTTGTCTGTGGTCCACAGACCACTCCTTCTTAACAAACACAATTTGCCCAAAGGGAGGGGCCCCTTGGCTACAAAATCATGTCGCCCATCCCCTAGAATTTTGGGGGTCTTTTTCTGTATTTCTATGTACTTCTCTGCACAGATATAGCCAGAGCACAACGGATTTGTCACTTGATAAAGACCTCTGAAGTCGAAACGTTGTGTTGGCTCAAATAAATGAGTTTAGATTTTCAAAATCCGTTGTGCCCTGTGTTCCTTCTGCTACTGATCTAGGACTGGAAACAGGCTTTCATTCAAGCACGGGAGCACCGGTAATTGTATCATTCTAACTATTTTTCTAGGTGTGCAGCATTCACTTTATATACCCAGATATAGCCAGAGACATGGCATAAAACACAAAATGCGGTGTCTCTGAGGACAGTAAAAGCTTTTGCCATATACAGTACAGGTATTTAATTCTTATGAATGGGACACCCCACATAGAGATTTGCTATTACCAGGGGATGGCAAGGTCAGGATCTCGTATATTCTCCCAGCATCGCAAACATTTAGTCTGGCTACATCTACACCTTCCTCAGGCTTAGGCCCAGTTCTGCTAATGCATGCCCATTATTCATTTAGAGAGCCCCTTATCTCTATAGGACTGGTACAGAGCTGCTCTTCTTACAGTAGCTGTTGTTACTAGTCTAAAATGTCCAGCATGTAACACTATAATCACTACCAAGCAGGATCAAGCATTGTGACATGTTGAAAGACTTTGGTGTAGTTTAGAAGGTTTTTTAGATCCACACCACTTGGGAATTTGACACTGAAAGTCTTACAAATCCACAAATCCACATTACATGGCGATTTGATACGCTAGGTGTTACACTGGGATAATTTATGTTATTACAGTGCACAATGTCACAGGCTATTTTTATATAGATTATTGATGTTAGAAAAGTCATACTGTCTGATATAATGAGTAGGACATTATTTATTTCAACACTACTATTTTGTATTGCATTGAATTGTCGGATTTCCTAGGTAGAGCAACATTGAATCAACTCCTGTATGTGAAATCTCTCTCCATCTCTATTTCACAAATGTTATATTTTATATTTCAAACATGCACTTGTCCTCAACATTTTGGAAATTATTTATCTCTTTGGGGATTTACAGAATTATTGCAGAAGTATTCTTAGTGGACGTTTTCTTTTAGAATTCATTAAAACATTTCTTTCTTCATCAACTTTGAGAAACATGTTCTTTATAGAAATGATTTATAGACAAAGTTAAAGTATGTCTTGTGGGACAACGTCGCTCTGCAGGGAAATACTGTTAAGGAAATTAAACATTAAAGACCACACAAGACTTGTGCCAGTTATGCTGATAAAGAAAAAGTTGCACAATTTTCCTAATTTAAAGGACTGAGGGAACATTCTTTCTAAACTTTCTAACTTTAGTGTTTCGCTGCAAAGCAAAAATGAGATTAAATTCATCAACATTTATAAAACTACGTTGATAGCGATATTGAACTAAACTGCTTTTCATTCAAACAATTTGCTAAAATTGGTAGCTAATTAAAACACAGTTTTTAGATTTGTCAAGTAAGATGCAATTTATTCAAATAAAATAACAAACACTTTTTTGAATTTGCACTCACTCAATACTCCTTAACAAGGCATAAAGACACACACTAGCATCGGCTAAGTCACAGTGGCACATCCACAAAACTCAAATAAGTGCTCTGGGTTTACACTTATTTTCTCGAGGTCAAAGGGACTTTAATCTTTCTATATCTCTACAGTATGTGCCTTCTGATCAAAACCCTGCATACATTGGGTAGCGGATTTTTAATGATAGAGAACCCCCAACAAATCAGTGACAAATCAAATCAAAACTTATGCTTAGTTTGGCATGTATGGGTACTCTCTGCAAGCCACTTCTAGTCTTGCCAACAATATCTTATAGTTTCTATGGACAATATTTTTGACCTGTAAATTTGTGCTCTTGACCTATTGTAGTGATGAGGAGAATAATAATGTTGGCAAAAAAATCGGCCTTTCTGTTTTATTTATTTTGATGCTAGAATGCAGATGGTAGGGATGAAGCATAACTGCTGACGATTTTGTAGGAGCTACTACTTATTTCTATGGTCACACTCATTAGTCTTTTTGGCTGCTACCACATAGCCACCACCATGTGCATCACCACCACCACCACCATGTGCATCACCACCACCACCACCACCATGTGCATCACCACCATCACCACCGTGCCAGTGCCCTAGTTTTTGTGAATATTATATGTAGCCATGTGTAAAATTGGTGTACATATCTCTTTCTCATGCTGGCAGTAAACCTGGTAAGTATGCAGGATTGCCAGTAGTCATCATGGAGGTTTGCCCTCAAACCCTGGTGAGGTGTCATATGTCCCAAAGGAAGTGACAACATGCTTGGTGTCCACCCTTAGTGACATCAGAGATGTGCTTGTTCCTGAGGTGATATAAGACACAGCACTGCCTAAATTTAGTGGTTCAGTTTCTGTTGTTGTGCTGCCTCTGTTCAGTGAGAGGCACATGAAGGTCTGCAACAGTTTTGCAGTAGTCTCATGCTAGCTGTGAGTCTGTGCAGCTCTGAGCAGAGAGACAGAGAAGCTGTTGAATCTCCCTAAGGGGAGAGGTGGAAAGCAACTCCATTAGGAGAAGGAGGAACTTTCCAGATGGAGTGCAGCAAAGGAATGAGCGGCTAAGCTGATAGCTGTGAGGGGCAGCTGGCCCATACCACCATGCCAATAAAGATGACCTTGAATAAAGACACTTCACTGTGTGAGTCTGGAATTACTCAGCAGGGGAAGGCATCAACAGGACAGGCTTTTGCTAGGTCACTTGGAAACAGGGAGAGTGTCTGCTGCCACTTTGTGCTGCGTTGGGACGGACCTAGGGGTAGTCAGGGGGCTGATGGAGTTTGTCAGTTCGCAGGGACGACCTAGGGGCCTGAAAGGAGTTGGGGGTTTGGAGCCGGGCTATAGCTGTCCTAGTCACCTTGAGGCAGTGCTAGTTGGTAGGATGCCTAAATGGATAGCCTGTTAACGTGGTCAGGAATTCTGGAGAGGGTCTGCGCTAGGCTAGCCAACAGTAGGTAGACGCCCAAGTACTGCATGGAAGAGCCAGAGTACTCTAGCCCATTCCAGACCACTTACCAAAGGGAGCACAGACTGGGAGGAAGGAGATACAGCAGACACCGAGAGAGTGAGCCTAGCCTGAGGTAGTGCAACACGAGTCCAGCCTACATTAGGTACACAAGGTGGTGCATCAAGGCAATCTTTATTGTACCGGTGTGGTAGCTGCCCCGCAGAGAGGAGCTCCATGTACAATAATCACAAATACAATAATCTATGGCGACCGCAAGAATGGAGGATCCGCGCGGTACGGAAGGTCCAAAATGGCGGACGGAGGCAGATGGAGGGAGTGCACGTGGTGTGCGTTCCGCTGAAGAGCAAGCGGCAGAAGGAACTTTTGCAAGCATGTTGTGGAGTGGCGCGAAAGCTGTGGCTGCACCGTTTTGGTCCTGCCTAGGGCCGCGGAGTATTACTCCGGATGATAGTGAGGAGGACATTGTTGTGATGTGTGGGGAAAATGATGGATTTGATTGTCAGTCGGCGTACAAACAATCAAAAGCTACCTCAACTGTTAAAGAGATTGGCGATGCAAATCAAAATGGCGGCTCCCGCTTCCCTGGGAGACCGCGTGGGCCAGTTGCAGACAATGCGTACAATGCTAGACTTGCAGAGAGTTGGCCAGGAGCGGCACCAACAGGAGAGCCCCACCCTGATGGGAAGTATGGCGCGAAAGCTGCGGCCGCGCCTTCATGGACTATGACCAGCTCAGCCCCAGTGCTGGGTCACCTGAAAAATCTATGGGACCTCCCCCTAATCTCAACCAGGGGGAGTGGTTTCCAATTATGCCCCGTGGGCATGAATCCAGCGGAGCAAGGAGCTGGTGAACCGGCCGTACCCTTACAGAAAGTAGTTCCTGTAATCAGTGCTGCCCACGGAAAAGAGGACGAGGATTTTGCAAACCAAGAGGTTGCAAGAAATTGGCCGGGACTGGCGCCAATGAAGGAACCCCGCCCTGTCGGGGGTAGTTGCGCAAAGCTATGGCCGCGCTCTCCAGGACTGTGACAGGCTCAGAGCCAATTATGGGCCATAACGTGAATCTGTGGGACCCTCCCCAAATATTCACCAGGGGGAGGGGTCTCTACCTCAGCCAAGCGAGACCTGAGTTGTCTGAGGGAGGAGCTGGATGTGAGCTTCCTGTCCCACAGTTGCGAGGAGCTGGTGAACAGGAGAGACCACTGGGCAAAGTGTCTTCCGTAACCAGCACTACCAAGAGCGAGATGGACATTGGGGTATATCCCTATTCATTGCTAGGAGGCTTCCTGGTAGTCACGGCTGGGGACAAAGAGACATTGCGGTGCCTGTGCATGCAGTGCAGGTTGCCCGGTGGAGAAGCCAGCACAACGGCTAGGTGCCCCCAATGTGGCATCCACTACCTAGGGGCCGTGCAGCCCTTCGTTCCAGGGCAGACTGAGGAGGCGGGAGCGGACACAGCCATGCTGACGGCTGAAGCCCTGTGCGTGGTCCGGAAAGAACCTGTTGATCCCAGAGTACGGGGATCGCTCCTAATGATCAGAACGGAGCCTGAAGAGAAAGGAGCCTACAAACGCAGTGAGAACCCGGAACCTCACCGTCGGTCTCCTGTGGGAGTGCCACTCCCCGAGTCGGAGTTCGGCTCCTCGAAAGAGGAACAAGCGACCCTAACGACAGTGGTGATGCGCCTACCGGCGGACCACTACAGCGGTGCTGGAAAAGAATCGGCACTTACCTGTGTCGATGGCGGAGGAAGAACCATCCCGAGCCGACGGAGCGGTGAGACACATCCTTACCCTCCACAGGCGCCGGTGATGGCAACGCCGGAGGAAGGCCTAGCCCAGGCCCGAGCGGAGCGGAGAGCAGAACCATCACTTCCGGCGGCGGATGTCGTTCTGGAGGAAGAGGTTCCGGTTGGGAGCCAAACGCAAGATGGCGGCGGCGAATCCCACGAGATCCATGGCATCATTTCCGGTGGGCATAGCGGAACCGGATGGAAAAAGGACACGAGTGAACAAGAGTGCCAGTCCGATGGTACCGGGCAAGGTAGCGAACAGTTGCGGGTCGTAGCCCCGCGTATGCCGGCAGTATTTCCCTATGCTCAACCCCCGGCCATAGTTAAAGCCCCTGCCCCTGTCACGTCTCCCTCAGGGTCCCGATCGAGCCAAGGGTGGTCTGGGGAGTCACAGGGCAGCACTGATGAACGGACTGTGGAGAACCTGGACTGGGGTGATTGCTTTACATCCGATGAGGGAGCGGGGTGGGCAATGCATAGGAGAAAAGAGTCATCTTGTACGAGTAATACTGATTGCAATGCTAATATAAAATGTAGGCCAATTCTAGGTCCACAGGGTCCACAGGAGTGTCTTCTGGGGATTTGGGTAATGTTGCTCATATTGTGCCTATTGCCCGGGGAACCCCCTATGCACCTCCAGTGTCGGCAAGGGTTGCCAGGGATCACCAAAAGCTATTACTTTATTTTCACCATCCAAGGGAGGGAGAAATTGAGTTTGAGATGGATTCCACTGATGAGGATAGAGGATATAGTTCTGATGATGAGGAAGGATCAGACGAGGAGAATTGGGATACTGATAGTTCCATAGAAAATTGGGATCGTGAAGTATCAGATGAAAATTGGTATACTGAGACAGCAGAAAGGATAGCTTATATCTCCAGGAAATGCCTTAAGGAAGTGTATGGGCATGATCCTCTCAGTCCACTAGCATCCAGGCCAGAGTTATGGGCTGTTTGTGGGTGTCCAGTATGTCACCCAGAGTGTTACAGCATTGCTGCTCTAAACCCAGTGGACCATGCTGTGCGTAGGCCACCTTAAGATGGTATGGTAGAACCACTAATGGATACTCCATCAGGGAGTAATCCTGGTTGTTATACATCTACGTTAGGATGTATCTGTTATTATGTTATGATGAAGATATGTACTGTAATGTGTATTGTTGTGTTTTGCAGTGCTACCTGAAGGAAGGTTCCGCAAATTTAGATCCCAGCCGGGTCGTTGGGTTCCAACAGGGGGAGAATGTAGCCCTGTGTAAAATTGGTGTACATATCTCTTTCTCATGCTGGCAGTAAACCTGGTAGGTATGCAGGATTGCCAGTAGTCATCATGGAGGTTTGCCCTCAAACCCTGGTGAGGTGTCATATGTCCCAAAGGAAGTGACAACATGCTTGGTGTCCACCCTTAGTGACATCAGAGATGTGCCTGTTCCTGAGGTGATATAAGACACAGCACTGCCTAAAGTTAGTGGTTCAGTTCCTGTTGTTGTGCTGCCTCTGTTCAGTGAGAGGCACGTGAAGGTCTGCAACAGTGTTGCAGTAGTCTCATGCTAGCTGTGAGTCTGTGCAGCTCTGAGCAGAGAGACAAAGAAGCTGTTGAATCTCCCTAATGGGAGAGGTGGAAAGCAACTCCATTAGGAGAAGGAGGAACTTTCCAGATGGAGTGCAGCAAAGGAATGAGCGGCTAAGCTGATAGCTGTGAGGGGCAGCTGGCCCATACCACCATGCCAATAAAGATGACCTTGAATAAAGACACTTCACTGTGTGAGTCTGGAA
This sequence comes from Ascaphus truei, assembly GCF_040206685.1. NCBI lineage: Eukaryota > Metazoa > Chordata > Amphibia > Anura > Ascaphidae > Ascaphus > Ascaphus truei. Next base: position 78,270,454 of record NC_134483.1, on the reverse strand, counting down.
TTACTCAGCAGGGGAAGGCATCACCAAGAAGGAGTTCCTCATCAGAACCATCCCCTTGCGAACGCAGGGATCCTGATGAGGTGGAGGCGCTGCACTGGATATAGGTAGGACTCATGCACACTACCTCAGCTGCCTGTCTGGGTTGGCAATCCCCACACAACATCATGCGGGAGACTCAGGAGTCCTGTTGACAACAGGTGCACCACCAGACACTACACTGTAATGGGGACTGGTTAGACCACAGGGGCCAATGTGAGATTGGGTGGGTCAGGCTAGGCCAGAAAATCCGTTACATATACATAATTATTCTATTATGCATCTGATTCACTGATTGTGATTCATCATTTAGCAGATCATGTGCTACTGTGTGCACTCCCTCTCCCCTCCCTGAGCTCCTTTCCAAATGCAGTCTCACATGATGTGTAAGCTCTATTTATACTCTCAGTAAAATAGCGGCATTGGGCTATGTCTATTTATTGCATGCATGTCAAATCGCTTGAAAGTGCTGTCTCAGCCATATTTCTTTTGTTGCTGAAAATGACAACATTTACATGTTTTGCAACATCATGCAAAAGTTTTACACATACAATATCTACTCAGTACCAAAATGCCAGCAGCGAAAAAACTTTATTCATCATGAAAAAAATAAAAATGCGAGGCTAAGGGGAATAAGGCCAAAATTCAGGATGGGAATATGAATAAAGCATTGGCAATGGTCACAAGAAATTAAATGTGAGTTACAGCACATCCGTGGGATCAAATATAAAGAAAATAGGTGCTCATAGAGTGCAAAACAATGTAATATGCCTGAGTGACTAATTTATCCTGTTGGCCAAAATACCAGAAAAGATCAAAACACGAGCATCATGACAACCTAGTTTCTGTAATCCGAAAAATCTTAAAACAGGCAAGCAGAAAAATTATCAGGATGAGAATGATATGACTAAGATGCCCTAGAGGCACCCATGTTCTTTATTTAAAAATCTACTGATATACTTGCATTTAATCTCTTGTAACCGCTGTTCAGTGTGGTCTAAATTCTCTGGCAAACCATAGTGTGCCAATGATAAAGATGCAACAGCGACATTTCTTAGCCACAGCGGATGGATTTGCCACAGCTCCAGTAAAGTTAAGCCAAGTTATATCAGTATAGCACAGGAGGAACATTTACAGTATACTGTAGTTAGACTTGCAATTGGATTCCCCATTTGTATTTATGGAGAGCACCCACCATAGTCTAACTGAGGCTGTACTGTACTGTATGGCATGGAATAACTCCAATAGCAGCATCAAATCTTCATTAAAACAGAGTTACAGGTAATATCGCAGCAGGGAAGAAAAAGACTGGGCTATATTCCAACAATTTTATGACCTAAAGTAATCAACATTACAGTAATATTTTCCAGGGTGCAATATTTTAACACTAGTTGTGATTAATTAGCGCATTGCGATCATGGGGGAAGGTAATGTCATATTTCTACCATAGAGTTATGTCAAACATATTATCACATAACCCTATGGTAGAAATTACATTAACCCATTTGATACCTGTGGCTACACCACAAGCACCAGGGGGTTAATAGTACTAAAATGACACTACCTACCCCCTTTTGCTACATAAATACCTGGTAAAGCTTTGCCACCACCTGGGGGCATAAACACCCTTTCTGGACAACTGTATCTCTTGAAGCAAGGGGCCCCCAGACCTCAAATCAACACGGTTCTGCTCCAATTAAACAATGTAACAGATTAATTACCGTAGCGGCTCTCTGCTACGGTAATGAAGCTCCTTTAATTTAATTTTTATTAACAGTGTGCGGAAGCAGGGGGTCTCCTGAGCTGAAGCGCTTTGATTTCAGCCTCAGCGCCCCCCTGCTTCCCGAGTTACAGGCCCTGGTATGGGGCATCAGGTGCCAGTATCGCAGCCATTTTTAAATCGTCCGCGTCACGTGACTGGAGGGATTTAAATCATGAATGAGATACCGGCACCCCATATCTGGCCTGTAACTCAGGATGCAGGGGGTCCTCGAGGCTGAAATCAATGAGGTTCAGCTCAAGAGACCCCCTGCTCCCGCACACTAAATAAAAATGACATTAAAGCAGCTTCATTACCTTAGCGGATAACCGCTAAGGCAATGAAGAGATTAAGGCACAATATTTGCTTTATTGAGGGAAGAGGGGGTGAGTGAAATGGGTACTTGGCCCTTCATTCACCCCCTCTGGCCCCAATAAACATTACAATATGTTAGAATCACCAATACACAACCCACCCCTTTTGCCCCCAAATGAAACCATCATTTATTTCTTTTAACAGGATTCATACCAGAGGCCTGCGGGGGTGGTGGTCCCCATGGGTGTACTGGGACCCCAACAGGGTCCTCGGGTGGTCCCCGTGTGTGTCTGTGGGCCACCAGGTGGTCCCCGCGGGTGTCTGTGGGTCCTTGGGTGGTCATGTTGGGCGTCCGGGGGTCTTCGGGTTGTCCCCGCTGGCCTGCAGTACCAATGCTGTTGTAAAAAAAAAAATGTGTCATACAATTCAATTCAATACACCACCAAACACATACAGTACAGTAATGGGCAAAATAACTATAATCCACATATGGATAGTAGCTCATTTGCCCATTATTAAAACAAACATTAGCCAGTCAACAATAACAATGTAAATAAAAACCTTTCCACTTACCCCTGCCATTATGAAGGGCGTCATTGCAAGCATAATGCAGGGCCATGTCCTCTGTTGCCAGAAATTATACATGAAATAAAACAATCTAACGGCCCCTAACCCTTCAATCACCATAGCGCTAAATAACCACTATAGTAAATAAGGGGTTAAACCCCGTCCTCCGCTTATCACCCAGGAGGCCTATCCACCCACCCCAGACCCACTATACCAACCCTGTACCCATTGATTGGCATAGTGGTACATCATACCCATATAATATGGGCATGATAAGACAATATACCACTCAATGGTCACCCTAATATAAAGACATTAGGGCCCAAAATACACAATAATAAAAAAACGAAAGCACCTAAAAAACAGAATTCAAAAAATAAGAACACTAGCCAACAAATTCTATTAATAAAAGCACTAACCAACAAAACAATGAAAGAATTTAAAGTAGTAACCAACAAATCAATTAATCAATAAAACAATTAGCCAAAACACCAATTAAAAGCAGGAGCAAACACAAGAAATAATTAATTAAAAACTGTAATCAATCTGATCCAAACATATAAACAAGCCAGTAAAATGTCAAACAAAGCCAAAACAAACTCAAATAGAAAAAATAAATAAAAAAACACAATATAGAACAAGCATTTGTCAAAAAAAAAAACATTGGCTAATACTGTATTTATCTATGCCCTAAAATGGCACAGATTAATACTTTAGGGATTACCTCTAACCCCATTACTGAAACATTTCAAAGAGGTTCATAATTGTAATCCATCACCTAAAATGTATGGGTATAGAATGTATCCCTAAAAAAACCAGACAGGGAAATAGAGACCTGTTCTTGTTACAAAAAGAACAATTTTGGATATATACTTTTGAATCTAAACATCCAAAGGGGTTTAATGAGTTAATTGAATTAACACCATTCTTTAGATAGAATATTGTGTCATAACTGATATTCACCATGCCATTATCATTTTTATGAAAACATTTTTTATGGAAACATTTTTTTTTAATGGAATATTATCTTTATAGATTTATGTATGTGTTATATACCATGTTATTCATTTATTATAGTCTCATTTGTTTTCATTATCAAGTGTATTCTGTATTAGTCTGTATGTGTTATTAGTAGCTATGTATTGATTTTTGTATTTGCATAATTTTTATGACAAACTCATTTTTCTTTATTAGGCACTTTATATATGATATTATTGTGTTTATCTTATTTGCATATATTTACATTATGCTTTAAACACATCTATATTAGGCACTTTATATATGTTTGTGTATAGCGTCACATTTAGCGACATTATTCATTATATGTTTAAATACATTTTCTCTCACTGGGCACTTTCATTATATCGTCACACTGCGACATTGTTTTGATTACTGTTATTTGCTGCGTTGCGTTTTTGTGACAACACATTACCCAACTGATTTCATTGGTGATCAGGGGTACTAAATGTGCATGTGCTGCCTCAATCTTGACCTCCTGACAAAGCATTGATTGCGAAACCGGTAGGGGTCACGAGAGGCAGCTTTGCGCAGTCTCCCTTTGGCTGGAATGAGATCCCTAGGAAGTGGTTGCAGAGAGGCTATCCTGCCGTGTGTTCGTGTGTCCGTACAGTATTGCGTCCACACTGAGCCCCTGCTGCCACTTCTTGCGGTTAGTTTCGTTCCCCTCAATTGGGTTTGTTCTTTCTAGGAGTAATTAGACATCCTCAGTGGATGTATTTTTAACTCATCTAGTTTACTTTACTGAAGTTGTGTTTTGGGTTAGCATTTATAGGATGTGATTTACCATACATAGTATATGCTTCATATGTGTATTTTTATGTGTTTTTGTTTTGTACATTTCATTTATTGATTATTGTATTTTGGTCACAGTGACCTTTATTAAATTTTGTGATACACTTTTTACTAATCTGTGGTGCGCTTGTGTGTGTTTGTTTCATCTTTTGAAAAACTCCCTCAGGAGTTTTTCTTTCATAGGAGTATCTTGAGGAGTGGCTCCTACACGCACTGCTGCAAGCTGATTATCTTTTAAAGAGGACAGCACGAGCGCAAGAATCCTAATAGTGATTTTCCTTTTTTCATATGTTAATCAAAAAAAAACAATAGTGAATCCTCAACACAATGTTGTCTCGTCATCTTCATGAGCTCAAATGAGGTGTCAAGGCCTTAAATATGGCCTATGACATCCCGTTTTTGGGTCAGATGGTACAGTTCCAAACAGACAACACAGCGTAGACAACAGGAACTGCAAACATTAGAACCTTGCTCGGCAACTCCCACAGGAAATGCAGTCTTATATAGCAGGCTGCCAGTAACCAAAACGGCCACATTTAGCAGAAAGGGCAGGCAACATCGAAAACCTGAACTGGCAGCAAAACCCAGCACGGATCGCGCAGAATCCTTACATACACTTCAGCTTCAGCTCTAAGAACCAGTGCTTCAATAATGTTATTAAAATAAAAGAAAAGCTGCGCGATCGCCTGTTAGAGATGCGCAGAGAGAGTGAACAATTCTGTCTACTCTCACTGCGTGTCTCTTACAGACTGATACAGCCCTGTAGGATTCACACAGCGGGATTCTAATTCAGAAGCAGGGACCCAGCTTTGTGTCACGATGACACACTTAATAACACATTTATATTTCGTGGATCCCAATTGAGCAGAACAAGTTGAGCAAAATAAACTGAGATTTATTCCCTTGATAGGCAAACACACGACAACTGCAGAATACACTTAATAATTACACATACTGGTATAGGAACAGGGAATAATTTCCAGAAAGGTGCAAAGCACCAGAAGATTGTCTTTTAAAATGTAGTCCTTTAGCAAGGGCACAAATTGCCAGCCCCAATCCTTCTGTGAATGTGCAAAGTCTTTTCTGGTCCGTTGGGGTTAATCAAATAACCCCCAGCACTCAGTGTCCTAACGCAGAGTTTTGTCCTTGTTTCCGATGTAATAAGACTCTTTGCGTTCCAGGAATGTGCTTCTGCTCTTCTCCGCTCACATGGTAGAATGAAAAACGAAAGACAATGGGGAATAGCCTGGGTGGGATGTATATAGGATTTGGAAGCTTATTACCAACATACCCACCCAATCCCCCTCGTGAGAAAGTAATCATTCCCCAATCACCTACTTGCCCACAGTTTGGAGAGTGGGCACTAGGGATTTCCTGTTCACACAGAGCATGTGCGACAACGCCACCTTGCTACTTAGCATATGTGCACTCCCCTCTCTACCTGGCCCCTCTCAGGCTGGAAGGGGGAAACTCAGGGTGTGAGTTAACACAGATAGTCACCAGGATTTCCTATTTAGCATCCATCTGGACAATTCACACCCCCCTTACTCTGGGTCTTTTGATATGCAATTTCCAGAGAGACTTACAGGCGTGGGCCCAGCAGGCTAACTTTGAAGCTTGCATAGGCAAGTGATCCAGCTCATAGGTGTCACAACATTTGGTTCTTGTGTGCATTTTAATGACATGAGAAAAAAAAACTTCATCCTGCCTGTCTCTTAAAACCTGCAGCAAAAATACACTTTATTGCTCATACCTGGTCCCCTTATTCCACAATTATATTTTCCATATGTGTGTGCTTGGGATGTACTATACTGCAAGCACATATAACCCCGCAAAATGGGGATAATAAGGGACAGAGGGAACAATAAGACACGTACAGTGCATGAAAAATTAACCCCTTCATCCCCAATACGAAATAGGAGTAACCAGCCGAGCACACTGCCTTTACTAATGCGCTGATTACCCCCATTTTCGCCACACTGTGTTAATACTTTGGGCCATTAGTCTGGCCGTGGGGATTCCGCGAGCACGCAGATAACAAGACTGTACCCATGGCGGGTTCTTTGCCTAATACGTGCCCAAACATTGTGTTACATCTGTGTAATATACAATCTGCACAAAAAACATATAGAGGTATTCAATTTATTATAACTCATAATTATTGTCATTTCAAGGGGAACATTTTTCTACAAAAGTGTGGTACCACTATGGTTATGAAATTTGTACACAGTTATGCAAATTAATTTTTAGGTTTCTGGGAAGAGAATTTTATCTGGTCTAATAATCCAAACAGAGACAACCTGTAAGGTTAAAACTGTCTTATGCCAAGCTCTGGAATTGATAAGGTTAAAAAGAATACGCTGGCCTTGCTATTTTCACGTGAGGCTATCGTAAATAGCTTGAGACCAACTGTTCAATGCCTGTCAAAATATTGTTAAAACAAGACCACAGAGAATAGGGTTGCCTTATAAGTCACCATTGTATATGTCTCTTGCTCAGCAGTTAAATGTTTAAAGCTCTACAGAAAAGGCATTATGTGAAGGATACATGTAAATTTAGATGTGTACCCATATTTGTAACAGATGACAACTGTATTTTTGTCCCTGCCTTGTGTATATAAACGTGCTTGTGAACCATTAAAATTTAGTTGTAAGAACTCAGCCAAGGTGCCTCCCTGAATTCTTACGGCTCCGAGCTCGTATATGTCATACTATTTGAAAGCATCCCATATCTGTTGCGTTTCAGTAGCTCCCGGGAGAAAAGGTTTTGCTTGCCCTAGAAGGACCTGATCTGTAGAGATCTAACACAACCTCATTATGTGGTGGAGATATGATGATGATATTTTTTTATATGGAAAGGAGATATATCTGATTTAGACCACTCTCTGAATTGCAATGACTCTCTTTTATCCACTGCTTGAGTTAGACACATTTAGCATTCCTGGACGTAGAGCTCTTCCATGATACCAATTTCACTATCCAGACTAAGCTTTTTAGATAATCAGTAGATTGCAATGGGTATCTAGAGGTCACCAGGGGTCACCACCCTAATTGGATAATTGTGTATTATTTTTTTTTTTTAAATTGGGCAAAATACCTATTAACCCCATTTGGATGCTAGTGCTTTTGACCATTTATATGTATGGTCATGGGATAGAGGGGGTGGGGGATGGTGGTAGTTGCCCCGGGGGATGGTTACATAGTTACATAGTTACATAGTAGATGAGGTTGAAAAAAGACTTCCGTCCATCAAGTTCAACCTATGCTAAATTTAGACAACAGATACTTTATCCTATATCTATACTTATTGATCCAGAGGAAGGCAAACAAAAACCCCATTAAGGGGAAAAATTAATTCCTTCCTGACTCCAATAATTGGCAATCGGATTAATCCCTGGATCAACATCCTTCCCATGTATACTTATTTGGTATATCCCTGTATATCTTTCCCATCTAAAAAGATATCCAACCTTTTTTTGAACAAATCTATTGTATCTGCCATCACAGTCTCTATGGGTAATGAATTCCACATTTTAACTGCCCTTACTGTAAAGAACCCTTTCCTTTGTTGCTGGTGAAATTTCCTTTCCTCCAACCTTAAGGGATGGCCCCGAGTCCTTTGTACTGCCCGTGGGATGAATAGTTCTTTTGAAAGCTCCTTGTATTGTCCCTGAATATATTTGTATATACAGCTAAACCCCGTTATAACGGGGTTCTCGGGGTCCACCCCGAGACCACCGCATTACTAACGGGGTCGCGCTAATTTAAAAAAAAAAAATGGCCGCCGCATCAGTGCATATAGTATTTACCCCGCGGTCCCGGCTTCCCCCTGTCACCGCGTGACAGGAGATGGGAGGGGGGATGCCCCTCCGGCTTCCGCTTCCCCTGTCACCGCGTGACAGGAGATGGGAGGGGGGATTCCCCTCCGGTCCGGCTCCCCCTGCCACCGCGTGACAGGAGATGGGAGGGGGGATTCCCCTCCGGTCCGGCTCCCCCTGCCACCGCGTGACAGGAGATGGGAGGGGGGATTCCCCTCCGGTTCCGGCTTCCCCTGCCACCGCGGTACAGGAGATGGGAGGGGGGATGCCCCTCCGGTCCGGCTGCCCCTGCCACCGCGTGACAGGAGATGGGAGGGGGGATTTCCCTCCGGTTCCGGCTTCCCCTGTCACCGCGTGACAGGAGATGGGAGGGGGGATTCCCCTCCGGTCCGGCTCCCCCCGCCGCAGCACAGGGCCCTCGCGCCGCAATACAGGGCCCCCTGGCCCTGCCATAGCGCAGGGTCGTCCTGCCCTCCCCCCCCCCCCCCCATGCCCCCCCGTGCTGCACCGGGCCATCCCCGGGCATCGGGGGCCCCCGCAGCAGCCATCATCCCCCTCCACCGCAGCACCACCCCCACCCTGCAGCCACATGCCTCAAAAATCATCCCCAATGTAAGGTAAGGCTGATTTATGTATAAGTGTAGTGTGTGTGTGTGTGTGTGTGTGTGTGTGTGTGTGTGTGTGTGTGTGTGTGTGTGTGTGTGTGTGTGTGTGTGTGTGTGTGTGTGTCAGTGGGAGCAGTGTGTGTGCAGTGTGCAGTGTGAGCAATGAGCAGTGTGTCAGTGTGTGCAGTGTGAGCAATGAGCAGTGTGTCAGTGTGTGCAGTGTGAGCAATGAGCAGTGTGTGTGCAGTGTGCAGTGTGTGTCAGTGTGAGCAGTGTGTGTGCAGTGTGAGCAATGAGCAGTGTGTCAGTGTGTGCAGTGTGAGCAATGAGCAGTGTGTGTCAGTGTGAGCAGTGTGTGTGCAGTGTGAGCAATGAGCAGTGTGTGTGCAGTGTGCAGTGTGTGTGCAGTGTGTGTGCAGTGTGTGTGCAGTGTGTGTGCAGTGTGTGTGCAGTGTGTGTGCAGTGTGTGCAGTGTGCAATGAGCAGTGTGTGTGCAGTGTGCAGTGTGTGTCAGTGTGAGCAGTGTGTGTGCAGTGTGAGGTGTGTGCAGTGTGAGCAATGAGCAGTGTGTGTGCAGTGTGTGTCAGTGTGAGCAGTGTGTGTGCAGTGTGAGCAATGAGCAGTGTGTGTGTAGTGTGTCAGTGTGTTCAGTGTGAGCAATGAGCAGTGTGTGTGCAGTGTGCAGTGTGTGTGCAGTGTGTGAGCAGTGTGTGTGCAGTGTGAGCAATGAGCAGTGTGTGTGCAGTGTGCAGTGTGTGTGTAATGTGTCAGTGTGTGCAGTGTGTGCAATGAGCAGTGTGTGTGCAGTGTTCAGTGTGTGCAGTGTGAGCAATGAGCAGTGTGTGTGCAGTGAGTTTGTGCAGTGTGTGCAGTGTGAGCAATGAGCAGTGTGTGTGCAGTGTGTGTCAGTGTGAGCAGTGTGTGTGCAGTGTGAGCAATGAGCAGTGTGTGTGTAGTGTGTCAGTGTGTTCAGTGTGAGCAATGAGCAGTGTGTGTGCAGTGTGCAGTGTGTGTGCAGTGTGTGAGCAGTGTGTGTGCAGTGTGAGCAATGAGCAGTGTGTGTGCAGTGTGCAGTGTGTGTGTAGTGTGTCAGTGTGTGCAGTGTGTGCAATGAGCAGTGTGTGTGCAGTGTTCAGTGTGTGCAGTGTGAGCAATGAGCAGTGTGTGTGCAGTGAGTTTGTGCAGTGTGTGCAGTGTGCAAAAAAAAAAAAACGGGAGCCATGGGAAAACCGCGTTATAACCGAATCGCGGTATAGCGAGGCGCGTTATAACGGGGTTTAGCTGTAGTTATCATATCCCCTCTTAGACACCTCTTTTCTAATGTAAATAAATGTAATTTAGCTAGCCTCTCCTCATAAGTTAGAATGTCCATCCCCTTTATTAATTTGGTGGCTCTTCTCTGCACTCTCTCTAGTTCCATAATGTCTTTTCTTAGGATTGGTGCCAAAAATTGTACTCCATATTCAAGGTGTGGTCTTACTAATGCTTTGTAAAGGGGCATAATTATGTTTACTTCCCTTCCATCCATTGCCCGTTTGATGCAAGATAAGATCTTGTTTGCCTTTGCAGCTACTGCTTGACATTGGGCACTATTGCTAAGCCTGCTGTCTACAAGCACTCCTAAATCCTTCTCCATCAAGGATTCCCCTAATATATCTCCATTTAATTTGTAAGTCGCCTTTTTATTCTTGTATCCCAAATGCATAACCTTACATTTATCTGTATTAAACCTCATCTGCCATTTACCTGCCCACGTTTCCAGTCTCTCCAAGTCCTTCTGAAGAGAAATTACATCCTGCTCTGATTCTATTACCTTACACAATTTAGTATCATCAGCAAAGATGGAGGCTTTGCTCTCGATCCCAACCTCAAGGTCATTAATAAACAAGTTAAAAAGCAGGGGTCCCAGTACCGATCCCTGAGGTACTCCACTCACGACTTTAGCCCAACCTGAAAAAGTTCCATTTATGACAACCCTCTGTTGTCTGTCCTTTAACCAGTTTTCAATCCAGGTGCATATATTATTACTGAGTCCAACTTTCTTTATTTTGTACACCAACCTCTTGTGTGAAACCGTATCAAAAGCCTTTGCAAAATCTAAGTAGACCACATCAACTGCATTACCCTGGTCTAAATTCCTACTTACCTCCTCAAAGAAATAAATAAGGTTAGTTTGGCAAGATCTATCCTTCATAAATACATGCTGACTATTTACTAATAATTTTGTTTTCCATTAGGTATTCCTGAATATTATCCCGTATTAAACCTTCAAATAGTTTCCCTACTATTGAAGTCAGGCTTACAGGTCTGTAATTTCCCGGTTGTGATCTAGCTCCCTTTTTAAATATAGGCACCACATCTGCTTTACGCCAATCTTGTGGTACTGAGCCTGTGGAAATGGAGTCCTTGAATATTAAATATAATGGTTTGGCTATTACTGAGCTTAACTCCTTGAGAACTCTTGGATGTATGCCATCGGGGCCAGGTGCCTTATTTACTTTAATTTTTTCAAGTCGCTTATGAACTTCTTCCCCAGTTAACCAATTGTTCATTAATATGGAGGTTGTGGCTTCCTCCTGCGGCACTACTATTGAACTTGATTCTTTCCTGGTAAACACAGAGGCAAAGAATTTGTTTAATGCCTCAGTTTTTTCCTTATCTCCAATAATCTGCCTACCCATCTCACACTGAAAGGGTCCTATATTTTCTTTACCCATTTTTTTATTATTAAGGTACTTAAAGAATTTTTTAGGGTTGACCTTACTTTCTATTGCAAACCTTTTTTCATTATCCATTTTTGCTAATTTGATTGCCCTTTTGCAATTTCTGTTACATTCCTTATAATTCTGATACGATGTCTCTGTCCCTTCTGACTTAAAGAATCTAAACGCCTTCCTCTTCTTGTCCATTTCCTCCCCTACCTGTTTATTTAGCCACATTGGTTTTGACTTATTTCTTTTATACTTATTACCCAAGGTTATACACTGATAAGTGTGCTTTTCTAACAATGTTTTAAAGACTGCCCATTTATCATCTACATCGTCGGGCCTCAGGCGACGCGCATACTGATGAAGTCAGCCAGTTTCAGTTTTGGAGTTGAGAGGGAGAATGCCAGGCAAGATTGACTTGCAAGCAGAGACATGATAGCTGAACGGTTGTATTGACCACATAGCAAGCCCCATTACGTGTCTTATACTTGATAGACTATAAGATAAGGTGTTTGAATCCCCACAGAGTGCTACTAGCTACATGTGGATATAACCTGCATATCTGTGATTATATGGTTTAGGGGGCTAATAGCTATAACTGCCGTCAGTCTATCCATCATTACACTATAGGTCTGGTATATATATAATTGCTGTATGGGACATATTAGATACAACATTATAACCAAATGCTGAAAGAGGTTATTGATGATAGACCTTTAATGTTATATATGTTTACTCTGCCTAGATAAGATGTGAATGAATACACAGCTATTGTGCATACTCCAGCGCTTTCTCTTTTAAATGGTTTTACTTATATACATAAAAGTTATAAAAGAGTATTTTTTTTTCACTTAGAAGAGTTAGTATAGATTAATAAATAATTTTTTGTTTTTTAATAATGTTTTATTTGTAATGGGCAAATGTGCTATTATCCAGATCTCGATAATAAGGCTTTTGCCCATTACTCTATGTGTTACGGGGGAGTGAAGGGGTGCTACCCCCTAAGGTAATGAAGATACTTTAATTTTATGTTAGTTATATAGGATTGATGCAGGGGGTCTCATGAGCTGAAACACATTCATTTCAGCCCGAGATACCGTCCCCGGTAAGGGGCGACAGGAAGTTTCATTCTCCCTCGTCCCGTGACCGGGACATTTAAACCTGGCCTAAATACCGGCACCCCATACTGGGGCCTGTATCTCGGAAAGCAGGAGTTCCCCGGTGCTGAAATTAATGACATTCAGCTCCGGACACCACCTGCTTCAATCATATGTTATTAAAATACAATAAAAGCAGCATGATCACCTGTTAGAAATGTGCAAGGAGAGGGGCCGCTTATGTGTGATCTCACTCTGTATCTCTTCCAGACTGATACAGCCCAGTTAATACAGCAGGAGTCCCATTCAGAAGCAGGAAAGCCCTGCTATGTTATACATGATAGGCAATTTCCCCCCCTGCTCTGCACCTGGCTGTGAATGCTCCACGTTTGGTCCACGGTTCACAAGCACATTTATGGGGCAGGTTGTAGATACACCTGACTGCATCTGTACATTCCCAAATTTATTGAACTAAAAAATGAATTTACTGTACTGAGATCTGAAAACAATAGAGAACTCCTAATACGTTGACGCGGATGCAGGATCAGGAAGAAAGAGCGTGTGCAGACTTACCTGTGGGGACAAGCAGGACACATCTGGAGTAAAGTAGGTGAGTATGCCTATTTGACACTCGCTGTTTATATTTACTTGGGAAAGTGTGAGTTAGATTTTGCCCCCCCCCCCCAATCAACAACTTTTTTCACCTATAGTAAATGATATTTTTCTATGTATGTTATGCGTTTTTATTTGTGAGAAATGATGCAGCATGAAGAATATCTGAGCTTACGTGCCTACCTCACTTTAAAACAACACAATAAGGATTTGTAGTGAGTGCTAATCATCATTATATTTGAGCACTTTAATCATTTATTTATTCACATAGTCTGTTCTATTCACATAGTTTGTTTGCCCTTTTTTTTTCGTTATACCTGTGTCCCTATAAAGTTAGTGCCTTTAGTAATGGCCCATAATTGATCTCATGCGGGAAGAGGGGTAAGCAGGTGCTAAGCATGAGTTTTCAGGGTAGTAGCACAGGAGTGGGAGATACCAGGGGAAGATGCGCAGAGTAATCATATTGTTTTACAATAGTTAATGTGTAAAGTGAAATCTGTCTGTTATATGGTGAGCATTATGAACGGCAGTGAATAAAAGCTCCTATTTTTACTATAAAAGTTTCTGACACCCATCATTATTCTATCTGCATATTCATTTCCAGCCTGCATGGATTCAGCATCCTGAAAAGGTATGAGAGACTAAGCACAGCCATGTATATATTTTGATGTAGCCAAAGGTGAAGTGCTTGAAGGGAGGTATTGAGGACCCAGCACCTTCCTTGGCTTGTACCCTTTCTACTCACTTGAGACTAGTTAATGGACTGCTGCTTTAAAAAAGCAGTTCAATCAACTCCCTACCCCTGCTGTTTTTCCTGGACAATAGTCATGCTCTGACAATGTCAGAGAGAGAGGTTACAGGTGCTGCTGCTTACAGAAGTACAGGGCTCTATGTTGGTAAAGAGCTTAGCTGTCCAGCTTGTACTGTACAGTAGATAGTAGCTAACAAAGAACAAAGTGTTAGCGCTCCAGAGAGGAGTTAGGTATTTTGTTTTGTTATTGTTTCTGTTTTGTGCCCTGTTTATAATAAACCTGCTAAGCAAACCATATGTGTCCTGCCTTTCATCTGTGAGAAAAGACCCCGCAAAGTGTCTGAGTTGTTACAATTGAAGTAGAATCCAAAAAGCACTCTAAAAAGGCACTGAGAAGTGGAAGCTATGGAGGAATACCTGAGGGCAGCACAACATGCCCAGGCAGAGAATACAGCTATTTTACAGTGGAATCAGGCTGAAATTACAGCTGCAATAATGCAGGGGTTGTAGTAGTGGTCAAAGTCACAAAGTGAGAATGTTGCAGTCCTAACTGAGAGTGTTGCAGTTCTTGAAAAAACACAGGCAGAGAGTACTTCATTACTGGTACATCAGATGGGCTGTCCTTACAACAGTCCATAAGGAAGAGCAAAAACTGGCTAACCACCTCTTGCAGCAGGAACTGCAAGCCTAAGTAGAGAGAATTACCTCCCAGACTGGGGGAGTCCCGCAGGTCGGCTGTCAGGGGAAGTCTCACCTGTCACAGAAAATGACTACAGGCAGGGAGTTTGAGGTGTATCTGTCAATTTTTTGCATACAGCGGCAAAGGAAGGATAGACAGTAGAGCAATGGGCTGTCATACTTTTCCCTACCTGGTAGGTGACTCCCAAAAAGCCTACTTAGAAACAGAAGCTCAAAGTTATGAAACAATGAAAGCTGAAATTCTGGCATGGCTAGGTGTCACTGTAGCTGTCCGGATCCAGCGGTTCCACTCTTGGCGCTATGAAATAGATAAGGCTCTGCGCTCACAGCTCTATGAACTAAAACACTCTGTGTGGAAGTGGCTTCAACCCGACATCTGTACATTGAAAGGGTCGTCATAGAAGGGTTCCTGTGGGATCTCCCTCATACATCCAGAAGTGGGTCAGCGAGAGAGAACCGAAAGATTCTGAGCAGCTGGATGCCTTGATGGGAAATGAATTCGCTTCTCAGGAGATGTCCAGACCCCGAAGGTGATTTGGGTTACAAGCCCTGTACTACAGAAAACTCGATAAGAAAATTCCTCGGGCTGGAAGACCACAAGAACCCCTGGAGTCAACAAAAGAATCTGGGGTTTCAGAGTCCCTAGGGGGAACAACCCTCCCAAAAACTCCAATGGACTGGAGAAACCCCCCGGCCAAATTCCGGAACCTACATGGAGTGTTATAAATCCCATAAACTGGGACATGTTTAGCAGCAGTTTGCCTTTTGAACCCGGACCAAATGCCCTGTGAGATCTCTGTGGGCTGTTTTTTAGGTAGTGTTTCCACTATAATGCAAACTACCATAGAGCAGGGGAGATTAGAAAGAAACATAATATGTTAAAGTAAGGTGGATGGGGTGTCTGTAAGAGCAATGCTTGATACTGGCAGTACGGTCACTTTGGTATCTGCACGCCTTAAATCTAAATTACTGCCAGGAGTTTCTTTTCACGTAACTTGTATTCATGAGACATCCGCTGTTATCCCACTTCACAGGTTTAAATAGAAAACCCTCTTGGCCCAGTACATCATAAAGTCGGCACAGTACCTATTTTATATCATGATGTGCAACTGGGTCAGGATTTTCCCTGGTTTTGGGATTATCCTAAAGACATTCTGATTTATTTCAGAATGTTCCTGTAACAGGGCATTGTCCCTGTTCAAAAAGGTGCCTCTAATCCACAAAATAATGAATGATAGGTGGAAGCAAGCTCAGAGAAAGCACAGGGAAGAAATAAAGACCCTGAAAGGAGAATGGCAGGATACACTCAAGAAACAAAGTGAGACTCTGCAGACCAGTAACTTACAGATGCCTCCAATACGGAAAAAGGTATTGGCTCTGCCCAAGCATCGGTATCCCACAGTAACTAATGCCCATGAGGACAAGGGTACAGTGAGAGCTGGGGACACCACTCATCTTCAAAACAAGATTACGAAGTTTGAGCCACCTAAGAAAGCACTAGCCAAACATGCAGCCGCCCAACAGGGTAGAGGTAGGAGTGTAGAATCAAAGCCAGAAGAATACTGAGGAAGCTGAAAAGATAGGACGTTCTCTGGAAATGGAGCTGGAATCGCAACTCAATCCCAAATAAGCTGAACTGGCAACTACATTGAATGGGAAAAGTGCAGACAGACAGCTTCAAGAACTGAGGGCTCAGGGGGCTGTTCTTGGGCACTCTTGTGATACCATGAAGTGGACATTTGGTGCTAAAGGGGAGTACATGGGAAAGATGGCGAAAGAAAGCGATTTGCATAAATGCTCTGAGTCTGTCGCCATACAGTCTGCCTACAAAAAGAGGAGCGCCCAACACAGGGGAAAGCTCATGACCACGTGGTCAGTAGAAAGACTGGACTTGGAAAAGGTTCTCCTTGAGCGACTGAGGACTGCTGATCTCAAGCACCTCCTAGAGGAGACACTACTAAACTGGAGGAAGGGCTCCAATCCCAGCGGGACTGAGGGTTCTCCTCCTCCATCCACTCTCATTCAAGTCGCTGAGATATCTCGAATGAGAGTGGAAGGATGGGCTTTGGCCGTGGCAAGCCTGAGCTTCCCACAAACAGGGGAGGTATGTAACAGGGGATTTGTCCCTGTTCAAAAAGGTACCTCTAATCCAGCAGTGTGGTGGTTAACTGCTGGTAGTCAATTAACCAACACCACCTGGCTGATTAGAGGTTGATTAGAAAAGTCTGCCTTTGAGACAGGAAGAGAGATTCCTTAGTCCACAACTGGGCTGACCAAGGAAACAGACAGAGCAGAGGTTCCTGGGTCTCACAGATGAGACTGATAGAGGGATCACAGATGTCTGGAGCTCACAAGACTTCTACACCTGAATGCTGAGATAACCTGAGGAAAAGGCAGCAACACAGGAAAGAGGGAAGCCTTCCCCCTACAACTACGAGACAGATAAGACTTTTTTTTATATAAGACTGATTATCTATGTCTGTCTAGATATATATATAAATGTCTCTATGATTTGGGCTGATGAATCGCTGGACTACAAGTGTAAATGTACTCCAACGTGGAACAGATTTTGTTTGTGGATTTTCACATGTTTGCTGTGTTTAAAGCAACAGGCGCAATAAAGCCTTATTTAATTTTACCTTAAAACCAGTCTCCATTGCGTACCTCTGCACACATCTCTTACAGTACCTTTTTCAGAACCCCAAGCTCCTATGTTCAGTTGTACCTTTAGAGGTTATGGCAGGTGAAGAGAATCTTACTCTTGAGAACAATGCAGGTACAGATTTTGGTTTCCAGGATTTGGGTGTTTTACCTGTTAAATTTGCCAATGCCAAGCTAAGTGATTAGACCTTAGTAAATGAAAAAGCTAGCGTAATGCGTAAAAATGGAGAACCTGTTGACCCCAAGGCTACACCGTCTCCACCCTATTTTATAATCAACAAGGATTTGCTATATAGTGTAGAGAAAAAAGACTGCGATATGCTGGAGCAACCTCTTGTGCCTAAAAACTGTAGGCAGCAGGTTTTAGACCTGGTGTATAGTCAAATTTTGGGGGGACACTTAGGAGTGGAAAAGGCAACATATAGGATAAAGACACGATTTTACTGTCCGGGCATAGAAAAAGATAAAGAACGTGTCCAGAGTGCTAGATGACTTCACCTGAAACTGTTTCGTAGTCCTCTGGTACCCTTGCCAGGTATTGAGGTTCCTATTGAGTGCATTGATGTGGATCTCATAGGTCCTTTGCTCTAGTCGGCATGTGATCATCAGTATATCTTTGTCATTTTAGACTATGCCACAAGATATCCTGAAGCAGTTCCCCTTAGGAATATGTCTGCTGAAAATATTGCCAAGGAGTTAATGCTGTTGTTTAGTCGGGTCAATATCCCTAAGGAGATTCTAAACGATCAAGGAATACCTTTTGATGTGCTGACTTATATTAAACACTTATGCACCTCGGTTTATCACCATCAGATAGACGGATTAGTGTAGGGGTTTAACAAGACTCTTAAACGTATGCTACAGAAGGCCATAGACCTTGATCGTAAGAACTGTGATTTCTTGTTAACGTATCTGTTGTTTGCTGTAAGGCAAATACCTCAGGCCTCTACTGGCTACACCCTTTGAGTTATTGTATGGGAGACATCCCCAAGGTATATTAGATATGCTTAAGGAAATGTGGGAAACTGAGTAAACCCCACACTGTAGCATACTGGAGCATATTACGCAAATGTCAACATCGTATTTCAGCGGTGTTACCGATGGCACAGCAAAATTTGTAACAATCCCAGACTTCACATCAGAATTACTATAGCCAGAATGCCAGACTTAGGGTGTTCTGTCCAGGAGATAAAGCCTTAGTTTTGGTGCCCACGGTAGAATGTAAGTTTGTAGTCACTTGGTGGGCCCCATACAAAGTCATAGAGAGAGTAGGGGACGTTAATTACAGATTAAGCCATCCAGGGAAGAGAAAACCAGAGCAGTTGTATCATGTAAACCTATTAAAACCCTGGAAATAGAGTGAAGCTATGTTAGTCAAAGCAAAAACTGTTGTTCCCTCTGGGACACCTTCAATACCCGATGTAAACATTGCAGACACATTGTCTGCTCCCCAGAGACAAGAGGTGAACGAGTTTGTTGTGCGCAATGTCTGAGGTTTTCTCCCATACTCAGAAGAACCTCGGTCATTGAGCATAATATAACTACAGAGCCTGGAAAGGTTCTTAATGTTAAGCCCTATCATTTACCAGAGGATAGACGACAGGCAGTTAAAGAGGAGGTAAAGTCCAAGCTTGATCTTGGCGTGATAGATGAGTTGTATAGTAACTTGTCTAGTCCCATTGTGTTGTTTCCTAAACTGGATGGCTCAATTAGGTTTTGCAATGATTTCTGGAATCTTAATGCTGTTTCTAAATTCAATACTTACTCCATGTCCTGGGTTGTTGAGTTGATAGACAGATTAGGGGACAGTCATGTCACGCTGCACTCACCACAAACAGGACTAGACCGCGGGGCTGAGGTGGGGATGTATATAACCACCGTCCTACAACCACAGGCTGGGTCCAGATTGCGTAGTCAGAGTCGTGAAGCCGGGTCAGGGTAGGATAGTTCGGGTATGTTGTGGTACTTGCCGTGGTCCGGGGTTGGAGAGAGAAGAATGGTCGATATCCATAAGCCGTGGTCAGAGAGAGAAGAGAGCAGAATGGTCGGTATCAATATGCCATTGTCAGGGAGAGGAGAGAGCAGGAATCCAAAGACAAGCCAAAGTTCAGGATTTAGAGAAGAGACGGGTCCGGGTACAAGCAAGGGTCAAGGCACAGGTTCAGACAAGGCACTGGAACATACAGACTTCAAGCAGCGAGCACAGCACATAAACCTTAGTTTATGCTCAGCAAAGTGCAAGGGAAACAGGAACACATTTAAAGGGGAAAGCACCAATCAGGAGGGGTAGACAGAATGACATCACCGGATAGCAGGAGACTGATAGGAGGAGCCCGGATTGGACTCAGGTGAGAGGCAGCCGATGATCCTCCTCTGTAGGTGGCGCGGAGCGGTCACGTCATTGAAGGACATGGACGCAGCACGACCGTGCCTGGGGTGTGCCTCAGTGGATGCGCTCCTCTGCGCGCATGGATGTTGAGTTGCGCGCACACCACTGATGTCGTCGCGTGACACGCGTCCGAGAGGCGGAGCCTAGCGGCGATCCTCACAAGTCGGTATTTAACCACCCTCGACTTAACCAAGGGTTATTGGCAGGTTCCACTAGCACAGAGGGCTAAGGAAAAAACTACCTTTTCTACACCAGATGGACTTTTTCAGTATGGTACTACCCTTCGACCTGCATAGAGCTCCAGCAACCTTCCAGAGGTTAATGGACCGAGAAACAAATACAAAGACGATACCAGCACTCGTAGATGGAGGAAGTCTGGTTGGTGCACTAGGGGAGGAGGGGGTATCTATGAATAGAGAACTGGTGTCTACTGCATCCAGGCAGGGAGTCAAAAAGTCCCAAGATTGCATGCACTCATTAACACACACAGAAGTAGTAAGTATATCTGCAAGATTGCAGGAGGTAAAATGGGTGAGAGATAATTGTAATTGATGCTCTTATGACAAGAGCTACCTCAAACAGTCTTGGTGAAGAGATGGTGGGACTAAAAGGGCAATTTATTGGTACATAAACGAAACAATAAATATAGTAATACAAACACCTATGAGCAGTGACATTGCAATTGACAATCACACAGAAGAGTTCACCTGCGATAGATGTGGTGACTAATAGCTGTTTAACAAGAGGAGTCCGGCAGAAAGAGTAGCTGAATTGTTTAATATGCAACAGTGTTCAGTGTATCATTCAAGAACGGACACATACCCTGTGTATAATCAGAGAAAGGATTCCTCTTATGCTACTGCACCGACACACTTTATTCGAGGAAATACCTGGGTATGTATGTACCTGGCAGATACCTGGAATGCGCCGCTCCTCACCTCTGACAAGCTCCGTTGCGTTTGCCTTCCCAGCCTGGGTTCATGCCTGGCTGACGGGCGGCTGATCTGTTAAATGATAATGATTAGGATTTAATAGGCTGCAATGCTTCGCGTGTCTACCAGATGGCATAAATTCATGAATTGTAATGCAGTGTATATATATATATACTGTGCAGTATTGCAGCCAGCGGGAATAAAATGCTTCAATCCCTGCCTTGAAAATACCTCAATGCACTCGGGCAGAAAACAGTCAAAAACCTCAATACACCCGGGTATACCCGAATTCGTGGGACTAGCCGAGCTCGAATAAAGTGTGTCGCCAGTGTAAGTGTGTAATGTGTTGTAACCACAAGAGGACACTAGTTATAAATGGTATACAATGTATCTCAAAGACATATCTGGAGATACAGCTACAATGTGGAGTCACAAATGTAACAGTCATAAGGCTCTGAATGGAGTGTCAATGAGCCAAAGAGCTGCTCAGTGCAGTACACTGGTATTAACTTTCCCTGGTAAGTCTGTCCCTATTTGCTCCATAGGTATGGTAGTGTAGTGGAGTCATAAAAACCTGCAATAAATTTAACAGGCAGTAAAATCTGTGTTTGAGCAGATATTAACTTCCAAACAGCCTGTTACAAACTATTTATATTATTATTATACATTCTTTATATATACTTACTTTGAATTACAGAGGGGTGACACTCGTTTTCAAGACCAATTGCTTTTAGCTCAACTTGTAAACATTTTAATAATCTCCTTGCTGCTTACTTTGAATTACAGAGAGTGGCACTCGTTTTCAAGACCAATTGCTGTTTGCTTAGCACTTATCACTTTGTAGTAATTCCGTTGCTGCTTACAGTACTTTGAATTAATTAATTTAAGCTCTTGTTATGGTCCTTCAATGTTTCATAGAAGCAAAGTGGGGGAGGGGGAAGGCGACTTTGCCTATTTTACTGTATGCACAGCCAGTCGATAGCGTGGCCAAATCCCCCCGCCCCAATGTGAAGAGCGAAAACTTTGATTTAATGAAAGAAAATAACAAGAAAAAATTTACCGCGGCTTTGCAATGTGTTGTATTTTTGCAAAGTTTGCAAGTGCACTGCATACAATATATCTATCGCTAAGTGCATACATCTATTTATTATATTTTATTACAATTGTTTAATATATAATAGTGCAGAGCGCCATAGATATAACTTTTTTTCCACTTCTATTGCCTGACTAGGGGTGAGGGTTATATCATAGGCAGCCAGCCTATTTGTGGGATATAGCGCTACCTGTTTGTTTTCTACACTATCGCTAAGTGCTTACCACGCTTAAAATACAAACATATAGAAATATTTAAAAAAAAACTTCCGAAACCCTTGTACAGATTGTGAGGATCAGCGCAAGGTCCCGCCCCGTCACGCATCTCACGACGTCACCAATGACGCGAGCCAGCCACAACCTGGGCCCAGGCACCGCATTGCTGGAAGGGCAGACAATGCAGGGACCGTTCCCAGGCTCAACCCCCGTGACACATCCCACGACATCACAGGTGACGCACGTCAGTCACAGCCTGCATGCAGGTGCCACCCCGCTAGGAAGACTGACACCGCGGGGACCGCCTCCAGGTCCCGCCTCCATGACGACATGGGCAGCGCACAGCACACGCAGACGCCGCATGGACACAGGCAATCAAGGGGTTAACGGCATCACTTATTCCACAGCTGCTACGGGCTCCACCCCTGCATATCACTATACAACATACTGATGATGCTCACTACCTGCAGCCTTCCCATTGGCTCTCTCTCCTTTAATAAAGCTCAGCCAGCCCCTTAAAAAATTGGCTGAGCATAAACTTTCTTGTGTGCTTACTGTTACCTCCTTGCTTCCTGTTGCCTTGCCTTGTTTGTGTTTTGTATTGTTGACCTCAGCTTGCACCCGGACTCCTGACTTCTCTGACCCCTGGACCACGGCTACGGACTCGACTATTCTTCTCTCTCTACCCTTGGACTCTGGCACCGTATCAACGACTATCCGATTTCTCCTTGACCACGGCAAGTACCTAGACCACTCTAACCTCTCCTACCCAGACCCGGCTACATGACTACCACTCTGCACTCCGGACATGCCTGCTCGGTTGTTGGTTGGTGATTGGGTTGGGTTCTTCCTGCTCCGTTTGTGCTGGTGCGCTGGTGGTCTAGCTTGGGGTTTGGTGTGCAGGCTTAAGATACTTTGGCCAAAGAATCAAATTAAATGACCATATGTTTTTAGTTTAGATATACATATACATATATATATATATATATATATATATATATATATATATATATATATATATATATATATATATATATATATATGTACTTTACTGTGTATCTGTGTAATTGGAAGTAGCATTGGGCTCTGTCTGTATTATATGTTCTGTCCTTAATTTTAACCATATCTCCCAAGGTACCCGTTCTGTGGCCCGTTACATCATAGAGTTCCACACAATCGATGCAGAGACTGGCTTGAATGATGAGGCGCTAACTCCTGGCAAGGTCTCTTCGAGAATTTGAAGGACGACCTAGCGGCACAGGAACGTCCCACCGACTTGGAGGAGCTCATCACACTTTGTACCGAGTAGACCAGTGGTTACAGGAGAGGAGATCCGAGAAAACCCAGCTCAAACAAGGTATTCAACCACCTCTCAGTTTCTTCTCAGGGGTTGTCAACCCACCTATGCCGGATCCGGAGGAACCCATGCAACTCGGGGGTAATAAGCTATCACCCGGCGAGAAACAATGGCGACGCAATGCCAACCTCTGCTTATACTGCGGTAATGTCGGACATCAGGCACTTGCTTGTTCTCAAAAGTCGGGAAACCCAAGTCCCAGTGAGAGCCAGGAGAATCACACTAGGAACAATACTGTATCTCCTTCTCCTCCCCAAAAGAAAAAGAAGCCTACTGGGATTCTAACCTCCGTCACCTTAACCGGTAAGACTTTGCGTGCCTCCACACTGACTTTTCTGGATTCCGGGTCAGGGGGTAATGTTATTGACAAAGGATTCATAGAGAGAGAAAAGATTCCCTTGGTACACAAGAAACATCCAGTAGGCCTGGAGGCCATCGACGGCCGTCCTCTAGTACCTGCTTTTATTTCTCTATAGACCTTTCCAGTTGCAGACAGGAGAGGTACACACTGAGATGACCCAATTGGACGTCATCCACACTCCCTCAGTAAACGTCATCCTTGGACTTCCATGGCTCCAACTACATAACCCTCTCATATACTGGACAGACGCGGAGACCTTCCAATGGAGTCCTCAATGCTCAAAGAACTGCTTCAGTTCCCATAAAAAATTATGCGGGATTTCTCTACCTGAACAGGTAAATATCCTCTTACCTGAAATCTGCTCCAAATTCCGGGATGTCTTTAATAAAGCTCTAGCGGAGGAACTACCACCCCACCGGTTATTTGATTGCCCCATCGATTTACTACCTGGTTCAGTTCCCACAGGAGGGGCTTCTTACCTGTTGTCTTTCCCTGAGACCAAGGTCAATTCTTTGTTAAAAAAAAAGATGGGACCCTCAGACCCTGTATCGACTATCGGGCCTTAACAAAATCCCTATAAAGAATCCCCTTAACATTAATCTCCAAACTCTTTGACAACCTGCAGGGGGCCACTATCTTCACCAAACTGGATCTGCGAGGAGCTTACAATCTTGTAAGAATCAGTCAGGGAGACGAATGGAAGACAGCCTTCAACACCCAGGACGGACACTTCGAATACCTTGTGATGCCATTCAGCCTTTCTAATGCTCCAGCGGTATTCCAGGATTTTGTTAATTACATTTTCAGGGACCTCCTTGGCCAATTTCTCATTGTCTATCTTGTACAGGAGCATCCGGGTCAGGTTAAACAGGTACTTCAATGTCTGTGAAAGAATCGCAAGTTCACCAAGTTGGAGAAATGTCAGTTTCACCAGACTAGAATGACCTTTCTTGGTTACATCATATTGGACACCAGCCTTGCCTTTGGCGGAGTTCTCTCACAATAATTTACGGAACGAGTCTACGATGGATTCACCGTTCTTCATCATTTATTGCTTTCACCCATCAGTCCTTCCCATGAGAGGACCCAGATCTGGAGTACCAGCAGTGGATAACAGGATCCAACAGTTACAGAACTCCTGGGAGCGGATTCAAGTGAATCTCAAGAAAGCCGTTTTCCTACAGAAGAAACAGGCGGACCGAAATCGACAAGGAACCCCAGCATACACACCAGGGGATAAGGTGTGGCATTCTACAGTACCAAGAACATTCGACTAAAAGTGCCCACAGCGAAACTAGCACCCAGATTCATTGGTCCATTTACCATCTCCAAGAGGTTCAATCCAGTGGCCTATCACTTACAATTACCATCTTACATGCTCATTCCATCCGTTTTCCACACATGCCTCCTGAAACCATGTATACAGGATTCTCACTCTTTTGCCTCGGCCTCTCCACAGAACCGCTCCTTATAGACGGACAGCAAGAATTTGAGGTGCAGTCAGTACTGGATTCCAGGTTATCCAGGGGTACCTCATCCATTGGAAGGGCTTTGGCTCCGACGCCCGATCCTGGATCTCTCAGGACCAGTTACAAGCCGGGCATTCCACTCAAGGTACCATCTTAAGCCATTCCTGAGACATCCGGAGGTTACCCCTGAAGAGGGGTGGGACTGTGAGGATCAGCGCAAGGTCCTGCCCCCAATACGGATCTCGAGACATCGCCAATGATGTGCGCCAGCGACAACCTGCACCCAGGCACCGTGTTGCTGGAAGGGCAGAAACCGCAGAGACCGTTCCCAGCTCCGCCCCTGTGATGCATACCGTGATGTCACAGGTGACGCATGTCAGCCACAGCCTGTGCGCAGGTGCCACCCCGCTAGAAAGACTGGCACCACGAGGACTGCCTCCAGGTCCCACCTCCGTGACGACATGGTGTAACACTTGTGCTGCCCATGAGCAAGCCAGGACCCCTGTACTGAGGTGGGGAAGTATAGAACCACGCACCCATAGCAACAGAAGCGTGCCTGGCAGGCGGATTGTCAATGTAGCCGGGTCTGGGTTGGAGAGAGTGGGTTAGTCCAGATACTTGCCAAGGTCTTAGGATGGAGAGGTCAGAATAGTAAAAGTCTGTTAAGCCATGGTCTGGGGTTGGAGATGTCAGAGTCGTAGAAGTCTGTTAGCCATGGTCTGGGTTGGAGAGATACAAAGAGTCAAAGGAAAGCCAGGGTCAGAGTCCAGAGGAGGTTCAGAAGTCAAGCCGGGTCAGAACACGTAGAATCCAAAAACTGCAAGAGAGACTGAGACAGGAGCAACGCCCAACAGACGCAGGAGCAGAAGGCTACAACTAGTAATGCTCAGTAAAGTTTAGAAGTGAGAGCAGGGTATTTAACAGGAACAGGAACCAATAGCCAAGGAGGCGGGGCAGAGGCGCGGCCTCTGCAGAGACTGGGATAGGCTGCAGGAGACAAGTGGGCATTAGGAGATCTTGCCACGCAGCTGGGGAGCGGTGCACGGCGTCACGTGAGAGCGCCGTGTGCTAGAGAATTGCAGAGTGTCTGAGGAGGCGGGGCTAAGATCAGTGGCGGCATTAGAAGAACAGCGTGTGAGTGCGCATTCTGTAATCACAGAGTGCAGGTGCACGCAAGCGTTGGTGCCAGAGCGGAGGTCCGTGTGGATCCAGGTAAGGAGGGAACACATTGCAAAGGACATGTTCCCCGATTCCTTACAGTACCCCCCCCTTGAGGATCGGCCTCAGGACGATTCCCATAAGGCTTGTGTGGGATGCAGGTGATGAAGGCAGTGCACTGCCCAAGAAGTAGGAGGAGGCTCGTGCGGGAACCTTGTGTGGAACCGCCTTAACAAGCCAGGAACGTGAATTTGATGAAGAGGTATCCATGAGCGTTCCTCCGGTCCAAAGCCTTGCCTGTGTACTAGAAATTGGACAACTCCTCTGGAGTATCTGGAATCGATTATGGATTGAATTTTGATTTCTTCTTGACCCTATACGATGACAGGTGGAGGCTTGGGTGAGATGTCAGGAAACTGAGAACTTTGAAAAACAGGTTTTAACAATGAAACGTGGAAGACTGTTGTATTCTCATAGACTGAGGTAGTTGTAGACGGTAAGCCACGGGATTGACCTTTTCGAGAATAGTAAATGGGCCCAGGAATCTTGGAGCCAGTTTCAGTGTAGGTGTCTTCAATCATATGTTCTTAGAAGAAAGCCACACTTTGTCTCCAGGCATAAACTTGGATTCCTTATGGCGATGGCGATCCACCTGTGTCTTTTGTCTGAGTACTGCCTCCTGCAGAGTCCTTTGAATCCTTTTCCAAGAATATTGGAGCGAGTTAACTCTGGAATCTGCTGCTGGAACTCCGGAAGCGTTGGAAGAGATGGGAAGGCACGCTGGATGAAACCCATAATTTATTTAAAAAAAAAACGTGACTCGAGTAGACTCATTTCTGAGTGAGTTATGAGCGAATTTGGCCCATGGGAGTAGTTCCACCCAGTTATCCTGTGCATCAGAAATAAAGCATTGCAAGTATTGCTCTAGTGACTGAAAGAACAAACCAGTTTGTGCATTGGTTTGGGGATGATACCCAGAAGAAAAAAGAAGAGTTGATATCCAGCCTTTGAGCGAAGGCACGCCAAAATTTCGAGTTGAACTGTGATCCCCGGTCGGACACAATAGAGAGTGGAACTCTGTGAATACAAAATATTTCCTTGATTTAAATGTCTGCTAAGGTGGCAGAATTATGAAGACCCTTGAGGGGAATGAAATGGGCCTGTTTGGAAAATCTATCAATAATAATGAGAATAGTATTCATCCCACTGGAGACAGGAAGCTCGACAATAAAGTCCATTGAGAGATGGGTCCAGGGTCGATCCGGTACAGGCAAAGGGCGAAGCAGACCAGGCGGCTTATTGCAGGTGGACTTATTTCAAGCACAGATGGAACAAGAGTTGATGAATTCTTTAATATCGTTAAACATATTAGGCCACCAAAAGGTGTGTATGATCAGATAGGAAGTTCTTTTTGTACCAGGGTTACCAGCAGACTTAGATGAGTGACCCCACTCAAGAATTTTCTGTTGAAATTGAGGTGCATCATACAAACAACCCTCTGGCACCTCCATACCCTCGGGAATGAGCGTCTGAGTCTCCAGGATCTTGTCCAGTACATCGAAAGAGTTAGCCGAGATAACAAATTTGGTGGGTAAGATGGTCTCAGGAATGTCTTCGGATTTATCTTCATTGACGAGATAAGGCGTCAGCCTTTAGATTCTTGGTACCAGGAATGTAAGAAATGATATAGCTTAATCTGGAAAAGAATAGTGCCCAGCGAGCCTGGCGGGAACCGAGACGATGGGCACACTCGATGTATAATGTGGTATGTGGGAATGAACCCCAAGTGTCCGGTGCTCCAAATGTCCACAATAGGACTGGTATTAGTGGTGTGTAGACAGTCTCTGATGCATGTATAGAGAAATGAACGGCTACTAGGCAGGCCTGTAGATCCTGTGTAGAGGAGAACAACAGCCAGGCTCTGACAGGTAACGGTATAAAATACAACCTGGGTGGGGGGCTAGTACACAGGGGAAATCCGAGACAAGAAAAGAGGCAACCAGAGGCTACCCCTCTCGTGTACTCACGCTGGAAACGCCTGCTGCCCTTACCCGACCCGGTCTCTTCAATGCCTGTGCCTGGCTGGTCCCGTCTCCTCGGGCGTCGCGCTGGCGTATGACGTCATCCCCGAGGGCCGACAGCTATGCTGCGGATGGTAGTGGAGAAAGCACTGCGTCTCAGCGGTCTTGTATCTCTTTAGGCACAACAGATTTGCAATATTATTGCCAAACATTGGCACACATTATCCCTTGACAAAGATATTCGAGATATAGTGGAGAGTGGCCCCAAATTCTCATATCGTAAGGCAAAAACACTAGCTGCTCACTTGTCTCCGAGTATGTTCAATTCTGGATCCAATGCTTCCAATGTTAACAGCATCCCAAAAGGATTTTTTCATTGTGGCAAATGCTCAATGTGCAGATACGCAGTTCAAACTAGGTTTATTTTATATAATAATGATCGTCATAAATATTACCTTAGATCATTTCTGAATTGCAATATTACCCATGTAGTCTATGTTTTGAACTGTGCCTGCGGACTTCAATACGTGGGCCGCACTATAAGACCTCTGAAAATCAGAATTGTGGAACACGTCAGGTTAATCAAAAAGAGAGATGTAAATCATCCTGTGTCCAGACATTTTTCTTCATGCCCTGTAGGCAGTATTAACAATTTTTCTTTTAAAGCTATAGAACATGTACCATGCCATCCTAGAGGTGGTAACAGGGAAAATGTATTAAATCAAAGAGAGATGTATTGGATACACACTCTCAACACTCTCCATCCCTATGGGATCAATGTTGATTGGGAGTTGAAACACTTCCTACAGGGTTGATTACATGAGGAGTCTTGGGAGTGTGTATACCAATGCACCTCACATATACCCTAAGGGGTTAATTTCTGTTCAATAGGGACTTATTACCCCCTCCTTCTCCTAGAATCAACAATTGTATAATTCATTTGTATTATCTATATGCATTAATTACTGTTCTATGCACACTATTCAATATATATCAAGCTATGAATTAAGTCAAATATTATCTATATGTATTAATTGTTGCTCTATGCACACTACTTAATATACATCAAGCTATGAATTAAGTTTAATATGCTTCAATAATTCTTCTTGACATATGTCCATTGGATTATATCTCCATACTGTATATATGCTCTATCCTTGTATTCTTTAAAATAATGTTTCAAGGATGATACTATCTGTTATCACAGATGCTGCTATTCACAGATCTTGATTTTAAATTATATGTTTAAATTTGTATTGTTTATATGTTACCATTTGTTATTGGGGTTTGTTCTATTTCATACACTGCAGTGTTTGCGTAGCCCTCTCAGTAATGACAAGCATTGATTGCTAATTGTTATCGTCTGTTTGCAATTATGTATTGACCAATCATGACAGGGGACTGTGTATATAACACTTCAGTGTGAGAGATCTTTGTACTCTTTGATAAAGTTCCTGAATGGAACGAAACGCGTCAGAGGTGTTCTCCGTTATGTGATGTGCAGCACTACAGTGCAATAAAGCTGTTTTTATTCATTTATGTATCCGGCTGAGTTCCTGTTGCTGTGACCACCCACCAACTAAATTCCACGTCACTCAATGTATAAGACATTTGTATGGTCCGTGAGGATCGAAATTGGATTTTCAGCCCTCCAGGAGATGTCTCCACTCTTGTAGAGCAAGCTTGATGGCCAAGAGTTCTCTGTTGCCCACATCATAGTTCTGCTCCGTTGGAGAATATTTTTTTGAGAAAAAACCACAGGGATGAAGCTTATCCTGGGGAGACTGTTTCTGTGAACGTAAGGCTCCTGCTCCAATATCCGAGGCATCTACTTCCAAAGTAAAAGGAAGTTTAGGGTCCGGATGACGTAAAAATGGAGAATAGACGAATGCATTTTTAAGAGTTGCAAAGGCCTGGCATGCTTCAGGAGACCAGGAAGAAGTGTCCACATCTTTCTTCGTCAGGGCGTGATGGGAGCTACTGTGGCGGAAAAATTATGGGTACATTTATGATAATAATTGGCGAAGCCAAGGAACCGCGGAATCGCCTTGCGAGAAGTTGGTTGGGGCCAATCTAACACTGCCTTGAGTTTATCCGGATCCATGGAGAAGCCCTCGTCAGAGATAATGTAACCCAAGAAAGAAGTGGACGTTTGGTGGAAAATACATTTCTCCATCTTAGCATAGAAATGATTATCGCGTAGGCGAGAGAGAACTAGTTTGGTGTGCTGAATATGTTCGGATAGAGGCTTCGAAAAAATAAGAATATCATCGATGTAGACAATTAGAAAAATGTTGAGTACGTCCCGAAAAATATCATTCACGAATTCTTGAAAGACAGCAGGGACATTACAGAGCCCAAAAGGCATGACCAAATATTCGTAATGGCCATCTCTCGTGTTGAAGGCCGTCTTCCATTTGTCCCCTTGTCGTATGTATATGAGATTATAGACCCCACGGAGATCGAGTTTAGAAAAAATGGAAGAACCTTGTAGACGATCAAACAATTCCGAAATGAGTGGCAAAGGATAACGGTTCTTCAGGGTTATTTTGTTCAGGCCCCGGAGTGAACCATCTATCTTCTTAACAAAAAAGAACCCAGCCCTACTTGGGGAAGATAAAGCCCTAATGAACCCTCTCTTTAAGTTCTCCTGGATATACTCGGACATAGCCTTAGTTTCGGGAAGAGACAAAGGGTAAGATCTACCTTTAGGAAGGATTGCACCGGGAAGAAGATCGATGGGACAATCATAAGACTGGTGAGGGGGAAGGATTTCGGAATGGACTTTATCAAAGACATCAATGAAATCTGCATATACTTCAGGAAGCGTAGGTTTGGCAGGAGTCCTTGTCTCTACACCAGCGATAAGTTGTACAGGGGTAACTTCAGAGGCAACACCCCACTGTATGGGTTTCTTGTCTGTCCAATCTATGAGCGGGTTGTCTTGTTGGAGCCAAGGGAGGCCCAGAATTACCTGTATGGCAGGTGAGTGGATAACATCCAATGAAATCTCTTCCTTGTGACCGTCTACAGTGGAGAGAGTAAGGGTAGAGGTCTCCAATGAAATGAAGGCTGGCTGAAGTGGACAGCCATCAATAGCCTCTAGACCTACCGGCACTGACTTCTTGACCAGGGGAATCTTATGTTTGATAGCAAAATCCTGATCCACAAAATTTCCCCCAGACCCGGAATCGATGAAGGCAGAGGCAGGAGGTAGAAAGCCAAGACCCTCAAGGAAAATTGACAGCATGACCCTGGTAGGCAGACCTCTCTTAATAGGAGGGGAAGGAGAAATGGTACCCAATGAGATCCCCTCATACCTCATTGGGTGTTGGCATTTCCTGGCTTCATGGGATAGGGAAGCACCAGGTGAAACGACTGACCGCAGTAGAGACATAATCCTTCAGTCCTTCGACGTTGTTTCTCTGAAGAGGAGAGCTGGTGACTTCCTAACTGCATAGGTTCTGGAGCCTCAAGAGCTGGGAGAATAGGAGGAGACAGATTGGAGATAGGAGCAACATGTGTGAGAGAATGTGAGTGATGGCGTTCAAGCATCATTTCCTGAAGGAGTTGATACCCCCTGATACATACGGCAATAAGATCCTCTAGCACCTTGGATCTTTCCTGAGTGGTCAATTCATTCTTCAATGTCTCGGAGAGAAACTGCCAGAAGGCTGCTGATAAAGCCTCATCATTCCAGCCTGTTTCCACAGCAATGGTCCGAAATTCAAGAGCTTATCTTGCAACCGATCTGTGACCCTGTGAAATGTAAAACAATAAAGAAGAATCTTAGGTCCAAGGGTGTCGAAGACCTGCTTAAATTCTTTCTTGAAGCGTGGGAAGTCTTGGATAAGCTCAGGTCTCTGCTCCCAGATTGGTGATGCCCACGCCAAGGCGTCTCCGGTTACTAGAGCGCTAATATACGCCACCTTAGATCTATCAGAAGAGAAGCGTGAAGGGCTTACCTCGAACTGTATGTCACAATGGTTGAGAAAACCTCAGCATCCAGTGGGATCTCCCGCATAGCAATTGGGAGTGGGGAGGCGGGGCTCGAGAGAGTGAGAAGCTTCTGGGGAAGGAACAGAAAAGGTAGCAGGCCTAATAATTCTGGATTGAGATTGGTTTAGTGAAACCATGGTCAGACTTTGAGTCAGGGAAGCAATCTGATTATCCAAGTATTGGAAATGCTCAGAAATAGAAGACAGGTCTTGGCCCACCTCAAGGGGGTCCATGTTCATTGGCTGAGCAAACTGTAACACTTGTGCTGCCCATGAGCATGACAGGACCCCGGTGCTGAGGTGGGGAAGTATAGAACCACGCACCCACAGCAACGGAAGCATGCCTGTCAGGCGGATTGTCAATGTAGCCGGGTCTGGGTTGGAGAGAGTGGGTTAGTCCAGATACTTGCCAAGGTCTTAGGATGGAGAGGTCAGAATAGTAAAAGTCTGTTAAGCCCTGGTCTGGGGTTGGAGATGTCAGAGTCGTAGAAGTCTGTTAGCCATGGTCTGGGTTGGAGAGGTACACAGAGTCAAAGGAAAGCCAGGGTCGGAGTCCAGAGGAGGTTCAGTAGTCAAGCCGGGTCGGTACACATAGAATCCAAAAACTGCAAGAGAGACTGAGACAGGAGCAAGGCCCAACAGACGCAGGAGCAGAAGGCTACAACTAGTTATGCTCAGCAAAGTTTAGAAGTGAGAGCAGGGTATTTAACAGGAACAGGAACCAATAGCCAAGAAGGCGGAGTAGAGGCGCGGCCTATGCAGAGACTGGGATAGGCTGCAGGAGACAAGTGGGCATTAGGAGACCTTGTCACACATCTGGGGAGCGGTGTAAACAGAGTGGGGTTGCGCGAACATGTTGGTGCCAGAGCAGAGGTCCGTGTGGAGCCAGGTAAGGAGGGAACACATCGCAAAGGACGTGTTCCCCGATTCCTTATACATGGGCAGCGTACAGCCCATGTGGAATACGTGCAGATGCCGCACAGACACAGGTACTCAAGGGGTTAACACAGCTGCTATGGGCTCCGCCCCTGCCTATCACTATACAGCATACTGATGATGCTCACTCCCTACAGCCTTCTCATTGACTATCTCTCCATTATATGCTCAGCCAGCCCCTTTACAAAATTGCTGAGCATAAACTTTCTTGTGTGTTTACCTCCTTGCTTGCTGTTGCCTTGCCTTGTTCATGTTTTGAATTTTTGACCTTAGCTTCCAACTGGACTGCCGACTTCTCTGACCCATGTACCACAGCTACGGACGCGACTATTCTTCTCTCTCTACCCCTGGACTCTGGCACCGCATCAACGACTATCCGATCTCTCCTCTCCTTGACTACAACAAGTACCTAGACCACTCTGACCTCTCCTACCCAGACACGGCTACATGACTACCATTCTGTACTCCGGACGTGCCTGCTTGGTTGTTGGTCGGTGGCTATCTATATCCCCACCTCAGCCTCGCGGTCGCGCCTTGTTTGTGGTGAGCATTCGTGATACAGATAACTTCCACTTATATCATATATTGAGTTTCACCACAGGAGAGGGGAGGACACGTATAGAGGGAAAAGTAATAAATCAGCCCAGCTTATCCTGTGAGAGGCTATTTATCTTTGGGTACAATACATATACTATTGATCACCTGATCTGTACATTCTGCATTGTGCACTACTGTATAGAAGTTTCCCCAACCAGCTCTCTGGGGTCGGATATATATGGTTGTGACAAATATTGCAGATAGATGTTTACATTTCCTTTGCTGCTGATACTCCATTTCAGTCTGGAATCATAAGGACTGTGCAGAAAGGATTTCCGATCACTTTACAGCCCTGACACGGGTTGGCTGGTGATATTATTCATTATTAATTGAAGATATTATCTCTCTATGCTGTTCTATTATCTTCCCTTGTGAGTGTATTTCTTATGCTTCCACCACGTATTACGTTTTGTAAACTATGGAGCGTGCACTTCTGTTTTTTGTTTAATATAAAAATATAAGCCCTATGTGGTGTTTTTATGATTAATGCTCACAATACATGTTCCCTCTACAGGCATTTACTGTATTTTCAAAAATAACCTGTTAGTTTTATTTATTTTTGTTAGTCTCAGTTTTTGCTTTACTTTAATTATCTTACTGTATATTTTTTATTGTAGGTACAACGGTGTTAACCCGATCTAATTCAAAGGAATACTGTACGTATTTTATTCAGGGTCATTGTAGTATTTAATTTCCTCTCATATGTTGGGTGTTCAACTGCATTCACTTGAATTTTCTGCTTTTGTGATTTATAGCACAGAATTGTTATTTTTTTCCCTAAAGCTGTACATTGTTTGGGGCCATACTGTGACCCACACTTCCCCTGTAGCCTTTTATACAGAATGTGCTATCTCCTGTAGCAATGGTTCTCCTTATTCTGTATGTGATTCAGATTTTTTTTGTGCGCATTTTTGACTGTTCTTTTATGTACTTAGGGCACAGATAACCTCTTCTGGTGGGTTCAGCTCTTTTGCTTGGGCCTTTACAATTTTTGCTGCCGTACATATCTGGAGAATTGTATCGAAGGTTAGATATGGTTCATGGTGAAGTCTCTTTCTCTCTCAACATATTTTCTTTGATGCCACTAATGATTTGATTTCTCTGTCAATTCACCAAAAAGCCCAAGCCTGAGAGTGTTTTATTTATTCAGTCACATACGGTATTGTTCTATACTTTTACATCTCATTTTTCATGCATGTAATAAATGTGTATCTCTCAAACGTCTGATTGCTTTTTGGCGTACCATATTACTCAAATTTGATCGGTATCTCACTTAATTTCCTACTTATAAGTGATTTAAACTTAAATTTATTGTAAATATCCAGTACTTTCCCCCCCCCCACAACATTTAATCATATTGATGATTTCCTCAGCGCCCATAGTCATAATGTACAGTTCAAATCTCTGTCTGAATTTTTTCCAGCTCTCTGCAACATTGCCAAATAGCTGCAGGATGGATGGGAGTTGCAATACATCCATTATTCACAACAGCTTTGTTCTTCTGTTGAGAAGCACAGGGATCTCACGCTCTCTTGTTTAGCACTTCTTACAGCATGTAATTTATGGGTTCATAAAGCAGTAAAGCCTTTGAATAAGAAACACAGTAGCTTGTGGTGGCTTCAGGGAAGACCCCCTTAGCAAGGGACGCTTCCCTATTTTACTGTTTAATGTCAGGGACACCATGAAGACACCGCACGGTGATTGCGGCCTGCGGTCTGGGACCAGACCACCTCCGTTGTAAGAGACCTTGTATGGTGATATTATCCACGCTGGAATTCACCCCACGCAGAGGCAGATGCCATCACTGACAACGGCAACGTTGGAACAGGTGGATCCCCTTTGCTAAATCTGCAGTACCCAGGTGCTGGAGCCCCAGGCAGGTACCTCACCAAGTGCACAAACACTTCATGGGATAGAGCTATCTCCTACACTTTTGGGTGGGCCCTGACATTGGGAGAAAAGGACATCAGGGTATTGGTGCCAACCACCCTATGTACTTTGTGGGACACTCACTTGTGGTATCAGGTTGGGGAATTGTTATACTGTGTGGTACAGGGTACTGTGGTTTGTGTTCAGTAAAGGTTGTTGTTATGTACATGACTGTGTGTATTATTGTTATTGTTCCTGTAAGGGGCCTATCCCACCACATTGGGATCCCTTACAGATGGAGGCGCTGCACCGAGATGAACCAGAATCACCTCAGGCACCCAGTGGCGGAGGCTCAAGCCTCCTGGTTGCCAACAGGTAATAGCAGCATTGGTTGTTCCTTCCCTGGTACAGGGAAACAATGGCTACACAAGCAACAGCCATATTGTGGAGCAAAGCTTCTTACTGGTTGCATCACATGATATCACCCCCTGCTTCACTGCTAGGGATCCTCAGTAAATTAGTAACACTGTTTAATATAATGAACTATATATAAATTATACTATTTAATACAATATACAAATCTCCACAGTATTTAGTGAAGAGCATTAAAAAGATCTTAAATAATTAGTGGAATTGAGAGTTACATGAGCAGAAATCTGTGTTTAGGACATGCTGATAATAATAAATCAAGTGGAAATTCCAGGCAACTTAACTAAGGAAGAAGATATCTAATGTAGTAAAGTTATGCTAGGAAATATGGCAGAATCCCAGCTATAGTCAATTAGGGATTGCAAAGCCTTTCTCCATAATTAACAAGGACACTAATGCAACTTGCTGCCTTACCGTCCGTAAAGAACTACAGTAAGTAAACATGATTGTAATCCCCATTAGTACATTTCAAGATTGTTATTGTTAATAAATATCTCAGTGATAAAGAAGATAGAAAAGATGCACAAATCAAAATCTTAATTATCATATCTGTTAATTTAGTGAATTTTTATTAATTACTTTTAATGGATCTGATCATACAGTTCTCAAAAGTGGTTAAGAAACACTAGCCATACATAAAGGAAGAGCAACCACCCAAACACAAATTGCAGTTCTACTGTATTTTTGATATTGTTGGCTGTATTCTAAGGTTCAAATTAATTAACCAAATGGGGCATGTACTTATACTTTGCTCTTATTTTATTCCTGTAGAGTAATACCAAATAAAGAAAAGCAGACAGATCTTACTGTAACTTTTAGTATAGTTAGATTTTTTTAAGGAAGTCAATTAGATAGGTAAATTATTTGCAAAAGTTTTTTGGGGGGATGGTTATGTGGCATTGCACACACCTAATTGAAATATCCAGCAGATGCATGCAGTAAAAAGTATGCAGTGGGTGCAATTTCACATCAAACAGGGAAATATTACCTTTAGTAAATTACAACTAAAAAATGCAACAGACGTTTAATTCACGTGGTACTGTCAGTAAATACATTTAAATTAGAATTTCTAAGATAGATGGGCATTGTACTGTACAGTACATATATTGTCCTCATACGAGAAGACAAATTACAGTCTATTCAAGTAAATAGGCATTATTCTTCACCAGGATCCAAGTATTATATCCATAAATGAACACAGGCAGAATACACTGATTGAATACTTTCCTTTTGAGGCACAGTGGAATGTTTCCTTGCAAGATTGTCTTGTGTCTTCCAAATGAGCTCCATCCAATCTTCATTCTGCTATTGATTTCATTTAAAAATAAATTCCTTAATATTTGCTGTCCAAGGTACATATTGTCTTCGACTTTTTTTTTTTTTTTTTTATAACTTGTATTTTATTATACATAAATGCATGATATACATAAAAAAAAGACATCAGGTTTATATTTAGCATATCATATACAATAACAAAAGCATAATAAGCTCACGTAGTTTTTCGAGCCCTACTTAACCACGTGAGTGGGAATCGTCATGTATACTGTAAGGTACTGGGGTAAATAATAATAATAAATAAAAAATAAAAAAAATAAAAAAAAGGGGGGGGGGTGGGAGGAGGTAAAGGAGGGGATGGGGGGGAAGGGGAGAGGGAAGGGGTATCCAAGGATAAGATTACATCTGCCTCCGGGGAACACCGGGACGGCGTGAGGACTATATATCAACTAGTGAAGCCTTTCGGTAGAATAAATGATTGGGCGTAAGGAGTGTGAGGTTCTAGGTGTGGAGTTGGTTTTCATGCCCCCAAAGGAGAACGCATTTATTACTATTATAGCCAAATTGTGTTACGCTCTACCCCAGGGATGTCTGTTTGAGCAAGCCAGGGGGCCCAAACTTTTAGATAATTGACGCCAGTGTCGTTAACTAAGCTCGTTAACTTTTCCATCTGGCAGATAAACCAAATACGATTCCGAATCTTTGGGATAATTGGAATATCGGGGCGTTTCCATAGTGCTGCGATCTCGCACCGCGTAGCTAGAGCAAAATGTGCAATTAGTTTATTGTGTGATTTTGATAGGCCCTTTAGGGGTCTGTTCATGAGAAACAGCCACGGGTCTGGGGGAATAGTGAGATCGAATACTCTCTGGATCCAATTTCTGATCTTTTCCAATAGCGGGTATATCAGCGGGCAAGACCACAGCATATGTAACAGGTCAGCTGTTCCTCCACATTGTTTAGGGCACAATGGGGAGGACCCTGGTACAAACTTAGATAATTTGAGTGGGGTGAGGTACCATCTCATAAGAACTTTATATGCGTTCTCCTTCAGTGTGGTGCATATCGAACTTTTTGCGGCTCCTAGGAATATAGCATTCCATTCTTCGTCGTCCAGGGTCTCCTCTAGATCTCTTTCCCATTGGGTACGGAATGGAGGTGATTGGTGCTTTGAAAGTGCAGACTCGACTACCTCTCTGTATATCGTAGATATGAGTCCCTTAGTGTCGGTTTCTGCCCGACAGAGCTTTTCAAAATTCGTCAATGGGGGGTATGGGGCGAATTTATTATAGAATGATCTGAGCTGGAGGTATTTATGGAATTCAGAGTGGGGAATGTCTTTTTCTAGTCTGAGATGGTCAAAAGATTTAATTTTTAGATCATAGCCCTCCAGATCTTTGAGTCTAGCATAGCCTTTTTGTTTCCAAATTGAGTGATTATGACCAATAAGACCCGGTGCAAAGCTAGGATTATTCCAAATGGGTGACATCAGGGAACTTGTTGAGGTAAGTGAGTTTTTTAATCTTGATACTTCCCAAACAGATATGGAGTTAGCCATTGAGGTGAGCGGTAAAATAGTGTTTTTCCTTGATGTTTTAGGTAGCCAAATCAAATTGTTAAGCTCTAAAGGGGAGCAAGCCGCATTTTCGAGCTCTACCCATCTCTTTAATTTGGGGTCGGAATGCCATTGTATGACCTGGCTTAATTGAGCCGCTTTAAAATATGACAACAGGCAGGGTACCGCTAGGCCACCCGCTAAGATAGGTCTCTTCATAGTTAATTTATTTACTCTCGGTTTTTTACCTCCCCAGATAAAATTAGATATTCCAGACTGAAGTGAGAGTATGTCCTTCAGTTTGAGTGGCACAGGTAATGTCTGGAAGAGGTACAGGATACGGGGAAGTAGATTCATCTTAACGCTATGAATCCTTCCAATCCAAGAAATCTTCTTGGAAGACCATCTGATTAGGTCTTGTTTTAAAGTCCAGATCAGTTTGGGATAATTTGCTTTATAGATGCTTTTTGCATCTTTGGTGATATGGATCCCCAAGTATTTTATCGAGTTATTTTCCCAGTTAAAATTGAAATTTAGTTTCAGTAATTTCTCTGTATGTCTAGGGAGGTTGATATTCAGAGCTTCAGATTTGGATTGGTTAATCTTGAAACCTGAGACCCGTGATTGGGAGTAAACGTTTAACCCTGAGATATCCGGACTATCTCGGATTCGTGCCGCGAGGGGTTCGATACATAGGGCGAACAGGAGGGGAGATAAAGGGCATCCCTGTCTTGTGCCACTCTGGATTTGAAATGGGTCCGAGGGGAAGCCCTGATGTATGACCCTGGCAGTTGGGCCTGAGTATAGTGACATAATCTCTCTACTCACCCGGTTTCCGAAGCCAAATGCCGCGAGCGTCTCTTTTAAGTATGGCCAGTCTATCCTATCAAAGGCTTTTTCTGCATCCAGACTTAATAGCATGCTTTGTGTGTTATTTTTGTTAGCCAATTCCAACAG
This sequence comes from Ascaphus truei, assembly GCF_040206685.1. Lineage (NCBI taxonomy): Eukaryota > Metazoa > Chordata > Amphibia > Anura > Ascaphidae > Ascaphus > Ascaphus truei. The sequence continues at coordinate 78,230,404 of NC_134483.1, read as the reverse complement.
ATCAATAAATCGTCGGGTGTTATCCGCTGCCTGCCTCCCCTTAACAAAACCGACCTGATCTGGGTGTATTAGTCTGGGTAGGATAAGACTTAATCTATTGGCCAATAATTTAGCATATATTTTGATATCGGTGTTAATTAGAGATATTGGCCTATAGCTTTTACAATTTAGCGGATCCTTGCCAGGTTTATGTATAAGTGATATAGACGCTCGCAGCATGTCCCCAGGAATAGGGGCTCCTGCTAAGATAGCATTAAACATTTGGAGCAGCCTCGGATCCAGTGACTCGGAAAATTTCTTATAATAAAGCCCCGAAAAGCCATCAGGGCCTGGTGCCTTTGATGGCTTAAGCTCCTTGATGGCCTGCGACACTTCTTCCAATGTGAAGTCAGCGCCCATAGCTTCTCTGTCTAGCTCTGTCAATCTCTCTAGTTTTGAGCTGGCTAAGAAATCTCTCAGTGCGCTGCTCGTGTTTTTATTATGTGCCACCTTCTTACCGTCGTATAGGGATCCATAAAATGAACCGAATTCTTCTACTATTTTTTTAGGGTTGGCCGTATTTACACCCGATTTTAAGAGTATAGCTTGGATATTAAACTTAGATTGCCTATCTTTCAGTGCGCGAGCCAGCATCGTATCCGGCCTGTTAGCTTTTTCATAAAACTTCCTCTTAGACCAACATAGGGAGTTATCCGCCCGGGAAGTCAATAACATATTTAATTCAATTTTTGTATCTTTAAGTTCCTGTGTTCGAAAGTGGGTCAGGATTGATCTTGTGTCTCGATAAAAGGGAATGCAATTTGGATTGTAGCGTCCGAATTTTGGAGTCCCTCACTCGTTTTCTTTTGGCAGTGAGATTGATTACTATGCCCCTTATAGTTGCATTATGAGCCTCCCATAGAACCATATTGGACTCCACAGAGCCTGTGTTTATCTCAAAGAATTTAGTTATTTCTTGACCTATCGTTTCGCAAGTTTCGGGTATTTTAAGGATAGATTCATTGAGTTTCCAGTTTGCGCCTGGTCGATTGGCCTGAATATTGTTGCACCTGAGCTCAATTGGTGCATGGTCAGACCATGAAATATCATGAATCATTGTTTGAGTGACCTTAGGAACCAAGTGGCACGAAACAAAGAGATAATCGATTCTGCTGTATGAGGTATGTGGGTGGGAATAGAAAGTGTAGTCCCTTGTCGTAGGGTGGAGCTCCCTCCATATATCTACTAGCTGAGTATCTTTTAGGGCACGGTGTAGGGAGTTTTGAGCTTTTTTGTTATCGGAATCACCTCCACCCGATCTGTCTAGTGACGATTGCAGTGTGATATTCAAATCTCTTGCTAATATAATATATCCCTTAGCTACAGAGGCCAATAAGCGGAAGAATCTGTCAAAAAAGGACGCATCCTGTGTACAGGGGGCGTAGACGGAGGCCAATGTGATGGGCTGTTCATGTATGGTTCCTGTTAAAATGATATACCGACCCTCTACGTCTTTTTTGGTTGTCTGTGGCACGAATGGGATTGAGTTACTAAATAAGATGGCTACTCCTCGTTTTTTGACTGATGCTGATGCTGTGTAAAATTGGGAAAAGCCCTTATCCAGGAATTTAGGGGAGTTATTATTACTAAAGTGTGTTTCCTGTAGGAATAACACATCCGCTTGTTTTCTCTTGTAATCCGTAAAGGCAAGCTTTCTTTAGATTGGGCTATTAAAGCCCTTCACATTGTGAGAGATTAATGTTAACGCCATGCTTTACGGTGCAAGAAATGATATGTGTAGTGAGCTGTATACTTACTTGTGATATCATGTCTGAGGTTTCTTTCGGTTGTGTCCATGTCTATCCTGTCGGCTAGGTGTTCTGGGTGGGATCCATATGTCCTAGAGAGGGAGGGGTAGGGGAGAGGGTAGGGAAAGGTAGACGAAACAGGGGAAGCGACAAGCGGGCTAAAACGGAAAAGGGAAAATAATAATAAAAAGGAAGAAAATGTGAAAAGGGATGAACAAAAAAAAGGGCGTATCTCGGGAGCCCCCGAGAGTAGCCCTTGCGCCCAGAGTGTGGGTCGTCTGACTCCATCCTAAAGATGGGCCAGTCTCCTGTATTGGAGACATCCCACCCTGGGTCTTGGTATCGGTCCCTCAAATCTGGGGACCGAAAAAGGGGACACATGTGCGAGGGAGGGTACCTCCCCCGGCACTTTTTCTAAAAAAAGGAAATGCATATTTTGTAGACTGCGACAGCAAACGTGACAGTGACCATAACATAGTGCCACTGATAGCGACCAATACAAGTGATTCATAATTGCAACATAAACAGTGATATTAACATTAATAGTAATGGGAATAATTGATGGAATAACAGTGACCGTAGGCCGTAGAGCCTATATGTTTGTGTTCTTATCTAAAGTGAACAGCATCTAAACAACTTTTAATAAACTATCTTATCAGATTTGAAATAGGTATATATGTATCTGTATACTATCTGCATAAACATTCATGACAGATATGATAATTAAAATAAACAATGTATTTTAGCCGATTAGGTTGTTGTCAGCTATATGTGGTATAATGAAGCACTGGATTAAATATATTAACCTTATCAATAACTGAGTTGACCTATCTGAACTCAATAGCCTATGTACCAAAGCATATGTATACAAAACGTACGGTAATTGCAACACGTGAAAAGAGAATACCTGAAGTGTATTGCATATATCCCCTATATACCCTACCCTTGTAGATATATACCAACCCACCTGTACCGCATGAATGTGTTGGTGCTAGAATGTCTCTGATACTGATATGACAATTATGCCGTGCCATAAAATATCCTTTTATAGCCTATCTTTGCCACCCAAACCGACGCCAGGTGGGCATCATACCCTATAAACCCTGTCTAACAATAGATATAGATATATATATATATACACACAAAACATATTATGACAAGAATAATATAACAATATCTTATATAACATGTATTACCTATTTATATATTACAGGTGTCAGGTGTACTTTGTATTAGGGGTGTATGTATAGTAGGACTTAGACTGACCACATCTAATCTTATATAACCAGAAGTTGCTCTACTACATGGGACTGTATGGGTCTAACTCATTGTTTATGTTATTCTTATGCCTTGTGTCACTCTATGTGGGGCAGCGCTTATTAAGGGATTAATCTTTATTGATCATTGGGGATCTCATGGGGAACAGGGGCATGTTTGGTGAGATCAACGGGGGATGAACACACTCCCCTCAGCTGCTCCGGGTGAGTGGACCGAGATCCGAGAGTGGGGAGAGGGACCCGGTCGCCGAGCCTCCCCCTCCGCCTCTCCTGTCTTCTGGGGCAATGCCGAGGCTGTCTCCTGCTCTGGGATCGCGGTCACTCTGACGTCATCGATGTGCGGCCGAAGTCTCGAGTGAAGACGGCGCTTGCCGATGACATCACCACTCCTTCGCGCCAAAACCATTGAGGTTCCCGCTCTGCCCAGAGGAGGAGCGGGTCAAGATGGCTGCCGCTCAAAGTTAAAATGCGGATCCGATCCGGGTGAAAAATGGTAGCTGGCAGGAGGGGTATGTCGAGACGACAGCTGGCATTGAAGAGACAGCAGGTATAGACTGGGGTTCACTCCGGGAGATATGTAAGATTGTAGACTTGTATTGCGAGTGTTTATTTGGAGCCTGAAGCCTCAGGTGCTGCATGCTGTTTAGCGTGGGTGACCCCTGCTTTGTTCCATGAGGGAGTAGGGGGGTTGGCGGGTGGGGGGTGTGCTGTACTATGAATGGCTCCAGTGACACCGAGTTTGGCAAGGAAGCCCTCTCCGTCTTCTGGGTTTTTTAACGTATGAGCAACACCATTTTTAATTGAAAGGAGGGCACAGGGAAACAGCCATCTATATGAAAATCTATATCTATATATAAAAAGGATGTGACGTCATTGAAAGCTTGTCACATGGTACTAGAGCCAATCAGAGCGTGGGAACTCCACCCCTACTCTGATTGGCTGTAGTACGTCACATCCTTTTTCCCCCCAAGCCTCTGTCACATGGTACTTGAACCAATCAGAGTAGGGATGGAGTTGCCACGCTCTGATTGGCTACCATACCATGTGAGGCCAGCCATGTGTCTTTTCATGACGTCATCTTAAAGGCAATTGAAGCAAAGCCATTCTGATTGGCTGTGCTGTCATTGCCTTTAAGTGACATCATCATTTTTATTTTTATCGGCCAAAACACATGGTTTTCACGGCCCAATCAGGGCCGTGGGAACCATATGACGAAAATGTGACGTCATAGGCCTTTAAAAGCCTATGTCGTCTCATTTTGAAGCCAGACGCCGCGGAGGAAGGACCTCCGGGGTAGAAAGAAGACCAGGGCGTGGCCGCAGATGGAAAGAAGACCCCGCCCCGCCCAGAAGAAGATAGAAGAAAGAAGAATACAGATGAAGATAAAGATGGATTACAAATAGAAGACCCGTGGATTGATTTGGATTTTTAGTTTAATGTTTATTATTTTATGGTTTTTTATTTTATGGGTTCCTGTTCATGGATTGGTTCGTGAGTAAGCTGCGCAACGGGAGTCGGTGGGGGCAAGTAATGGTAAGTAAACTAAAGAAATGTATTTTATTTAACTTGTTAATTTTTTTAAAAGCTTTTTTAACATGTATATTTTTTTTTTTGTGGTATATCATTTCTTGCCACTATATGTATGTATGTATATATGTCTACAGAGATATATACATACAGGGTAAGAAATGATGTTGTTTTAAAAGCTTGATTTGATGTGTTTTAAATTAATTTGACTATGCAGCTATGCTTAAATGTGTGTTTAAAGTATTTTAAAATTAGATAGATGTCATTGTTGATATTGTACTGTATTGTGTGTTTGAGGGAGGTCAGGGCTAGCCTTGGTTTTAAAGTTTGTATTCCGGTTGGCTCTTTGTATATTTTTTCACATGCTGAATTGTTCTGCTCGAGGCGTGAATTAGTTAATTGTTTCATTGTTCGGGATGGACTGTGAATTGTTTAGGGATGTAAATAATGATTGCTAATTGATTTTTGTTTACTTGATTGGTTAAAATAGTTGACTTGTTTGGAAGTGTTTGTATTTTGCTTGCAATGATATTGTTCACATTCATTTGCAGAATGTATATGGTGCATAGATTTTATGCATCATAAATACAATGTAAATGCAATATATGGATTGGAATGTGAGGTTTTTCTTTGTCATTTGATGATTTAGATTGTAAGATCAATTAGGATTATTAAAGGAAATTCATTGTAATGTAATGTGTCTGTATGGAGAAGTGTTATTTATACGACAGTATGGTTTTGATAACCCTTCTACATTTATTTGTATATTGGTTCATCATGTGTGTGTGTATATATATATATATATATATATATATATATATATATATATATATATATATATATATATATATATACTGTATATATACTGTAGTTTCATGATGAAGCCACTGTACAAATTCATGGGTGAAACGTGGGTATCGGGCCAGTGTGGCTTAACCCCTTAATTACCTTTGCGGTTATTATCCGATAAGGTGTTTAAGGGGTTAATTGATATCTGAATGTAAATGCAATGTACTGGCTTTGTTTTGGCAATGTATTTTGTGGACAAGACAAGGATGTTGCTGGCGACGGACACTTCGTATTGATGAGGTCAGTAGCACTTTATTTATTTGAATATGCTAGTTAATGTTTTTAATGTTGGGCAATTAATCTATTATCCATATCTAGATAATAGTTATTTTGCACATTATTGTACTGTAGGTTTTTGGAGGGGGGGGCGGTGTATGTATTGAATGTATAGGCCAGGTTTATTTTTTTTACATTCAGGGTTTGTTCCGTGGTTCCACGTGGGACCTCTGGAGACCACCTGTGGTTTCTTCGGGTATCTCACAGGTACCAGGCTGGGGGTTCCACGGGTGACACATGCGGGGATGAAGCTGTGTGGTCCCACTTCTGTGGGGGCACCACCGACCCGTAGTCTGCGGGGATGAAGCTGTGTGGTCCCACTTCTGTGGGGGCACCACCGACCCGTAGGTGCGGGGATGATGATGTGTGGTCCCACTTCTGTGGGGGCACCGCGGACCCGTAGTGAGCACCCGTGAGTTCCCCAGACCCCCGTGGGAACCACCCAAGGCCCCACAGACACCTGTGGGTCTGACCTGGGGCTCCCAGACATCCTTGGGCCTACCGTGGGGACCCAATTGTGGCCCACGGTGACCAAAGGAGACCACCTGGGGGCCATGGTGCTGGCGGGATCCACCAGCAGGCCTCCAGAACCTGTTTGAAAAGGGCTGCTGGTACCCTGTAGGTCTGTCCAGGTGCCCCGCCAGCCCACCGGGGACTCGCGTGGGGCTGCGTTATGAACCCTGTTTGTAAAATAATAAATCATGTATTTATGGGGGGGGGCACAGGGGGTGGGTAATGTATTTAATAAATAGAATGATGTTTATTGTGGGTCACTGTTGTTTTTATTGTGGGTACTGGGGTGGGGGGGGGGTTTCCCCAACGGTATGTGGGGAGGCCTCCCTTGTGGGTACTGGGTGAGGGTGGTTAGGCCTCACGGGGGGGGGTAGTGTGGAAGGGTATGTAGGCATCCCGAGTGGTGGGTGAGGGTGGGTTAACCCCTTAATGACTGTAGCGGTTAATAACCGCTATGGTGATTAAGGGGTTAGGGGACATTACTTTGGATGTTTTAATTTTTGTGTCTGTTTTGCAGAAGCGGAGGGGCCATGGCCAGGATAGGGGGGGTAATGGTATGTGGGTAGGGGGTGAGGGTGGTTCGACCTCACAGTATGCACATCGGGTCCCACCCCCCTCCCCACATTTACATACACTGCACTCACAGCAATACAGGCAGGGAGATTTAACAGAACCATTAGGGGGAGGGGGCTTTATACAGATCACAGTCAAGGAGGTGGGGTTATAACCCACTCCCCCTCCCCACATTTACATAAACTGCACTCACAGCAACACAGGCAGAGAGATTTAACAGAAACATTAGGGGGGAGGGGGCTTTAAACAGATTACACTCAAGGCAGAGAGATTTAACAGAAACATTAGGGGGGGGGGCTTTACACAGATTACACTCAAGGCAGGGAGATACAGGGGATGTACTGTACTGTATGTTGTTTATTGCAATGCTTCAATGTGTGAACAGTATAATGTTTTTTACAATTAGATAGATGTAATCCTTGGTATTGTAAGGGTTAGCTTTGGTTTTAAATTGTGTTTTCTGGTTGGTACTTATATATTGATTTTTGTTTACTTGATTGGTTAAAATAGTTGACTTGTTTGGAGTTATCTGTATTTTGCTTTCAATGATATTGTTCACATTCATTTGCAGAATGTATATGGTGCATAGATTTTATGCATCATAAATACAATGTAAATGCAATGTATGGATTGGAATGTGAGGTTTTTCTTTGTCATTTGATGATTTAGATTGTAAGATCAGTTAGGATTATTAAAGGAAATTCATTGTAATGTAGTGTGTCTGTATGGAGAAGTGTTATTTGTAGTACAGTATGATTTTGATAACCCTTCTACATTTATTTGTATATTGGTTCATCATATACGGCCTATATACTGTGTATATATATATATATATATATATATATATATATATATATATATATATATATATATATATATATATATATATGTATATATATATATATATATATATATACAGTAGAGGCAACGATTATTCTTACACTTGCCTTAAACTAGCCGGGTTACATTCAGGGTATGTGCTGGGTATGTTCTGGGCTAGTTTGAGGCATGTTTAAGGCATTTCTGCATTGACTAACGACCCATAGGATTAACACAGCAGGGATCCCTGGCAGTCCAATTCAGTTTGAATGGGACTGCCAGGGACCCACGCTGTTAATATGATAGGCCATTAATCAATGCAGAAATGCTGGGGCTAGTTTAAGGAAAGTTTAAGGCATATATTCAGAATGTACCTGGGTGTACCTGGGTCTTTTGGGGAATTGCCACTGGTTTTTGTTAGAATAATCGCTGCCTCTACTGTATATATATATATATATATATATATATATATATATATATATAGAGAAAAAGAGAGAGAGCGCACGCCCCATAGCATAATACTGCATAAAATTTATTAAAACAGGAAAAGGAGGTGGGGGGTGGGGGGGGGGGGCTAGGAATCGCACTTACAAAATGCAAATAGTTAAAAAGCAGTTTGTGAATATATCACCACCATCCGGTTCTGGATACTGGAACACGTCTCCGTGGACTCCTTCAGGGCTGCCAGACACGATCACCAGGAACCAGATGTATAAGGCTCCGTTTGCTGTCTGTGTGTAGTCCAAACTCCAGCTCTCACTTCCAATGGCCACCGATTGTATTCCCGCGCTTGGTGTAGGCTTCTGCACGTGCGCGGCGTCGTCGTGATGACGTAATCGCGCTCTCAGTACCCTAACGCGTTTCGTCACCTGACCGGTAACTTTCTCAAAGGGCTGATCATTTTTGTTTTTTGTTTTTTGTTTTATATATATATATATGTATATATATATATGTATAGGGATTGTTATTATATATATATACTGTAGATATATATACAGTATATATACTGTATATATATACATATATTTATTTATATTCATGTATTTATTTATTTATTTATTTAGATTTATTTATTAATTGTGGGGCTGCTGTGCGTGAATTTTTTTTATTGTGGGTAGTGGGGGTGGGTGAAGGGGGTATTTGGCCCTTGGTGTGAGTTTAGGACTTGCGGGGGGGTTGTGGGTGCACTTAACCCCTTCATGACCGTAGCAGTTAATACCGCTACGGTCGTGAAGGGGTTAAGTGCACCCGCTACCCCCTGCAAGCCCTAAACAACCACCATTGGGGCTAATACCCCCTTCACACACCCCCACTACCCACAATAAAAAAAATTCACACACAGCAGCAGCACAATTAATAAATAAATCTAAATAAATAAAGGAATAGAAATAAATACATTTAAAATACATTTTTATTCATAGTGTAGATGTGCAGGGGGTCTCCGGAGCTGAACCGCTTTGGTTTTAGGTCTGGGGACCCCCTGCTCCCCGAGATACAGGCCCCTTTAGGGGGAGGGGGTTTTACATAGATTAGTCAAGGCAGGGAAATTTAACACACACAATAGGGGGAGGGGGTCTTACACAGGTTACAGTCAAGGCAGAGAGGTTTAATACACACATTAAAAATATGTATTTAATGTATTTATTGTTTATTCTGCTTTAACACTTCATTGCCTTAGCGGCTATCAGCTATGGTAATGAAACAAACAGCATTTCTGTATTTTTAATAATATTGTGCAGGAGCAGGGGGTCCCCTGAGCATTTCTGGCTCAGGGAACCCCCTGCTCACTGTACAATATTATTAAAAATACAGAAATACTGCTACATTACCATAGCACATAGCCGCAAAGGTAAAGAACGATTCTTTATTGATGTGTGTGTTTTATTTATACTGTAGATGTGCAGAGGGTCTCCGGAGCTGAACCGCTGTGGTTTTAGGTCCGGGGACCCCCTGCCCCCGAGATACAGGCCCCTTTAGGGGGTGCCGGTATCCGTCTGCTTGGTTTACAGGCCGCGGTCACGTGATCGGGACCTTTAAATGCAGAGGGATACCGGCACCTCATAAACGGGTCTGTATCTCGGGGAGCAGGGTGTCCCCGGACCTGAAACCAACGCGGTTCAGCTCCGGAGACCCCCTGCACATCTACACTATGAATAAAAATGTATTTTAAATGTATTTATTTATTTTCATTTATTTATTTATTTATTTAGATTTATTTATTTACTTTTTGTGCTGCTGCTGTGTGTGAGTTTTTTTTATTGTGGGTAGCGGGGGTGGGTGAAGGTGGCATTAGCCCCAATGGTGGTTGTTTAGGGTTTGCGGGGGGGTAGCGGTAGGGGTTAACCCCTTCATGACCGTAGCGGTATTAACTGCTACGGTCGTGAAGGGGTTAAGTGCACCCGCGACCCCCCCGCAAGTCCTAAACTCACACCAAGGGCCAAATACCCCCTTCACCCACCCCCGCTACCTACAATAAAGCAGGCATGGTGGGTTAACCCCTTCATTGCCTTAGCGGCTATCAGCTATGGTAATGAAGCAGCATTTCTGTATTTTTAATAATAATGTGCAGGAGCAGGGGGTCCCCTGAGCTTTGATTTGTGGCTCAGGGAACCCCCTGCTCACTGTACAATATTATTAAAAATACAGTCATGCTGCTTCGTTACCATAGCACATAGCCGCTAAGGTAAGGAACGAGTGTTTATTTATATATGTGTTTTATTTATACTGTACATGTGCAGAGGGTCTCCAGAGCAGAAACGTTTTTGTTTTAGGTCTGGGGACCCCCTGCTCCCCGAGATACAGGCCCCTTTAGGGAGTGCCGGTATCCCTCTGCTTTGTTTACATGCCGCGGTCACGTGATCGGGACCTTTAAATGCAGAGGGATACCGGCACCTCATAAAGGGGCCTGTATCTCGGGAAGCAGGGGGTCCCCGGACCTGAAACCAACGCGGTTCAGCTCCGGAGACCCCCTGCACATGTACACTATGAATAAAAATGTATTTTAAATAATTTTTAATGTGCCGATGTTTGCGCAGAGAGAGCAGCGGTTCACTCTCTGCTGCAAACACATTTAGCCAGGGGACGGCCTATAGTATCATTGATGTGCATATACAGTACTGTATGTGTATGTTAGGGGTTATAGGGGTTGTTGTTATACAGTATATACAGGGAATAGTTCCGTGGGCGCCTATAAAATTTTAACACTATAAAGGATATACGAAAACCAAGCCTGTTGGTTGTGAAGATTGTTGATCCTCACGGTGGGCTTGAAAACAAAGAGAAAGCACAACACATAGCGTAATACTGTTGAAACATTAAACAAACAACATATAAGACAACATATAACAGCTGAATACTGAAATGGTATTTTTAGGACAATAAAATCATTTAATAACAATTAATATTTACTATAATGCACAATTTGCATGGACACATAGATTTAAGCAATTAAAAATCTGAATAGGTGGTTCAACTGCTCCGTAGCACCAATGTTGATGATAGCAATGCCTACTCACCAGATGGAATAGGTTTGCAGGCAGTGGATATTTTAGAGAGTATCCCCTCTCATCTGTGTGCTGCTCTCTGCTTAGCTGGCTTCTCTGTCGGCTCGTGGGTGCAGCTCATCAGCAGGGACTCCTGCAGCTCCAGGAAGCACGTCTGAGCAGATGGAACTCAGCTGCAGCTGATTCAGCACAATGTCAGCCACGGACCACCGTGAGCTAGTCTATCTGCTGCTCACTGCTAGCTGGCGTCTCTATCCGCTTGTGGACGCAACTTGTCAGCAGGTACTCCTGCAGGGCGCCAAGCAGGGCGCTTGAATAATGGAAAACCGCAACAGCTGGTTCAACTCGTCGGCGGCTATAAGAGATGGTTAGCTGGCAGCTCACGTTGATTCACCGATGTACGGGGGTACTACACCAATGTGTGCGGGGCTTGAACCTCCACCCTACGCGTTTCAAGAGCGATCTGCTCTCTTCCTCAGGGGTATATGCTTGGCGCCCTGCAGGAGTACCTGCTGACAAGTTGCGTCCACAAGCGGATAGAGACGCCAGCTAGCAGTGAGCAGCAGATAGACTAGCTCACGGTGGTCCGTGGCTGACATCGTGCTGAATCAGCTGCAGCTGAGTTCCATCTGCTCAGACGTGCTTCCTGGAGCTGCAGGAGTCCCTGCTGATGAGCTGCACCCACGAGCCGACAGAGAAGCCAGCTAAGCAGAGAGCAGCACACAGATGAGAGGGGATACTCTCTAAAATATCCACTGCCTGCAAACCTATTCCATCTGGTGAGTAGGCATTGCTATCATCAACATTGGTGCTACGGAGCAGTTGAACCACCTATTCAGATTTTTAATTGCTTAAATCTATGTGTCCATGCAAATTGTGCATTATAGTAAATATTAATTGTTATTAAATGATTTTATTGTCCTAAAAATACCATTTCAGTATTCAGCTGTTATATGTTGTCTTATATGTTGTTTGTTTAATGTTTCAACAGTATTACGCTATGTGTTGTGCTTTCTCTTTGTTTTCAAGCCCACCGTGAGGATCAACAATCTTCACAACCAACAGGCTTGGTTTTCGTATATCCTTTATAGTGGTAAAATTTTATAGGCGCCCACGGAACTATTCCCTGTCCATACTGTTTTCCTGACCAGGGGGTCAGGCTTTGTGTCCTAGGCAGCCCCTTATGTATAGTTTTAATTAATATATAAGGTAATAGTTACTACACCACACACATTGCGGTTAGCGCTACCTGTTTTGTTGTTTATGTTATACAGTATATACTGTATATATACAGTATATACTGCATTACAATTCATGAATTTCTCGGCTTCAAAGACAACAGCTCGCAAACGCCCCCATGCGTTTTTACACGGCATTTCAGTATTGCAGCCAGCGGGAATAAAATGCTTAAATCACGGGCGCGATATAACGCAATACACCCCGGGAGAAAACGTTACTAAACCGCACATCACCGGGATATTCCGAAATTTGCGGAACTAGCCAACTTCGAATAAAGTTGGTCGCCACTGTAGAGTTGACACAGTTGCTGGACATCACTTTGGTCTTGCTGAGATTCATATGGAGGCCCACATTCTCACTTGCTTCGTTGAGTTCTCTGACTTGTTGCTGGATGTCTTTTGGACTTGTGAAAATAACAATGTTATCTGCAAATCATAGGTGACTCAAGTATTCACAGTTGATTTTGATTCCCCATTTGAGGTGTGATCAGGTTTGTTCACAGGTATCTTCCCACATGTAGCATAAAGGTGGGTTTTAGGAGGTATTTCAGTCACTGTGTATTTTTATTTTTTTATTTTTCTCTTTCCATCCCTTTGAGAAAATGTTATCCCTTAAAGGTTTTGTAAACTTGATCTCAGGAATCAATTTTGGTATACTAGTAGTGGCAGCTGATTTAATGCTGAAAGGTGAGCTTATCAACAATCTCACACTTTTAAAAGTAGCGACACTGTGAAATAAGAAACATCTGGTAAGGCTTTAAGGAAATGGCAGAAGATAGTGCAGGCCGTGATGATTCTGAGGTCAATTCAGCTGCCAAATTCAACCCCAATTAGGTTGCCTACACACACTACACAGATGCACACACACAAGATACATGCACCATACACACATGCACACACACACCCTATACTACAAGTAAGCTCCAAACACAATATAATCACATGCTACATACATATGTACACACGCATGCAGATCAGATACACACCAGATGCACGCAGCATGCATCAATAAACACACTACACTAGATATGTGTAACGCTCGGCCTGCCCGCAAACCAGACGAGACCCCAGGACTGAGGTGGAAATGGAAAATACCACACACCTAACAGTAAACGGGGGCACGGCCGGAGTGTGGAAGTTGCGTAGATGGTCCGGGTAACAACAATATAAAGTGTACCATAATTGCCAACTCCAGCGATGGTAGGTATAGTCCGTAAGCCAGTGGTCGTGGAATGGAGAAAGCAACGTAGTTTAGTGTCCGTAAGCCTGGGTCGTGGAGTGGAGAGAGCAGCAAAGTAGATTGTCCGTAAGCCATGTCCAAGGGATATAGAAGTCTGCAAGGTAAAGAGTCAAACGCCAAGTCCAACGGTACCAGAAAGCAGCATAATCCAAGTCCAAAGCCAAAGGTCAATATCCAGGGAGGTCAGCAGAATATCCAGGGACAGGAACAGGGACTGAAAGACAAAAGGGGCCAGGCAACAGCAGACAGCACCAAGGTACAGAAGCTATATAGAGCAAGGAGGTAATGGTGAGGGGAGACAATATAGGGGGTTGGGACCTATCAGAGGAAGGGGAGGAACGGAGGAGTGGTCTGGGGAAAGACCTGATAGGAGGGAAGTGTTTGGGAAGCTGGGGCCTATCGGAACAAAGGGAGGAATGGAGGAGCGGCCCGGGGAAGGACCTGATAGGAGAAAGGTGTCTGGGTAGCTGGGGCTTGTCACAGCAAGGGGAGGAGCAGAGGAGTGGCCCGGGAGCCTGATGGGAGAGAAGGGCCTGGGGGGAGGCAAAGAGACAGGGAAGTGCGTGGAGTGTGCGCTGCGTCATCGGGGGCGGAGTCAGATGCACGGCGCCAGAAAATGGCAGCCTGGGTCCGTGCGCGCCCGTAGGGGTGACGCGCGCGACCCGGAAGTGTGGGGGCAGCAGGAGAGGGAGCCGCAAAGAGCGAGGTACGCCGCCGGGGAGCCTGTGCGGCATGTAAGAGAGGTAAGGAGGCGCTGGCAGCGGGTATACCCGCAGCGCGGATCCTTATAATATGTCCCAATCACACACATCACACATGCCCTGTGCACCACACATTGGGCCGGATACATGAAACTCTGTTCAAGTGGAGTAAATATCTCACCAGCAATTTTTTTTACGAGCGTTATTACTGCAATGTTAAATTGGTATACATCACAATTTCAGGATTAATTTTGTCGGTGTGATATTTGGCCCAAATCCCGACCATTAATACTGTGTTAATGATCTCCCATCGCAATCATAATTCTATCACAGGCTTTCGCAATAATTATTATTACAGAAGTCTATGATAGAAATAACATTAACCCATTTGATGCATTGGTAACTAAAGTATACCACAGGCACCAAAGGGGTTAATATATATTTTTTAATGAACTACCTACCCCTGTTGCCCACCTTAGTTTCCATGCAATGCCTTACTAACCGCTAATGTAACCAAAGGGTTAACCACTACTGCCATCCCTCTGGGAGGTTTAATCTGCCTCCCATTGGCAATTGACTCCTATTCCCAAAACAAACATACACCCCCCCCCCCCCCCAGACTTATGCCCAATATTCCTTTTAGTCAAATGTGGCTAATAGTGGTCTTGCACTTGAAGAAAGGTCCAGGCAGGACTTGAAACATTGTCTCTGCTTCTGCTGTTATGAAAAGAACCACAATATGTTTGTACTGTAAGTAGTGTACTACTTTTGCTTGAAGATATCTGCCTACTGCTTTTTAATAGTGGTTTTGGCATTAACAAAAAAAATATACACGTTTAAAAAATAATAATATTCACATTAAAAATAAATTTTAAACGTAAAACCATTGATTGTCACTTTGGATGGCTAGGTAATCTCAATGCGGAGCATATATAGCCCCATTGGCAATAAATGATAACTTGTAATACAACAAAATACATGAACTATAGTCTATAGTAAAAAAAAAAACATTATCAAACCACCCCCCCATTACATTAGTGGCTAACCGCTAAGGTAATGAAGCGGTTAAACCCTCCTGCCAGCCACCCGCTGGAGGCCTAACCACCCACCCCGACGTAAATACCCATATCACCCACTCCCTTACCTAAAAAATCCCCCCCTCCACGTAATGTGCTATAGTCCAATTAGGCATATCTGCCTAATAGGACGTTTGCCCTTTTTATTTCACATGAAATGCATGTAACATAAGTCTGTGAGTGACATTACCTGTCAGAAGGGTTAAAAAACAACAAATGAAACATACATTATTTTTCTACTACATTTCCATAATGCTATATACAGTATTACTGTACGTTTCTGTACATGTTATGTAACATAAGTAAATTTTACTAGAAATTAAATATAGATATACAACAAAAGGCAAGAAAGCCCCAATGCTACATCTAATATGACAAATTATTTAGTACATTACTATATATTTTATCTATATTCTTTCATCATAAGTATAGATCATTTAGTTCAATCCTTTAGCCAAAACATTTTAAGCCTGCAACCACATCAATACACGTATGTATTTCTTCCACTGCATACAGAGAAGACGAAACAAAACAACACTGCAGTCAATAGCATGGGGGGGGGGGGGTGCGTGACATGTATGCGTACCTAACATTTAATAAGTAATATATGTGTGATTTATGAGCTACAATGCAGTTAAAACCAGAAGTGCCCATATAACTTTAGTGAAAACAATCTAAAGAAGTATTGTCGTGGACCTACTGTACTGTATACTTGATTATAGCAATTTCTGCCGCATTAATAACATTGATGTGGGAACATTATATTACAATCCTTATAAAGGGAATTGTTTTAAGATTTTGAATAACATTATTTGCATCACAAAAAATTTAATGTATTCATTGAAATGCCCGTGTATGTACTGTAGGCCAAACAGCACTGATGTTGAAAACTCTTTTTATCTAGCATAGGTCGCCGATTAAATTGGGTAACCACTGACACAATTGGTTCAATATTATAAAGAATTGCAACATACATTTTCTCAGATTCGGTGTATGGGGATTGAGAGAATTTTACCTGGTCAAAGGAGTGGTAATTTAGTGAAGAGGATACATCAAAGAGAAGCATTTTGGATCTTGTCTTTGAACACACAACAATGATGAGAATCCCTATTAAATGTTTGGGACATTTAAAATGATGTATGTAAATAGGGGTTGAATTACAGGTGTATTTTATATTTTTCCCATTTTCTGATATGAGGAATATGTTTTATTTTTACTTCAGTGAATTTTGGTTCAAGATCCCCAGGCACATTTGTCCTTTTGTGCCCCCTGTCCATGGAACTGTCTGAAATTTTCACCACTCTGGGACATGGAGTTACATTTGGACTATGTGATTGTCTGGGTAAATAAAAATTTGGAACGTACATTGGGTGATCCTTTTCTAAATAAATAAAAACAAAGATGTTCTGTTTTGCACATTGATGTTTTGATGATTAGATAGTTGTGTATATTTATATTTATGGATATCTGTCTTTTTAACACATGAGAACATTTGCTTATACTTCAAAAGGCTTGTCTTCGGTTTAATATAGCTTGTCCAGGGTAGGAAGGGAGCGACGATATCAGGGATACACCGAAAAAATAAAAAACATATAATAGTGCAATATAAAAAATAAAAAACATATAATAGTGCAATAATGCAAAATATATATGTTTTTAATTTTTTCGGTGTATCCCTGATATCGTCGCTCCCTTCCTATTCTGGACAAGCTATCTCGTAAAGGAATCTATACATATTCCTGGAAGGTTGAGAAATTTATTAGAGATCACCCTTTTCACTTATTTAAAGTATACTGCACTTTATTCACTTATTTGGTGTGTTAGCGCCGTTCACAAATCACATTGTGGGGGTTATGCACAAAGCAGTGATAAGTGTTTTTAAGTGAGATAAATGATTTATGGTGCAATTTATGGAGCAAATTTTTAGCAATGACTGTGTTTTGATGATAAAAAGCCTTTTAAGCGCTATACTGTAGTGTTATCACTGCTTTGTGAATCACGCTGCACGCAATATTGAGAAATAAAGGCATTTATCTCACTTAAAAACACTTATCACTGCTTTGTGCATAACCCCCTAAGTTAACTTGTTTTCGGTTTAATATACACATATCTTTAGTGGGCACATTGTATATTTTTTACACTTACAGTATACATATACACTTACCGGATACATCAAACTCCTGTAACCAGGTCCCCCTCTTACCTCCAGGCTGTGTGAGGGGGACGGATGTGTGGTTGCTGCAGGGAGATTGTAAGCCAGCGGCGGCTATTATACCCATAGATCCGCTGGGAACTACAAGTCCCAGCAGCCTCAGAGACTGCAGTTCACATGTTGCCAGGCAGTCAATAGGGCTGCTGCATTTATAACAGATAGAACAGTGATAATAATTAGGACAGTTAGGGCAGTTGGTCTTTTGGGAGCAGGGTACAGAAGAGGGACATAGGATCCCAGGTGCCACTAGCCCTGGACTAGGCCAGCTTTCCCCTGCAAGCACCAGTTAGTCCCTGACTCACAGTAGGCACCTGCAGCTGTATAGGGAAGCCATAGTGATGGACCCTTTTTCCTGTGTTGTGCAGTATCAGCTACACAGTGTCTACGCCACAAAGTGATGCGTAACTTGTGGTCATACCACCTATGTTCAGAGACTGTCTATGGTGGGACGCACCTGCTGAAGACCACCCCATGTGGAGGCGGAAGGCATCGTTGGAGCAGACTGCCTATTGACTGTTGTTCAGCTACACCCAGGGGCTGGAGCGCTGGGAAGGTATCCTATAAGTGCACCAACATTCAAGTGGGCAGCGCTGTCTCACACTTGGGGGTGGGAAAGGCCATTGGGGTCTGGACACTTGGACACTGGTGCCCCTGCACCCCAAGTACTGTGGGGATATTCCGTGGGTTGGTATACATATATGTCTATTGCTGTTCCTATTGATGTCTTTGTTTATTACCTCCCAGTAAATACTGTTTCCCATACCCTGTGTGTGTATTACTGGGCATATTGTCTTGGGAGGGGTTATCCTACTATGTGAGGATCCTTCTCAGGTGGAGGCGCTGTTTAGTAGATATACATAGACCCCAGGCTCACCAGTGGCGGAGGATCAGGCCTCCTGTTTGTCACACAGGTATAGCAGCACACATAGTCGCCCTGACACAGGGGGAAAGGGGGCTACATTTGGAGGCACTGCTGAGATCCAGACCTGGGGTGCCCTATTTAAATGTAAGATATTCTCATCCAGAGGGAAAATATCCTTATCCTCAAGCCACAGTGTTCACAAGGGGGCCCTAAGATGCCAAGTGCTGCCCAGCCACGTGGTGGCCATCAGCCAGGTTCCGGCATCCCTACCCTTGCCTGACCTGCGTGCCACCCTGAGACAGAAACCGGGGTGGGGGATTTGGGTAGTTGAGCCGGAGAAGAGTGGATAGGCCCGGGGTGAGGTGATGGTAGTGGTTAACCCCTTTATTACCATATTTGTCACTAAAACACTGCATCGCAAATGCTTTAGTAACCACAAAGATGGCTAAGGGGGATAGGTTGTTTAGTTGTATATTGATATTAACCCCTTTGAAGCCCCTTGTAGTCAGCTAGTTATAAAAACACATGACTATAGCAGTTGACCACTTTGGCTTCTAAGGGGTTAAAATGTACTGTAATTTCTTAAAATTACTATTTAATCCAATTTTCCATGCTGGTTTAGTTTATCTTGCCTATGTATATGGCCAATTTATTGTTCATTATATTCATACTGTAGGAAAGATAGGGTTTATGCCAGCCTGGAATAGGTGATAGCATTGTGTTATTTCTAGCCTTAATCCCATTCCAATAAATATCAGAACTTATATATGGTACGATAATACCAAAAATGCTGTATTCTGACTATTTTTTACCGGAACTGATATTTTTAATGCGTCTGATGTATAGTGTGATATTTTGGACAGTACAATATTGATGTATTGCACTATACTTTTTTTGGCGCCAATACTGCATTTTTAGGTTACCACAGTTTGATTTTTCCGGCACAAAGAATCTAGGGACTATATATGGGTCACTATGGATGTGACTTTATTTTATACTATTATTGGTCATGATTTCGGAATTACTTATTTTCAATATTTTTTTTTTACTCAGGTCTTTCCATTACACAAAGCATAGATCAATTGGATTCAATACATTGTATTCACACACAATTATTTTCTTTTTGATTCTTAATATTTTTTTACAAATACAGGGTAAAGCAATGGGGTCATCTTTTGCCCCCGCCTATGCAAACTTGTTTATATGACGTTGGGAATCCATACAGATGGGGACACTAATATATATTGAGAACCCATTAAATTTTACAAAAGGTTTATTGATGACCTGTTATTCATCTTGATATCAATACATTACTACGTTTTTTAGATGCACTTAATATTAATACATGGAATTAAAATTGTATGTATAAGTACTGTACAATATACACTACACAATTACTTGGAACTTATATGGGGAAATTCAATCAGATATTTATCGAAAAAGAACTCTTGCATTATTAGAGGGTATTCCCAGGGGTCAATGTCTCAGACTCAGGCATAATGTTTCTAATGGCCAGTGTTTTATAGATCAATGAAGTGAAAAAAAGGGGAGCGTCAAGAGATTAAATGACAATCCAGTGCAATAGAAAAAGTGCAAAGTAAAGATCTCTTCAGCAAGAGAATAGATCACTAGAGCAGCAGAAATATCACCAGGGATTTATCTTAATGTCTTATTTTACAAAGGGAATACAACAGTATGGACATGGATCAGGCTTTTGGGAGTGTGTATCAAACAGATAAGTCATCTCTACTTAAGCATTTTAATCAAACTAATTATGACAGCAATAGATCTTCTTATAATCACCCCACTATTTAGTTATAAAGGGATTGAAAAAAATGTGAGTACTCCATTATTTATAATTAAAGTAAATATAGCAGACAGGCTAACCAAATACAGATCATTATATAAAATAAATGAAATATATTTGCTTTAGACCAAGATCTAAAGACTAAAATTTAATTGGAACCTAAATTAGTTTTATCAAGTCTATATATTAGTCCCAACATATAATCACCTGTTGCATTGAGATAGCAATGACATGTGTGTTTGCTTTAATTCAGAGGCTTAAAACATGTAACATACTGTAAAAGGGCTTACTTTCAGCATAGTATAAAACTGGGTGGATGAACAGAGATCTCTGTACCTTCCAGGGTTTCAGTAAGTTTACATGGTAGATTTGTTTACCCTTCCTGGCCCCTGGTTGAGAGATTTTCCTAATTCATCTCTCACATGTGGGGAATTATAGTATTCATCGCATGAATTAGTACTTCAAACGTACCCTGCCATTTCATTCTTACAACTACCTTCATATCAGCATTTTGGTTGGTTCTCTCTTGATTGAAAAACAGAACCAACGCAAAATTATCATGTAATAATGATGTTAGTAAATATATGAAAATGTAAATAAAAAATGCACATAATAAAAACACATGAACAATAAGGGCCTTATTCAGAGAGGGTTGATAAAAAAAATCGCCAGGGAATTTAAAATGACGTTTTTTTGGGTGTTGCTATCACGGTATTCAGAAAGGCTCGATTACCAGTGATAGCAAAATTCCCAAAACGGGCGAGTTACTGCCAGCGAGAGCATCGAGCTTCTGAAAAGGCCTGAACCAGCGATTCATTTCTGCTGCAGAGAGAGCTGCTCTGAGAGAGCCGCCTCTCCCAGCTAAAATGTCACCCAAAAATTATTTATTTAAATATACATTTCTTTAATAGTGTAGAGGCGCAGGGGGTCTCCGGAGCTGAACCACGTTGGTTTTATGTCCGGGGACCCCCTGCTTCCCGAGATACAGGCACCTTTATGGTGTGCCGGTATCTCCTGTGCATGGAAATGTCCCGGTCACGTGACGCGGGACATTTCAATGCAGAGGGATACCGGCACCCCATAAAGCTGCCTGTATCTCGGGAAGCAGGGGGTCCCTGGACATAAAACCAATGTGGTTCAGCTCTGGAGACCCCCTGCACATCTACAGTATTAAAGA
The DNA here is from genome assembly GCF_040206685.1 of Ascaphus truei. Lineage (NCBI taxonomy): Eukaryota > Metazoa > Chordata > Amphibia > Anura > Ascaphidae > Ascaphus > Ascaphus truei. The sequence goes on along the minus strand of NC_134483.1, from coordinate 78,208,967 downwards.
AATATATATCAATAAATATTTCAATAAACATCAATACACGCCCCCCCCCCCCCCCCAAACCCATACAGTACAGTAATGGGCAAAATAACTATTATCCAGTTATGGATAATAGATTATTTGCCCATTATTAATCACTGCATTAGCATACAAAAATAAAGTAAATAAATACAGTTATACTTACCACAACAGCATGTCCCTCTGTCCTCCGTAGCAAGAAAGCATATATACATAATAAAGACATTCTAATGGCTCCTAACCCCTTAATCACCTTAGCGGTTACTAACCCTTTAGTCATTAAGGGGTTAACCCACCCTGACCCGATACCAACCCGGGAGGCCTAAGCACCCACCCTGACTGACTATACCCACCCTATACCTATTGAGTAGTATAGTGGTACATCATACCCATATAATAATAATATGGGCATGATAAGCCTCTATAGCACTCAATGGGCACCCTAATTACAATACATTAATACACAAGACACACAATAATAAAACCTAACTAAATTCCAAAAAAACACACTTCACTAAATAAAAACAGTAGCCAGCTAAACCAATCAATAGAAGCAATTATAACATCAACAATGAATTAATTAAACCATTACCCAATCAAACCAATTAATTCCTAAACCAACTCAAAATGAATAGTAACACTAACCAATCCAAATAATGAATTACTCCAACATTAATGAATGTAACCATTAAACGACAAATAAATAAATTAAAACAATCTCTGAAGTAACCATAAAACATATTAGCTAACATAATATAACATTAAGTACAAGCGAACACCAATCGCAAACCTTTTATTACATTAAGCATGAACAAACAAACAATCACATCCACATAATAAACTGCAATGAAAAAAAGCAACAGCAATAACAAGCGAGAAATGCCCCCCAAATATTGTCATAATAATGTATTAATCTGTACCCTCAAGAGGTACAGATTAATATATTATCAGTCAATGTGCCTCCCCCAAAAAATAAAAAGACACATCCAAAGATTAAACCTGTAAAAAGAGACATTTACAAACATTGAATATATTACTTACCATTAGAAGCGGTGGCCCTCCGACTCCCGGGGTAACAGGAAGCTCACGTACCTTGGAGGCCTCCAAGAGCATCCGATGCCATCCGCCATGAAGATCCGGCTCAGGTACCCCAATCTTCTTTTTTCTTTCTTCAATCACCTTCTTCTATCTTCATCTGTAACCATTTCTTGTTCTTCTTTATCTTCTTTCTTCATCTGTTAATCCAAAATACCCCATGTTAAATAACCAGCCGATGCTGTCTCGTCGGCTTCTTGGGCTCAAATGAGGTGTCACGGCCTTAAATAGGGCTTGTGACGTCACATTTAGCCCCAAAATGGTTAACAGCCACCTGATTGGCTGTTAAAACCATGTTCCGACTTAAAAAATTTTTTTTGCCGTGACGTCACTTAAAGGGAATGATGCCATCCAATCAGAATGGCTGTGCTTCATTTGCCTTTAAGATGACGTCATGAAGCCGGCGTCACATGGTATTTCAGCCAATCAGATCGTGCGAACCCATTCCACACTCTGATTGGCTGAACTACCTTGTGACACAGCGGCCATCTTGGATTTAGTGACGTCATGTTAAAGGGAATGATGCCAGCCAATCAGAATGGCGGTGCTTAATTTCCCTTTAACATGACGTCACTAGATCCAAGATGGCCGCTGTGTCACAAGGTAGTTCTGCCAATCAGAGTGTGGAATTGGTTCGCACGATCTGATTGGCTGAAATACCATGTGACGCCGGCTTCATGACGTCATCTTAAAGGCAAATGAAGCACAGCCGTTCTGATTGGCTGGCATCATTCCCTTTAAATGACGTCACGGCAAAAAAATTTTTTTAAGTCAAAACATGGTTTTAACAGCCAATCAGGTGGCTGTTAACCATTTTGGGGCTAAATGTGACATCACAAGCCGTATTTAAGGCCGTGACGCCTCATTTGAGCCCAAGAAGCCGACGAGACAGCATCGGCTGGGATTTAACATGGGGTATTTTGGATTGACAGATGAAGAAAGAAGATAAAGAAGAACAAGAAATGGTTACAGATGAAGATAGAAGAAAAAAGAAGATTGGGGTACCTGAGCCGGATCTTCATGGCGGATGGCATCGGATGCTGTTGGAGGCCTTCAAGGTACGTGAGCTTCCTGTTACCCCGGGAATCGGAGGGCCACCGCTTCTAATGGTAAATAATATATTCAATGTTTGTAAATGTCTCTTTTTACAGATTTAATCTTTGGATGTGTTTTATTATTTTTGGGGGGAGGCACATTGACTGATAATATATTAATCTGTACCTCTTTAGGGTACAGATTAATACATTATTATGACAATATTTTGGAGGGATTTCTCGCTTGTTATTGCTGTTGCTTTTTTCATTGCAGTTTATTATGTGGATGTGATTGTTTGTTTGTTCATGCTTAATGTAATAAAAGGTTTGCGATTGGTGTTCGCTTGTACTTAATGTTATATTATGTTAGCTAATATGTTTTTTGGTTACTTCAGAGATTGTTTTAATTTATTTCTTTGTCTTTTAATGGTTACATTCATTAATGTTGGAGTAATTCATTGTTTGGATTGGTTAGTGTTACTATTCATTTTGAGTTGGTTTAGGAATTAATTGGTTTGATTGGGTAATGGTTTAATTAATTCATTGTTGATGTTGTTATTGCTTGTATTGATTGGATTAGGTGGCTACTGTTTTTATTTAGTGAAGTGTGTTTTTTTGGAGTTTAGTTAGGTTTTATTATTGTGTGTCTTGTGTATTAATGTGTTGTAATTAGGATGCCCATTGAGTGCTATAGAGGCTTATCATGCCCATATTATTATTATATGGGTATGATGTACCACTATACTACTCAATGTGTACAGGGTGGGTATAGTCAGTCAGGGGTGGGTGCTTAGGCCTCACGGATGGGTGAAGGGGGTATTAGCCCAAAGGATGGGTGTTTAGACCTTGCGGGTGGCTAGCGGTTGGGTTAACCTCTTTATTACCTTAGTGGTATTAACCGGTAAGGTAATGAAGGGGTTAACTCCCCCCGCAACCCACCCGCAAGGCCTAAACAGCCACTAAGGGTCAAATTCCCCTTTCACCCACCCTCGTTAGCCACAGTATTGTATTGTATTGTATGTTTCTTACAGTAAGCCTGGCGCGGGTGTTTAACTCCTTCATTGCCTTAGCGGTTAGCCGCTAAGGTAATGAAGTTGCTGTACATGTATGTTTCCTGCTTCGGATGAATGCCGGAGGGGTCCGGAGCTGCAATTAATGGCTATCAGCTCCGTAGACCCCCGGCATCAATCCGAGGCAGGAAAGGGGCCTGATTTTTTCTAAGTCCCGACACATCGCAGCTCATCGAGGCCATCTCCCCACCAATTTACCAAAAAGTTTGTGGTGTATTGGATTTGGGGAGAAGAACGCCTTTTAGGGCTGCGATGGGCTGCGATAGGCCGCGACAGCCGACTCGCGGGTCTCTGTATCGCGTGAGTTTATAAATATATATCTCGTGCATCTATGTCATCTAGTGTATATAATAGTAATATCCCAGTTTACCAGCTATTGATGGTGGGATTAGAGGCATATGATGCAATACGTCAGGGTATTAGCCCCTCTGTAACAGCTGTTAAATCAGATGGTAACTAAATTTGTCCCTGAAGAAGCTCCTTTGCTGGAGGGAAACGCGCGTTGGACGTGCAATGTTGTCAGTCTCCTACTTAGAGCTGTTTTTAATGTAGTTTTGTTAGGTTCCTGTCTCAGTATGTTTAGATCACAGAACTTGCGAATTTAGTCTAGTTTGTGCAGTCAGCGAGCACTGTGGCCATTCCTCCTACCCCCATGTGTATGTATATGCTGTGAACTTATCAACACTGGGGCTGTGAGTGCTAGTTCCTGTATTCACAGGTTATGCACCTTAAGTGACAGATCCAATTACGGAATTATTTAATTATATGTTCATTTTAGGATGTTTGGATATTTCCCTATTTCTTTATTTTACCTTCCATTGGTCTCGCTGACTATCATATAGTTACCATCTGATCTAACAGCTGTTACAGAGGGGCTAATACATTGACCTATTGCATCATATGCCTCTAATCCCACCATCAATAGCTGGTAAACTGGGATATTACTATTATATACACTAGATGACATAGATGCACGAGATATATATTTATTATTTGATTTAATTTACTTTTAACTCACGTTACACCCACCTTTGGTAATATATGTTTTAAGTCAATTTATTAAAAGTTACATTTTACACCTGTGGTGGGCAGTTTAGTGAATTCTTTAAGGGGCACAATCATTTTGTGTTTCCCTTCCCCCCCCCTTTTCTGATTCACTAGTCAGTTCACAGTTTGCACCCACAATTCGATAACCTCATTTATTATTTAACTACACAATTAGTATGGTTTTGTGATCACCCCTATCCTTCCCTTGTCTCTTTCTGAATAATGCCCTAAGTGTGAAATATATCAGTCATACAGTGTTACCAGAACCCCATGGTCATAATGGGGTTAATGATGGTCTCAGATTGGATACCGCCAAAGTGTTGAGTGGAAGATTTGAATGTCCAGGTTGAAGCACACAATAAGTCTGGTAGGGAAGTCACCCGCTCCTGGTTGTAGCAGTGGAAATGGTCCTGTTGGAGGAAAAGCAAAGAAACCAGCTCCACTGGACACGTTACGCGCTCCTGGTCTCTGTAAACAATGCCCACAGCACGGCAGGGAGAGATTGTCTCTGGTAGGGAATGCACCCGCTCCCGGTCTCAGAGGTAAGTGCCCCACACCTCTGTTGGCTATGCAGGTTTGGCTGGAGAGGAAATTACCTCAGTTGATCCAGCAGCTGCAGCGGGGTTGCTTAGAAGTGATGTCACCGCTTGGCAATATTTGAAACAGGATAAATTCAAGTGCAGAGGTTGAAGAAACAAATGGAGAGCTCTTCCAGAAAATAAGCTCAATAGAAAAAGCACAAAATCTATTAAAACGCGTTTTGTAGCAGGTGCTACTTCATCAGGGGCCTGATAGTAAAATGAGAGAGTGCTATTAAGTTAACCAACCTTTCTGATAAACTAATCTGAATCTATAATTAGCTGAAAGGCCAACCAAAGAGGTGATCTGCACTTCAAACACATACACCTATTTTTTGGCAAATCACCTTTCAATGCTGGGTTTAAATACCACACTCTCCTAAGCTGGTGGAACCTGTACCATCAGTTCCTTGTCCTCGGCACCAAGAACATTTTGGCAGCAAAGCACTTTACCCAGGAGCAGGTGCGAGGGTTAATACCTGCAGGAATTGCTCCATAATTACTTGTTCGAGGATAAACTTTTTGGTCCGCTGCTCGGCCTGCATCCATCATGTACACAAGTACAGCAAGCAGTGAGCTATGACCTGGGGTCTAACTTTGGAAGTGCCTTTTAAGATCTGGAATTATTGATGGTAGGCATCTTGGATCATGCCTAAGTGACCCGGAATGGCTGATTTTACCAGCTTATAGTCCATAGTCTGGTCTGTAGGAAGGCTCCTGATATACAGCCGGGGTTTCTACTTTGAAGAGCAGGACCAAAGTGGTTGCCCAGTGATTCATCGGCCAGCCTTGGGCCGCAGCGACACTTTCAAAGGTTAAAAGAAAGGCCTCAGGGTCCATTGTCGGCTTCATTTTTCCCAAGAGAACCGGTGGGCTGTCCGGAATTTGTGATCTGGCAGACTGAGGGGACTGAGACAGCAGTTAGGCCAGCCTTTCATCTGAACTGCATGCAACTGGGTGTGGTGTGAGCTTTCTTATGCCACTGCTGCAGAAGTAGTCTGGTTTGCTTGACCTGCTTGTCCAGTATATCCCCATTTTGCTTGGCTTGCTCGTGAAAAAACTCCTTTAAACATTGTTCCATTTTTTTTTCCGTGTGGCCCTTTTGATGCAGGGGCCTCTCAGTGTCCTACTTCTGACATCATATGTTTAAGTGACGTCACAACAACATGTGGGTTTCCTGAGGGTAAAAAACAAGAAACATACTGTAAAAGAGCTTGCTTTCAGCATATTAAAACAATCAAAATAAAAGTCCTGAAGAGGGCTGTGACCTTTGCAAGAAAGCACAGTCATGTATGTATGTACTGTATATCTTTATTTATATGTATGTATGTATATCTTTATTTATATGTATGTATGCCTATCTTTATTTATATCGCGCCAAAAGTGTACTCAGCGTTTCACAAACAATATAGTACAGGCAATTAAAATACAATTAGCACAGCAAAATCAGAAAATAGGAAAGAAAATCCCTGCCCAAAAAGCATACAATCTAAGAGACTTACAGAGACAGCAGGTGAGGGAATAAGTGTTGTAGATGGCAGTGCTTTGTCACAATGGATGGTAGGAGTGACTATGGGTGTGGGATTATAGCAATGAGTGCAGGCTATTGGGATGCTTGATTTGTGAGGTGATAAAATTTTGCGTCGATACAGGCCGTTATCGAGCACTTATCGAGGCTTTCTGAATACGAGTAGCCATTTTGGTCGATAAGTGCTCGATAAGGGCCTTACCGAGGCTTTCTGAATAATGCCCTAAGTGTGAAATACATCAGTCATACAGTGTTACCAGAACCCCATGGTCATAATGGGGTTAATGATGGTGTCAGATTGGATACCGCCAAAGTGTTGAGTGGAAGATTTGAATGTCCAGGTTCAAGCACACAATAAGTCTGGTAGGGAAGTCACCCGCTCCTGGTTGTAGCAGTGGAAATGGTCCTGTTGGAGGAAAAGCAAAGAAACCAGCTCCACTGGACACGTTACGCGCTCCTGGTCTCTGTAAACAATGCCCACAGCACGGCAGGGAGAGATTGTCTCTGGTAGGGAATGCACCCGCTCCCGGTCTCAGAGGTAAGTGCCCCACACCTCTGTTGGCTATGCAGGTATGGCTGGAGAGGAAATTACCTCAGTTGATCCAGCAGCTGCAGCGGGGTTGCTTAGAAGTGATGTCACCGCTTGGCAATATTTGAAACAGGATAAATTCAAGTGCAGAGGTTGAAGAAACAAATGGAGAGCTCATCCAGAAAATAAGCTCAATAGAAAAAGCACAAAATCTATTAAAACGCGTTTTGTAGCAGGTGCTACTTCATCAGGGACTGATAGTAAAATGAGAGAGTGCTATTAAGTTAACCAACCTTTCTGATAAACTCATCTGAATCTATAATTAGCTGAAAGGGGCAACCAAAGAGGTGCTCTGCACTTCAAACACATACACCTATTTTTTGGCAAATCACCTTTCAATGCTGGGTTTAAATACCACACTCTCCTAAGCTGGTGGAACCTGTACCATCAGTTCCTTGTCCTCGGCACCAAGAACATTTTGACAGCAAAGCACTTTACCCAGGAGCAGGTGCGAGGGTTAATACCTGCAGGAATTGCTCCATAATTACTTGTTCGAGGATAAACTTTTTGGTCCGCTGCTCGGCCTGCATCCATCATGTACACAAGTACAGCAAGCAGTGAGCTATGACCTGGGGTCTAACTTTGGAAGTGCCTTTCAAGATCTGGAATTATTGATGGTAGGCATCTTGGATCATGCCTAAGTGACCCGGAATGGCTGATTTTACCAGCATATAGTCCATAGTCTGGTCTGCAGGAAGGCTCCTGATATACAGCCGGGGTTTCTACTTTGAGGAGCAGGACCAAAGTGGTTGCCCAGTGATTCATCGGCCAGCCTTGGGCTGCAGCGACACTTTCAAAGGTTAAAAGGAAGGCCTCTGGGGCCATTGTCGGCTTCATTTTTCCCAAGAGAACCGGTGGGCTGTCCGGAATTTGTGATCTGGCAGACTGAGGGGACTGAGACAGCAGTTAAGCCAGCCTTTCATCTTAACCTACATGCAACTGGGTGTGGTGTGAGCTTTCTTATACCACTGCTGCAGAAGTAGTCTGGTTTGCTTGACCTGCTTGTCCAGTATATCCCCATTTTGCTTGGCTTGCTCGTGAAAAAACTCCTTTAAACATTGTTCCATTTTTTTTCCGTGTGGCCCTTTTGATGCCGGGGCCTCTCAGTGTCCTACTTCTGACATCATATGTTTCAGTGACGTCACAACAACATGTGGGTTTCCTGAGGGTAAAAAACAAGAAACATACTGTAAAAGAGCTTGCTTTCAGCATATTAAAACAATCAAAATTAAAGTCCTAAGAGGGCTGTGACCTTTGCAAGAAAGCACAGTCATGTATGTATGTACTGTATATCTTTATTTATATGTATGTATGTATGTATATCTTTATTTATATGTATGTATGCCTATCTTTAATTATATCGCGCCAAAAGTGTACTCAGCGTTTCACAAACAATATAGTACAGGCAATTATAATACAATTAGCACAGCAAAATCAGAAAATAGGAAAGAAAATCCCTGCCCAAAGAGCTTACAATCTAAGAGACTTACAGAGACAGCAGGTGAGAGAATAAGTGTTGTAGATGGCAGTGCTTTGTCACATTGGATGGTAGGAGTGAGTATGGGTGTGGGATTATAGCAATGAGTGCAGGCTATTGGGATGCTTGATTTGTGAGGTGATAAAATTTTGCGTCGATACAGGCCGTTATCGAGCACTTATCGAGGCTTTCTGAATACGAGTAGCCATTTTGGTCGATAAGTGCTCGATAAGCGCCTTATCGAGGCTTTCTGAATAAGGCCCTAAGTGTGAAATACATCAGTCATACAGTGTTACCAGAACCCCATGGTCATAATGGGGTTAATGATGGTCTCAAATTGGATACCGCCAAAGTGTTGAGTGGAAGATTTGAATGTCCAGGTTCAAGCACACAATAAGTCTGGTAGGGAAGTCACCCGCTCCTGGTTGTAGCAGTGGAAATGGTTAGTCAGTAGCACTTTAAGGTTAGTCAGTATTGAATCAGATAGGTTAACACCATTAGCAGGGGAAGAGGTGGCAGGGAGGCCTGGGTGAGAGCAGGTGTATATATGGCTGGGTCAAGGATTAGGAGAGATATCCCCAGCAGCAAGGAGGAGTAGAGAGAGAGTGTGTGAATAGAGGATTTATTTGAGGCATAAATACGTTGTTGGGGAGAGGTGTATAAATAATGGTGCCGTGTACAGTATGGGCACTGGTGGAGGGGGAAGAGATGAAGAAATGTGGAAAGAAGGGGAGTGGAGAAGTTGCAGAGAAATTAAAAGTTTACAAAGGAGTGAGGAAACAGCAAACAAAAAAAGCAATAGGGAGGGCATAGTGAGTTGCAGGAGGAGAGACTTCTCAGGTATTGAAGGATAGGAAGAGTACAAATTATCAGCGCATTTAGAAAAAGTCAAGTTCCCACAGTTGCAGAGTTGTTGTTATAGTGTAGTGTCCAGATCTTCTTGTAGTCTTCACCTCCAAGTCTAACTCCACAGACAGTTTATATGTGACACTTTAAGACGTTACACACATCCATACGGCACAGCCAAGATAGACTCACTTAAATACTCTAAACACATTCACTTGACTAATAATTAAGGGAGGGGGTCTGCCTTTTCTAGATAGACATACCAAGCAGTTGTTAATTAGATTTAAGTTCTGTTGCAAGGGGGTTAAGTTTATAGAAGAATTCTAGTTAGACGTACCTGTGTGAAGAAATGAATCAGAATATTACTCCTGGTATTCAGTATACATCCATGTTTAAAGATATAGAAAACATCCACAGATGATAACTCCAATATTAAATCCACAGACACATTATATGTGACACTTTAAGATGTTACACACAGCCATGTCATTAGTCCCAGCTAGGGATTGTCCCCACAGGGAGATATGAAGGCTCTTGTGGCCTGATTGGAGTGTAGCCATTTATAGGATATACAGTCTTATAGACTGTCGGCAAGCTCTTGCAGGAAAGGGAGATCCAAGTCCAGTGGTCTCAAAAGGAGTAAAGACAAACATGCAAACAAAACAGATCTTGTGACTGAGTTTTCTTATACTTTCCTCCTTCAATGTTCTAAGGTGTATAAATACTCCTTGTCCACAGAGAACCTCTGACTACTGGTGGAAGGGGGAGGGGAGGGGGAGGGGAAATTAGGGAGGAGGGGGGAGGAGAGGAGGGGGAAGATGGGGGAGAGGGGAGGGGAGGATGGGAGGGAGAGGGGAGGATGGGAGGGGAGGGGAGGATGGGAGGGGGAGGGGAGGATGGAAAGGGGAGGGGATGAGGGGGAGGGGAATTGGGGTAGGGGGATTGGGGGGAGCCTAGCCTTTTAAACCTCCCTAATGAGTCAGCAGGAGCCTGCCTAATTAGCTCAGCCTATTTTCAGGCTGGAATTTAAACAGATCACTGCTGGACTCATATATATATATATATATATATATATATATATATATATATATATATATATATATATATATATATATATATATATATATATATATATATATATATATATATATACATACATACATACATATGTTTGCCTTGCATAGTAGTTGGACATGGAATAGATCCTTTCACATCACCAAATACAGTTTATGAAAGATCTGCTGCAAGTGTGGGCACTGTTTGGCTTGCACACATATGAATACAGTAAATACATTCCACTGTAAAAACACTAATGATAATCACAGAATATGTTCTTTTATAAAATGCAATACAAACTTTCTGGAGTATTATTTGCAATATGTATGTAGTAAGGGCTATGTGGGTAGGACTATCAAACCCCTTAAATTAGGATCATGGAGCATTTACGTTCTATCAAGAATGTTGACACTTAACATCTAGTTTCATGACATTTTCTTAGTCTTAAATATAATACTATTACTAGTTTTTCTTTCACTGGAATTGAGCATATTCCAGTTTCAGTACTTGGGGGCAATTGACTTAATTTGCTCAAGCACCGTGAAATGTATTGGCTCTTTACCTTGAGAACTCTTACTCCTCAGGGTTTAAATATCGATTGGGAATTATATACTTTCTTATGATTTATTATTCTTTATGCTTTAGTTGTTATTAAAGTTAATTATTATATTACTATTTTATTTGTATACTGTTTTTTACTTTGTCGATCTGTATGCTCCATGATCCATTTTGATAAACAATATATGTTATAATTATAAATAGTGGTGTCTTGATATCTCTATATGCTTTGTTAGGCTTTTTTATATTTACACTATGAATTTTAATATACTTACCTTTGTTTAGTTTTACATATGATGCTATGGCGCAAATACATCAAACACCATTAAAGGGGAGTTAATATCACTCCCAGTAAAAAAAAAAAAAAAAAGAACAGAACACTGGCCTTATTACTGCAATTTTAAGATGGTATAAATCAATATTGTGCTAATTATTTACCCGGTGCGATAGTTGGGCGAAAATTGCAATGCAGGAATTAACTGACCATTAATAATGTTTTCATTTCCGCATCATTATAACAGCAATATTATTTCTATAAAAACTATGTTTGGAGAAGCCTATGATCGAAATAACATTAACCAATTTGATGCCTGTGGTTACCAGGATATACCACTGGCACCAAAAAATACACACTACCTAACCCATTTGGAAACCTTGGTAGCTAGTAAAGCTATGAACTGTTTTAATAAATGCTAAGGTAATTAAGGGAATAACTCCTCCCTCCAGATTCCCACGAGGCCTATCCACTTTCCCCGGGGCAACTACCCAATCAATCACCCAACCCAACAAACCTACCACCCCCCGAGATGCGCATGCGCGGCTGGCTTGTGATGGACGCTTAGTCACTCGGCTCCACCAACCACCGGCAAATTAAAGCTATTAATCGCTACTAAAACCGACTTTTGATCAAAACAAACGGGTAGTACGAGCGCCTAAACACACCCCGGCTCGGCAAAACAGTCCTAGACTCGGATGGCGGCAACGAGGCAGAAATCCCGCCGAAAGTCGGATGTCAGGGCCTATTTCACTGGACAGAGCAAGGCAGGGGCCGCGGAGCTGTCAGCGGTCTCTGACTCCGATTCAGCCCAGGATGTAGAGGGATCAAGAGCTGCGGCAGAGCAGTCGAAAATTATTAAAAAAGAAATCGATCGGCTCCTGGTGGATCTGAAATCCTTTTTCAGGGGGGAGGTGGAAGGGCTCCGGCATGATATCATGCAGATTGGGTCCAGAACTAATGACTTGGAGGAGCGCATGGAAGCTAGCTCAAATACACAACAGGAAACAAACACTCGTATACAGGCCCTAGAACAGAGGGTGCTGGACTTGGAGGCCCACCAAGAAGACGGAGAAAACAGAGATAGGAGGAACAATTTGAGAGTCAGGGGGATCCCGGATGAGATTTTGGACCCGGAGGCGCTGCTGACACGCTGGATGGCCTCCATCCTGCCGGATAAGCCAGAATCTGACTTTAGGATGGACAGGTGTCATAGAGCCCTGCGTTCTAAGCCACTGGCCTCAAATCCCCCTAGGGACGTGATCCTCCGTCTCCACTACTTCTCTGTAAAGAAGGAGGTGGGAAGGATAGCCCGGGCCACCCCTCATATCACCTTTGAGGGGGTCACCCTCACGGTATTTCAGGACCTGTCTCCCCTCACACTGGATCGGCGAAGAGCTGTAGCCCATGTTACACGGGCACTCAGAGACAGTGAGATAAGATATCGTTGGGCTTTCCCCTTTGCCCTGGTGGCCACGAAAAATGGAAGACCCCATGTTCTCAAACATCCTTCGGAGGGGGCAGCCTTCCTGAAAAAGCTTGGGGTGCAGGGAAATAAGGTTAACACCCCAGAGGGGGCCCAACAAGGACCCAATGCGGACTCCCCACCAGGACGACAGGGTTCCTCTCCCCCGAAGGAAAAGAGACTAAACAAAAAAGATGGGAGCGGAAAAAGCCCCTAAAACAAGGGAGGGAATAAAGACAGTACAGTTTCGTTACGCTCGTTGCGTTTTTCAAGACAGTTAATACCCTTCAAGACTGCTAAAATGTCACCCCATTGAAAACCACTGCCGGTGAGGGGGATCAAAGCCAGAAGGCCTCATATGGCTGCCGTTAACTTCATAATGCTAACACAGCTCTTGATGAGCCAAGATGGCGTTTTCTTACCTATCTGGGCGGGAAGGTGGGGAAGAAGCGCGAAGACTTCCATGGCGGCGCAGTTCTTGGCGGGAAGGAATGCTCCAGCGACGAGACCCGCCCAGGGAGCTGCCCCTGGACCAGCCCTCTCTCCTCGGCGGCCCGCCTACGAATGAGAACGGCCCGCCCAGCTCGGTGACGTCGAGGTGCCGGATCTCGCGAGAGCGTTGGAAGGGACGCCTACGGAACACCAGGAGGAAGTCGCGGTGACGTCATGAGTGCGGCGACGACCCGGATATGCGACGGGGCTCCCCTGCGGGGGCGCGCGAGATCCGCCGTCGGGGAGAAGCTCTGATACAAGAAGGACAAAGGGGACACGTGCGCTGGTTGAGGGCAAGAAAGCAGATGCCTCGCGGTCAGATGGGGGTGTCCCGTGAGGGAGGTAGGGGGGGAGGGGAGGGGAGGGTGGAAGAGAGGCGGGAGGTAAGAAAGAGTAAGGAATACACCCAGCAGCACTGAGCCTAAGAGGGACGTTAAGGGGCACAGGGTCTAATAAAAATGAATAAATCCCAGCACTAACATGCGGCCAGAAACACATTACCCCCTATAGGGAAGTGAGTGAAGGAGCCGGCAGGACACAAGAGTCTGCGGATAGTTATAGCAGAAACAGAGGAGGGACATAAATGAAGGGTAAAATTAGTTTAGAGTTTAGAGAATTAGTATAGAGAATGTAGTGGGAGATAGCGAAGAGTATGAAGGTTAGTTATGGTCTATAACAGGTTTTTAAAAATTGGCCAAATTCTTAAGTAGTTCAGAGTTCAGAGGTTAGGTTTTAGCTTCGCATAACTGCCGGTGAGGGGGGGGGAGTAACCACCACTCTGCCTGCAGGTATGTGCATCAACTCCAGGAGGTGGGGTAAGACCCATCTTCCTGGCAAAGACCCGGCTGTCCGTGGCTGGTTCCAAGAGCAATGGAGGTGGACTAAGGGGGGGAGAGGTCCAGGAAGAAAAGATCTCAGCCGGGCATTGAACCCGAGGTCTATCAGGACCAATACGGTTCTTGTTGTTTATATATGTGATGTATATGTGTTTTTTCCCCTCATGTTTTTTCCCTCCCTCACCCCAGCCCCAACAGGCGTCAGACTGAACCCGTTTGGAAGGTGCCAGCACTACGGCTCACAAGCCCATCAGGAGCCCAGGGACAGGGGTAAGAGTAAATCCGCTTATATACTCTATCTGCACACACAACATATCTCAATATGGCGGTAACCTTTATATCACAAAACGCCAAAGGGCTCAATAGTCCGCACAAGCGGAGGGTCGCCTTTGCGGAGTTCAAGAGGAGAGGGGCTGAGGTGGTCTTTCTCCAGGAAACACACTTCAGTTCAAGACACAGCCCAAAATTTATAGACTCACACTTCCGTCAGTTTTTTCTAGCATCCGGGGAGGAAAAAAAGAGAGGGGTCGCTATTTTAATACATAATAACACCCCATTCCAGGTCGAAAAGATCAAAAGGGACCCCAGGGGAAGGTACATCGTGCTGATCGGGCTCCTCAAGCAGACCAGAATTACGTTGGCATGTATATACGCGCCTAGTGAAGGACAAACGGATTTCTTTAACGCTTTCTTTCAAAAGCTGCAACAGTGGGCCGAGGGACATATAGTATTGGGAGGGGACTTTAACACGGTACTAAACCCTAAGGTAGATCGCACGACATCCCAACAATCTATAAGGAAAGTGGGTAACGCCTCACTTCTGAGGGGACTAAGACAAGCTGGTCTAGTAGATATTTGGAGAGAGCAGCACCAAGGTGAATGCAGCTACTCCTTTTATTCCCATCCCCATGACAGTTACAGTAGGATTGACCACTTCTTTGTATCAGGCAGAATGGTCCCACTAATCGCCGACACAATCATACATGATATTACATGGTCGGACCATGCATCGATAGAGCTAAGAGGCACTCAAATTGGATTTGTCAGGCCGGGAGCAAACTGGAAGCTAAACGAATCGATAATTAAAATTCCGGAAATACAAAAAAAAGTCAAAACCGAGATATCTGACTACTTTAGGATAAATAGTGGCAGTGTGGATTCCCAATCTATGTTATGGGAGGCTCATAAAGCCACGATTCATGGGGTTTTAATCAGTATAGCTGCAAATAGGAAAAAGAAACCCAAATTAACTCAGCTATACAAAAGGTTACATGAGCTCTCTGCACTACATAACCAGACAGGTAGAGAGGATACCCTTAAGGAGTTGAAGGATGTTAGGATTGAACTGAACCTCCTCCTTACCTCCAGGGCCGAGAAAGACATGAGTTGGACTCAGAGGAAGTTTTATGAGAAAGCTAATAAACCGGACACTATGCTGGCTACCAGACTCCGTAACCGGAAACCAAATTTTAATATTCAGTCTATCAAAACAATAGGGGGCCATTGTTCCTCAAACCCTAAAGTTATAGTAGGGGAGTTCGCGAAATTTTACGCACAGCTATACAATGGGGAGAAGGTGGTCCACAATGCTAGGACAAGTAGTAATCTACGGAAATTCCTGGCAGACGCGGCCTTGCCACAATTGACCAGATTGGAGCGAGAGGCACTACAAAGCGACTTTACGAGGGAGGAATTGGAGGCGGTAGTAAAAAACCTAAAAGCGTCAAAAGCCCCGGGCCCGGATGGGTTCTCCAATCTGTATTATAAAAAATTTATTGGAGTTCTGGCTCCTCACATGCTCCAGTTATTCAATGGAGTACTAGCAGGAGAGCCCTTTCCGGGGCAGATGCTCCAGGCGTCAATTTCAGTAATTCATAAAGAGGATAAAGATCCCACTAGTTGCCAAAGTTACCGGCCAATATCATTAATTAATACAGATGTTAAAATCTATTCTAAACTACTGGCCAATAGATTAAATATAATCCTGCCGAGGCTTATCCACCCGGATCAAGTTGGCTTCATTAGAAATAGACAAGCGGCCGACAACACTAGAAGGATTGTTGATATAATTTACTTTATAGGAGCCAAGGAGATCCGAAGTATAGCCCTAAGCCTAGATGCGGAAAAGGCCTTCGACAGGATTGATTGGCCATATCTGGAGTCCACGCTTGGAGCATTTGGGTTTGGGGGTATATTCCAACAGGCAGTCAAGGCATTATATACGGCACCAACAGCTAGGGTGGTCCACCAAGGATACCCTTCAGATCTTTTCCCAATTAAAAGCGGCACGAGGCAGGGTTGTCCCCTTTCGCCCCTGCTATTCGCCTTATGCATCGAACCGCTCGCAGCACAAATTCGGAACAACGCTGATATCTCTGGGGTGCAAATCCACTCTCAGGAGCACAAGGTGGCTTTGTACGCAGATGACATCATTCTAACCCTTACTAAGCCGCTCGTCTCGCTACCCAATCTGTTCGAGCTTCTAGAGCGGTTTGCCCAGATCTCAGGCTTTAAAATAAATCAATCCAAATCAGAGGCCTTAAGCCTCAACATGCCAAGAGAGATGGAGAAGCTGATAGAACTCAATTTTGGGTTTAGATGGCGTCCTTCCTCCATGAAATACCTAGGAGTGCAGATCACAAAACAGATAAGCTCCTTATATTCGGCTAACTATCCCAAACTGCTGAGGACTCTCAAAAAAGAGCTACAGGATTGGAAGGCATATGGTATTTCTTGGTTAGGGAGGATCTATAGCGTCAAGATGAACGTCCTTCCCCAGATTCTATATCTGTTTCAAACTCTCCCGATTCCCGTGGTAAGAGCAGACATTACAGGGCTTCAAAAATCAATATCTCAATTTATTTGGAATGGTAGAAAACCACGGATTAAAGTAAAAATGATGCAGAAAGCCAAGGAAGCTGGTGGCCTAGCGGTTCCGAGCATTATATCCTACTACAAAGCGGCACAATTGTGCCAAATTACGCAGTGGCACGGAGATCCTGGGCTCAGGTGGTGGGTGGCGCTGGAGAGGGAGGTGTGCGCCCCGCTGGAGCTCATGGACCTGATCTGGTACCCGAGGAAACGGGTAAGGGATGTTCTCATTCCACTGACCTCTGTACTTAACTCACTCTCGGTCTGGGAGGCTTCTAAAGATAACAGCTCAATAACCTCCAAACACACTCTGTTGGCACCTTTATATGGTAACCCTGATTTTGCTCCTGGGCTGACAGATAAGAGTTTCCCGCTCTGACGTAAATTGGGGATTAGGCGTTTGAAGGACCTGGAGGATAAAGGAAAGATCAAATCCTTCGAATTATTACAGTCGGAAACAGACATTCCTAACACTGATTTTATGAAATACCTCCAGGTCAGGGCATATTATAACGCACACCCGGTGAGACCACCGCTGACGAATTTTGAGAAGCTCTGTGTGCGCGGGACAGGCACGCGGGGACTGATCTCTGCCTTGTACAGAGAGGTGGTAAATACTGACACAGACAGGACAGTCAAACCCCGTTTCATGGTTCAATGGGAAGAGGATCTCCAGGGTCAACTAGAGGACGAGGACTGGGCTGCGGTGTTTAAAGCCGCGGCTTCAAGCTCCATCTGCACAACATTGAAGGAGAACTCATATAAGGTATTATTACGTTGGTATCTCACCCCAGTTAGATTAGCTAAATTCAATCGGGGCTCTTCCCCGCTCTGCCCTAGGCAGTGCGGGGAACGTGGGGACCTGGTTCACATGCTGTGGTCTTGCCCGAAAATAGTGCCGATCTGGACCCAGATCCGAGATTGGCTGCAGAGGATCTTTTTAGGGCTCAAAATCCAGCTGGACCCGTGGCTATTTTTATTAGATAAACCTACGAATGAGGTATCTAGGTCGGGTAACAAGCTGATAGCACACTTTGCTACTGCTATGAGGTGTGAAACCGCAGCATTGTGGAATCAGAATGCGATTCCTTCTATAGACAAAATCAGGAACAGAATTTGGTTCATTTGCCGAATGGAGAAGTTGACGAGTTTAGTTAACGATTCGGCCGATAAATTCGAAAAAGTCTGGTCATTGTGGTTGGCTCAGACCGATATACAGGGGATGAATGATGTCACAATATGGCTTTGATAGATGTAGGTGGGTTCTCCTTGGATGATGGGCGGGGAGCTGTACGGAACGATCGGACGGCAGGGCTCCCCCAGGGTTGTAGTAATATCCCAACTTGAATGAAGTCGAAAAGCGGAAGTGGATTCGGCTCAGGGTTCTCTGCGAGGTGGTCAGGAGCAGGGTGATAACAGTGGTGGCGCAGGTCTCCGGATCAACAAGTGGTTTGAGACTCGTCTACACCTCTCCCCCCCTTCCCTACCCCCCCCCCTCCTTCTCCCCCCCTATCTCTCTCTCCCTAAGTGTTGTTGGTCTGTCAATGTCTTGTCCTGTGGGTCTCCCCAATGTGCGTCCGTCATTTGTAGTTTGTCCTTGTAAGTTAAGTGTATACCTGGAATAATTTTCAATATAATGTAACCTATTGACTGTATGCACTAAAAACTAATAAAAACAAAGTTGAAAAAAAAAAAAAACCTACCACCCCCCCCCCCCAACCCCAGACTAATTGCCAATAACCCATTAGCATTAAGATTCATTGTGAGGTTTATGTTAACCATGCATGTAGCAACACTATATGAATAACCCTGCTATTAGCCACCCTTCCACTTCTTTCCTGTTTTGGGGTTATGTTGGAAAGGGGGACGCACTCTGCTAACAGCATATGTATTAGCTTGGTAATGTACACAGTTAGTATTTATGAGTGAACCGCTATGATTACACAAATGGCAGTGTAGCTACCTTAGTCATACTGAGCCATTAATTGAGCCAGCTGTGCTGAAGTAGGGATATCCTGAAAACCAGGCCTGTTTGTGGCCCTCGAGGACTGGAGTTGGACAGGCCTGATGTAAGGTTATGCATTTGGGATGCAAGAATAAAAAGGTGAATTACAAATTAAATGGAGATAAATTGGGGGAACCTTGATGGAGAAGGATTTAGGAGTGTTTATAGACAGCAGGCTTAGTAATAGTGCCCAGAGTCATGCAGTAGCTACAAAGGCAAACAAGATTTTATCTTGCATCAAACAGGCAATTAATGGAAGGGAAGTAAACATAATTATGTCCCTTTACAAAGCATTAGTAAGACCACACCTTGAATATGGAGTACAATTTTGGGCACCAATCCTAAGAAAAGACATTATGGAACTAGAGAGAGTGCAGAGAAGAGCCACCAAATTAATAAAGTGGATGGCCAATCTAACATGAGAGAGACTAGCTAAATTACATTTATTTAAATTAGAAAAGAGGCGTCTAAGAGGGTATATGATAACTATATACAAATATATTCAGCGACAATACAAGGAGCTTTCAAAAGAACTATTCATCCCAAGGGCAGTACTAAAGACCCGGGGCCATCCCTTAAGGTTGGAGGAAAGGAGATTTCACCAGCAACAAAGGAAAGGGTTCTTTACAGTAAGGGCAGTTAAAATGTGGAATTCATTACCCATGGAGACTGTGATGGCAGATACAATAGATTTGTTCAAAAAAAGGTTGGGCATCTTTTTAGTTAGGAAAGTATACAGGGATATGCCAAATAAGTATACATGGGAAGGATGTTGATCCAGGGATTAATCCAATTGCCAATTCTTGGAGTCAGGAAGGAATTTATTTTTCACCTTATGAGATATCATTGGATGATATGACTCTGGGGTTTTTTGTTTGCCTTCCTCTGGATCAATAAGTATGTACACTGCCGACACAGTTTATCCGAGTGCGGCTCATTCCACAAGCCGGGAAATGTCCCGGCTTGCGAGCCGCACTCCCTCAGCGTGCCGCGCATAACCGATGCGCGGTCACGCATCATCGGGTGCCAGCGCCCCCTGCACGCGCGTCCAGGGCTCCCCGAGGGAGCCCTGGTGTCCCGCGATCGCGGGACGGCGGCAGGGGGTTCCGGGGGACCCGGCGGACCCGGCAGCGGTAGGGAGAGCGCCCCGATCGGAGGGCGCTCTTCCGCTGCTTCGGCGCGCGCCCGTCACCCTGCGGCGCGCGCCAGGATACTGCTGCGGCCAAGAACGGGCAAATGCTCGAATAATCTTGGCCGCAGCAGTATAGATATAGGATAAAGTATCTGTTGTCTAAATTTAGCATAGGTTGAACTTGATGGACGTACGTCTTTTTCAACCTCATCTACTATATAACTTTGTAACGTATACAGTATGCATTTCAACAAATTTGCCATACACGCATGCGCATAAATGTGATGACACACATATGCGTTTCAACAAGGTTCCAATTTGAGAAACACTCATTCGCGGAAAACATATTTTACATTCAGCAGAAGAGGCGAAGTTGAATTTTTTGGCTAAGGAGCCTCAGAAAGGACTTCTTTCCCATGTATACCGTATGAACTCATAACGTTAATCTTCAAATTACAATTACACACACTTAAAGTACTGTACGGTAATAAAATACAGATTGAATTGCAATTAGATTTTTATGATGAAAAGTCACGATCGCCCACTTCAGTTTCTTGACGGTATTGCAGACAACGTTAAAATGCTATTTTCTGCACTCGATCAAGAGACTAGTAATCTCGCATCTTTCACGAGAATATTTCGAGTAATCACGTACCACCACCCGGTAAGCAAAAGGATACAATGCATGAAATGTTCAAATAACGGCCGCTTCATCTGTACTTCTCATACTTAAAAAATAATATATTTAATCATTTATGGTATGGATATAGTACGAATGTAACCCACCATCTGTCTCAACACATAGGACTGTTTTGTGAAATAAAATAATATAGACTTGGTATATACTATTTGATCAAAGTAATTTTAATTACACAACTTTCAAATAGCTATAATCAAAACTGTGTAACTATTATCCGGGGTATACATACTCAGTGCATTTCAAACATATTATAATGTAATTCTTTATTAATGTAATGAATCCCTCAACTACATATTAGTCTTGATATTTACTAATTGAGCTTTCACTATCAGTATGAGTAACTATTTTAGGATAAAAATTTAACAGATATAATGTAGTATTTAAAATATATATCTCACTAGCGGAAATAAGCATCACTGTATTAATCATCTACACCGTGTATGAAAGCATTATAAAACGTTCTTTTCAATCGGTTCTTTTAGACACGTCTCATCATATATTACGACTGTCGATGTAAAAAGTTGATATCTGAAAGATAAATA
Source organism: Ascaphus truei (assembly GCF_040206685.1). Taxonomy (NCBI): domain Eukaryota; kingdom Metazoa; phylum Chordata; class Amphibia; order Anura; family Ascaphidae; genus Ascaphus; species Ascaphus truei. The sequence goes on along the minus strand of NC_134483.1, from coordinate 78,187,757 downwards.
ACATCATATTAAAATATTATCCAATAATAAATATGCTGCTTTAAGCAGGCGTGTACTCTAATATTCGGTATCTAATATTTTAGAGGTTAACAAAGAAGTTAGATATATGTTTAGAGATCCGCGCAATTTAATCAAATGCTAATTATAATTGCTGTTATAAACTGCTGCTCGTCTTTATCTGGTTCTGAGCATCTTTCACAGTGGTCATCATAATGTCCACGCACAAGCTATCTTGTGCACGCCCGTGAGCTGGGCATCTTCACGCATCTTCTCATAGTGGCGAGTCAGCATCGTCACATGACCACATACCCACGTCACATAAAGACACAACATCGATATTATGAGATGCTGAATAGTAAGCAATCGATTCTAGGTGAACGGATCGAATGTAATTTTAGCTATTCACGTGTCAGTGTACAGATTGTATTGATACACATATAGAATGTAATAACATAAATGTGATTTTTACGTGGCTTCTTCAAATGCAGTTTTACACATATATATATGTTCTAAACTTTGCTAGGCATCATTGTGTTTGTGTAGATTAGCGCATGCGTAATGTATAATATGTATAATATGCAGATGATGCTCTCATATTTAATTAAGTCCTTGACAATAATGTAATTAAAGTCATATTGCATTATATTTGCTTTTATTGTATAAGTCACCAATGTCCTTGCTGGTATCCATTGTTCCAGGCAGTCATATCCTGTACGGCGATGGTTGAGTCAATCATGGGATCTTGATGCATATACATCTTGTTGCAAGCGTTGCTTTGTTCGCCCACCTTATTTTCTGCCCAGAACATGGGCTGAGCCATGTACGGAGCTTGGCTAAGTTATTTCCCTGAACGCTGTTACTGGGCAGGGACGTTTTCCACGTCCCCAAGGTAGTTATCTCCGGCTTGCCAATCACACCGTGGGAGGCACTGTGCTTAAGTCTGATACGAGACACCACTCTGTGAACGTCGATTCTTCCTCAGATAGCTGAAGAATAATCTATTTCTCATCCGATAGGTATCATGATCAAACATACCCTTACATGATTTGAGTACTTCCCAGCAACAGAACATCTGGACAGAATAATACAGGACATGTATTATTAATATAAAGCATTCATGAATGGATAAGCTGTGTCAAACGGAATTTTTCCAATTCTTTGGGTGAGTTGCTATTTTGTAGTATGGGTATTTCTCAAATATATTGTCATATATTTCACAGACTGTTGCTCTCTTATCATCCTGGAATTCTATAGCTTGAAATATTATATACTGTATATACATTACACTAAGCCACAAAGCCTCCAATTACAAATGAATGGTTTTGGGGGAGGTGTCGATAAGCAGTAGAAATACTGTAGCCTTTTGTGTGTGGGGGGGGGGGGGAAGGGCTATATGCTGGATTATTAGTTCAAAGAAATATTTTGAACAGGTCATCATAATGCTTTGAACCACACCCCCCAAATAAAAATCACAGTATGCCACCCACCTCATAAAGTACAGTATACATGACTAGTGTAGAATTAAGCTTGTGATTGATTCTAAGAATAGTAAAAATTGTTATGCAAGCCCATGTCGGGAAACAAAACAAAAAAAAGGTTTTTGGTTTTTTTCAGACTTGAAATTCACATTGAATGAGAAGTCGTACACGCATGCGCCTAGATGTGGTGACACACATATGTGTTTCAACAAGGTTTTCCAATGAGACCTACACGCATGCGCCTAAGGCATAACACACATATGCGTTTCAACAAGTTTCCAATGAGACATGTACACGCATGCGCGTAAAATAAAAACAGTATGAAATGAAGAGCAAGACTAGCAAAAGTATTAATAAATCATAAATAATACATATAGAAATGTGATGACACGCATATGTGTTTCAACAAGGTTCCATTTAAACAAACTGTACACGCATGAGCGGAAAAAATATTTTACATTCGGAAGAAGAAGCGACAATGTATTTTTGTATGACTTCTTTTCCCTTTATTATCCTGTATATGTGTCATCATATTTTTAATCTGTGTATGGCTAAGATGCCTCAGAAAGGACTTCTTTCCCATGTACACTATACAGTATGAACTCATAACGTTAATCTTCAAATTACAATTACACATACACACTTGCTGAACTGTACGGAAATAAAAGACAGGTGGAATTGCTATTAAATATGGTGACGTCATCTTATACGGATGTGTGGGAGGAGGTCCTGAGTTCCCTGATACCCTGTTCAGCTGATCCGCCTTCACTTCCAATGGGGAATTATACACAGAAGTGAATTGAGCACTAGGAGACGCTGAAACGCAGCAGTACTCGTGGCAGGAGCTGTATGCAGTCATCTTGAACATCAGGTGCACAGTATTACTGTCGGACATCCACTCCTGTAGATGACGCCCCTTACAGATTTCTCTCCAATGTTTGTGCTTTTTTAGTATCCTGTAAGTGTATTTCCTAGAGACAATTTCTCTTTTAATAAATGTTCCCATTTTTTATACAGTTACGTGCTATGGAGCTTGCGCTTCTTTGTGTTTTGTATCTCTCTCTCTCTCTCAAATCCTCCAAATGCCTAGCTCTGTCTGTCTCTCACTCACTCCGAACAACACAGGGAAAGATTACAATAAATAGAGCATTTAAATAGCACAATGGCAAAAACCTTTTTTTTACACACCACACCATTTACTAGTTTTCAGAGAGACGATCATCACGCCGCCGGCTACTCAACATTTTTTTCAAAACTATCACGGGTATTCAGGGCTTTCTGCATACCATGATAGCAACGCTGTCAAAAATGGCGATTTATAAACCATGGCGATTTTTTCATCGGTGCTTCATGCATAGGCCACACAGCCTGTCTTAATAATTTTTTACATATTTATTCAAATCTATTAAAAAAATATGTATTGTACTGTATATCGGTGTAAGTTTTATGAAAATATTTATTGTTTTTACAGATATAACAAAGACTTGGGAAAAATAATATAATCTTCCACCAATCTGGCCTTGCTGTCTCTTGTTCAATTTCACCTGTCAGATAATCAAGAAGAAATAGATGCATTCATGAAAAACTCTGCTTGAACACCACTGCGCAAGCACGCTCTATGTATACTGTATTGAACACATGCGCTCCATTCAATTACTGTGCATACACCCTCTATGCCTATTGGATAACATGAATACTGTATGTGTTTAATCTACAATGCAAAGAGTTGTTGAAAAGGGAGTTGTTACATTAACTATCCAATAGTGAGATGACCAGGTTAGTTTCAGTAGCATGTGGGGTCATTGGCATAGTTTTATCATTGTTGAATGAGCAGGGGTATGTATGGGCTTCACTGCAGTAGGTATTGTTTAGAGGCAAATGTGGAGACAAGAGGTTTCCTCTAGATCTCATAGTTTCAATTGCAGCAGTCTATCCACAGTTGAATAAAGACCATCCATGTGCCTCTCAATATGGTTCATCCAATCAAACTTGAGGTACATTTTTTTATCATAAATTCCAGTCTCTGGTTCTGCTCAAATAACTCTGCACATTCAGTGGCAGGTCTGGCAACTGGTGTGAAATGTATAACAGCATAATAATTGTCTCCAAAAACAACAATGCAATGCTATAACTGAACAAGGCACCAGTTACATTTGGTGGGCTGAACTGGTTCTGAATTTGGGCTTACTGGGTTCAGGTTGAATTATGCATGGTTCGTGGGCAGGTGAGCTTGGTCTGGAGTGGGCTACGATGGTCTGAGGTGGGGTCATTTGGGTCTGGGGGAAGGCAATGTGCACATGGTGAGTTGAGCTGGGTCTAGAGTGTTGTACAATAGGTAGGGTAAGCTGGGTCTAGATTGGGGTGAAATGTGTCAGAGGTGGGGTGAGCTAGGTGCAATGGTACTTAAGTTACCTGGTGCAGAACCAGCTTTCTGAGAATGTTCAATTGTAATTGTTCTCGCATGCTTCTTCTTCCAGATTGGTCCTACAGTCTTGCTATAGGAGATTTGGATACATACGCTGGGTTTTATTTCCCCACTTTATTATTTGCATGAGTGTTTCTAGGGATCACACGTCTTCTGGTGTTATCGTCAAGTGAACAAAAATAACCCCGCGCTCTAGGGGTAGTGATTAGTGAATAATAATGCCAAATGGCATTAAATGACATAAATAGTGCAATATTGTAACCAATAGTTGTGATTGGAACAATGAATTTACAGAAGTGTTCAAATAATCAAAAAATATATATATAACCAATAAACTGCTGCTTCAACCCACAATGAACCTTACTCGTTGGTTCTTAGTAGGGATGATGATGGAGAGTGCATGGAGCACAGAAGACCGGTAGGTGCAACAATGAAAAACAGAAAATACTGCAATTCTGTGTAGAATAGGCAATGGCTTGAGAGATATAGTACCACAAAAACGTACACTCACATTTTCAATAAAGGTAAACAAGCATTGTATCCCAAAAGGAAATCCTTTGTGGTTGTATTCTTAATGGTGTGACTTGAGTGTGAGGTATCAGGCAGGGTGACAGGTACTCACACGTGGATGAAGATACACAGAGAAATGAAATTGTGCAGAGGGTCACACTTTATTAACACAGTATAATACTAGCAAGTACAATTGGCAACTCACATGTGGACCCAGGGTACAGACATTGTACAATAGCAGCTGATGGGTCTCCGGCGATTGGAATCTGGAGTGTGGTGGTCAAACGGAGGTCCCTGCATGCTGGCTGGTGCGCATACAGCTCCCTGTAGTCCCTCCACTTCCGCGTTCCACTTCAACGTTTCAAACGCTCGAGGTCAGCGTCTAGACGTGATGGCATCACCTTCCAGATCCCACTGGTCTGGCTACCAAAACTCTACACGTTTTGCAAGTATCCTGCGCCTTCTTAGAGTTCTTAGTGCTTTACCTGGTATAGCACAAAGCAGTTTCTGACATCTGTAGAAGCTCGATTGATCCGTCATTGAGGCAATAGATGGAGAAAAGCAATGCAGCAGAAGAGATATTGATATATTAGCTCTCGTGCGCAGATAATGGAACATTGTTCTGCGCATCTCTATTTCCTAAGGAGGCGATACACTCCAAATATACGGACTGGTGAACTAACTAATTCTTACTTGGCTTAATGCATGGCTCTTTTTAGCCCAAGTTATATTTAACGTATGATCCAGTTACCTGAAACCGGGGCATTACAGTATATTGTCTAGGCACAGCAGTTTATTTCAACCACTGCTAACTAAATGTACAGGATATATTACCACTCGCCAGCCACAGTAATTTCCATTATACACTGATACTGGCTAAGACTTCCAAACTATCCTGACAGCAGGGATGACTTGAGATATCTCAGAGATATTCTGAGCAGGCTCTATTCCAAGAATCTGTCTGGAACTGTGAATCATCCCAGTCAGGTTCACAGTTCCAGATGATTCACAGTTCCAGACAGATTCAATGCTTTAAAATCTACTCCGTTTGTGAGTAGTGATTTGGCAACCCCTTATATTTTGATTATCACTGTGTTATTGTATTACACTATCATATTTTTTCTTTTTTGGGTATCCACGACGCTCCCCTGGAATTCGATCAACAGTGCACCTTCAGACTTTTGAAACAGTCCTTACTGCAGGTCGAGTGATAAGTGTTTTTTTACCTTTGTATTCACGATTTATACACATTGAATATTTATCTCTATTGATTTGTTTATTCACTTTATTATATCACTTTATTGTTTAATTGATTTATTGATTCACTTCACTGTTTTATTGGGTTTAGTAGAGCGCCATCTAGCATTTGTTGTTAGTGTTTCTATTCCAAGAACCCAGTGTCTATCTAGCATAGGGGGACCATAGTGATTCCTATAATTTATTTAGAGTGTTTCTCAGCCGGCCTAGTATACAGGCCATGTATGGAGATCCTTTAATTGTTTTTATTAGTTATCTGTTTGTCTGATAACCCCATATTATTTGTATTGTAATTAATATTAAAAGTATTTAAAATTATAATTTACCTGCAGTTATTTGTATTAGGGGATTATTTTGTTTCATTAATAGTCATTATAGGTAGTAGTCCCTGTATAGTCTGGCATTACACTACATTATCATCGATTAAAGGCGAGTGCACACAATTGGGTCCCTAGGCTTTGCCCCATCTTCGGTGACATAGCTTGCATCTACAGTATTTATATTTCATATGTTGTTATATTGTTGTAATTTTTTTTTAGCAGCACAATAAATTATGTTTTAATACTTATTTTCTTAATTTAACAAGATATATAAAAAAAAAACTTAACTCCCTCCAACCCACCCTTACCTCAGTACCTCCCTTAACTAACTCTCTCACTCTCTCTCTAAACTATAGAGCTAGGATGGGGACCTCTTACTCATGCAGGAGCTGGAGGAAGGGTCAGGTTTAACGAGGGAGGTTAATCTCAAAACTGTAGGAGCTTTTAAGTTTGCATTAAGCAGTGGGTGAGATAGGTCAGGGTTGGACAATGTTAAGTGAAAGAGGGGACCACTGACAGAGGCTTATTAAGGTATTTTTGGTGACTACTACAGTACTGACACACAGGTAAATAGCAATCAATCATTCCATTATATTGAAAATTCAAGTTATTACACTCCCCCCCTCACAACAACATACTCCTCCCACACAGCTACAATGTACCCCCCACCCACAACTACCTCCCTCCAAAGCAACATCCTCACCCCCAAAAGCACATGACCCTCCACCACGCATAACCACACTTCCACAACAACACCCTCACCATCCACCACAACACACTTCCACTCCCCTCGCAACAACACACTCACCCCCCACAACATGAGGACTGACTGGCCCAGTCTTCCTGGGATTGTGCTGGATAGCTGTCCCTGTTTAGAACTTGTTGGGGAAAGGTGTAAATTCTTATATTACTAACTGTACAGTAGAAAACATTTACTGTATGCATTCAAACTAAAGATTGTTGTTAAACTATATTCAGTTCTATTGCACTTTGTATGGATCACTACTTGACATATCTACTCTTTTCTGATTAGTCACCTCAGCCACCGCAGATACACTTTGTCCTCTGTTATTTGCTACCTACAAATGGTAATACAGATAAAAATATGTCAACAGCACCATCTCAAAAAGATACACCTACAAAATGAAAATTTAAAACACCTGTCTCAATTGCCCACAAGGTCCACTTTGACCCCATTCAGGCTTGGCCTTAAATTGTACCTACAATGTATGATGGGCCATTGGTCAAATATAACCTTAAAAAATGTGCACTGCACTACTCCAAATTCTCCCTAAACAATACGGAAACATACTTTTAATACACAAGTTCACAATAACTGATCCAGATAATGGCACTGACACTAAACCTACTGAGGACACTTACCAACCAGAGGTGGCCACCATGAAAGCCCAAGACTGACTCGTACACCCATTTATTGCATTCGTCACCAAGGTAGGGGTGATGGACCGCAAGCATCTCCGATTCTCATGGTGCAGCAGCAGCTACTTCTGCCATGTTCTTGTTTTGTTTTAGTTCATGTTTGTGGTTGGAGACAGCACATGCACTAGTTTTAGTGAATTTAAAGGGACTAACACGTCATATAAAATTGAATGACAATATGCTGTAGTTAATACTGCTTAGTGGGAGATGATGGGCTTTGGTTATTTTTTTTGTTAATTTATACATGTTACATAATTTAACTATAATAAGCAAGAATATGTTATATTGTTGTACTGTACATTATTGTTTATCATACAATAAATCATTTTTTACTACTTGTTGTTCATATGAACTTCAACATTACACAGAAAAAAAATACGTTTCTATAAAATAACTAACAAAACACAGAACCCCAGCAAGCTCTATTTGGGAACCCCTGAGCCCCCACAAAATATATATGTATATAAGTGTCAAAAAGGAGAGCTATTGAGCGTGGCAAATGTATACAACAAGCAACAGAGAAGCCCAAAGCTACATCCAATATGACAAAAATACACAGTAAAATACTTATATAGTCTCTTGGAAAAGGGTCATTTAGTTTAACCCTTTGGCCAGAGCATTGTAAGCCTGTGAGCCACGACAAAGCAGACCCAGTTCACAGGTCTTAACACTACCAGATAAAATTCTAATATACCTCTATTAGGTAGTTAACGGTGTTGTTTATTAACTTATCTTCAGCTGTTTCAGCATTGGGCTTCTCAGTTACTTGTTGTATAAAGTTGCCACGCTCAATAGCTCTCCTTTTTGACACTTATATACATATATATTTTATGGGGGTTCCTAAAAGAGCTTGCTAGGGTTCTGTGTGTTGTTTGTTTGCTTATTTTCAGCTGTCTCAGCTGTTAGAGGTTAGTGGCTCCTCCTTCGCAGGGTTTTTAGATCACCCCTCCCCACTTCCCAAGTCAGCAGGTCTTTTTCATTCTACTGTATATAGATCCATGTTGGTCTTTCTCCCTCCTAATAGAGGTAAATGAGAATTTTAATCCTAATAGAGGTATATTAGTATTTTATCTGTGTTATCTGTAGTGTTAGGACTTGTGAACTGGGTCTGCCTTGTCGTGGCTCACAGGCTTATAATGCTTTGGCAAAGGGTTAAACTAAATGACCCTTTTTGAAGAGAATATATAAGTATTTTACTGTGTATTTTTGTCATATTGGATGTACTGTAGCATTGTGCTTCTGTGTTGCTTGTTGTTTTTATAAAATGAAACAAAGTAACTTAAAAAAAAAAACTTAACTCCCACCTATCCTTAACTCTCTCCAACCCTTAACTCCCTCATTCTAAATTACGGGGCCCTTTTATTACCTGGTGGACTTGCTGGACTGGGTGGGGACCTCTTCCTCATGCCAGAGCTGTAGGAGGGGTCAGGCTTCACATAGGAGATGGATGGAGCCTCCTCATCACGCTTAAGGAGTAAGATACAGAATTCTGGTTGAATTGTCTACATTTGATACACTGACAGTACTGTAAATAGCACTTAGTACAACACACTGGCAATGATACTCACAAGATCAGTAAATAATATACCACTCCCCATCCAGCCCCTCATAATTGCTATCCCTCTCCTCCAGCTATCATGGAGGCCATCCAGCCGGTGCCAAGGAGACAATACATGCTCCTCCATCAGATCACTCAGTCTGAGCAGGAGCATGTTACCTCGGCCAGTGTCCCTCTACAAAACACATATTAATTTACAGTTTAAAGAATAGAGTATATTGTATATATAATTTGTAAATAAACACAACATCAAATTATTAGAGTTAATATCCATATTCACACTTGTTCTGTAGGGTAAACTACCATTTACAGTATATGCCGTCCATATAATCCGACAGGAATTACCACTGCAGGAATATGGGGATGATCCATGGGGTCCAGGCAGGATAAGTGGGGTGTCCTGTGCCTGCCATCTTAGAAATTATTGGACATTTCTAGCAGTGGGGCAGTAAATTGTTGCTCTTAGTTAAACAGGTATAGTATAAACAAAGTGACAGAGGTGTTGAATAACCTTAAAGAAATAGTGTCTTATACAAAGCTGTCTCCATTTTTCCCACTGTCTGGGTGTCCCCTCTATGAAAAAAATGATGTGTCTTATGTTTAAAAGGTACAGTACAATAGAGAAATATAATTTATTCTACACCGGAACAATTGTCCACCATTGAAATCAGTTAAAATACAGTATAAAAACACCTGTTATGTTCTTGTTCTATTCAATAGGTTTGCCATGGGCATGGACAAATATATTCACTATGTAATTTGCTAGACACATACTGAAATACAATAAAATAAATAAAACCCACAAAGCACAGAACTTGATTCCACTGTCATCGTGCAACTGTACCACAGTGCACAAAGTGTTAATGCGGGGGGAATCTTGTGTCTTGTCATGGTACTGAGGACAGCAAGTCTGTAAATAATGGCTTAATGCCTACAAGCGGACTCCTTGCCCTTTAAAAAAACAAGCAACAACAAATAACCGCTCAAAACTGGCCATTAAAAAACTGTCACAAGAGAGGGAAAATGTATCAGAAGAAGATAATGAATCAATGGAAGAAAGAATATAATGACAGCATTTACCAGAGGTGTGCCACTGGAGTGAAAGGCAGGGATGAGCTGCACAGTGCGAGTGAGCAGAAGTAAAGTGGCTAACAGACTACAGTGGATTCAGCTGGGAACAGCTGTGAGAACAATCCGAATCTACCAAGTGCTGCGACTCTCTTAGAACTCACAGAGAAACACAAGTTGAGTCATTATATTCTTTCTACTTTTGAGACATTAGAAATTCTCTCTACCACTGTATTTTCCCAATCAAACATTAACTACCTTAAATTCATAATTTGCAAAGAGATAACCATGATGGTCTCTTTCCTACCGGAGAGATTGTTTACCATCAGCTGAATTCCCATATTATCCATAATCCAAGAGCAAAATCAAACAAATAAACTTCACATAAATGTTAAACTTTTAGAGCCAAATTCAAAACATTAGGGCCCTTGCTTAGCTTTACTTCATACAAAGATGTCCCTAGATATCAAATGACTACTTAAAACCATACTTTTTGTCAGTGACGGAAAAAGTCACTGTAAGTATAATGTTATGTTCTTATTATTATTGCTAGAGTGATGCGATTATTTACATAAGGCTGGTGAACAATCTGTTTTTATTTTATTTCATGCCATTCATACTAGATTTTGCAATGTGAAAAAACTTATAAGGATTGGGTCTCTTATGATTTGTTGTCTTTTTGTAATTGTTTAGAGAATACAATGTCCTCTACTTAAATTGGTTTCATCTTTTTAAGTTCACTTGAAATGTTTCTTACTTTGTGTTTCATAATTCCCAGATCCAAACTGATCTCAACTATACAATTTCTATTACATTTGAAACTTTTGTTTTGATTAAAATAAAATTTACTCCTTCCCATGCTGCATATTTTATGTCACCTCACATTAATGTACATAGTATTATTCTTTGATCATAAGTGAAAAAGAATAGAACAGTTTCTGATGGGTAAACATTAGATTACATCCTAATAAAACCATTTGTCTTCCAGCAATTCAATTTAGAATAGTGAAGTTATATTTTTTACCATGTCCCTGAAAAGTTTGGCATGCATATACATATGTTATCCATCAGTTATTATCTCCACTGCCATGTGAGCTGCATAATAAAGTTTGCCTTTACATATTTTTATTTTCTCAACTTCCTTCAGTACTAAATAGTTTTAATTCACAGATTTATCTTACTAATATATTGTTCTCTTGTGTTTAACTTTTAACAATTGTACCTGCAGTATGCCTGTACATGAATTAAGGCTATAGATTAAAAGCTACAGTGTACTGTATGAGTTCTCAACTGTGTATTGTTCTTCGTAAGTTTCCTAGTCTTAACAATTGTATTACAAGCCCTCCATTGTGTGTACAGTATTTGTAATGCCAATATCCTTCCGAGCTTTAAGGTAAGAAAGAGTCTTCTTTTATGCTGGGGTGATTTTGCATACTACGTTTACTCATTCTACTTTCTGCAAAGATAAATAGGACACGTTAAATATGTTACTAAGTATGAAAAATCTCACTAGAATAGTTTACTATAGCAATGGGTTAAAAATGTGTTTTAACTATAAAAAATCCCCCCACCACACCCTCCAAACCGAGAGCAGTGAGAGAGAAAATGTCTCCAGTTGTATGCACACTTAACCTATGGCTTAAATAATTATCCATACAAAGTCCCCTGGTATATCATTATCAAAAGGGATAAAGAATCATGCACATATGAATCATAGGACATATTGAGTGCCGTTTGATTTGAGTGATTTTGGTCTGAGATAATGGGATATAGCAATTCCCCTTTACAGGTTGATATACTGTATGAGGAGGTAAAAAGGTATATATTTTTAAGGAGTACAATAATACAAAATATAGGAAATCACCAAGCTGATTAATAAACTAAATGTGCTGTTGATATACATTGTTAACATTATCCTATCCAAGAGGCAGACCAGAGTCATATGCAGTTACTGAGTTTTCTGCAGTGATAAATAGTAACAATTTATTACAATATAATATTTAAATCCAGACATTTCCTATATTTTTTCATGACAAAAACACACACCGTTTCTCTCCCACATTCTTGCCCCCCTCCATCCATATCTTCCCTCCTCCATCTCTCTTTGTCCCTCCTCGCTCCATCTCCAAGCCCCCCACCTCGTCACAGCATCCCACCTCCTCACAGCACCTCTTTTCCTCACAGCTCCCCTTCTTTTCACATCCCCCCTCCTCCGCACAGACCTGGCCTCCTCCTCACAGCCTCCTTCTTAATGCCCCCTTTTCCTCCTTACAGCAGAGGGCAGTGGTGGAGCTCAGCATACACTAGAACTGGTATTTGAATTTCGGGTCATACCACTGGGGCGGGCTACACCATTGCCCTTTGCTGTTGCCACAATGGTCCTACTCTGCAGCCAAATCCCCTGACTTCTTCCATCCTTGTCCTCTCATCGCTGTCGGTCGACCACCATCCCTGAATTGCCTGTTGCCTTAAATATGGGACAATTATGTGCCCTGAAATACACTTCAGTGACAATGAGACAATTAATTGAAATAGGGGACAATCCCGTACATACAGTACATATGGTAACCCTAAAAATATATCATTTAGAAACTGCAATAGTGAGGCTTATTTAGGAAATAGTTACTGTACAGTATATCAGACTATTGCCACTGTTAATATTGTTAGCTTTTATATAATCAATGTATCATATTCGTTCTGTGGTTTACCAGACATTGGGGTATATTCTATTAGCTGCAAGTTGTGTATATTAATGTGGAAAGAGCACTTAACTCTCAGATTTCTAGGTTTGGAAGTTTTTCAGTACAATCCATGCAGAAAAGGCTTTTTTAGAAGTGATTTCATTTTGGTTCTGCAAATGCAATGTTCAAATAGGCTCAAACTCACTGGAATCCTAGAAGTTCTGTTACTTGCAAAGAGCTAAACCGCTTCAAACAATTAGCATTTTTAGAGTGAGAGAACGACAGAGACATGAGTTTTAGCCACATCCCACACCTCATAAATTATTTACTTGAGACCATTATTGACAATTCTAAGGCCCCTTTTGGTGAAAGGGGTACTGGTGCCAGGTCCAACAGGACCAGAACCCATACCTCTTCTATTCTGGGCAGCAGTTCTAGTATTCGACTAAATTAGATGCTGTGAGGGTGGAGTAGCTTGGAACCACTCAAGATGGCTGTTTTGTTATAGCATCTGGGGTCTGTGACAGGGCCTTTCCCCAGTTTAAAAAGGCAGCAAACCTAAAGCCTGTCGGTAGCTGATGAGGCCAGCAAGGAGCTGGTTCATAGCAGATAGTCAATTAATCCATCCCCACCTGGCTCCTCAAGCAGGTTTAAAGATGTGCTGCACAAACTACACAGGGTTCTCTAGCACAGAAGGACTGTGCTGCCAAAGAGACCAAGAGGAGCAGATCTCTCTAGCCCAGAAGGATTGTGCTGCCAGAGAGAGATCCCAGGGAACCAGACACACTTTTCCAGGGCACAACAGACCCTAGAACCCACCAGAGGGTGCACTCACCAGACACCAACCCAGACCTGGACCGATATAAAGAGCTGCCTGCTTATAGGTATCTCTTTGGACTTTGGAGTCAGAGGTTAATAAGAGGCCTAGCCTCCCAGCCCTTTAGATAGTGAGTTAGCCCTTTCTTATTTTTTGCATATTCCTTGAGAAAGCATCCTAGCGTTATGTAATGCGTGGCAGGATTGTTTGGTTTTTAAACATGTATTTGTTTTAATAATGCCTTTCTTTTTCAGGTCAGGTTCCTGCGTTCCAGTTTTTGGTCCAGCTGCAGTCCTCCTTTATTTTGTCTACTTTCTACCACTCGAATCAATGCATATAGGGGCGGTCTTTTATCCATCGGATTCCAGCTGCATTCATGCGACTCTATTAACAGCTGCAAGCAGCAATATAGGAATTCCATGGCACCAGAGATCTAGAGACTCACAAGGGGGTAATTGCCCTCGATATAATATATGTCGTTGGCTGGTGACCTCCTTTCTTGAAGGATAACTACATAACCTCAAGTCTCAACCCATGATATCTACATTGCTACATATGCAGCATTACGGTCGGTCGCGCTAGCCTCACGAAATCCGCTATTGGTATGTTTTTTATTCCTGTGTGCTCATGGAGTGCCAGTAAAGAGACTAATGGCCAATCAGGATAAACACAGATGGGGGTCTCTGCTTCTGAATGGGACTCCCACTGTGTGAATCCTACCAGACTGCATCAGTCTGGAAGAGACACGCAGTAAGATGGAGACTGAATCAGTCACTTTCACTGCACACCTCTAACAGGTGATCGTGCTGCTTTAATTTTATTTTAATTACACAGTATTAAAGCAGGGGGTCTCTTGAGCTGAACTGGATTAATTTCAGCCTTGGGGACACTCTGTTTCCCGAATTACAGGCTCTGGTATGTGGTGCCAGTATCTCCCTGAATTGTTTAAATGTCCCGGTCACGTGACAAGTTAGACTTTAAACATGGTGGAGATGCCGGAACCCCATACCGGGGCCTGTAAATAAGGAAGCAGGTGGTCCCCAAGACTGAAATTAATGTGGTTCATCTCCGGAGACCCCCTGCTTCAATACTGTGTAATTAAAATAAAATAAATGCAGCTTCATTACATAGCAGCTAGCTACTAAGGTAATGAAGGGGTTAAGCCAGAGTATCTATTTATTAGGGGTAGAGGGGATGTGTGAAGGGGTAGTTTCCCCAGGGTGGGTGATTAGGCCTACTGAGAATGTTGTGGAAGGGGTTAACCCCTTCATGACCTTAGCGGTAGTAACTGTTATGGAGGGTTTATCCCCTCACACTACCCACCTGAAATGCCTACCCACCCAATCTGGGGAAACTACCCCAAATAAACATTCAAATGCAATACAAACACCAATACTAGCCTAAACACTCATTGATTGCCAGTTTGGTTATCTATACCTTCAAGGGGAGCAAAGATAACCCCAATAACAATAAATGGGCACCCTACTACCCACCCTCTCAGCCCCCAACAACATCCCCCCCAAACACATACAGTACAGTAATGGGCAAAATCCCTATTATCCAGATCTGGATAGTAGCGCATTTGGTCATTAAAAAATAAAACATTACCAAAACATTACCCAGCCAACATATAGTAAATAAAAGTTGTACTTACTCCTGCTAGGAAGAAGGTCACCCTCATCTTCAGTGGGCACCGACAGTAATAATAAAAAAATAACTACTGTACCTGTAACCCCTTAATCCCCTTAGCGGTTATTAACTGCTATGGTAATTAAGGGGTAACCCCCACTCCCACTAACCACCTGGGAGGCTTAACCACTCTCCCCGGGGCAACTATCCCCATCCCCCAACCCATTAATTCACAGTAGTAAACCATTCCCATAATATGGGCATAGATTGCCACAATGGCAATGAATGGGCAACCTAAACATGAAAAAGAACCACAAAATACATTACATTTAAATTAAAAAAAAAAACGATTTTATTCTAAATAGCTAATAAAACTGTATATGTTGTATCAGCTTATTTTACATTGAAAAGAACATTATTTACTTTATCTTGAATTTACTCAATATAGGCTTTTCTGTTTAATGACCCTTTTTAAAAAGGGTATTTTTAAGCTTTTTTTATGCACTGTACATGAATATTACCAAACTCTCAAAGGGCATCCTCTTCATAAACATTACATTGGTGCACTAATTAACTAAAATGTAGGCTTGGCACTGATATAATTAAGAAGATTAAATACTTACTTTGCATATGCAACAAAACAAGAAATATAAAGCAAAAGGGGACAGATTATCTCTTAATGTGTTACCAACCATCTGGATTGTTTTCTAAATGTAATATAGCATGCATGAATGGGAAGGTTGGCTTGAGCACTGGTTAAATTCCAACTGAGTTCTTCCATCAGAGTTTTACTGTTGTATCAGGAGTTATTGCTTCATTGTCTCACGCATGTTATAAAAGCTTAAAGTTAAAGGGAACAAAAAGGAGTCAAAACTATATATCCTAAATGTAATTTATTAATAGATTATAGTAATTATAAAGCAGCTTATTCTAAATATGCAGAGGCCTCAATTTTGTATTATGTTTAAAATGCACTAATGACATATGGGTCTATGATCAAGAAAGTGGTCTACGCTGAGGCATTTGCCTTACAAAAATAGCATTTTTTCTGTCTGAAATGTGACATATCAATTAAGAGTATTTCTACTCATATCGAAAATTGGCACATGCTATGCTAGTGTTATTTGCTAAAAAATAAATAAAATACTTACACCACTTTTAAGGTGATGGGAAAAAACGTACGCATAAGAGAGTGAAAAACAGTAATGTACGCACACATTTCCCAACCACATACATTTGAGCCAATATGCAAATGTAACTCCACCCTAACTGCTCATCATGCCGCAGACAAAGTCAGACATACCCCGTAAATCCATCAACTAAGAATAATACCTAGATGCTGCTTAGCACAGGTATATTTCAGTACAAGGTGAGACAAAATAATGATTTTGCGACTTCCGTTAAGGTGCCAGGGAAGTAACATACCTGATCGAGAGCTCTGCTGTTTCCCCGAAGGGATATCGCAGTATCAGCAACAAATCGGCAAGATTTTAACCCCTGATTAACACCGCCAGTATATGGAGAAATATTTCCCCACAAATAACTATATTGCTCCCATACAACAATGACTTGACAAAAAGGGAAAAGGAGGAAAGAATCTCCCAAGATACTGCACCGACACACTTTATTCGAGAAAATACCCAGTATGTACCTGGCAGATACCTGGAATGCGCCGCTCCTCACCTCTGACAAGCCCCGTTGCGTTTGCCTTCCCAGCCTGGGTTCATGCCTGGCTGACGGGCGGCTGATCTGTTAAATGATAATGATTAGGATTTAATAGGCTGCAATGCTTCGCGTGTCTACCAGATGGCATAAATTCATGAATTGTAATGCAGTATATATATATATACTGTGCAGTATTGCAGCCAGCGGGAATAAAATGCTTCAATCCCTGCCTGGAAAATACCTCAATGCACTCGGGCAGAAAACAGTCACAAACCTTAATACACCCGGGTATACCCGAATTCGTGGGACTAGCCGAGCTCGAATAAAGTGTGTCGCCAGTGTAGCTGACAGCCTTGAGGAAGGGGAAATGAATGGAGAAGGTAATTGACCTGACAAAAATCCACAACCACATTGCTCCTAATATGACACAATTGCCAAAGCAGTCAGAAGAGCTCATTCCAAAACTAGAGCGCAACAAGGAAAGAAAAAAAATCAATAGATTCATGTGAAAATGTACTTACAGCTCATACAGTATATCCAGAGTAGAAAAAGTGGACACCAGTATAATCAATGTTGAGTATGACCGGGTATATATACAGCAATCTCTGGAGAATCTGCAAAAGAAAAATAACGTTTTGGAAGAGAAACTACTGTAGATGACCTAGAAAACCAGTCTACACCAAATAAAATCCAAATAATAGAATTCCCAGAAACCCTAAAGCAGAACTAACTGATGGGATTTTGTGAAATTGCTACCGGAAAATCTTGGATTACCAAGAGAGGAATGTCTCATAATAGTTGAAAGTATTAACAGAGTGGGGCCAATGAGACCAGATCAAAATAATCAACCAAGACTCAAAATAGCAAAGCTATTGAACTTCTATTACAAATTAAAACTTCTAAGAGCAAACCAGGAGTCTGAACGTCTGCTACATGAAGAAAAACATAATAATGTTGTTTCAAGACTACTCTATCACAGCCTCCCAGAAGCAGAGGGAGTTTAGCAGGGTGTACACAACCCTATTCAAACAGAAAAGGAAATTCTGTACAATGACTTACTCACAAAGTTGACCACTTGGGCTAATACGTGGTTAATATTTATGGTCGTTTACATTAAATAATATTTTAATCACCTATTTCAGGCTGTTTTACAATACACTGACTATTATAAACACAGGCAAAATGGGACTAGTGAAAGCCAGGGTTGGTGGTAAGAAAATTACATTATTTTTGGCATTACTACAGTTCTGATAAATAAGAATGTGATGTACTGTATATATATATATTGTGATGTACTGTATATATATATATAATATTGGACCAGATATTTTTTAATTTAAACTCAAATTTTATCCATTTATTCAAAATATAAGGGTACAGAAAATAAAGTAGGGAAAGTTAGCGGGATGTTGGAAGGGGAATGGGTACAGATTGCTTACAGACAGTATCTTCAGAAATCCAGTTATAGCAATACGTTATCTTTATACATTACTGAGGTATGTACTTTGCAGCTACAGGTAAGCACACAAGCGATATATCATGACAAATTGGAGTTCCTATCTTAATATGTTAATGGAGAGGGTTCTGCAAAAGTCTAGCCACGGCTGCCAGATCGCACTGTATTTGTGAAAGTTGTCGTTGACTAGGCTCGTGAGGTTGCTCATTTGGCAAGTAATTCAAATTTTAGCTTTAATTGGAGAGATATTTGTAACGGAATGTTTTAGCCAGTGTGAAGCTATTACGCATCTGACAGCCGTGGCTATTTGGGAGACAAATCTATTTTCATCTCTACTGAGTACAATCGACGGTCTGTTCAACAAAGTTGCCATGGGTCAAGGCAAAAACTCTGGGACAACTTCCTCTGGAGCTATCTATTTATTTATTTTTTTATTTATAATTTTTTTTACCAGGAAGTAAAACATTGAGAGTTATCTCTCGTTTTCAAGTATATCCTGGGCACAGAATTAAGATGACAAATAATACATGGATACAAATACAATGGAGTGCGGGGAGGAGAAGAGGGGAGGAGTAACTGTTTTTGTCACTAAAGCATATAACAAATGTATGGCTTTAAATGTTATTTTCCTACTGGCTCTCGCTGTCCCGTACTATAAAAGACTTGCATGTGGCTCCCCTGCTCAGGTGCAGGGAGAATGTTATGTGAGCTGGTGATAAGGAAGCTGGGTAACCTTCTTGTAAACCTGACTCTGCTATCCGAGAGATATCATTCTATTCCTATCACTATCTGCCCATGAGATAGAAGCAGAGAAATACAGTAGCTTGTCAGAACCGTAAACAGGAAACAAACAGACGTGATGTCAAGACACCAGGTATTTTGTAGTTGTGTTTAATGATGCTTTGTCCCTCATTATCAATGGCAATCAAAATCTGGCCCAGACATTTCTAGTGAACCCTTTCACTGCCAAAGACACTGCACAGTACTGTTAGCGATGATTAAAAACTGCAGTACCCTTTAGCAAACTGACATCTTTCATCCTGTTTGTTTTATAATTACATGCTCTTTATGGATTTTTTTTTTTACATCTGGGTATGAGCCATATCCTAAAAAGCATGATGGTTAATCCCAGAAATAATATCATTTATGTGGTTTTGACAGAGCTCATACATCTTCTGATCCAAAAATCTACTGGACGATTTAACAAGTATAGGATCAGGATTCTACATACATAATTATGTAATTATCCGGTACCTTTGATCTGTGGACGATTTTATTTAAAATTATTTTTTTCAAAGCCTTAAAAATGGCTGCAGTTTTCTTCCTACCGGGAGCTCCTTCACTGTGGCAGCACATGGTGTTAATATGTTCCTCAAAATTAACCAAATGCAGTTGGGGGGGGGGTGCATCTCTTATTGTGCAAAATGATGCATTGTGTGTCTCGCAGTGAAAGGGTTAAAGAATGTAGGCAGGGGACTAGTTTAGGTTTAAAAAAAAGATATCAAATTCAGTGACTTTACAAAATCCGTTCACCTGCACAGAAAATGCTCCCGGAGAAACGAGAGCGCGGGGAGAACACTGCGGGGAACGGAGATGCAGCTGCCTCAGGCAAGACACAGGGGCGTGTGCATGTTATATAGTCTATTCCCTTTAATAAATCCCTTTGCTGCTGGGATACACTCTTCAGATCCTCTTGACTTTTGGATACTCCCACCACATGTGCAGGTATGTGCCTCGGTTTCCACCTTGTTATGAACATAGTGGAGGTGTACCTGGGGACATTTTAGTCTAATGGGGGAGTAGTGCCAACGGTATAGAACTGTATAAGCATTCTCCTTGATGGAGGTGCAAATTGAGCTCTTAGACACTGCATCGAATATGTTGTCCCAATCCTCCTCCTCCAATGTCTCTCCCAAATCCCTCTCCCATTCATTAATGAACCCCGGGGGTTTAACTGTGACTTTATTGGTAAATAGAACGTAGAGGCTCAAGATTCTACCCTTAGTGGAACCAGGGTCTATTCACATTTTTTCAAAGTGGGAGAGGGAATCTTTGGGGTTCTTTAGTTCGAAAATGCTTATGAGTTGTAGGAAGCGGAATACTTCTCTTTTTGCTTTTTCTCTGTCAGGGAAGAATACATCCAGAGGGGTTGGGTTTGTTCTCCTCCCTAAAAGAAAAGAAGAATTGGGGTACCGGATCCAGATCTTCATGGCGGATGGAATCGGATGCAGTTTCAGGCCTTTGCGGTACGTGAGCTTCCTGATTCCCTGGGAGTCAGAGAGCCAACACTTCTAAAGGTAAGTAAAATATTGAATGTATGTAAATTTATTTTTTAACAGGTTTTTCGATGTAATTTTTTTTGGGGTCATTTTTTCATTGCACATTGACTGCTAATGTATTAATCTGTATCACTTTAGGGTACAGACCAATACATTATTAGGTCAATAATTTGATTTTAATTGTTTGCTTTGTATTGAGTGTGATTTTTTTCTATGTGTGTTTATTATATGGATGTAATTGTTTGTCATTTTCCTGCATTCATTTGAATTTTTTTGCCGATTGATTTTCTTTTTAATTATGGATGTCTTGTGTGGGGTAATGCTTTTAATGGTTGTGGCACCGAGTTGTTTTATTAATTAATTGTTTTGTTGGTTAATTGTTGAATTAATTCCTTGTTGTGTTGGTTAGTGCTTGTATTAATTGCATTTGTTGGCTAGTGTTTTAATTTATTTAATTGGGGTGTTTAGGTGTTTTGGAAGGGTTTATTAGTGTGTCTTTTGTGCATTAATGTATTTTGATTAGGTGCCCATTGAGTGTTATTGTGGATTGACTGTTTTGTTTTTGTTTCAAAGTTTTTTATTAGGCATTTATACATTTCACATGATTACAGACATATAAAATATTTTGGCCTAATACAGGGTTTTTTAGTTTTTGTTGGTGTTCGTCGGGGAAAAAAGTCTCAACGTTCCCCCGACCCTCCGGGGTCTGCAGGAGCAGCGTGAGTATAGAAACAGAAAAGTGAGAAGAAGGGGTAGAGGGGAGGGAGGTGGAGGGGGGGGCATTGCCTCTTTTCTTCTCTGCCTCTATTACTAGGGTTTCTGTTCTATCTTGGCTCCTTTTCTATTCTTATGAGGTGGTTTAGCGTTGGAGTGCCATTTGGGTCAACCATGAGTCCCATGTCTTATAGAAAGAGACAGTGGACCTTTTCAAAAAGGCTGACAGTCTCTCCATTTCCATCACCTCTTGTATCCTTTTTTTTACTGTTTGTTTAGAGGGGGACACACCTTCTTCCAGGCGGCCGCCACCGCACATCTAGCCGCTGTAAGAATGAAGGAGACTAATTTGCCTGTTGGTCGGTCCAATGTTTCTAAGGGCTTGGCCAGCAGGTAGGTCAGCGGGTCAATGGGTATTGTGAGGTCTGTGACCTCTTCTATTAAATTTTGTATGGTTTCCCAGTATTTCTGAATTTCCGGACATGTCCACCAGATGTGGGCCATGTCCCCCTTTTGACCGCAGCCTCTCCAACATAGATCGGAAGCCAGGGGGTAGATTTGATTTATTCTAACTGGGGTAAGATACCAGCGAAACAGTATTTTATATATATTTTCTTTGATTGTGGTACATATGGAAGTTCCTGAGGCTGTTTCCCAAATACTTTCCCAATCCTCTCGGTCTATAACTATATTTAATTCTGCTGCCCAATGCAGCATACAGTCGTGGGTGGGGGCTTCTACTGCCCTCTCCAGTTCTGCACAAATTTGCGTTATGAGACCTTTCTGATGGCCTGTTTCTCTACAGTGCCGCTCGAAACCAGTGAGAGGGGGAAATTCCAACGTTGGGGATAATGTTTGAATAAAGTGTCGGATTTGTAGGTACTTGAAGACGTTCAGCCCTACTATTTCATATTTGGTTTGTATGCTTTGGAAACTCAGGAACTGTCCAAAGCTCAGGAGGTCGACAACCACTCTAATGTTTTTTGTTTTAAATTGATCGAATTGTCTGGGCTCACAACCAGGTGGGAATTTTGGATTTTTATGAATTGGTGTAAGTTGAGAATAAGGTACTGTGAGTTTGAATTTGAATTTGCATTTCGTCCAGGTCTCCCATGTGTGTCTCATCGGACCTAACTTGAATTTACTATTCTGCATGTCTTCCCTGCTCAGGGACCAAAGGCAAGCTGGCAGTGAGGGCGTCCCGGCATAATACGTTTCTATATCTAGCCAGCAGTATTGGTTTGGGTTGGCGTTCCAGACTACTACCTGTCTCAATTGGGTGGCTTGGTAGTATCTTGTGATGTCTGGGACTCCAAGTCCTCCTCTCCCCCTTGTAGCCAAAAGAACTCTTCTGGTACCTCTGGGTTTTTTACCCTCCCATATAAAATGGAAAATTAGTTTTTGAATGTTCTTTAATTCTGAGCCAGGGATGTGGACTGGGAGAGTCTGGAAGAAGTATAGTAATCTAGGGAGTATATTCATTTTAACCGAGATCATTCTCCCGATCCATGATATCTGATACCCTCCCCATTTATCTAGGTCTTGTTTGATTTTTTGAAACAGGGCCGGGTAATTATGTTGATATAGGGATTGGTAGGTCCTTGATATCTTGACTCCCAGATATTAGATACACGAGGAGCTGCAATGGTAATTAAAGTTTAGTTTGAGGAGTTTCACCTCTGGCTCTGGCAGGCTTAGATTCAGAGCTTCCGATTTGTCATTATTAATTTTGTACCCTGAGATTCTTCCAAAATCCTGGAGTTCTTTTTGAAGGTTGGGTAGGGAAGTTTGGGGTTTGGAGAGAGTTAAGATGACATCATCTGCGAATAGGGATATTTTATGCTGCCTGTGCCCAATTTCTATTCATTGGATGTCTATATTGGCTCGTATTGCCGATGCCAGGGGTTCTATGGTTAGTGCAAAGAGGAGAGGGGATAGGGGACATCCCTGCCGAGTTCCATTCGTTTTCTCGAATCTCTGGTTACTGCACCCTGGTAATTTTACCGTTGCTGACGGGTTTTGGTATAGTCTACGGACCCCCTCTAGATATGCGTCTTTGAAGCCAAATTTGTGCATGTGTGGTCCAGGAATAGCCAATCTATTCTATCGACCGCCTTCTCTGCATCTAGGCTCAAAAGTAATGCTTTGGTTCCTGTGAGGTGGACATGATCAATAATGTTAATTATCTTCCGAGTGTTGTCTGAGGCTTGCCTGCCCGCGACAAATCCTACTTGGTCAATATTTATTAATCTCGGTAAGATGGGGTTTAATCTGTTTGCAAGTATTTTACTATATAATTTGAGGTCGCTGTTGAGAAGGGAGATTGGACGATAGCTTCCACATTGCATCGGGTCTCTGCCTTCCTTGTGTATAATAGCCAGGTTGGCAAGAGACATTGATGAGGGGATTTGGTTCCCTTCCATAAAGTGATTGAATGTTTTTAAGAGATGCGTGGATAGTGTGGGCAAGAATCTCTTGTAATAGACATTGGTAAAACCGTCAGGGCCAGGAGACTTAGTGATTTTTAGTGATTTGACCGCCTCTTCCAGTTCCTCTTTTGAAATCTCAGCATTGAGGACTGTGTTTTCCTCTTCCGTTAATGTAAGAAGTTGACATTTGTTTAAATATTGCGTTATTAATTCAGTTGCTATCGGTTCAGGTCGGCCATTTTTAGATCTTAGGTTATAGAGTTCGGTATAGTATTTTGTGAATTCTGCTGCTATTTTGCTGTCACAATATTGTATCTCACCAGACCTACTCTTGATCGCCGTTATCTGGGATTTTTTGTACCCCTCTCAGTTTACTGACCAAGAGTTTGTCGGCTTTGTTACCCTTGTCATAATATTGTTGATTGGTCCATTTGAGGGCCTTCTCAACATCCTCCAGCTGGGTTTGTCTAAGTTTCGTTCTGGCTGTTAGCAGTGTTTTGTATATTTTTTTTGATGGGTTAGCTTTATGGGTTTGTTCTATTGTTTTGATGTTATCTGTGAGTTCCTTGATTAGCTTTTGGCGGACTTTTTTCCTGTGGGACGCAATGGAAATAAATTTCCATCTAATGGCTGCCTTATGGGCTTCCCATAGGATTGCTGGGGAGGAAACGGATCCTGGGTTGAAAAAGAAGTAGTCCTTAAGTGTGGATCTAATCTCCCTTTCTATCTCAGGATGGTTTAGTAATGAGTCATTTAGTCTCCAAGAGTAATTTGTTTTTTTTCCGAAGGGGATTGATAGGGTCAGGATGATCGGGGCATGATCAGACCAAGTGATTGGGCCAATGTCTGAGCCAATGGTTGCCGCCAACACATTTTTGGTGGCCAAGAAGTAGTCTATTCGAGAGTAAGTCTGGTGAGGTGCTGAGTAGAAGGTGTAGTCTCTCTGATCCTGATGCTGGGATCTCCATACGTCTACCAGTGAGAACTCGCTCAGGATTCCTCTAAACCTTTTCCCTATGATTTGGGAGTGGGTTGTACGAGGAGGGCCCATTGTGGTCGATCTGTCCTCGGTGGGGTTTAAGACCATGTGTAAGTCTCCTCCCACTAACATCGATGACAGATATCCCGGGTCAACGCCCTCGAGAACAGTTTGTAAGAATTCCGCTTGATTCTCGTTAGGGGCGTACACATTAATCAGAGCAATTGCCGAGCCCGCTAGGGAGCCATATACCACTAGAAATCTACACTCTGGGTCCATTGTTGTTTTGACATGATTGAATGGGGTGCCTTGTCTGATTAGGATAGCCACTCCCCTTTTTTTACTACTAAATGATGCAAAAAAGCACGTTGGGAACACTTTTTTAAATAAATTTGGGGGCTTTTGGGATGTGAAGTGGGTCTCCTGTAAGAATATGATGTCCCCCCCTGTTTTTTTCATGTCTTGAAGGGCTAACTTTCTTTTCCTATTATTTTGTAGGCCTTTGACATTAAGCTAGGTGATCTTGATCGGGGCCACTTTAGCCATCGGGTCTTTTTGTTGTATTTGACCCCATGGCCCTACCTTTCCCACTAGGGAGGGTCTGGATTTTATATCTTGCTTGCTCTTTGTACCCCAGCAAGCCACTAGGACAGGTATGTGTTTCAGTCAGGGTGAGCCTACTGGGCCAAGGAGATATGGGGTGGGGGCGGGCGGAAAGGGGGGGTGAAGATCTGCTGGGACAGGGCCAGCAGATAGAGAAGAGAGATGAATAGGTCCAGGTTTGGGCCTAATAGAGTATTGCCAGGTCTCCGGGCAACCGGCATGCGGGCTGGGGAGCCCTTCGGGGGGTGGTTCCAGCATCGGTGGATGATGGCCATCAGAGGGGGCCAGACCCTCTTGTGCATTTTTTTAGAACCAACCATTGGCACCTTTGCCCCCCACCTCCCCTTGGAGTTATAAGTTTTCTGTTGTTAGTTCTCCAGTGGGTGAGGAGGGGGGATGGGGGGAGGGAGGGGGAGAGGGAGGGGGGGGGGAGGGGGGAAGGGGGGAGGGGACATGGGAAGGTAAAAAGGGGGAGGGTGAGTGGGGGAAGGGTGGGTGGGGTGGAGGGGGGTGGGTGGGGGGAGGGTGGGTGGGGGGGGTGAGTGGGTGGGGGGGAGAGTGGGTGGGGGGGGATGGGGGGCAGAGTGGGTGGGGGGGAGGGTGGGTGAGGGGGGAGGGTGGGTGGGGAGGGTTCTAGTATAGTAAACTCTTTGACCTTCTACGTGGTGAATATCCCCTTCTTTAAACATTTCAAAACATTTAACAACACTTCTGGCAACATCCTTATCAGTGGGTGGGGAAGTGGGGGAAGTGGATGGACTGGGCGCTTCCTAAACAATATAGTAATCAGTGTGATAAGTGACACACCTTAAGTACACACAATAAACCTATCACCATATAGTGTTAAATAAAATAAAAAACAGTGTACAGCAGCAGCTCAACTTCCTCTGATGGGATCGTTCCTAATCCCAGGATGTGAAGTATTCTTTTCTTGGGGTTGAGGAGGAGCGCTGGATCTCGTGATATGTAAAAAAATATAAATATATATAGTGCAGATGGTAATTCACTGCTTTAAACAATGTAAAACATAAGAAATGAACTCACAAAAATCGTATAAAATCACTGCATGTCAGATATCCTTCTCTCTCTGACTGGAGCCCTTTGTGTTACTGGAGTCTGTATCCTCTCAGTGAAGTGGATGATATGAAAAATAAAGAAAACCACAAATAGTGCAAATAGTATGAACTATACAAATGTATTATGCACAGGTTATCAGGAAACTCACATTTTCCATTATAAAGTTGGGTGGTGGAGAGAACCGCCGATAGAAGCAGGCTGCTGTTCGGTGCTTCACTTTCCCCTCTCAGTGTAGTTCAATGCCAATCTATGCCGTCGCGTCACTTCCGGTTTCGCGTCACGGGTGAGGGCGGGAAGCCAGAATGGGAGTGATCTCAGCAGTGGTTTGCCAGTCCTTCCAGGCGCAGAATCTCTCAGAACTCTAACTCTGACGAAGCTGTTGCGATACGCGTAGAGTTAGAGTTCTGAGAGATTCTGCGCCTGGAAGGACTGGCAAACCACTGCTGAGATCACTCCCATTCTGGCTTCCCGCCCTCACCCGTGACGCGAAACCGGAAGTGACGCGACGGCATAGATTGGCATTGAACTACACTGAGAGGGGAAAGTGAAGCACCGAACAGCAGCCTGCTTCTATCGGCGGTTCTCTCCACCACCCAACTTTATAATGGAAAATGTGAGTTTCCTGATAACCTGTGCATAATACATTTGTATAGTTCATACTATTTGCACTATTTGTGGTTTTCTTTATTTTTCATATCATCCACTTCACTGAGAGGATACAGACTCAGTAACACAAAGGGCTCCAGTCAGAGAGAGAAGGATCTCTGACATGCAGTGATTTTATACGATTTTTGTGAGTTCATTTCTTATGTTTTACATTGTTTAAAGCAGTGAATTACCATCTGCACTATATATATTTATATTTTTTTACATTTCACGAGATCCAGCGCTCCTCCTCAACCCCAAGAAAAGAATACTTAACATCCTTATCAGGCAACATCTTTATCCGGCAAACATGACTAGACAGTTATTTATGAGGGTGAGAGACTCTACTCGCCGCCCTGGTGGTTTATATGATCTTTTCTTCTGCACCTTGGTGTGGTTGCTGCTTTTCTGAGATCTGTATATGTATGTGATCTCAATATACATTTATCTCACATGCTGTTCTCTGCAGTGTAAGGGGAAGGGGAGGGGGGAGGGAGGAGGGGGGGGCGGATGGAGGAGGGGGGGCAGAGGGAAGAGGGGGTGACGGAAGGGGGGGAGGGAGGGAAGGATAGGGGGAGGGGTTTGCTTGGGTTGTGATGGTACCCCTTTCAAATTAATTTTAAAAAAAATTCCGCGAAACATTTTGTCTTGCTACTGCGGGGGGCGTGTATTTATGTTTGTGCTGACCGCGGATCTACTCGTAGCCATTTTATACGTGCAATATACCAGTACATTCAGCAACCTTAATAACAGTAAACAACGTGAACAAACCTACTAACATGTGTGGGGATCTGCGCCTTAACAGTTTTACAGGGTACACATTACTTCACAAACATTGGTAAGGGTAGGGACACCGTTTCCTATGGCCTAGCATGCGAGTGGGAGTAACCGCTTAGTGAGGCTCATTGTAGCCGCTTGCCCAGCCTTCTAATTTACCACTTTTTCCCCAAGTCCAGCACATTAGCTTAGTCCCGACAATTTGCACCGCCCAGGGGGGGCTAGATTCTGGGGCCTATCAATAGCGCCAAGTGTCCGCTCCGGATGAGTATTTCCATTTGTCAGGTAGTTGGTGGAGCGTCTCCTAAGCTGCAGGTCAGATCTGGGGTCCCTGTTGTACCGACGGGGCAGAAAGGCCGTTATGGCTCAGTGCTCTAACACCCCCCCGGCTCGGAACCCCAGACTAACCCACCGAGTGCCCTCCTCCCCCCTATTTGGATCTGCATCTGCAGTCATGCTTTGGCCCGATAAACTAGGCTGGGGGGTTGGGTTACTCACGCTTGTTGGGGCTTCCTGCCCTTCACCCGGAGGTCCCAGTTCTCGTGGGATTCCAGATCTCTGGGCAAACCGAGTCGCGCAGGAGGTTGGGTAAGCCTTAGGTCGGGGGGGGGGGAAACAAAAATACGAGAGGGGTCGAGGTGCGCCCCTACCCGCTCCCGCGTTCCTCCGCCTTTGCGTGTAGCTGGGCTGCTCATCTCTGGTCGCCTCGGTCCTCGGTCCCCTTGTCAGGTAAGTGCTGCTGGTAGGGTGTGGGGCGTCGGGGTTGATTTTGGGTGCGGCGTTGTTCTTTGCTGGCTGCTTCCCTCCCGTGGGCGTAGTGGTGGGTTGATCCTCGGCAGCGTTCGCTTCCCATTTGCTGCGCTGTCTTGGTGGGATTTTTAGATCATTGTGCGGCTCAGTGTTTTAGTAGGGGCCGCAGGCGGGGGCAGGGTTTTGTTATTTATTTCTGTGGTCCCTCTGCCCCGCCAATCTTTCAGAGGCCCTGATCGGAGGTTCTGCCGGGCCGGTGGTTTCAGCACTCCAGCTAGGAGGGGGCGTGAGGTTTAGCGCCTTAGCAAATTGTTCCATTTCCTCTGGGTGCTTGATCGAGAGGAACTTGCCGTTTCGTTGAACCAGCAGTTTGAATGGGAACCCCCACTTGTATTTGACCGCGTTATCTCGCAATAAGACAGTTAGTGGTCTTAGCTCCTTGCGGCGGTTGACCGTGAGTTTGGAGAGGTCATTGTAAATTTGTAGGGGGTCCTCTCTGAACGTGATGGGTTCTTTAGTTCGGCAAATCTCCATTATCCTCTCCTTCACTGATTACCTATGGAGACGGATAATCACGTCTCTCATCCGTTCCGGTTCCTCCGATCGTGGGCCCAGTGAGCGGTGCGCCCTGTCCATTTCTAGGTCTTTATGTTCAAAGTCCTCGCTTAGTGATGTGAAAAAGTCCAGGAGGTAGGCCTTTAATTGTCCCGGGAGCACCGATTCGGGGATACCGCGTATCCGGATATTTTGCCGCCGGTCGCGGTTCTCCTGGTCTTCCAGGCACTCGCGGAGGATTTGCACTTCTGCCCCGAGTTGGTATATTTCGTTTGCGGCCAATTCCTGGGCTTGCGCGGTGTCCGCCATTTTGGTCTCTAGGGCCGATGTACGTTCTGTGAGGCCTGTAATTTCCTGCTTCAACTCAGTGACTGCGGCTCTTAGATCTGCCTGCAGTGACGTGTGCAGGTTGTCGAGCATCCCGGCCATGAGATCCTTCATGTATTCGCGGGTAAGCGTTTCTTCTGCTTGTGCGGGTTCCGCCGATCGGTCCCCATCTGAGGCAGTTTGCTTGGGGCCTCGTGCGCTAGATGGTCCCACGCCATCTTGGTTTCTGGATGCCGCCTCTGA
The DNA here is from genome assembly GCF_040206685.1 of Ascaphus truei. Taxonomy (NCBI): domain Eukaryota; kingdom Metazoa; phylum Chordata; class Amphibia; order Anura; family Ascaphidae; genus Ascaphus; species Ascaphus truei. The sequence goes on along the minus strand of NC_134483.1, from coordinate 78,158,075 downwards.
GCTCCGTGGGGAAGGGGCAAAGTATCTGGTAACTGCCTGCGCTGCCTGGGCTTTTTGTCTGCCGGCCATATCTGCAGGGTATATGCTCCAGGGGGTTCGTTTTTGAGGGGGAGATTTTGGGGGGAAAATATCTGTTAGTTTATACGAGGGTCTGAGGAGCTCCTCTCCTACATGACCATCTCCGTTAGCGTCCTGGCCACGCCCCCGGCTTGACTGCTTTTTAAAGCCCTTGCAGTCAGCAGTTAACAGACATACCCTAGCTGCTTGCCTACAGTAGCTAGGAGTTTAACCTGATTGCTGGAGCGCATTCATACTGCATGCTCTCTCTAATGTAGACCGACTGTGACTATCATAATCTACATATTAAAATGGCTCAAAAGATCAGATTTGTATATTAAAAAAAGAAACACCATTTTATTTTAGAACGGAAACCAATACTAAAAGAAAAAACGGTGAAATTGCCAAGCTTTATGAAAAATATGTTTTTTTTTTTAAAAACAACAACAAAAAAACAGCTTTACTGTATTACTTTTCGTCGCAATTGAGATCTATTGGTAATGTAGAAACAGGTTTTTTTGTATTAATTATTTTTTTATATAAAATGGTAATGTACTGTATATGTAGTATACTGTAAATAATCTCATGAATAATGTTCTATACCATTCTATACATTGACTACAGTATGTACCACATTGAATTATCAGTCTAACATATTCAGGAAATCATTGGTGAAAATGTTATACTTGTATAGATGATCAGCTTTGCTGGAATCCACTTGTGGCTCCCTTTGTAAGAGTCCCTCTGTAGTATGATACTTCTATTAAAATTCAGTTTCCAGTGATGACAAAAGATACAAAAGCAATCAGACATCCAATTTAATTGCTCTCTTACCCATCTGCCTCCTTTTAAAAAAATCAATCATTTAAAATTCTAAAGGAACAATGTAGAATGTGCAGAGCAGACAAAGGGCAAACAAAGTAATCCATGTCCTTCAAATCAACATCTCATAGAAAAACGGCTAATCTACAGTATGTCAGGTAAGAAAATAATTTAAAAAATCTTGCTTAAAATATATGAAGAAATGGTACATTTTACAAGAAATGTTAATTACACATAGCTGGTAATCAAAATACATGTACTGTATGTTCTATGTTTCTAACTTTTGAAATTGTCTTGTAAAAACATATTTCTACATTCAATATAAAGGTGGGGCATTAGTTTAATATCTAAATCACAGAAATGTTAAGAGCTGCTCTAGAGGTTAAGTCTTTAATTATACATTGTAATCATATTACTAGTTTAAAGTTCAACATGTGTTAAATACTGATGACATTTTCTTTTCTTGTTTGAAGTGACTGTAGGCTAATTTTGTTTAACCTAGACAGTGCTCTGTGGCTGTAGATTAATGTTGGACAGGGACTACAGTACATGGGTCCCTGTGCCTGCCTCTTATATCAACATGTATCCCTTTATGTCCCACATCTGTCAGGTTCCACGGCATCTGCAAAACAGTAGAGGACAACGTCCTCTCATGTTTAAGCAGAAAGAGGGGGGCTTTGCTGTCTTGTGATCATGTAAAAACAATCATATAACTCCAAGAGCCCTATGTCTGTGGCTTTGGAGCAACATGGAATGAAAATACTGTAAAACAAATCCTGCTGCACATTCAATCACATCAAAGGATTTGGTGTACTACTACAGTACAGTACTAAATACTGTAGAAGCCTACACAGAGTTTGATATTTGTATTTTAATTTGTGTTTTCTACATTAGCATACTGTATGCACAATTTGCTTATCAATGTCTGGGGAGAAAGTAAAACACTTTAGATGCTCAACCTGACACCAATTTAAACAGAGTGGGATACGTCAGCAGATATTATTTTTAGCTACACACTTCAAGGCCTTAATAGCTAAATAGTAATAGTTGGAACAAAATAGATACATAGTAATGAGTGAAGATGAGAGTATCCAGGCTGAATCCATCAAGCTATACTGAGGTAAGGCGATCCATGCTTATTTGAGATGTGCATGTCATGAAGTTCACAAAATTGTTAGTGAAGATTTATATGCACCAATATTACATGTTTATGGACATATTTAAATTAGCTATCCCTCATACTAGATTCTTTTTTTAACCTTCCCGCTTCATTTGTTTAAAGCTCTAGGGACCCCACAGCTCCCAAGATACGTACTGGTGAAGTTACCAGGTATACGTCTCCCTCAGTACATTTAAAGAAAAAACCTACAGTATGAGGTTTCGAATGCTTTGTCCAGTACACAATAACTTCATCTATGAAAAACGTTAAGATCCACTCAAATGTATCACAATCTACTTCAAATCTACTTTTTTCCAGGACCAATATGATTACTAGAACTTTGAACTACATCTATGGAAAACATAATAGCTGCCAAATCTCAGGCTAATAGGAAGTCACAACATCATCAGTTGAAGGTTTCTATTGGACGGTGTAACAGCAGACTTATCCCTGTTCACAAATGTGCCTCTAATCCAGCAGTGTGGTGGTTAACTACTAGTAGCAAATTAACTAACATCACCTGCCTGATTAGAGGTGGTAGAAAAAGCCTGCCTTTGAGACAGGAAGTAACTTCTTAGCTCTGACTGAGAGCTGAACTTGGGAGAGAGAGCAGAGATTGTCTTTGATTCTCACAACAGTCTTAAGCCCTGCTAGAAGAAACAGCAGAGCTGCTTACAAGACACAGGGAAAACTTCTGAACCTGAATGCTGACACACCCTGAGGGAAAGGAGCTGAACCAGAGAAGATTTTCCCTCCAATGAACAGATAAGACTTTCATTATTAAGAGACTGCTTATATCTGCTTATTTCATGCTATATGTTTTGGGGCTGCGAGACATGCTTGACTTGAGGAGTTGTGAATTAATTGCATGGTATTTTCACTAGAAATACTCTCAAGTGAATAGAAGCTTTGTCCCCCTCCCCCCCCCCCTGTGTTTGGATGATTTCCTGATGAAAAGGAAAAGGCACAATAAAGCCTATTATAATTTCACCTTATAAAAGCCTCCAATTGTGTACCTCTGTGAACGTCCGTCTACAGATGGCCATTTCCATTCCCTTTACAAATTCTGTAAAAAAATTTAAAGGTGTGTAGTACCGGTTCACAAATGCACAGGGTGGGTTTGAGGACCTGTTCTTCTGTTCACACTGTATAGGGGAGTAGGTAATTTTGGACCCACTGGGTCTTGTTTGTGGCCTTGGGAGGTACCCTTGCACACAAACAGGGGTGAAGGCCTGTTGCTTTCAGGATCCTCCTCACTATCACTGTGTAAAGTCAGTAATCCTCATCAACAGGAACCACATACCTATAATCATCACTTGTACTCTACAAAGTTTACTTTCTCACCATTTTGATGTTATAGATATGATTATAGTTAGTAAGACTAGGTTTAATTGATGCTCAGCATGGCAATTACAGTGTACAACTACTGCTTGAAAACAGTTTGCATCAGGCAGCCAAATAGTAGACTCCAATTCCTATCCATAAATAATGTACCATGTCCATGTTTTCCACCCTCAACAGAAAATGAATTGTTGTATATTATTGAGACTTACCAATGTAGCCTCATGGCTGGTCACATTGCCCTCATGAAATCCACCATGGACACGTTTCTAATCCTATGTGCTTGTGGAGTCTCAGTAAAGAGACTAATGGGCGATCAGGATTAACACAGCGGGTGTCCCTGCATCTGAATGGTGCTCCCACTGTGTGAATCCAACCGGACCGCATCAGTCTGTAAGAGATACACATTGATAGTAGACAGAATCAGTTGCTCTCCCTGAGCACCTCTAACAGGCAATCGCACCTGTTTTTTGTGGGTAAAGGGTTAGTTGGTAGGGGTGAATGGAGTAGTTGCTCCAGGGTGGGTGACTAAGCATACAGGAAAGGTTAAACAAAAAGAACGATCTCTACCAATTAGGCTAAAATAAAATAGTGATGTCACAAATAAGGGTTATTTAGTTAAACCCTTTGGCCAACGCTTTATAAGCCTGCAGGCCACACCAAGGCTTAACCAAATTTTGCAGGTACCTACACTGAATATATGTAATTATTGTCCTATGGACTAGTGAAAAATGTGAGAAAGCCTCAAAGGGGTTAAATAAAGCATATGCTTTTGTTATTAGTGCATTTAAAAGCTGGATAAAGCCAGTATCATAGTTACCTTACTTAGACTAACAATTGATATTATAAGACAAGCTTTCATGAGTTCTACTCTCTTCTGCTGTTCAAGTTAAGTTAGTTAGTTAGTTAGTTAGTTAGTTGTAGTCATACTGGAGATTGATATTAATTCGTTTGCATGAATAATTTATTTATAAAATGTTTTACTACGAAGTAATACATTGAGAGTTGCCTATCATTTTCAAGTATGTCCTGGGCACAGAGTTAATTGTTATCATTGATAAAAACAAAATTTAAACCATGGCAAAGGGGGTTGTATAAAAATAAAGAGGTCCTGGGAAACATTAATCAAGGTCTTCACTACTACTTCCATTACTAACAATGCCACCGCCACCAGTGCTACCATGTCTGCAGCAGCAGAGGAAAGAGTGGAAGTGGTTGGGGAGGGCACTTCAACACTCTCTTCCATGAGCCTGGCACCCAGTGCCTTCAGTTCAGTATGAGTGTGTTAGCTGTGGAGGGGGAGGAGGCATTGCAGAAATGTGTGGAGGCTTACCGCTCAACCTTATCATTGTCATTATTCAAGCCAGTATCTGCATGGCAGTGACAACAAGGTCCACCACCACCACAGCCAGTGTCCAGGGATTGAAATGGAGGCAGTGTACACCATTATGGAAGTGCCTCATCAATCATCAGCACAAACCAGGGCAAGGCCACTATTAAAGGTGCCTATTGCTGTATACTAGTGATGAAGATGATGATGACTATGAGGACAATGATGATGGACGCTACAGGTGATACAGTGTCTGGAGGGGAAACCACCTCTTCCCCAATATGAGGGTCTATCATCCTGTTTGTTGCGATATTTTAGTATGTCACCACCAAGAACTCTTCATGGTTGGGGAAAGTTCAATTGCAGTATATGTAGTACCACCATTTGTCTGGGGAGGGAAGGGGTTCACATTGGCATGACTGCCCGGCACGTGTGACTGTGTCATTATCATAGGGAGACCTGGAACCCCACTCCTCATCAGCCTTCTTCTAGGAAGGTCAAAGACCCATTATCACCAGCATCCTCACCACCCCCACAACTTAGAGGAGTGGTAGGACTAGGGTCAATCAGACAGGCAGTTATCTTCCTCACACTGAAGCAGTGTGATCTCCACATTCCCCATTACAACCTGCCCCATCACAGCTAGGACTGAGAACATAGGCAAGCCCAGGGACCATTCAAGTGGTAGTTGGGCATTGAGTGGTTATTCTGTAAGAAAACAGTCAGTGGGGTGAAAGTGTGCTTGAGGCAAGAGATGTCATATTTGAAGACTACATAATAAGGTTTGATCCCACATTGCATGAGTGATTGAACTAAATGTGGGAATTGAACAAAGTTTATACCCCTGTACCATACTCCTCATCATTACCAATCCAAGTTCTTAAAACAATGTGATACCCATGCGCCACAACGCAGAATAAGAGTATGGGTGGCCCACCTTCCATGGGTTATAACTGACCTTATAGCACTCTACCAGTTCAGGGATGCCTTGTGGAAAAGCTACAAAGTAACTGGCACTACCAAGGAGATGATTCACTACAGATGCCTGCAGAACATGTGCACAAGGCAAATACGATATGCAAAAGCACAATATTACTCTGACAATCTTCTACAGAATACATCAAACCCAGCTAACTTCTGGAAGGTTATCAACAATATATTCCAGCCTTCTAACCATCAGCAACCAAGTAATATCACTAAGGGGGATATTACTCAGACAAACCCCACTGACATTGCAAATGCATTCAATGATTACTTTGTGGGGTGTGCTACTAACTTATTAGCGAAACACATCCCAAACCATAACCATTAATCTCATTCTGTGAGTACCCCTATAGTGCCACCCTCTCCCAACACTGCTCACAATTTTCAATTTGTCCCAGTATCTGAAGAGGAGATTACACAAGCACTCCTCCAATTAAAACTAAGCAGCCAATGTGGACCGGACTTACTAAGTTCCTACTACTTGGTGCCCCATCCTTCGCCAAACCAATTTCTTCCATAGTCAACTCTATTCTGTCTGCAGGCCATAACTCTAAGACCTAGAAAACTGCTAAAGTTGTCCCAATCTTCAAAAGTGGGGACAAAAACATTTTCTCAAACTACAGGCCAATCTCCCTTCTCCCAATACTATCCAAAGTCATGGACAAATGTGTTCCCTCCCAATTAAGTGACTACTATACTAAGACAAATTTGCCTAGCCAATTCCAATCTGGCTTTCGCCCCAAACACTCCACCGTAACTACCCTGCTAAAAGTTTGCAATGAAATCCAGTGTGGAATGGAACGGGGACAACTCACTTTTGCAAAGGCTTTTGATACTGTTGATCATGTTATGTTTCTTAATAAACTCCAGTGCTCTGGTATAGGGAAGCATGCTTTAAACTGGGTTAATTCCTACCTATCAGTTAGATCCCAACATGTGTCCATCTCAGACTCTAACTCTAATCCCTTGGATATCACCTGTTGTGTCCCACAAGGCTCTGTTCTGGGGCCCCTAGTGTTCCCCTTAGTGTTCATCAATGATCTTCCTACAGCTGGTAAGGGAGATTCAATACACATGTAGACAAATGACACAATCTTATATGCACACAGCAATAGCCTCTCTGACCTTGAACACATACTTCAATCTGACTTTTTGAGATTTGAAACTTGGATTTCCCAAAACAAACTGTTTTTTAAACACTGAGAAGACTGTATCAATGGTATTTGGGACCAAGGCTAAATTTGTAAAGCTTCCAATAACTGAGCTCCAGATCAGAACCAACGCTAACACCACCCTAACTCCTGTTACTAGTTTTAAATACATGGGCATATGGTTTGACTCCAATTTAACATTCAGGATGCACATTGTTACCCTGACATCCAAAACCTATGCCAAACTAGGTGTATTTATAGAAACAAATCCTCCCCTATTCTGGTGGTCAGAAAGCGTATCGCACAACAGATGCTAATGCCAATTATCGACTATGGGGACATAGTACACGTCTTAGCACCCCAAATCCACCTTAGCAAACTTGACATCCTCTGTTATTCAATATGCCATTTTTTTCTCCAATGTAACTACAACACACATCACTGCGAAATGCTCAAAGAACTAGATTGGCCATCACTTGAGTCTAGGCGCAATGTTAATCTTTCCTGTCTTGCCTTCAAATACTTTCTGGGTAAACTACCCATCTATCTGAACAAGCTCCCCACCCCTACCACATGTAGCACTAATCATCTGAGATCTGACTCCAAAAGACTGTTCATTGTCCCATGGTTCAGCAAAGTATCCAGCCGCTCCTTCTCTTACCATTCATCCTAAAACTGAAACAATCTACCGGAGACTCTGACAACCACCACCAGTTTAAGTTCTTTCATAACTAAAGCTCTCTCACATTTTAATCTGGTCTGTAACTGTTATATGCGCCTATAATATATATTATCTCTAACTGTGCATGCAATGTCTAGTATATAATGTATACCCTGTTTGCATATGTAACTGTATTTGTAACCATGTATTATTTGTCATCCTACGTAACGCTATGCCCAGGACATACTTAAAAATGAGAGGTAACTCTCAATGTACAGTATTACTTCCTGGTAAACACTTTATAAATAAATAAATTACCATGAGTCCCTCATTCCTCCGGGTGGTGGACACTCACAATCCAGTATTGGTTGTAGTCGGCAATAGTACAGGTTGTACAGTGGCACTGGTCATTATCTGGGATTAGCCAGACTCTCTCACTCACAGATATGTGTTTATCCAGTATCAGTTAATTTACTTCAGCCAGGCTCTCTCATTCCTATTCCCCACATGCATATGTCAATGACAGGTGTACTAAATGTTATTACCATTGTTAACACATGTTAATGCACATAATTCTGTGTTTAATACCACGTGTTAACTCCTTAATCATAGTTTTAAGTAGCACTATAATTAAATAATGCATTGTATTAACAGATGTAATAATGTCTGTCACTGTACAAATTACTATGTCAATTGTATGTTGTTATACATTATCCAGCAAGTCTCAGTTGGTACTACCAGTGGTGGGGTGGTTTTGGTGGGTGAAAAGTGGAAACTGGTGTTAATGAGCTGGTGGTGGGTAGGGTACTAGGTGCTTGCTACTGGCTGTTTTGGAGGCCATGGTCAGACAAAAATTGTTCGATTTGCATGTACTGTATGTATATCTTTCTTTATATACAGTAGCACCCACAGTGCACTTAGTGCTTTACAAAAGAGATAATACAGGAAATTATAAAACCACAAATACTATATAGAAAACCAGAGAATAGGAAAGGAAATCCATGCTCTGGAGAGCTTACAGTCTAAGTGGTTGTTCGGAGACATACAGGGGGAGCAGCTATGGCAGTAAGTGCAGTAGATGGCAGTGCTTGGCCAAAATATTTGGTAGGAGTAACTTGGGACATACACTGAACAAGTCAAGCACTGTGCCATGCCAATATATATGTTACATGTTTGGATGGATATGATGTATAAGTGCCGGCTTGTTTAGATCCCCACAAAATATTTCCAAAAGTTCAATTGTACACTGGCGACACACTTTATTCGAGCTCGGCTAGTCCCACGAATTCGGGTATACCTGGGTGTATTGAGGTTTGTGACTGTTTTCTGCCCGAGTGCATTGAAGTATTTTCCAGGCAGGGATTGAAGCATTTTATTCCCGCTGGCTGCAATACTGCACAGTATATATATATATACTGCATTACAATTCATGAATTTATGCCATCTGGTAGACACGCGAAGCATTGCAGCCTATTAAATCCTAATCATTATCATTTAACAGATCAGCCGCCCGTCAGCCAGGCATGAACCCAGGCTGGGAAGGCAAACACAACGGGGCTTGTCAGAGGTGAGGAGCGGCGCATTCCAGGTATCTGCCAGGTACATACTGGGTATTTGCTCGAATAAAGTGTGTCGGTGCAGTAAATGACTATGACAATATAATAATGATGATGCTGAGGCAGGGTGGTGACTGGACTTGTTGGTGGTGGTGGTGATAATGTCATGGGCAGGACAGCAGCACTGGTGGTAGATCAGTTGTTCAGCAAGAACTCAGCAAGCACTTTTCTCTGTTTCTGTTATACTCTCACTTAGTACAGATTTTCTCTCTCGTCTTCAATTCACTACACCCTACTGCTTCACTACACTGCTTGAGTCAAGATTTGCTATAGCATGTACAGGGACGATTTTCACCAATGGTAAGTACCTCTACTTAGAATTTAAGCTTGTAGAGTGTCAGGATATATTACACTTATGCAGGTGATAAAGGGCATTATCACCCTGTAGACTCCTAAAAGAAGGTTAAAGTAGATTTCTCATAATGCTGATTATATTTACAACACTACTCACACGGTTAACTATCAATTTTAATACAGTACACGGGCAAATGAGTACATGAATTTGGTATTCCTGATGTAATGAACAAAGAACATGTGACTATAGCGCTAAAGTGTAAACAAAAAAAGTAATAAAAATCCTTTAAATAAAGATAGGCTGCCTAGTACCTACAGCAACAACATGAAAGATAAAGAAAACCTGGCGCCAAATGTTCATATGGAAAGTCCTGTGATCTTCAAAGAATCTGCACAAGTCCTTAAGAGGCCATAAAACGAAAAGAAAGAAAACAAACACACACCATAGAGCACAACTGTTGGGTAACTCAGTATACACTATGCAACATACAGAAATAAAACTCCTAGTGAACAAACTACAAAACATATCATTTATTAAAAAAATGATGAACTCTGTCATAAGAGACAACACTGAATCAATGGAGGGCAGCTTGTCATCCGGAGATGCTGTAAGTAGGGTTTTGATTTTTCCCATCTCCGGATGACAAGTCCCGGATGACAAGTTTCTAGTCCCTTTAGAAAAAGTCTGTGCTCAGTTACACCTTCTGATTTCAAAAGAATATCAGACACTTTATAATCTTTCTGATTAAAAACCTTGATACATTGAGTTACAGCCAGTTCTCTTATGTGCTGTGTGCTGACTTTCTGACTCTCTTAGCAATAAGCATTAGTAGTACTGTGACCACATCCAGCACACCCTCCAACACACCATCCCCTATGTGTAAACTAGCCACTTTCACAAATCTTCTGCCCGCGGGCCATGCAAAAAAATTTATTTGTGGATAAAGGTACTGTAACAGAGGACTTATCCCTGTTCAGTAATGTGCCTTTAATCCAGCAGTGTGGTGGTTAACCTCTGGTAGTTAATTACTAAACACCACCTGCCTGATTAGATGGCTTAGAAAGCCTGTCTTTTGAAACAGGAAGTGAGAACTCTTTAGCTGACACCTGAGCTGAACTTGGAGACACACTTGTCTTGAGCTCTGCCAAAAGATAGCAGAGCTGCTTTCAAGACACAGGGAAAACTTCTAAACCTGTATGCTGACAAACCCTGAAGACAAGGGAGCTGAAGCAGGGACAGTAAAGATTTTCCCTCCAAACCACAAGGACCAAATAAAACTTCTAAAACCTGGATGCTGATATTTTCTGTGCACGCATGGGTGCGGATCCAGGAGAGCAGAGAAGCTTACAAACAGATAAGACTTTTATTCTTAAGAGACTGCTTATATCTGCTTATTGCATGCTATGTTTGGGGCTGGGGAGAAATGCTTGACGAGGGAGATGTGAATTGATTGCATAGTGTTTTCACTAGAAATACTCCCAAGTGAACGGAAGCTTTGTCCCCCCCCCCTTGTTTGGATGTTTTCCTGATAAAAAGGAAAAAGGCACAATAAAGCCTTATTATAATTTCACATTATAAAGCCTCCTAATTGCGTACCTCTGTGAACGTCCGTCCACATATGGTGTCTGAGGTGGGACAAGAGGTGTCTTTGTAGTTAAAAAGGACCGGAGAGTTTTATGTGAAATTTTTTTTTATGCTTTTTGCCTACAAACACGTCTGAGAAACTTAAATAAAATAAAAAAAACCTCATGCAGCAGAGATCAGAATTAAAGGGACACAACACTGCACTGAAACTTACACTGCATTGAAACTTACAAAAACACAGATGGACTCTTTACCCCAATCTCAAGAGGAGAGAGACTGCTGAAGCAGCTAAAACTTTATTTGCCTATCACAAAGCGTAATATGGTCATTGAAATAGGGGTTTTGCCTTCCAGCCATAGTCCGGGTTCAAGACGTGAGTCAGCCCTTGAAAAGGAATAGGTGTTTGTTGTTTTCAAAAGTTTCGCTGAAGCAGTGAATACAGATGGTGACCCACAAGTGGTACTGATTTTGCAAATAAAGGTTGCCACACCGCATAGGGCTACCAGCTGTGAATGAGTATATGCAGAAAAGTGTGAAAATTGATACAAGACGGTGCTGAAGCAAGGGAATTTTTAGCAAAAAAATGCTGAGTGTAAAATTGCCCTATAAAGGAAAAGGTTTTTCAAAGCCAATTGCTGAGTGTTGAGTCCACTGCAAAGTATGTTTTTTTTCTGCAAGTAAAAAAGTATGCCTATTATCTTGGGAGCAAAACAGACACCCAAAGTGGGAAGTGTGAATGCCATAATACCCAAAGATGAGACTGAAAATTACTGAACTCAGGCAGAAAACCAAATTCTGTTACTGAAGCGGAGGGATTGCACCTAGCAAATAAATGGTGTATAGCAAATAGACTTTTTTTTACCTAGCAACTGCACAATCTTGTATACCTGATAAAAGAAAATGCATGCACAGCACTGCTGATATTGAAAAAAAAAAAAAATTACCCAAGAAAGAAAAGTCTACAGAGATGCCTGTGAGAGCTACGACCTCTACAAGCAAAATATGCCCATCTGTAGGACTACCACAATTGGGGATTCTAGCAAATACAGTGGCAACAAATGCAATAGCTCCTCCTGAGGTTAGGAAGAAAATTACACCTGATAGCCTAAAAATGGAGGACAAGATGCAGCGTTCCTGTAATGAACCCTACCCCACGGAAGAGTGGCCCTTCCAGTCCAATAAAGAGGAAGACATCTCTTACGGGGAACCCGAACTGAGTCACACCAACAAAACACCCCAAGAATGGTGGGGGTGCCTGAACTCGGCACGAACAGAAAAGACCGCTCCTTTGATGACGAATATGATCAGCAGGAGACAGAGCGGGAGCAGTGGATCACCGAATATTTCTGTCAGCTAAAGCAGCTGCAAGAAAAGCCTGGCGTATATAATGAAGCTGCTAAAATTTCAAATGAAGATGGAGACCCCAATATCCCTGAAGAGACGGTGTCAACCAAATCAAAAAGGCGGAAAAAGAAAAAGAAAAGCGGTTCTTCACTTACCGTGGAAGTAACAGACACGTCTGCAGATCTTGTGGAGAAAATGGGGGACAGAGTTGCCCTGCAGCCTAGAGAAAATGGAGAATTCGTCCCACGGTTAACCGAATATCCAGAGGGCCCAAGGCAGAAATCGGGTACCCCAAAGAAGTGTCTGTCCGGTGCCAACAGTGAGGAACCCTCAACTAGTCATCCCAGGGAAGCGGAGCCGGAACCAGTGAGTGACGATCCCTTGACCAGCCCTGAAGACTCCCTGAAAATTGCCAGGCGTGACTGTGATCTACTTCGAGAACAATTGAAACTTGAGAGAGCAGATACACAGAGCTACAGAAAAATAACGTGAGGCTACAAAAAGATGTGCTCACAATTTACTCTTTAGCCAGGACAGAATTGGACGATCTCAAGACTGAGCTAGATACTGCAAAGGCTACTATTTCCGCCATGTATGAAAAGTAGAGCCAATCTGATAAAATGGTGGCTACGCTAAAGCGGAAGTATGAGGAGGCACTGAAGCAGATGACAGTCTTCCAGCAAGAGGTTCACACTCTTCGCATAGAGCTGAATGCCTCACAACAGGAGATCAACAGTGTCCGGATAGAAGTGGACGTATCTCAGAAAGAGGTTCAGACACTCCGCAGAGCACTGAATGCCTCACATCATGAGACCAACAGCTGCCGCACAGACCTGGAAGTTTCCAGAAAGGAACTACACAGTCTCACTGAGGAGCTGGACATTGCTAAAGAAACTATTGGTAATCTTGATGCAGATCTCAAAGTCTCTCAGAAGGAGCTTCAGACCCTCAACCTAGAGAAGGAAGTCTCACGCCAGGAGATGGTCATTCTCAAAGCAGATGTGTGTAAATGGAAGGAGGACTGCAAAGAAGCCCTGAAGAATACAGAGACTGAAAAAGGAGAAAATTCAAGATTAAAAAGAGAAAACTTAAAACTGAAAGAAGAAAATTTTCAGTTAACAGAAGAAGTCAAGGAAAAGTTTGACGCAGAGCACCGACTGTAGAACCAACTGCAAGGTCTGCTTACACACCTCCAGTATGCTGAGGAGAAGCAGCAAACGCTACAGGAAGAAAAACTGCAGGCTGCTAAAGAGGTACAAGCGCTGCAGGAACGTCTGAATACCCAGTACGTCCCCACAGAGCAGTATGGGGAGCTAAAGGCCATGCTGCATGTCTTCAGAGCATCGTTGGAAGCGGAACTGCGATACCAGGTGACTCTGTATGAGAGGGAGCATGAGAAGGCTCAGAAACTGGAGCAAGAGCTGGAGAGACAGAGAGACTGTTCCATTTCCTTGAGTCAGTACACCAAGGAGAAAACAGACGCAGCGGCAACCTTGACGACAAAAATTACAGAGCTCCAGAATATGAAGGAGACTCTGATACAGATTCCTCCAATACGGAAAAAGGTATTGGCTCTGCCCAAGCACCAGTATCCCACAGTAACTAATGCCCGCAAGGACAAGGGTACAGTGAGAGTTGGGGACTCCACGCAACTTCAAAACAAAATTACGAAGTTTGAGCCACCAAAGAAAGCACTAGCCAAACCTACAGCTGCCCAACAGGCAACAAACAGAGGTAGGAGTGCAGAATCAAATCCAGAAGAATCCTTAGCTGAAGAAGCTGAACTGGCGACTCCGTGGTGTGGAGAAGCGGCAGAAAGACCACTTCAAGAGCAGATAACTCTAAGGGCTAGTCCTAACTGCTCTACAACTGTTGCCATACACTTTGTCTACAAAAAGAGGAGTGCCCGACGCAACAGAATTCTCAAGACCGCGCACGTGATAAAAAGACTTTACGTGGAAAAAGTCCAACTCGAGCGACTGAGGAGTGCTGATCTCAAGCATCTTCGGGAGGAGACAAAAATAAATTGGAGAAAGGGCTCCAATCCCAGTGGGAAAGAGGGTTCTCTTCCTCCATCCACTCTCATTCAAGTCACAGAGATATCTAGAATGAGAGTGGAAGGATGGGCTTTGGCCGTGGTAAGCCCGAGCTTCCCACAAACAGGGGAGGTATGTAACAGGGGACTTATCCCTGTTCAGTAATGTGCCTTTAATCCAGCAGTGTGGTGGTTAACCTCTGGTAGTTAATTGCTAAACACCACCTGCCTGATTAGATGGCTTAGAAAGCCTGTCTTTTGAAACAGGAAGTGAGAACTCTTTAGCTGACACCTGAGCTGAACTTGGAGACACACTTGTCTTGAGCTCTGCCAAAAGATAGCAGAGCTGCTTTCAAGACACAGGGAAAACTTCTAAACCTTTATGCTGACAAACCCTGAAGACAAGGGAGCTGAAGCAGGGACAGTAAATATTTTCCCTCAAAACCACAAGGACCAAATAAGACTTCTAAAACCTGGATGCTGATATCTTCTGTGCACGCATGGGTGCGGATCCAGGAGAGCAGAGAAGCTTACAAACAGATAAGACTTTTATTCTTAAGAGACTGCTTATATCTGCTTATTGCATGCTATGTTTGGGGCTGGGGAGAAATGCTTGACTAGGGAGATGTGAATTGATTGCATAGTTTTTCACTAGAAATACTCCCAAGTGAACGGAAGCTTTGTCCCCCCCCCCCCTTGTTTGGATGTTTTCCTGATAAAAAGGAAAAAGGCACAATAAAGCCTTATTATAATTTCACATTATAAAGCCTCCTAATTGCGTACCTCTGTGAACGTCCGTCCACAGGTACTG
This sequence comes from Ascaphus truei, assembly GCF_040206685.1. Taxonomy (NCBI): domain Eukaryota; kingdom Metazoa; phylum Chordata; class Amphibia; order Anura; family Ascaphidae; genus Ascaphus; species Ascaphus truei. The sequence goes on along the minus strand of NC_134483.1, from coordinate 78,142,885 downwards.
TATTTCAATTGGGGTAGAGTAAAGAAACAGGAGGGATACAACACTGGTTAGAGAGCATTTGTTTTAAAATAAACTTTACAGTGAGGGGAATACATGAGAGAGTGTAGACAAGTGGGTATGATACCTTTGTATAATGTGCTTTGCAGTGAATAGACTGATGGGGAAGTGGGGCAAGGGGATATAATCTAAAGCTAAATCTAATCCAGGGGTATCAAATTTGATAAAACTAGGGCATCTATCTGATGGAAAACATCTGAGCTTTCCATTGTCATCAAATGCCATATTTAGATTTTTACTTGGGGTTTCAAGCTGCTTCCACTAAGCACCACACAACAATGGGCTGCCTTGACAATATGTTTCACTGGCTTGCATGACCAGTGGGGAGAGAGGTCGAGATTCATTTTATTAAGTAGCACCGCCCAAGGATCAGGGCAAATCATGGTCCTCAGGATTCCTGAGATTAGTTAGAATATCCTGGACCACATTACCGTTATCTTTGGGACAATCCCCCCAAATGTGTCTGTCTGTGCCTAGTTGCTCGTGGGCCCTAAAACTCACTCTTTCAAAATAATGCAAAGGAACCAGCCTCTCTGAGGTGGATTCAAATCTGCAAAAAAAGAATTGCCCATCTTTAGTTTTTACTACTTTAAGGTAAAGCAAATGGTGAATTAAATAGATTGACGTTTAATGAATAGGCCCGCCCCTTAGCCTCTGTCTTTAAATGCCCTCAAATGTCTTCCTTTGCCCTCTTGAATATATGAATTTAGGTAGTGGAATGTTAGCAGTAATTTCAATGAACATTTTAATGAACAGGTTATTCTAGTTGTTGTTCTCTTTGTGGGTAGCTCTGAATGTCAGCTGTTACAATCTTTCTATTTTCGCACCAGCATTAGTCACATTTTTTGTCTTCAAATGTGCCTCGATATTATATTTAGATTCTTATTAATCTTGAGACTAACAAACAAAATGTTATACTTTCTCTATTACAATGTTCCTATAATTGTAACTTTGATTTACTTCTTTATATATCAATAAAAGTAACCTTATTTTCTATTCTTTTGAAGAAATTGTTTAATTTTACCTATTCTGAAAACAGGTTGACTTAAGAGTAGAGAAAAGTACCAATGAAAATGTATTATAAAGAAAAAATAGAAATAACATATTTTAATAGACAGCTGAGGAAAGTGAAATGTTTTTTTACAGCCACGGAGAAAGGCAGAGTAGTCTTTGCTAAATAAATCCATGTTTAAGCAATGCAAATAATTAACATGAATAGCGTGTCTTGCTTTCAAGTTATATAAACTAAAGGGGAATAAAAAACGTGTTTAATTACGTTTTAATAGAGTTCCTTGGCAGCAATGTAATAATGGAAAAAAAGGAATAACCTAATAAATAATTCCCAAGAGATGCTAAACCTGCTTTTAAGAGTTTTACAATAAATGTCCTGGAGAAACACCAAGATCTAGTTATATAATTAGTCAGTGATTAAAATAAAGTATTGAATCACTGAATAAGAAGATGATGCTTGGAATTTACTTTGCGAACCTTGACGATGTTGAGAAATGTGTGGAGCACAAATGTTTTATATTTACTGTGAAAATAAATGTTCACATAATATTTGTTGAGGGTAAAATCTCATTTTCTTTATTATAACTTGTGATCCAATATAATTATGCATTTTTCATCTTATATAGAGCTGACAGTGTAAGCAGGACAATACATAGAATTTTGCAGCCATAATGCATCTCCCAAATTACAATCTAATGTTAGTGCCTGAGGTACAGGGAAATAGAGTGACTTGCCTAAGATCACAGAAAACAAGCACAGGGATTGGAACCAGGCTCCACTGCTTGAAAATCAGTTGTCCTTGTTTTCCGAGCCAGTGCCTTCACCCACTGACCCAAAGTCTATAATATAAACATGGACAGACACGAAAAAGAGGGTGCTTATGAACATCCTCATAGGAAAAGTACAATGTGCAAAAACAATGTGATTTATACAACCATAAGTTTAACTTAAATCTATTAGTTAAAATATACATCATCTGGCACAGTTGAAAACCCAATTTAAAATAATATAAATGAAAAACTTCTCTCCCTATTTCTTACTTTCAGACACACAGAAGAGTCTCCCTGGATAAAACTTTTTTCCAAAACTTACTGAAGTTCCTCGAATTAGAGTTTTTAGGTGCATAAAGAAAGGGAGGAAAGGACTAGAGAAATAGATAATGTTAAATACCAATGTTAAATAAAATGCATTTGAAAAATAATTTATAGCAACATGCACTTATACAGTACATCACATTCCCTCTTAACAGTATGTTAAAAATTTGTACTTTACTTGTAAGACTACTTTCCCTTTATCCAAAATGTCTCATATTCTCTTATAAATACTTTCTGTCCAATTCATGTGAGTACCCAATCGGAGGAAAGGGGAACAAAATCTGAAGAAAAAAAAAACACATTCCAAACATATAATTTCGGTTGCCCGGGTTAATGCTGGTATTAATGCTAGTGCTAGTAATAGTGTTTTGTTCTTGTTTGTCTGCGTGGGTTAATATATATTCCTGTGTCCTAACCTGGTCGATAGAACCCTTTACAGGCCATCATTGTTTTGTTTACATTTTTGTTAAATGTTAGTATGTTTAATTCGATCAGATTTGCACGTTGTTTGGGTTGGTTTTATTTTAGTTATCTTTTATTTTATAATCTTCTGTTAAGAGAAAATACGAGAAAGCATGTGAGAAGCCCATTCTCATAGATCTGTCAGATAATCTCTATACTTGAAGTCAAAATTATTGTATGGCTTGCCATGTATTTGATGTAAGCATATGTTTTCTTGTATTTGAAACTTTGTTTCAATGCATATATCAATTTACAAATTAGAGGGTTCTCTAGAGAAAGTAGATTGCCATTAAGCACTCCAGGCTAATTTTTTAATATATTTTTTTTAATGCATATGTGATAATATGAAGTGAAAAAGTAAAAAGTGAAATAAAAATGTCAATATTAAAAATAACATGTGGTGCTGCTGGCTCTATCATAGCTTGCTGTAAAAGATATATGCCTCTATTATAGTAAGAATATGGTGAATTCCATACAACCTTTAATATGCCTCTATTATAGTAAGAATATGGTGAATTCCATACAACCTTTAATAAGGTATAGTGATAATTACAGTACCATCTAATGTGTATGACAGATTCACAACTATCAAATAAATGTTCAACATATAACCATCACTTAGTTAAATCTTAATTATAATTGGAGTCTACTATGAACTCATTAGGTCATGCAATTATCCAGTATCACATATATATTTATGATTAGATGACCCACGATATTGTTTGTATTACATATCAATAGGTCAAACTCTGACAAGACGTGCAACAATGGGCTGTATAATAGCAACTGTAGCAATCTGCCTGCAAGTTAGCCATTCACCCAAGGCTTGTGTATCAATCACTTACATTGATGAAGTAGGAAACATGTTCAGCAGTAATGTGGTGTGGGATAACATTTAAATAGCTAAGCTATCATATAAAAGCTGTTTTCTAGACAACGCATCTCTAACATCACTGCCTACTTTTACTATAATTCTCAGAGACTATCCAGGTTATCACACAATCTGCAACAATGTGTCCACATATATGTAGTCAGCACTATACTTAGCTACAGTGTAGAGCCTGGCGATTTGGCAGGGAAGTGTTCGCACAGCAGCAAGAAGTGTTCACTCAGCAGTAAGCTTGAACCGCATGCACCACGTGGTGTGATGTCGCCGCATCACTACACGTTTCTTTCCTCCACGGAACTTCATCAGGGGATGGTGAGGTATGGAAGCTAATTTGGAAACTTTAAATAGCGCTATGATTGCTATGACAACCCATTAGTGTAGCGTGCGCATAGTGCGTCAATAGCCAATGTAATGCCTTTATCTGAACCATGTGCAGTGAGCTCTTACCCATTAAAATCACAAAAAAATGTTTAGCAGAAATAGAGAAGGATTTGGATATCCATCTTCAAAAAATAGAACAATTTAAATCAATTACACAATTTGAACAATTTGAAAATAAATTACATAATGAAATAACTAAACACAAAAATGAAATTAAAGATCGCAAACATAGGAAGTTTCAAAGGGACTCATTAGATTATAGCCAGGATAAAGTTTACAATTATAGCTGAACCCAGTTATAACGCAGTCCTCGGGATCCACAGAATGAGACCGCGTTATAACCGGGATCGCGTTATAAAATTTTATCATGCGAGGATTTACCGGCGTCTGCAGCTCTCTCCTCTCTGCAGCTCTCCTTGCATAATACATAATGGAATTGAAACTAAATTAAAAATATATATATATGATTAATTAAGTAGTTGTTTAACCTAAAGTATTTTGTATTGGTACACAAATTGAAAAGAGAAATCTTAACAGATTTATTTAAATGGATAATATAAACTATATGACAATATTTATATCCATGTGACAGAAATCCATATATCCTGTTGTATTAATCAATTGATTAAATGGAATATTACAAAATATATATATATATATAATATAATAATACCTATCGCATAATATAATAATCCCTAATATAATATTGTTTCAAATTATTTTGAAAATGCTTTCTAAAAGGACAAAACACGTAGGGTGTCTGTGCGCTTGAGATCTCTCAGCGGGGAGCTGGTATTATTTCTAATCCAGCAACAGTGGCATGGTGGAACTGTTGAACCAGCGATGTCTATTCCTGGGGGGACTGTTGACGTGACGCACGTCGACGCGTACCCGGAACCGTAAGTTCATCACCTGAAGGTCCACAAGCACCTTATTCCAGCACACATCGTGATGCAGATTCATTCTCTTGTTTAGCCCCTGTCCCGTCTCACCTATGTAGTAGCAGCCCCCTGGGCAGTTCATGCACATGATGAGGTAAACGACATTGGTGAAGGAACAGGTGAACCTTCCTGTGATTTTGTACTCCAGATTCCTGTGTGGTATTTGTATTGTGTCCGCTGTGTGGAGCATTGCGCAGGTTTTGCATCTTGCATCTTTGTTTATATATAAACAAAATTGTCTCTACTATACAAATGTATTCATTAAGATAATCATTGGAAGGAACAAAAAGCAATTGAAAATATAGCTCAATACTTTTCTCCCTACCAGGGATATCTCACGGGAATTCATATACAATAACACATCATTCCTTTTATACTGTACAAAACCGGAAGGTATAATCCCACACAATTAACCCTTTCATGGCTACAAAAATAATATAAATGCACACTATTAAATTACACAACAATAATGTACAGCAAGATATTCGGATATACCTGTATACTGTCACGGCCTCTTTTATTCTTCAACATCTCCGATTTTGTCTGGGTATTTTTTTCGAATTCCACGCACTTCACCGCGTTCATGCCGCATTCATGCCGAGCCAGCGCTAATACAAATGCACGCAGCCGCGGCTTTAAATACCGGAACATGCCGCATCAAACACTGCATCTGCCCGCGGTTTTAAAAGTCGCGCTGAAACGGCCGCACGAGGCTAAAGGTGGCCGTCACTGTACGTACAGGGATACATGTGTGTCAGACCAAACGCACATAGAAAGATTATTATTCAATGTACCTGTTAAAACCTTTTGGTACTAAAATATCCAAATCACAATCCAAGAAGCTTCTCTCTGCAATAATTTGTAGATAGTTATTCTCAACATTATGTTTATCACAAACATGTGCCACTATGGCACAAGTTATATTCTGTTTCTTTTGTGTATGCTCATTATCATATATACGTTGCTAAAACATGCGATTGGTCCATCCCACATATTTCATCTCACATGAACATATATCCCTGTATACATATTTTGATGCACAATTCAAAAAACAGTCAATTGTATAGGTTTTCATAGTTCAAAAATCAGTCCATTCTGATGAGGAACATTAGTAGCATTTTCATGAAAAAAGGAAATGTCTATACAGTAGTTCCATAGGAGAGCTGACCTACCTGTATGGTCTCTACTATTATACCAGTCAATCAGTTCCAGTCAGTTAACACCCTTGGTAATTTGGGGTTAAATGTATTACCATTATCTGGGCACACAATATGACTTGTCTCTCAAACAGTGTATTCTACACCACACAGTCACTACCATTTGGGTTAATAACTAGTGTAGCTCCCTCAATAATTTTCCCCCAGCCTGGCACATAGGTCCTGGTAAGAGCGGGCAGTGCTGGGGTTAATAGTGAGCTGGTGACATCACATCTCTTCAGTTGCTGAGTGTAGCAACCTACAGGCACAAGTCTGGGCTTTTGAAGCTGCTAGAATGAGGGGGAGGGATAGTATGGCTCCTCCTGCTGTATCACTAAGTGGAAGCTGCTAGAGTCATTAGTCAGTTGATCCCATACCTAGGGAAGTGCAGGTTCATCCCTCATCTAGGGGTGATGAACCGGGATTTCTAATGTAGACTGCCTGGGGGCCTCAAGTCCCTGATATGAACAGTCAAGGGCGAGTGAAGGGAACCAAGACCTTCCTATATGAAGCTCAGGCAGAGGGAGTATTCTGAGATGCAGGGTGCTAAGGACTAGGAAGCCAACATGAGACCACTCTTGCAGAGAAGGTTGCTGAACCAGGCTTCTCTGTTCAATGCAAGGCTTGAGGTGGACTAGAAGCTAAAGCCTGTGCAGAAGTACTTACCTGAGAGGGAAGGATTCTGGAGGGATGCTGAGAGGAGACAGAGGGTGTATTGCCATTGCTGGTATTTCCTGCCTTGCTTCCTGGCTGAAGATGCCTAGAGCTATCCTGCCCAGGTAAGGTGTGAAGCCACAGGGCTGGGATATACAGTATGCAGAGATGGACCATGTTACTATTATGCTGTGTGTCAATAAACCCCGTTGAGTTGCAAAAGATACTGGCGCCCTATTTCTTGTCCTGTCCTCACAACCACAACTTCATCCAAGGACTGAACCTGCCAGAAGGAATCCTAAGACCACAGGTAATGAACCGGGGAGCTAACACTTTAATCCCATCGGGAGCAGATTGGAACCATGTTCACACACATGTACACACTATCTCCTGCTTCGAGGGGTGAGATAGGGTTGTTACACGTATTTATTATTTTTATATTTGCTAAATTGATTTTAGGCAACATAAAGAAGCATAAAAAAAACTCCATATTACATGATTTTATGATATTTGTGATTAAATTCACATTTCCCCAGAGTCCATAAGCAGAGCCAGAACATGGCCAAAACAAACACATGGCAGAACTAATATTGAATTTGCACGAGAGGAAAGAGACAGCCATCTACATATATAATGTATTTACCTACAAAAACAAGAGGAAAAAAGTACACGCTTCATGTGTAAAATCTATGAGACATTTTAATCAACTGAACAAATCTAAAAACATTGCACTCACAAATGCCAGGATAATTTGAGCATGTTATGAGCTATACACATGCTCCATCACTGCAGGTAGGGGTCTTCTGCCGCACTCCAAGATGCAGACCAGAGATCCTGGAACCATAGCAGTTCGTATCGAGTTCCCTTTGGCTCTGCACCTCTCTAGCTCATCCAGTGTGATGACGTGGATGCGTCTGACAACATCCCTACACGTTTCGTTGTAGCTTATGACTTCATAAGGGGTTATATACATAAACTAAAAATAGAGAAATAGAGGCGCTTTTCTCCAATTATTAGCAGAACAATATTTATTTAGCTACAGTATAATGAACATTAATAATGTGAATCACAATGTATAAAAAGACCATAAAAAATTATGGTGAATAGCCTGTGGAGCTGTCACAAGACCGAGACCCAACAACTGCTCAGACGTCACAGTTGGAAGTGACATCATACGCTGTAAGGGGGAATTGAGTCTCCACAGACCAGAGACAGCGTTTGGAGTGATCCTCTCCATGTGAGACCTACTGATGCAGCGGCCATTATTCGAACACTTCACGCGTCATGTACATCGGAAACCCGATTTGAAACCGCGGGATGAATTCCAGCCTTCTCGCAGTAAGATGAGAGTGAGGCGAGTGCAGAAAAACGAATTTTAGTTTTCTGGCTTTTAAAAACAGGAAATTGACAAAGTAGCACACTAGCACAGTACTGTACACATTACAATTCATCCATTTTATTGTAAATGAAGTAACAGAATCCATGAAATTCAAACAAAACATCCGCGATAAGCGCGGGTGCCTGGGCGATTGGCCGCGTTCATGCTGCGTGGGGAACAGCAGAGATCTCAAAATCGGCACTGTGATGTGTTCGAATAACGGCCACTGCATCAGTATGTGGTTTATCTGCACTTGCCCTTTGGGCTCATTGTGAGTGTGACTTGTATAGCGTGTATACCCAGGATTTCTTGTATCTGCCCTTATTAAACCCTGTTTTTTTTTTAATCATTTTTTTCCTGAGTTCTGTCATAATCCTCATTGTTCTCAGACTGTGATTGAATATTCTTGGAAATCATCATTTTTTTCCCTATCTGTTTCTTTATATGCTCTTAGGATTTCCTACTTGTCAATAAAATGTAATATACGTGCTATTAATGGCCTTGTTCTGCTGTTCGTATTCTGTTATGTGCGCATAGGACCTATTCTGTGGACCCTTTCCACCTTTATTGATTCTTTTCCTGGGTTCATGCCTAATACCTCTGGGGGCCATTTTGTACAATCATGTAGTTGCACTTGCTTGAGACTTTCCGGGATTTCTATTATCTTCAGGTTAGTACGGCATTTCTAGATAGGGTAGTTTTTCTTGTAGCATTGTTTTTTTTGTTTTTTTTCATCTCTTCAAGGGACTGTTGGACATCTGACAGATATTCTTCCAACATTACTATTGTTGAACTCCACCTTACCACACATTCCACAATGGTGGATCAGTTCCCCTTTTAAATATTGTATTGGTTTGTCAATTTTATTAGTGTTATATTGAAACATTGCATCAGCTCGTTAGCTACTGCTTTTGCCAGTGTTTTGTAGTCTATTGTGCTTTTTTGCATGTTGGGGTCTGATTTTGCAACATATGTGTCAGACATATCTGCCTCGCGGATTTCATCCACCATCTTGGAGCCTGTCTTCCATCTCTAGGCTCTACTACTTCGGCGCCATTGATTTCTGTCTGGGGAAGTATTTTTCCATAGAGCTATTGTCTAGTAGGTCTGCAGGTGCTTTTTTTATTGCTGCTGATTTTGTCCGTTTCAGTTTTTTCCCTTCCAGGACTAAGCGGAGCTCCACTTTATGCATCTCTCTCTTACGGCATCATAACCGGAGCTCTATACCTGTACTTTAAGGAATTAAATACCACCTCACTCACCCATATCATGTTTGCATTGTATGTCTTAGCCTCGGTTTGTATACTGCACTATAATACTGACACATACTTAACCACTGATTGAGCCACCTGTGCTGAAGCTGGGTATCCTTAAAACCTGAGCAGTTGTGGGGGCTCTTGAGGACTGGAGTTGAGCACTCCTGCCCTAAGATACTGTACAGTATGTAGATGGAAGGATGAATCATTTTTATTACAACTGTTGTGGCAATGTTTGATAACATAATTGTGTATTACATTGGATTACATCAATTGAGTTTGCTTATTAGAGACAGTAATGTATTTCAAAGATGACTTTTCCATGAAAAAGGCATAATTAACCTCTGGAGCCCTTTAGAAATGTTGAACACCCGCCTTCACAAGGCTCCAAGAAAACAATATGATCTATTTGTCTTGTCAATTCTGTTAGATCATTTAATAAAATACACTAGGCTTGTTTAAAATAGCTCAAAATTGTCACATGGAAATCTAATTTTAAATGGTGCTTGTCTGCACGCCTATGTACTCAGAAGATATTTCTAAATCTGCACCCCCCGTGTCAAAAATTAAACATATTCTGTAAACTTAGTAGATAGGCCCTATTGTTTTGAGCAATAATGATTAAAGTACTATATACTGTATTTGGATAATACAGTACAATGAAATGCTTCAGTCATTTATATTATACATGGTTGAGGTTTTTGAAAACTTAAGTGATGCTGTGAATTGCTACTGTATGTATATTAATGGTGCTATATAAATAAAGTTTTACATACATACGTACATCTTGCACAAAAGTAAACAAATAGGTAAATTTAGAAGGCATTTAATATGAGTTAGTCTGGTGTTACTGACATACTGTACTGTATATAACTATCTATTGTAGAGCCCAAAAATTCCCAAAAGTTGGGATCTTTGGGTACATTAATCCTATTTTCTTTACAAGTTGTATGACCAGGGAGGCGCAAGCTTCCCCCCTACCCCCTCCTATTATTATTTACATGTAACGTACCAATAACGAGAGGACACAGTCTGGAGGTATAATGGCCGCGGCTTTGTTTATTAATAATAAACATAATAATAACTGGAGATAGCGTGCCGCCAGTCCGCACCAGAAAGTGCTCGGTGCTGGGTAATGCAAGAGGGGGCACCCGGAAGTACGTCCCGGTGACCTGCCCCCTTGCTTCAACCTGCTTTACCAGCCCTGAGCCCCCTCTGGCAGGACAAGCACCTACACCCCCCATCCCAACTGCCGCCGCGACAAAGCAAATGGGCCCCGCCATGACAACTCCATCAGGGTCTTTTCGTCCTCCCTTATGTACGACCGGTTTATTTTTAACTTCCTGCAACACAAAGAAAGGTTAACCTGCCAAGCAAACTTCATTTCTTTCTCTAACCTAGGGATGGGTGGGTGGGTGTTAATCTGCGGCAAGGCAGGAGCAAGAGGCCGCTCCTCCCTCCTGGCTGCCGGTTTTCTACCATAAAACCCCTCCCCCGTCTCCTCCCCCCGGCCAATCCGGTTCAGGGAGGCAGAGCCGCCTGGTCATCTTCTGTGCCGCCCATTCAGGCTAGGCCAGTTTAATTTCCAATAGGAATTGAAAATATTGATGCTTAATGTAAGATTTAACTTTTATTACGTTTGCTAATTCAGTTTTTGAACGTACAGTAGTTCACAGATGGAACACTTTTCAATGTAACAACAATACATTGATGCTGTACAGTATTTTAACTTAATGTTTTTTAATTAAGCAAACACAAGGCTTTAAAGGGTGCTCAAAGGATTTCCTGAAATGTGCCCGATTATAATGAGCTTCCAAACACCATTGTTAGCTCACAGCAGCAATACATCCCACTCAAAAAAAAAAAATCAGAACTAGATCAGGGATATGGGCAACGAGTGCTCACCACAAACAAGATGGGACCGCACGGCTGAGGTGAGGATGTTGGTAACCACCGACCTACAACTGGGCAGCCACATCCAGAGTGTAGAGTGGTAGTCGTTTAGCTGGGTCAGGGTAGGAGAAGTCAGAATGGTCGAGATACTTGCCGTGGTCTAGGATTGGAGAGATCGGACAGTTGGTGTGCGGTGCCAGGGTCCAGGGGTTTAGAAGGTAGAAATCCAAATGCACGCCGAGGTCAAGGGTCAGAGAGGCGGAGGTCCAGATACAAACCAAGGTCAAAACAGGAACAGGATAAGCAAGACAAGACAGCAACAGGGCATCAGGGTGTTTGGGGCAAATACTAGTACACAAACAGAGGTTTATGGCTCAGCCAGTTTGCAGCAGGGCTGACTGCGCATTTAAAGGACAGACAGCCAATGGTAGGGCAGCACACAGCTGCAGGGTAATGAACAAGAACCGCCACTAGACATATTCAGTCCACTGGTAAACAGGGGCGGGGAAGAGTGCAGGTGTGGAATAATTGCTGATGCAATTAACCACTCTTATTCCCAAGGTAGCACAGCGCCTGCACGTAGCTAGTGTGCGGTGCGCCTCACCCGTGACGTCACAAGGGCGAAGCCTGAGCAAGGTCCGTGGGGTGTCCCCCAGCCTGGCAGAGCGGTGTTCGTTAGGCGCTTCATCACAGGATGCGTCATGGGAGCAGAGTCTAAGAGCGTTGCTGTCCAAGCACGGGGGCGGAACCAACAGACAATCCTCACAAAAAATTAAAAAAGAAAAATACATTTTTTATTTAAAATAGCACTTGAACCTCTTCTATCTTCATTTAAAAAACAAACAAACTCATTCTCCGAGTGACAAGCAATGCTGGGAAATCACAAAAATAGATAGCAGATTAAGTCCTTGTTCCGTGCCACTTTGGACCTGATATGGTACAGAGTTTTTCGGGAGAAGGGAATTTAGATTATAATTTAAGGATTGTGTAACCCCCTGTAAACAGCACAGGCTATACCTATCTTCCTTCTACTGTGGTAAGTCCTGTTAAGATCAGGCACCAGTAATCATCATGGGTTTTCCCCCTTCATAGCCCTGCCCTGAGTGGTAGATGCAGGCCTGGACTCTGCTGCAGGTGTGAGCAAGAGGGGCGGTTCTGCTGACATCATGTGAGGTGGGGCTAGCTCTATATTTAGCAGCCAACTCCTGTGAGTAGAGTTAGTTTTATGCTGGAGTTTATGCCGAGCGTCTGGAGTTGCCTAAGATTATGCCGTGAGTCGAAGAATCCTGCGGATCGGTCCGAGGAGTTGGAGGAGACCGCGGTCTCCCCTGCGCAGAGTGCAGGAGCAGAGAGAGAGAGGAGTGGAGAGATTCAGCTTCCTTTAGTAGAGCTGATAGAATTATAGACTTGGTGGACCAATGCCCTCACCCCACTGCCAGGGGTGATGGGGAGAATCCAAGCCCCACCGCGAGGATAACCTCGGGGGTGGGCCACGGGGTATTGAAGCCCTAGTCCAGACCATCCTGTCGGAGGAGAGATTTGGAGGGAAGGAGAGGAGGAATTATCTGTAGGGGATGAGAGCGGAGTAATAAGTACAGCTTGGCTGTTGTTGTTGCGGCTACTGGACGCCACTACCGTGGGGAGTTGCTGATCTGCTAATAAAAGAGACTATCCTTTGTTACCAAAGACTGTGTGTGAATTGGAAGCAATTACCCTGGGACCCAAGGGGTTCTTCTATACAGGTCCTGTCCCATATTCCTGGGAGTATAGAAGATGGAGGCGCTGCACCACTAAGAGATCATGGAGGCTACCACCCCAGAAGCCCGGTCCTGGCTCCCCAATAACATCGCGGGAAGCTCGGGCCCTCCTGTTCCTCACAGGTATGCACCACACCGCATGTAATCTGCCCTCATGCACCCTAGACACCACCGGGGGGAAGGGGGGAAGCAGGTTACAATTAAAAAAACACACAAATACCCAGTACACTTATTTAAGCCCCAAAAGTTACCACAAAATATATATACAGTATATGTGTATAAATGTCAACACGGAGTGCTACTGGGCATGGCAATATACACTACAAACAAACACAAACAGAGCCCGCGCTTTGGCCAAAGGGTTAAACTAAATGACTGTCCTGGAACAGGATTATTTTATTCCTGTGTCATTTGCAGCTCACAAACAGTTGCAGTCTCCTTAGTTCAGCTGCCTTTATTTTTTTCTGCCCCAGCAGCTAGCTGCATGTGAGAAGACATTGTTTCATTATTTCCTTCCACAGCCCTAGTTAGTGAGTTGATATAGCAACCTCAGCTTTTCTCCTAGAATGGGCTATTCTACCCCCCCCCCATCTTTGCTGACAGTTAGTTCAGTCCCATACTTTTGCTGTGTGACACTTGGCCTTTACTTCCTTTCCACCCAGGACACTGAGTGAGTACAGTACCTGCCTACTATTAGCCCCAGCAAGGCCTTTCTGTTTTTACACAGTCTTACCTTGATACACAGCACTTCAGACAGAGAAGCACTCTCTACCCACACTACATCTGCAAGTACCTTTCATCCTATGATTTTCCTTCAATAAAACTAAGAAAGACAAAAGGACTTCTTGTGCTTTGGAAGAGGGAAGGCTTGAGTTAAGCTAACTGGAGCTATTCATACATTACACGTGACCCTGGTTCCAGGATAATGGCCCTTTTTACAAGAGAATATATACAGTAGGTATTTCACTGTGTATTTTTGCCATTGGATGTAGCACTGGGCTCTGTTTGTGTTTGTAGTATAATTTAAGGATTGTAAGAAACTGCTCTGCCATCTATTTTTTGTAGTTCTTGTAACATCATATACTGTTATACAGTTTATGTCTATAATATATTATCTTTAACCCTTTTTACTCATTGTAACTATGTATTTGTAACCATGTATTTGTCATTATAACTCTGTGCCTAGGACATATTTGAAAACGAGAGGTAACTCTCAATGTATTACTTCCTGGTAAAACATTTGGTAAATAAATAAATATACTATAATTTGTTGTCAGATTGATCCTTCATACTAATTTTAAGCATTGCACTCTCTTTACAGGCTGTCACTTTGTCATGAGTGGGTGTTATTATCCTGCATTGAGAAGATTGATGTTATAATTATTTTTTTCAAATTGTACTAATGTTTTACACGAATTTCAATGAATAAAACATTGCTATATTAAATAACCAGTTGAGGCTTGAGTGATATTTCTTTCTACGTTAGTGATTTTTGGCCTGTATACTGTACATTACCTGGAGCGGGTTTACATTCTACATACTGTATACAGTATATTTAGTTCAGTTGTAAGCAGTTGGTTAATATATTTTGTTGTGTTATACAGTATATTAATTATTGAACATGTTGTGTTTATAATTGTGTACTTCTTATTATAACCCACTATTTCTATGTCATGAAATAAAGAAAATATATACATGTTAATAATCAAAAAATTTTTTTTTTAACTTTTTCTAGGCCTTTTGCATGGTGCCGCAGCTGACAAAAACACTCTGGAAAATGGCATACGTCCTCAGGTATGTGGGTCACTTTGTAATGGTATTGGCTTTGAGCTGTGCTCTGGTATCATTTGGGCTGTGAAGGAAGTAGATGCGGATGTACTTGTCATTACTGCTGGTGCACTTACTCTCATAACCGTAGTACCCTCTTGTAGAATACTACACATCTGACAGAGTTCATGCGCTTCTGTCTTGTGCTACAATTTGTTAGGTTTGAGCTAACAAGCTGTTTGAGAAGGAAATGTGTTTCTTTCCAGTTCTTGTTCATAGCGTTTATATTTTCAATCTCATTTGCTCCATGTGATATTTTCCTCTGTTTTGTAAAAGTGAGACTGCTGATGTAACAACTTGTGCTGTTTCTCTTCTTAAGAGGATTCACTAGGGTGGGTTGGGCTTTCCTGCAGAAGGGGCGCTTTGCTGTGTGAGGTGGTAAAATTTGCTGCAGTTGTAAGATTACTACGTTCTCCATTGCAGGAATTGAAGCCTAATCAGGCTGCTCCAGGCATTCTGGAGTTTCAAATCCGCACCGGAGATACATGCCCAATGCAGCTGCCAATGGAAAAGCATGTTGCGAAACTTGAGGATGGTCCTATTTGAAGTAATGTAGAAAAAGGCAAGTACTGTATATAATCTCTGAATTTTTATCATCTAATAAAAAATCCTTTTTAACAGTAGGTCATGTTTGGTAAATCAATGTAAACTGATGGGGTAGTAGTAGGACACGGTGCATCATTAAGCTGCCGTGTACAGCATTATAATTTTTGTAAAATGCAGCATGAAGTGAAAATGGGAACATGTGATGAAACCAAATAAAAATTCATTTAATTTAGTGTGGTAATGACTGGTGCACCATTGTATTTTTTTTTTTAAATAAAGAAATTCAAGTTAAGTTACACCTGCGGCTGCTTTTATCCTAATGCGGCCGGATCCGCCGCGCTCAGATAACCGCGGCCAGATGCGGTATATTTTCTTTTTTTCCGTAGCGCTTTCCGGTATGTTAGCGCTCTGATTTTTAGCGCTATCTGCTGTACTGCAATACCGTCTAAAAACACAGGTGGGCGTTCGCGAGCTGTTGTCTTAAAAGTCTAATTCATGTCTAATGCATTATGTCTGTCTGTGCGCGCGCAGTATTTGTAAAATGGAGGATTTACAGTATACAGTATTACAAAAATATAGCATCGCGTCTTCTTCGAATATAAAATTATCACATTTCTATACAGTATTTTGTAATCAGTACTTTTTCTTGTTTTCATACTCTTTTTATATTATGCGTGTACCGTACAGTACTGTATGTCTCATTTAAACATTGTTGAAACGCATAGGCTTGTTACAGTATCACATTTCGGTGCATACAGCGCACTCCCTCTCGGCCCCGCACACACATGGCTAAAGTACTATTTCAACTTCTTATCTACAGTTCAGTACACCTCTCCCAGCCAGATGGCTTTCTGGCTTCAATCATCCCGAACCTGTCATGACATCCCTGCGTGTATAACGTACAGAGCCTGGAGTCACATTTCAGCGCCTGCGTGTAATCCTCTTTGGGAAGGGACCTAGTTGATGATTAATGTGCATGCGTGTATAACTTCACAATCATGTGGAAGTTCAAGTCTGGGAAAAAAATATTTCTTTTTTGTTTTTGTTTATGTTTTGTTTCCAGACATGTGTGTCTGCATAAAAATTCTTGTTATTCTGATATTCTATCGGTACTGTAGCTTTTTAATGTGACACTGGTTATTCACATGCTTTATGTAATTTTTATTGATTTGGGGGTGTGGGGATCAAAACATTATGATGACCTGTTGAAAATATGTCTTTGAACTACAGTACAGCTAATCCTTCATGAAGCTTTACCCCCCTCCCCCCGCAGACACACACAAGGCTCAAGGATTTCAACTTCTTATCGACACCTCTCGCAAACCATGCATTTGCTAATGCTTGGCTTTGTGCTTTTAATCGTCCAGAGCCAAGCGTCACATCTCTGCGCCTGCATGTAATCCTCTTTGGGAAGGGACCTAGTTGATGATTAATGCGCATGTGTGTATAACATCACATTCATTTTCAAATGCTTGGCTAATCCCTTATGCTAATCCATTATGATGACCCCCCCCCAACCCTTTGAGGCTTTGTTTACGGTAACACATGCGCACTTGTGATAAACCCTTCTCGAATTGAATATGTTAATCTGATTATGTAACCAATGAATAAAGATGTAACCAATGAATAAAAATGTAAACCTTCTTGAAGAATCCCCCCCCCACACACACACACACACACACACACACATTCACAGTTAATTTAAAGTTCAAAGAAAAAAAATGTGAATGTAATGAAATATTTTATTTTATCAGGAATAAAAAATACAAATAATCATTTTCAGTGTTTATCTTCTTTATACACGTACAGTAGTGTACAGTAGTGTACTGTAGTTCTTCTGTCAGTTGAAATTTGAGGGCCGGTGCATAATCATGGAAGAATGAAAAATACAAATAATCATGAATAATGCCCATTTATAATAATAAAAACAGTAATACAAATTTTTAGTCTTTATCTTGTTCGTCATGGCCACATTGCATTCTGTAGTTCATTGAGAGAGGGGTTTTTTTTGTGTGTAAATCATGACTGTAGATACACAATACACACAGTTCACACAATTCACACAATTTACACATGATACCCCTCCTCTCCCCACCCGTCCTTTTGTAGTGCAGCCAGCTGTCTCTGAAAAGGAAAGAAAATATTAGTGCAGTTAAGTGCAAATAATTGCATTGTGTACAATAAAACTACTCCATATTGGACTACTGTATGCAGTTACTACTGTCAAACTACTGTATACTGGAACTACTGTACTGTAAAATACTTTGTAACAAGATTGGTAGTGCAGCAATCTCTAAAAATTAGTGCAGTAAAGTGCATGCTGTATACTGTAAAACAATCTGTGCCATACTTACCTGTATCATGCTGTACTTGGTGTGCCTGTACTTACCATACTACAGTACAGTACTATACTACCTTCCTAATGCTTGCCCATTATGCTCTATCACAATGGGCAACACAGTCGCAATATGGTTGATATATTTATTACATCGTTCCACGGTGAGCACATCGTTCCAAAAACTCATACTGCCATTCGCCAATTCATCCTTTTTTGAGGGTTTCACTCCTCGCCGCCGCTGCCGCTTCTCTCCCGGAAACCCAGAGGACACCTTCTCCATCACTCTTCGCCGCCGCTGACGCTTTTCTCCCGGAAATCCACAGGACACCTCCTCCATCACTCCTCGACGACGCTGCCACTTATCTCCAGGGAACTCCCATCTCATCCTCTTATGCACCCATCCACCCAGATGTCCACCGCACCCCATGCAAAAGATCCAGCTCGTTAGATCGCATGCTGAATGGGTTAAGTGTCGATATCCCTGGGAACTCTATGCTGGTAAAGATAGATCTTCTTTTAGATACCATGCTAAATATGGATCAACGGATGGAGAAGATGGATCAACGGATGGAGAAGATGGATCAACGGATGGAGAAGATAGAGACTGACATAGCGGGGATACATAATTTGCTCTGAGTTCATGCCCCTGTATCTCGGACGCCGGAGCAGGAGGGTGGCGTGGATGGGATGAATGGGACCTTCAACCTTCCATCACCAAGTGCACCCCCTCCATCAGAAGAATATGTGTTCATGTATGCCGTTGACGAGGATGACATGACAACCCCGTCAAGACCACGCCAGGAGGCAACACTGACAAGGAGACCAAGACAGGAGGAAAGCATCCTCCCAGATAACCTACCCTCGTCCGCCACCACAAGCACACCCGCTCCCAGAAGAACACCCGCTCCCAGAATCCAACCCACATACGCTTGCATTGAGACGGTGCCCGACATCATCCTGCGCGAGCTGCCCCAGCCACTCAGGGAGAAGTATAGGTTTGAAAGTGCTCGTATACTGCAGAGGCATGCCTTGTTAATTTTAAAGCACCATGTGCCATACCCTGTGTGCTTAGGGTGGGCCCACAATGTAAACTACAAAGGGAATCACGACAAAAAGGCTCTTCCTTAAAATTTAAGAAAGACTATTGTGGAGGAATTGCGGCGCTATTTTTCAATTACCGATCCTTTAATGAAAATCGTGCGAGACTCCATTAATGGCATTTTGCGGCATACAAGGCATCGGCCCTGGAAGGACAATCTGCTGGGGATCGAATTCACTTCGTGATTGGTCGTCTTTTAAAATGTTGATTCATTTCTGACTTGTTCATTGTTTTAAATTGTATTCTAATATGTTTTTTTTAAATATACCTGTATGTTTTTAATTACAGTACACCATTAATGTTTTTTTTACTTACAGTACTCCACCAATAAAAATAATGTTGATTGTTGTAGATTGTATTCATACTGTCAATGTTTTACTGTATTGGACACCATTAATGTTTTTTTACTTACTGCACCCACCAATAAAATAAACTGCTGCTTTTTTTTAAATATACCTGTATGTTTTTAATTACAGTACACCATTAATGTTTTTTTACTTACTGCGCATTACAGTACATCAAAACAGTATTAAAACGCATTATCGGTTTTTGTATTATTATTACAGTAGAACACACATACTGTACTGTAATACAGTGGCGGCCGGGCTGACTCATGCGGGGGCAGCTGCAGTGCCCCCGCAGTTTCAAAATAGCGCGGGCGGCGGGCGGACTGTCTTTGGCCAAAACCGGCCGGTTTTCCCGCGCCACAGGCGCTTTCAATAGTAAGAGCCATTTGCGCTTATCTATTGAAGCAGCCTCCGCACGGGAAACTCCGTTTTTAAATGGAGAGCAGACCCGCGGCTAGCCCGCTACGCTCCCGGCCAGCTCCCGGCAAGCTTTAGAATGAGCTTAGCCGGGACAGTACATGTACAGAATAAATGCATACTTTTTATTTTTGGGGTTTATTATACAGTACAGTATGTAAAAAAGTATGTAATAAAGCTCAGTTGTTCTATCCTAATCAATAAAAATGGCACTGACTCAGATTCAGCAGTGTGCAAGCATCGTTACAAAAAGCGATATTATCAACCGAAATCCCTCCATTTGCCGTTCTCAGCCTGATGACAAAGTTTCTTTTCTGAGGAAGAACAATAAATACTGTAAATACTGAAATGGTTAGTTCAAACTAGTCAGTCCCCTAAAGAAGTTGCCACAGTCAGTCCCCGCAGTCCCCTCGGTCAGTCCCAACAATTATTTTCTCAGGGGGCGTCTCTTGTTCACATACAGTACTCCCATGCGCCTAGATGTGATGAGACGCATACTGTATGCGTTTCAACAAGGTTCCAATGCGCATGCGCCTAACTTTAGAAGCTGCTCAGCCAATGATATTGCTGGACTACATTTTGGCGAATTGTGACTACAAGAACTAAATAATCATAAGCAAAGCGATTGATTACAGGAGAATCGCTTTACTGTGCATTAATTTTGATATGGTAAAAAAATAATTATATACGGCAGCTGTACCCACGATAGACTTTGCCATTCGGTTGATGCCGAGCCATTGCCAGTACCGTAGTCTTGATTATACACATAGTTGACAGGTGACAGCGGGCCTGCTGCACCTGTAGTTGACAGCTGATGAAGCTGGAAATCGCTTTGGTACATGCAAGCTTGCTGGTATCTGTACGTGAAATCCTGCTCAGGCTGCAGGAATCAAGGCAGGGGGCTGATAGCAAGGGTTGCCGGTCAGCAGGTTTTCACAGACGGTCGGAACGTTATTGGAAGCCGGTGCTGGCGCTGGCGCATTGCTTGCCTGGGACTGACGATTCTTAGTTGGTTTTACCATGATCTTTCGCCTTTTGAACTCTCCATGATCAAAGATACTGGAAAATTCAGGGGCAACACACCAATACCCTCCTCCTGTAACTCCGAGTGCAGGAGCAATACGAAAAAAACATGGATCAATACATAACTTTTTCCTTATAGCACGCTTCCACCCCAGAGCATCTGGTGAAAATTTGTAAAAGTCATAATTTTCGATACAATATTGATCAATTTGACCAACTGTGGCCATCTTATCATCTGCTGAACTAATTGCTGACCATATTAAATAAGCGTACGTTATGTTAGGCTTTTTGAACACGGACTGTAGTGGTGTACTCATCTCTGGACCTCTCTGGACAATGGAATAGAACACCAGACACTTTGCACTTAGTTTTTAATATGAAACGCCTAAATAGATACAATGTTGTACAACTTCTTCAGTACCAAGGTCAATTCACAAAGGACCACTGTGGTATTTTTTATACACCTGCAAGTCGACACATTACTGGAGCGCATGCGCATTACAATTCATGAATATCTGCCACCTGGCAGATACGCGAAGAATTGCAACCAATTAAATCAGAAACATTCTCATTAAACAGATCAAGCGCGGGTGACACCGGCATGATTGCAACATGAATACAGCACAAACGCCGCACGAACGTGGCGAAGCGCATGGTATTCGGAAAAAGTCACCGGAAAATATCGGTGAAGTGTTAGAATAAAAGGGGCTGTGGCTGTATGATAATGGTTCTAACCTGTTAACTCTTTTGACTCCAAAGGCCCAATATGTACTGTAGGTCCACCTCCAGGCTATGTATTGAATCCTAGGCCAGGATTGCCTTAATCCTCTCCTCCATTGGTGAAATAATTCTGAAGGTTTCGTCTTTGCTATCATGTTCCCATAAAGCTTGTTTAAGTAATAAGCACATTCTCCCTTAGGAGCTCATTCTTTGCAAATGTAAATCAGATCTTTCTCACTCCAGCAACATGCCTATTTTGGAATGTAGGCTTATCTTCAGATGGAGGTTCTATCTTGTAGTCTCCGCTAAGGTTATGAAGCTGCTTTTATTTTATTTTGATAACATAGTATTTTAGCAGGGGGTCTCCGGAGCTAAATTGTTTTGATTTCAGGTCCGTGACCCCCTGCTTCCAGAGTTACAGCCCCGTTATGTGGTGCATCGTATATTCTTGTGAGAGTGTCTGGTTGTTTTGATAGATGCTGGAGTGGGGAGTGGGGAAAGTTCTGAGTGGAGTGCGGAGGTGTGGAAGGAGCTCTAATGCTCATACCTGTAGCAAATCCGGTTATTACCACATCTCACAGGTATCTCAAGTGTGCTCCCTTTTGAACATAGGTGTTTCTCCATATGTATGTATGTCTTTATTTATATAGCACCATTAATGTACATAGCGCTTTACAGTAGTAATAAACGTGACAATCATATAATTAACAAATAATACAAATAACAGATCATGGGAATAAGTTCTTCAGACATTAAAGTAACATTTAAGATAAGGAGTCCCTGCTCCGAAGAGCTTACAATCTAATAGGTAGGTAGAAAGAACGTACAGAGACAGTAGGAGGGAGTTCTGATAAGTGCGTCTGCAGGGGCCCAAGCTTTATGTATCATGTGTATAGTATTAGCCAAGCTGCTACTCATATGCTTCTTTACGCAAGTGGGTCTTAAAGGTGAATAGAGAGGGTGATAGTCAGGTATTGAGGTGAAGGGCATTCCAGAGGTGTGGGGCAGTTAGTGAGAAATGTTTAAGGCGGGAGAGGGATTTAGATACAAAGGGGGTAGAGAGAAGGCATCCTGGAGCAGAACACAAGAGTCGGGATGGTGCATAGTGAGAAATTACGGCTGAGATGTAGGGAGGGGCAGAAAAGTGTAATGCTTTAAAAGTGAGGAGGAGAATTGAGTGTGAGATGCAGAATTTGATAGGAAGCCAGGAGAGTGATTTCAGCAGGTGAGACGCGGAGACAGATTTAGGAAAGAGTACAGTGATTCTGGCAGCAGCGTTTAGGATAGATTGTAGGGGAGACAGGTGAGAGGCAGGAAGGCCGGACAGCAGGAGGTTACAGTAATCAAGACGGGAGAGAAGATGGCTTGAGTCAGAGTTTTAGCAGTCGAGTAACAGATGAAAGGACGTATCTCTATAATATTGTGGGGGAAAAAGCGACAGGTTTTAGATACGTTTAGAATGTGAAAGGAGAATGTGAGAGAGGAGTCGAGTGTGACCCCTAGGCAGCGTGATTGGGATACTGGGTGAATGATAGTACAGTAATAAGGAAGGCGGTAGCAGGAACAGGTTTGGGAGGAAGTATGAGGAGTTCTGTTTTTGCCATGTTAAGTTTAAGTCGGCGGAGGGCCATCCAGGATGATAGCAGAGAAACATTCAGAAACTTTGGTCTGTACAGCAGGTGTAAGGTCAGGGGTTGCAAAGTAAATTTGTGTGTTGTCAGCATAGAGGTGATATTTAAACCCAAGAGATGTGATTAGGTCACCTAGAGAAAGTGTGTACGGAGAAAAGAGAAGAGGTCCCAGGACAGAGCCATGGGATACCCCCACAGAGAGATTGATAGAGGAGGAGGAGGAGGTGTTTCCAGAAGAGACACTGAAAGTACGATGGGAGAGGTAAGAGGAGATCCATGATAGAGCTTTGTTATGAATACCAAGAGTATGGAGAATGTTAATGAGAAGAGGGTCAAATGCTGTAGAGAGGTCAAGTAGTATGAGCAAAGTGTAATGACCTCTGTCTTTGGCAGCATGGAGGCCATTAGTTATTTTAGTGAGAGCTGTTTCAGTGGAGTGAGCCATGCAGAAACCAGATTGTAGAGGGTGTTGGAGAGAATAGGTGTTGAGAAAGTGGAGCAAGCGAGAGAATACAAGACATGCAAGGAGTTTAGAGGCAAAAGGCAGGAGGGAGACAGGTCGATAGTTAGAAAGACAGGTAGGGTCAAGCTTGCTGTTTTTGAGTAATGGTATAACTGTTGCATGTTTGAAGGAGGAGGGAAAGGTACCAGAGAAGAGGGAGGAGATAAAAATGTGTGTGAGTGTAGGGATTATGGAAGGAGCAAGAAGTTTTAGGAGATGGGAGGGAATAGGGTCAAGAGGGCAAGTGGTAGAGGGAAAGGATGAGATCAGCAGTGACACAACCTCCTCTGAGATAGTGAAAAAAGAGTCAAGGATAGCAGGAGGAGAGTTAGGAAGCGGTGTAGGATGGGAGGAGGAAACAGAGGGGATGTTTTGACGTATGGATTCCACCTTTTCCTTAAAATAGTCAGCAAAGTCCTGAGGTGAGATGGAGGTAGAAGAGGAGGCATCTGAGGGTGGTTTGAGTAGAGAGTCAAAAACAGAGAAGAGTTGGTTTGGGTTAGACTTGTGTGTGTTGATTAGCGAAGAAAAGTAGGTTTGTTTAGCCTTAGAGAAAGCAGAGTGGAAACAGGACAGCATAAATTTGTAGTGAAGGAAGTCTGCGATTTCCTCCAGCGGCGTTCAGAGGGACAAGTGGAGTCAACCCTTCTCTTTCCCCCTCTCCCCCACATTCACAGGGAATAAAACAAAGCTAATGCCAGTCTGAATCAGGTGATAATTTACATATTTTTAATACACAATTGTGTAAACGCTAGTGTTAAATATGTGATATTTTTGGCTGTAACAGTTTGATACATTCATTGCTTGCTAAATATATTGTAGATTTTATTGCAATAATATTAATAACTCCATTCTGCCAAATCACAGTTTGATGTATCTGGGCCGGTGTGTGTGTGTGTGTGTGTGTGTGTGTGTGTGTGTGTGTGTGTGTGTGTGTGTGTGTGTGTGTGTGTGTGTGTGTGTGTGTGTGTGTGTGTGTGTGTGTGTGTGTGTGTGTGTGCATATTGACTTGTATAGTATTTGACAGTGTGATTATTTGTACCGTTGATATTGAGTGTTAGGTTTAAATCAGATATATGGTGTTGGGAGGGAGAGGGGGAGGAGGGGCTCGAATTGTGTCCCCCTGATCCGCCCATCCTTAATGCATATATGTATATGCCATGCTTTACAAACACAACACAGGGAATTACAGTAAAATAAGTATAACAAACATACTCTTACAATCAGATGAAGGAGTTAGTGTAGTATTACTTTAAAATGTAATGTAATACGTATAGACTGTAGCGGACTATCTAGAAAAATGTTTGATACCAGAATGAATGAGTATAAGTTGGATTTGTTTTTGAGAAGGAAATGTTGCATGCAAATGAGGCAAACTAACAAAATTATGTATTTATAGACCGTTCATTAAGATGCAAGATTGCATGTCAACTGAAAAGTCACAGGCATAAATCTAGGTGAATTTGGACAGTATTCATAAAGCCTCGAATATCTGCGACAGCAAAATGCCAGTGACGTGATGTTCGCCTCTCTCTAAAGGGCTCACCCAGCGATCTGTCCTTGTTAGGATTACCGAAGTACAGCCACTCCGCGCATCCTCTCGAGCACCACCGCGCACGCGCTGGGTGCCTATGGACCACATTCCTTACCAGACGTGCGCAGCATGCACGCGCGCCAAAATGGCCTCATCCGACGCTGCGGACTCTGGCTCCGCCCTCGGATCATGACGCACACTGACTGCGCGCAGAGCTCGCATGTGACACGTGCACCACGCCCCCAAGCTCTCTGTCAAGATTCATTAGCTGTACAAACAGCTACACCTGCTCGTTGAGCCCTGGACCTATCACAGCTACCGCGGAGGCCATGCCCCCGCTCCACCCCCCATGGGGGCTGGCTGATCGAGCCTATATATGCTCACCAATGTTATTGGCACATTGGCTGAGCATAGATTCTTGTTACTCTGTGTTTACCCTTGCTGTTCCTGCCTTGTTCCTGTCCTGTTGCTTTGTTCCTATTGTCTCGGGCAATAACTGCTTATCTGAGGGGAGCAGTATCTATTTGGATAAAGTGCTAAGGGACTTTGTGATTAGCCTTCCGTCATATGTGCAGGATACTAAAGACACCCTCAAAAGACTGAATGGTATCAACATCTCCCCAGAGACCATTCTTGTTAGTTTAGATGTTGAATCTTTATATACTTCAATCATTCACGAGAATGGCCTGGGAGCTGTGAATCACTTTCTTAGATCAAGGGACTGCAGATTTAACACACATAATGACTTTGTTCTGGACTTGTTATCCTTCGTCCTTACCCACAACTATTTTGTATTTGACGGGGTATACTACCACCAGACCCAGGGTACAGCAATGGGAACAGCATGCGCTCCCACATACGCTAATCTGTACCTGGGCTGGTGGGAATTTGTCCATGTATTTAATGAGGAGTCATCTGTGTATACTGACCATATTCTATTATGGATCAGATACATAGATGATATTCTATTACTATGGGATGGCCCACAAAATCTTTTGCTTCTGTTCGTGGAACACCTGAATAACAACACACTGAACTTGAGATTAACAACTGTCTTTAGCATGACAACAATTACCTTCCTGGACCTGAATATTTATGTGGATGAAGAACGCAATATTCAAACTAAGGTATACAGGAAGAGCACAGCTACTAATAGTTTGTTATTGGCACAAAGTCAACACCCGCCAAATCTCATTTCGGGCATCCCCACTGGGCAGTATCTCCGCCTACGCAGAAATTGCTCTACAATTGAGCAATTCATTAGTCAATCTAAGGAATTACGAGAACGATTCCTGAGTCGTGGGTACAAAATAAAGACATTGAATAGGGCCTATCATAGAGCACTCCATAGCGATAGAAACTCTCTCCTATCCACCAATACTCTTAAGAAAAAAGACAACATCATTTGATGTATTGGTACTTATAATAAACGCTGGTGGGCTATTAAAAGAATCTTTGCCCGCCACTGGCACCTGCTCTCCTCAGACTCGGATTTGGTTAAGGTGATTGGACAGAGACCAACAATTACTAGTAGGAGATCCAAGAATTTACGTGATAGATTGGTGCACAGTCACCATCAGCGTGCAAAAGTGGAAACATGGCTCAGCCCTATTAAAGGGATGTACAGATGTCAGGGTTGCAAGGCCTGCAAATATGTAACTCTAGCCAAGTCCTTTGACAATATTGACTGCACACAGCAATACAACATTGACAGCTTTATCAACTGTCGCACTACCAATGTTATATACCTTCTCACATGCAAATGTGGGAAGAGGTATGTTGGTAAAACTACGCGGCAGTTACGCAGGCGGATTCTTGAGCATATAAACTCTGTGAAACATTCTGCCGAAATGCCAGTGGCGAGGCACGTCACTCAATTCCATGATGGAGATGCTGATAGTTTAAGATTTATGGGTATTTACCAGCTTAAGTGCCCAGTACGAGGGGGAAATGTAGATCAGATGCTTTTGAAAATAGAAGCTGAATGGATCTACAAACTAAGGACAAGGAGTCCCTATGGCCTCAATGAAGGCTTTACCTTCACCCCTTTTATTTGACTGTCGGCATATCTCCGGTACGTGCTATCTCCTGCCTACTACCATGGACACTTAGACTCTCTATTGTATCTATGAGTGTGTCATCCTACTGTGTGTTCAGATAACATACATCATGTCCTCCTAGAGTACCCCTACCCTCCACGTCATGCTAGCCAACCATGGTTTTGTATTTATTAAAATGATTACTATATATTCATTCACACAAATTAGTGACTGTATTACCTATTTACGAACCCAGTTTATCTTCTATTTAGGGTTCAAAATAAATGTGGCATTGAATCACAGATATATTTCATTCGATGGGAATTTTTGATGTAAATGTGCTTCAGTTTATTTTATTTTATTTATTTTATTAAATATTTCTTACTGTATTTAATGACGTCTCAGCACTTCAATTGGGGCAAACTACTGTACATATCTGGCTTTAATTCGACCTGTCTAGGTTGTCTTTACTCCCCATACGCTTGACACTTAGGTTATTTTGTGATTTGGTCTAAGTGACCACGCATGCGCATTGACCATGTCTATTTCCTGAAATTATACTAAGTGAATTTTCCTAAGTGGTCACGCATGCGCACTATTTTCCATCAGTACGTGCGTGAAACTAAGTGACAACGCATGCGCACTGGATCTATCTAGCGCCGTCGCAGCTGTGGTCAAGTGGCCACGCATGCGCACAGACCTCATCTAATTGCCGCTATCACGGCAAAATAATATCAAGTGAATAATTTAAAGTGTTCACGCATGCGCATTACGTTCAAACTGCGCCAATACAGGAATTGACAAAGTGTCAACGCATGCGCACTGGTTCTAAGTAGCGCCGGTATGAATTTGATTAAGTGATCACGCATGCGCTGTTATCACCATTTATTTATTTATTTACTCATTTTTTCCAGCTACTGGTAATGCGCATGTGTCCTCTGATAGACTTCGGGGAACTAATGGCGAATGCGCATGCTCACAAATGACGGGATCGATATGACTTAGAAGGACAGTACATACCTGACTTTCACCCAATTTGGGAAACAGTCGATATTCCCTAAGAGCCTTTGTTGACAATAAGATGTAAGTCAGTGTTAAAGGTATGCCAGATATGTTTTACAGTAGATACGCTAGCGCTTCTTTGCGCATGCGCAGTAGCGGGACGCTGATTAAGTTACCATGGTAACTATATGCCTTAAATAGTGTCCGCTTGAGCCCCACTGCAAATTTTGTCCCTGAGGAAGCTCCGTAGTAGGAGGGAAACGCGCGTTGGACGCGTGTTTGATGATGTCAGTCCCCTTTGTGGGGTTTTAATACAGTACTAGGCAGCCATTCATTAGATCAGTCAATTAAATACTAAAATAGGGTAGTGGCCAGGCAGGATTCGCTACATTAGTCAAGGTCCTGTCCAAGAGTTTAAACCAACAACCCTTATGATGGCTATTATCTATTAGACTGATCAATGTACTAGTGGGCTTTTTTGCTCACTTAGGCTGTTTTGCACCCTTGCAGTCTCTCATTTTCCAGCATCAAGCATATGTATTTCAACATTAGAGACTGCTTAGTTGCCCTAGTTATCTATTCATTTAATTCATTTTTATATGTTTTCACATTTATAAATTGGTAATATATGTTTTAAGTATTGACTATTAAAGGTTACATTTTAAATTTTGGGTAGTGTGCATGTAAGTGAATTTCTTTTGGTGTACAAACCATTGTATCCCTCACTTTTTCTGATTCACTTCAGTTCACAGTTGCACCTACCTTTCATTATCAATTGTATCATTATTATTAAGTTTACACACATTTATTATGGTTTAGTTGATCACTCCCTTACTCCCCGCTTTCTGTGTAATCAGTATTCATAAAGCCTCGAATATCTGCGACAGCAAAATGCCAGTGACGTGATGTTCGCCTCTCTCTAAAGGGCTCACCCAGCGATCTGTCCTTGTTAGGATTACCGAAGTACAGCCACTCCGCGCATCCTCTCGAGCACCACCGCGCACGCGCTGGGTGCCTATGGACCACATTCCTTACCAGACGTGCGCAGCATGCACGCGCGCCAAAATGTCCTCATCCGACGCTGCGGACTCTGGCTCCGCCCCCGGATCATGACGCACACTGACTGCGCGCAGAGCTCGCATGTGACACGTGCACCACGCCCCCAAGCTCTCTGTCAAGATTCATTAGCTGTACAAACAGCTACACCTGCTCGTTGAGCCCTGGACCTATCACAGCTACCGCGGAGGCCATGCCCCCGCTCCACCCCCCATGGGGGCTGGCTGATCGAGCCTATATATGCTCACCAATGTTATTGGCACATTGGCTGAGCATAGATTCTTGTTACTCTGTGTTTACCCTTGCTGTTCCTGCCTTGTTCCTGTCCTGTTGCTTTGTTCCAGTTTTTGATCTTCTGTGTACCGAACCGGCTTGCTTTGACTACTCCTACCTCTGGCTCCTGATCTTGGCTACCTCTGACTCCTCGCTCCTCTCTAATCCTGAACTCGGCATTGCACCTCGACCACTCTCCACTCTCCAACCCTGACTTTGGCCAAAGTACCTTCTACGCTCCGGATATCTCCTACGTTGAACTCGGCAAGTATAAAGACTACTCTGATATCTATATCCCTGACCCTGCTGTCAAGACAAACCTACACTCCGGACGTGGCCCCCGTGCCTGTGGCTGGTGTTTGTTTCTACTCCCATCTCAGTACCGGGGTCTCGTCCTGTTTGTGGGTGAGCACAGCGTGACAGTCCCACCTGCACAGAGAGCTGCACGGAGAGAGCCGCCTCTCCCTGCGCATATCTCGCCAGCGATCGCAGTGTTTTAATAAAAAATGTAATACTACTGTACGTGAGCAGGGGGTCTCCGGAGAAGAACCATTTTGATTTCAGGTCAACACCCTGCTCCCGAGATACAGGCCCCGTTATGGGGTGCCGGTATCTCCTATGCATTTAAAATGCATGTCGTGACCGTGGGATCAAAATGCATAGGAGACCCCAGCACCCCATAACGGGCCTGTATCTCGGGAAGCAGGGTGTCCCCTGGCCTGATATTAATGCGGTTCTGCTCCGGAGACCCCCTGTTCACGTACACTAGTATTAATTTTATTAAAACACTGCGATCGCTGGTGAGATATGTGCGCAGAGAGAACTCTCTATGTGCATTTCTCTATGCAGACAAAACAGTTCACCAGGTGAGCCCTTATGAGAGAGGCGAACATCACGTCACTGGCTACTCAACAGTTTTGGGCATTTTGCTATTGCAGGTTTTCAAGGCTTTCTGTTCTGTCTCCCACAACACAACGTTTTTTTTATTAACTGTGTCTCTTTTTATTAATTATGTTTCTCTTTCTCTCCTGGTGAGACATATTCAGTGAGCTTGATGCTGCTGTTAGTGATTCGGGTTGCCATGGTAACCAGGTGTGTCTTTGCTCCGGATTGGTTGCTGTAGGAACTCCCAGACTGCAAAATTCAGTGCAGGAACATCCCCAAGGAGCAGAGCCTTCTGTCGACATCAGGGACAAGAGGTAATGGAGTCAGCTGTGCCAGCGATCCCTAATTGAAGCAGGGGGTGGTGGCTTCGGCGCTAGGCCAAACAGGGGGATCACACCAATAGGGCAATTGAATTTGGATGCCCCCGCCCAACGCACCTGGCGTGCTAATTTCGGTGAACAAATAAAGCAGCATTTTTTCCTGTTAGACACTACAAGCTGCTTCAGAGACTGGTGATATGTATGATACCATTTTTGTCTAAACCCTGTTACTGCTGCTTTTTTGTTTGCCTTACTGCTGACTCTAGCTATAGTTCTTGGTGTTCCCTTAGGGTTAGCAAGATGTCTCCTTAACCCTGTGACTGCCCTGTTTTCTGTTTGCCATATTGCTGATTTAATGTATTATTTTGGGGATTTCCCTTAGTTATAGCAAGATGGGTTCCTAGCATTGTCTTAGATTGTTCTGCTTCATTGATTCTAGATTGATTCTATATGACTGCAATAGTGTGTTTAATCTGAGACAGTTCTCAACATTACTGCTTATATCATTTAACCAAGACTTCCCGATTTATGCTTGATAGGTATTAACTGGTTTAATAGCTGTTAATATTTGTGAACATATTGGCATTTTTTTATTAGTGTTCCTCTATTTAGATAATCCTGTCTATGTATACAGCTCTTTAGTTGTGTATATGATTACATTACAGACAGGAAGTACCACAGGTTCCTTTTCTAAGGATCTGTGGGAACAGGCCTGAGGAAGGGGCATCCTGCCCCGAAACGTTGCCCCCTTTTGCTTTTATTACATTTATTTCACCTTTTGCTGTTAGGCAGGTTATAGTCACTAGCTTATTCCCTCTGTTTCCCTTTGTTTTTTTCCTTCCCTCCCTCTCCTCACGCCAATTTTTGGCTTTTGTATATATATATTTTTCCTAAGATTATGGTAGCATCCTTCGAGTGATATATTGTACATTTAATTTCAATACAACTTATATATTTTCTGGCAAATTTGCTGACCAGTGTTTTCATTTTATTCCTAATGAGTGCTGTGGACATCTCCTTTTGTTGTTCTATAGTTTTGGGAGGGTTAAGGGTTCCTCCTGTTGTTCCCGAGCACTATATAATGTATATTTGCATTAGGAGTGCTGTCTGTAATACCGTACGTTTTTTATGTGAGTAACTGCATCCAGACCGGTAAGCCATCACTGTTTACCTTAAAATACAGCTCGTTTGAACCCAGACTTATTTTCCCCTTTAAAACTACAGTATTGTCTAATCACCATATTACGATAGTACTGAAAGGAGAATGGCTTCTACTTTTATTCCTGACATATCAATGCCTAAATAACTAACATTGATTACAGGTATGCTTGTGGTGTATCTTCAGCTGGCATGACATATCAGAAACAGAACGTCATCCTAAATTATAAATAGAATTTTGAGAGAATACATACAGTACACTTCTTAGATTCTTTAGTACTAACAGTGAAATGAAAATAGTCAGTAATATGGCATTCTTATACCTGTTAAAATTCATATACCTACTACATCTAATCTAACGATCAAAGTGCCACCTATAATAAATTTAAATAGATAAATATGTTGCTGATATGCAGGTTTGATGGAGATCTTCTAGAGCAGCTTCAACTAACAACTTAGTTGTAAATTTTTAATTTAAAATTTTAGTGAAAGTGCTCCAGAGATTACAAGCCCACATGTCTTCTGAGTGAGGGACAGATAAAAAAAATAAAACGTTTGAAAGCATTCTAAATTATAAATACACGTACCTATGTTTTTCAAGACCTAGTTTTCAGTATAGCAATATCTTTTTCCCATAAGCTCTCATCTACTGTATGAAATGTCAAATATTATTTAGCCTTTCACTTGTGTATACATGTGAGGATCGGACGCTTGCTCTGCCCCCGTCAAGATCCAGTCTAA
This sequence comes from Ascaphus truei, assembly GCF_040206685.1. NCBI lineage: Eukaryota > Metazoa > Chordata > Amphibia > Anura > Ascaphidae > Ascaphus > Ascaphus truei. Next base: position 78,110,458 of record NC_134483.1, on the reverse strand, counting down.
TTGGGCTAGCTTCTCTCCTGTCTGCATTAACTTCTTGTGACATCATGCTGGTCGCAAGCACTCTGCCTTGTCCTGTCTTACTGTACATTGCCTTGCCTTGCCTTATCCTGCTTCTGACTGCTGATTTCTCCTACCCTCGACCACGGCTAGTGACCCCTATTATCCATACCTCTCAATCCTCAACCACAGCTATTGACCCCTACAATTCGCACCTCTCCAACCCTGACCCAGCTACATGACAATGAACCTGCCCACCGGACGCGGCTTCAAGTCGGTGTATGAATATCCTCACCTTGGCCCTCCGGTCCCGTCCAGTTTGCGGCGAGCACCCGTTACAATACAATAGTCTTAGAAGCAGTGGAAGGATAAGGTGGTGCTTTCGTCTTAAAAAATCATTTTTATAAAAGTTCTATCTAGATGGGAATACATATTTGTTTTGAGAATTTTTTTAAGTATGAGATTAATTGATTACCTCATATACTGTACATACTGTACTCTGTTTTGGGAATGAGTAATTTGAGATTAAGAAATGAATTGGAATAATATTGGGAAATATAACAATGTTTAATTTGTCATAAATACTCTTTAGATTATGGTGTTCTGTTTCACTTTATTTTATTGATTTAAATGCATTAAAAATAATCAAGGGACCAAAAAGTGAGGGCCCCATACCTCACTCTCTCTCATGGATTCCAACCCCCTGGAACCGGGGAGGTATCCCATGGGCAAGTTGCCCAAGATGCCAGACGCCCCCCATCTGACCTCGATGTCTATGGGTATCCTACACACCCATCTTTTTCTCTCTCTTCTTTCTCCCCCTCCCAACCCAAACTCACCAATCCCCAGCCCACACACACAGACCTCAAACACCCCACCTCCCCTCCCAGAGTACCAGCAAAACTAGCAATCAGGGCCACTAACCCCTCCGCTAATACCTATGCTTACTCCGGCTCAGAGGTCCAAACCAAAGCTCTCCTGAGAGCGGTAGAAAAGTCAAAGAAAACCACTGACTATTTAAATAATGGCTAACTCAACCTTCAATCTAGGTCATTTCACTGAATTTGAAGGTCCTACAATGTAATAGAAAGAGAAGACTCGCACTTCAAGAGTTCAAAAGAGCCAAAGGAGACATATTGTTCCTACAGGAGACCCACTTTAATGTCCAGGAACTGCCCAAAACATTCTGAAACAGCTTCCCAATAGCACATTATTCCTCCTTCAGCAGCAAAAAAAGGGGAGTAGCCATCTTTATAAGAGAGGACATACCTTTTAAAACAGAGAAGGTGATGTCAGACCCGGAGGGCAGGTTCTTAGCAGTCCACGGGATGCTAGCGGGCTCAGTTCTGACGTTAATAAATGTATATGCACCAAACGAAGGCAAAGCAGAATTCCTAAATTAGTTCTTTGAGTCCATAGATCCTCTCTTACTGTCCTCCCTGATCCTAGGTGGAGCCATGAACATGGTCACTTCCCCGGAACTAGACTGATCAAACGTAGGGGCCAAGTGCACTCAGGGTTAAATTATAAAATCTCAAAAAAAAATTAGGGAACCTATAAGGGAATATGCTCTTACGGACATATGGAGGGTAAACCACCAGGACCAAAAGGACTACTCAAACCCACACCAGACATACTCCAGATTGGACTACCTCCTAGTCACCAAAAATATTCTCAAAGCAACCTCTCAGTCCAATATCGGACCAATCACATGGTCAGACCATGCCCCGGTGGAGATTACTCTATCACCCGCATTTACTAGAAGCAATCTATATCATTGGAGGTTAAACGAATCACTGTTGAACCACGCAGAAATAGTAGACAAAATTAAGTTATCATTGAACGACTATTTCAATTTAAACAAGGGTTCAGTAGAGTCACCCTCAATGCTGTGGGAAGCACACAAAGCCACACAAAGCCACGATCAAAGGGGTGTTCATCTCCGTAGCCTCTCACAAGAAAAGCCAAAAATAAACTCCACAAGGAAATGGCGGATAAAATTTCAAAATTAGAACAAAAATATAACTCTAACCCATCTAAGACGGTATACAGATCTCTTATGGCGGCCACACTGGAGCTAAAAAAGATACAACTGGAGGAAGTAGAGAAAGCATTAAAATGGTCCAACCAACTATATTACGATAAAGGGAATAAAGCAGACAGAATCCTGGCCAACAAGCTCAGAGGCATAAAAACTAAAACACAAATCCCTGCTTTCAAATGTAAAAATGGGTCAATCACATGTGACGAACAAGAAATTGCCTGCGATTTCACTAGGTTCTACGCTGACCTATATGACCTAAACAGGTCAGAAGGGCTCCCCCACCTCTCAAACTCTGAGACCATACCAAATCTCCCGCAGATAACTGAAATAGAAAGAACAAACCTAAACAGCAAAATAGCACAACTCAAATTAGTAAAAGTGATAAAGTACCTTAAATCAGGCAAATCACCAGGACCAGACAGCCTTTCAAGCATATATTACAAAAATTCTCCTCCTCCTCACCCCATTCCTACTTGAGATGTATAACTCATTTCTAGAAGGCAAACAGCTCCCAGAGAACATGACTACAGCTAATATAGCGATCATTCATAAACCAGGCCGACCTCCTCCAATGCGGCAGTTACCATCCTATATCTTTATTAAACGCAGACATTAAAATATACAGCAAGATCCTAGCCAATAGGTTAAACACAATATTACCAAGACTTATCAACATAGATCAGGTGGGCTTTGTATCAGGACGACAGGCTTCGGACCATACATTAAAAAAAATCAATATCATAGGGCATGTCCACTCTACTAAAACCAAGGCAATCCTACTAGGCCTCGACGCAGAGAAGTCGTTCGACAGAATAGTGGACATTCCTGGACAAGACCATGCAGTCCTTTGGTTTCTCAGGACCATTCCTAGAAGGGGTCAGAGCCCTCTATCACTCCCCTAGAGCCCTAGTTAAATTACCAAGTAATAAACTAGAAACAATAAAAATTAAGAATGGCACAAGGTAGGGATGCCCCCTATCTCCCTTCCTCTTTGAGCCTCTGGCCTCAAAGATCAGAATGCACCCAGATATTCAAGGAATAAACATAGGCGACAAGAATTACAAGATTTCTCTCTTCGCAGATGATGTCATCCTAACTTTAGTCAACCCACTGATCTCTCTACCAAATCTGTTGAAGTCACTGGGGGAATTTGGTTGGCTATCAGGATACAAAATCAACGAGGACAAATCGGAAGCCTTAAACCTGTCCCTCCTGGATCCGAAGATCCAACTTCTAAAAAAAAATTCAAGTTTAACTGGCGGTCAATTCATATTAAATATCTAGGGGTCAACATCACTAGAAGCTACAAATTGCTCTACAAAAACAACTACCCCACATTATTTGACAACATTAAAAAGGACCTACTGAAGTGGAGCAAGCATCAGATATCATGGATAGGTAGGATAGCCTCCATTAAAATGAATATTCTCCCCAGACTGCTATATCCAGACCTTTCCAATTCATGTACCAAGAGAGGTACTAAGAGCCCTACAGAACCAAATCTTCTAATTCATCTGGCAAGGGAGAAGACCAAGGGTGGCCAGGTCAGTGTTGATGGCCTCCAGATCGAGGGATGGTAAGGGGATCCTGGATATACTTCGATACTTCCATGCAGCACAATCACATCAAATAGTCGTTTGGAACGCTGACCCAGCCCAGTTTTGCTGGGTAGCAATCAAATCAAGCTACTCAGAGGACTGCCCATTACTAATATCGCTCTGGACAACAGGGAAAAAGATCAGGGGCATAAAAAGCCAGAACTAGGACCTTTAAAATTCCCAATGAACATCTGGGCAAAAACAAAAACAAAATTTAAAAATAATCTAGGGATGGCATAGAGCAGGGGAGCGCAATCTTTTTTCCCTGCGCCCTCCTGCCGTCTGTCCCCCTCTCCTCAACCCCCCCTCCCCCTGCTAACCTTGCTTTAGACGTCCTGGCGTCATGACGTCATGTTGCAATTTGACGCCGCGTTGCCATGGCGATGCGTGACCAGGAGCGTCTGAAATAAGGTAAGTAGAAGTTTACATAGACCCTGCAGCTCCCCCAGCATTAATTTAAATGTATTCGAGAAGCCTCTGTAAACCCTGCGCACCCCGCAGCGTGGGGGGGGGCGCCACCCACTTTGCGCACCACTGGCATACAGTATAACTTTTACATGGTTTCTTATGGGCAGTATTTATTAGAATTGTGCAATTGTCTTCAAGTGTGCTTTGTGAGATTTTCTGAAAATTTCACTTAACATTTTTACGTTTTCAAGATTTATTTTGTGGAAGGTCACATTGCTTTGAAATAAGCAAAAACCTGTACTGTATGTGCAACATTTTCACCACATTAACATTTTACCAATGAGGCCAATTTCACTAGAATTTCACCACTTTCGGCAGAATTCCCTGAAAATGACAGTGAATGGCCAAATTTAAAGGGCTGTGTGATTATGCACATTGACTTTTAAAGCTTGGCAAATGTTATTTTCAAGAAAAGTTTTTAAGTGAATGTCACCTTATTTGCCAACGTTAGCGAAAATAGCACACATTTCTAGTGTTTATAGATTTTCTTTTTAATATCTCTATCCATGTAAATTTTAATTTATTGCAAAGTTGCAAGAATATTAGTCACTGTGTGGTAATTTGTGTCTTAGGGTTTCACAGATATAGGGTGACGTGTCCATAACTGCCATGAGTTTAGCTGGGTCCATGGAGAACCCGGAGTCGGAGATGATATAACCCAAGAATACTGTGGAAGTTTGATGAAATTGGCATTTCTCTAATTTGGTGAAGAGATGGTTCTCGCGAAGGCGTAATAGTACCTGTTTGACATGACTGATGTGTTCTGGAAGAGACTTTGGAAAAAAATCATTATGTCGTCCAGGTAGACAATAAGAAATTGATTGAAAAGGTCTCAGAGGTTCTCGTTGACAAAGTCTTGGAAAATAGCAGGAGTGTTGCAAAGACCAGAGGGCATGACTAAGTACTCATTATGACCGTCTCGTGCGTTGAAAGCCGTCTTCCATTTGTCTCCTTGGCAAATCCTCACCAAATTGTAGGCACCACGCAAGTCCAACTTGGTGAAGATGGATGAGCCTTGAAGACGATCGAAAAATTCTGAGATAAGTGGTAAAGGGTAACGGTTCTTGAGGGTAATCTTGTTAAAACCTCTCAATGCATGGGCGAAGAGATCCGTCTTTCTTTTTGACAAAAAAGAAACCTGCTCCAGCTGGAGACGAAGATTTCCATATGAACCCCCTTTTAAGATTTTCTTTGATGTAATCGTTCATGGCTTTAATCTCTGGAAGTGAGAGTGGATTAGACCTTCATCTGGGAAAAACAGAACCGGGCAAAAGATTGATCGGACAATCGAAGGGACGATGAGGTAGTAAAACTTCAGATCGCGCTTTGTCAAAAACATCACGGAAGTCCGTGTATATCTCGGGTAGGATACTTGTGTCCTTTCCAGGGGTGACCAACCCCCATATTTTATGAGTGGGAACCGCACAACTCTCGGCACAATGAGTACTCCACTGGATATACCTAGATAGTTCAGTCGATTTGGGGATTATGGCGTTGAGCCATGGAAGACTCAGGATCACTTCAACGGAAGGGGTGTGACTCACTACTGTAGATCTACTGTAGGTGGATCTCTTCTATGTGATCTTCTCCCGCCAATAGAAAGAAAGCAAGTCTGTAGAGAAATGAAGGCCGGTTGTAATGGTCGACCGTCGATCGCCTCCAATCCTACCTGGACCCTCTTGCGGATAAGCGGAATGTTGTTCCTCTCCATGAAAGAAAAGAAAAGTGATTTGCGCTCATATACTCGTGATAATTGTGCTATAGGTGATTAAATAACCATACCCTTGTGATTAATAAACAAGAAAAAATCTGTTAACAAAACTGAGGTGATGCTGCTGCCTCGTGGTGTAGGTCCACAGACCAAACTAGTGCAAAAACAGAAAAAAGACAGCGCAAAAAAACCTCATTGTGCAGTGTATAAACAATATTGTATTAAAAAACAGGTAAGTATCGCACGTACATCAATAAAATCAAAATCAAGCACCTACATCAATAAAATCAAAATCAGAAAAGAAAAGTGCTCTGCGCTCATATACTCGTGATAATTGTGCTATAGGTGATTAAATAACCATAGCCTTGTGATTAATAAACAAGAAAAAACCTGTTGAAAAGAAAAGTGATCTGCGCTCATATACTCGTGATAATTGTGCTATAGGTGATTAAATAACCATAGCCTTGTGATTAATAAACAAGAAAAAACCTGTTGAAAAGAAAAGTGATCTGCGCTCATATACTCGTGATAATTGTGCTATAGGTGATTAAATAACCATACCCTTGTGATTAATAAACAAGAAAAAAACCTGTTAGGAGTGGTTAATGTTGCTATACTTTCTATTTGTCTTAACATTTTTTGTCAAATGTCAAACTGATACCTTATTATATCCAACATAAGAGAAATAGAAAGACCCCTCACTGCATCTACATCTTTTTACAGCATCTATACCTTGCCCGGCAGAGGTCTGAGACTGATCTACAAAGAGGTCTGCATCGATCCCACGGAGCCTGTGGGAGGAGAGCTGATCCCGGCTGAGCACAGAGTGGTAACATGTCCCTAACATGTCTTGCCTGATTTTGATTTTATTGATGTACGTGCGATACTTACCTGTTTTTTAATACAATATTGTTTATACACTGCACAATCAGGTTTTTTTGCGCTGTCTTTTTTCTGTTTTTCCTCTCCGTGAAACCCTGGACGATAAAGTTGCCTCCAGACCCTGAATCTATAAATGCCAATGCTGTGGTATGAAAACTCACACCCGTAAGAGACACTGGAATCAGAATTCTGGTCGGCAAGACTTCTTTGGAGATAAGGGAAATGGAGAGTGTTCCCAATGAGATTCCCCTGGACCTCATTGGGAGTTGACTTTTCCCGACTTGTGGGGACAAAGGAGCATTTGGTGTCCAGGATTGAAACAGTAGAGACAGAGTCTGGTAGTGCGTCGACATTGCTTCTCGGGCGGGGATAACTTATTACCACCCAGTTGCATGGGTTCCGCAGCGTCAGAGGAAGAAGGTTCTGGCGTAGCAAAGTGGAAGGCAGGTGACCTATAGGGCAGTTGTCGGTGGTGAGAACGTTTGGATCTCCTTTCTTTCAGGCATTGGTCTACGCGGATGCAGACAATGTTGCGTTTTTCCAGATCCGTTGGATGCTCTTGAGCGGCGAGATCATCCTTTAGTGACTCTGAAAGACCCTGCGAAAGCTGATGACAATGCCTCGTTATTCCATCCCATCTCTGCAGCAATGGTACGAAACTCTAAGGCGTATCTGGCGACCGGGCGATTTCCCTGGGAAAAATGAAATAGAGAGGAGGCACCTTGCGGCCAGGTGTGTCAAAAACTCTTCAGAATTCCCTGGCAAATCATCCGATGTCCTGCATAAGATCCAACCTCTGTTCTCAGATGGGGGAAGCCCAAGCCAGAGCGTCGTCTGTGAGTAAAGAGATGATGTATGCCACTTTGCATCTTTGGGAAGGAAAACGAGAAGGCGTGATTTCAAATTGTATAAAACATTGGTTCAAAAACCCTTGGCATCCATGGGGATCTCCCGCATAGCGGTTAGGAGTCAGGAGTCGGGGTTCAGAAAACATAGCATTAACGAGCGTCTTTCAGGGTGGAGGACCGGTGGGGTCGGATGGAGTGGAAGTTTGCACCTGAGTCATGAAAGCCAAAAGATTCTGCTGTAACAAGTCCATCCATCAGTCACTCTGCTCTAGGTATTTTTCTAGTCTTGTAAACATGCTGGCGTGCGCAGTCAAGACACATCCCACCTCAGTGGGGTCCATGTTTGTAGGGCTAAGCATACTGTGATGCTGTGCTCACCACAAACAAGACAGGACCCCAGGACTAAAGTGGGAATGGGTAGAAATGCCACCCGCAGCCACGAGGTTGCGTCTGGAGTGTAGGTTGGTCGAGGTAGCCGGGTCGGGGTTGCAGAGGTATGCATCGTCATTATATTTGCCAGGGTCTGGGTAGGAGAGGTCCGAATCGTTTTAGGTACTATTAGCCATAGTCTGGATTGGAGAGAGAAGAGTGGTCATTGTCTGAGTGCCGAGGTCAGGGTTGGAGAGGTGCAGATCGTCAGAGATAGCCGGTCTTAGAAGTACAGAGGTGCGAAGTCCAAAAGCAAAGCCTGGTCGGTATACAGAGCAAGGTTCAGCAAGGCAAGACTGTAGAGGCAGAGATGAGGAGAACAGCAACGTAACAATAACTATGCTCAGCCGATGTGCCAGGGGCACAGCTGAGCAAATAAGGAGGTGAGGGACCAATGGGAGGAGAGGCGGAGCAGAGGCACGTCCTCAGCGGGAGCGGGGTTAGGCAGAGGTGCAGGAGACAGGTGCTGGCTATGCAGCTGATTGCGTCTGTTGACGCGGAGCTTGTGTGTGTTGCGCACGCGTCACGTGCGGGTGCCACGTGTGCGCAATTCGAAGGCGGGACATTCCGCCTCTGTCCTCAACAGAGAGCCATGTATGTGCCTGCGCGTAGCGCTGCTGAGAGCAAGCACAGGTCCCACAGACGTGCCGCCGGGAATGGGGAGTTCGCGGAAGGTAAGACGGGAGCGCGCCGATTGTGGCGTGACTCCCGGATCCTTACACAGGGATAGGGTGCACATTCATCTTCGCAACTTGCCTCGTTCATTCTACTTTTGAAAAAAAAGAAATGAGACAATTTCCTGCCACTTACAGTTAAAATGTTATCTTTGTTATAATGGTTATACATGTGTAACAAGTGTTACTTCTGCTAACATGCATTAATGCGACAAATAAAACAAGAAATATTGCATAGGAGAAAACGCGTCCTTTACCATTGTTTTCAATAGAGTTATAATTTTAAGTTACATTTTACATAACAACTCAGTAGTGTTAACACAGTGCATCATATTAACAAGATTGATAACTCTTACTACATCTGTATTATTTTGCTTTATTTTCTTAAATGGGGTCGAGATTGTGATAGGATTGATGGTGCATTAACTGCTTTTTACTTGTCTATTCATTTTTTTTTTAAATCTTTCCATACAGTATGTGTGCTAATAATAGCAATCTGCACAATGTGACATTATGTACACAATGGGGATTGGTATTCCAAGTGTACGTGGTACAGACGGAAATGTCAAGTTATATTTAAATACATTTATTTAACTTTTTACATTTTAAAAATGTGCATGACGTGTGTGCTGCTTGTTACAATACAAAAAAGTTCCCATTAAACCCTGATAAGTCCTGCATGAAATCCTTCTTACACCTGCACATGCTGTACATCATTGCATGCCTTCTGTTTTAAACAAATCATGAAAACCTACTGTAAACTCAATGCTCCTTCGACATAAAGCACTGCTTCCCCCCCCCCCCCCCCCCCCACCCTCTGGGAGATCTTGCCTAAGCTACAGGTGTTGTGGTGCTTGTTACCTGTGAGGGTCCAGGAGAGATGAGTGTCTGCGATAGTAAGGGGAAACAGGACAGGCTTTGGGGATCCTTCAGGTTCTTTTCGTGGTGTCAGCGCCTCCAGTCATAGCAGGTTCCAGGTTTCCTGGAGACAGTCCCCACCATGACAGACTTCTATCTCATACCCCTACCCAATAGACTGTTACTTAGGCAGGGGTATATAAAATGGATTCTTTATTGAAGCAGCCACTGCAGTTGGTATTACAGCATTACAGCATATGCATCATATTTTAGAATGGGTCCCAGACCTCTGGATGGTGCTGGCCTTCTTGCAATATGGAGGCCTTATGCTCTGCGCAGATCTTTGGTTTCACTCAGCCCCAGGAGAGGCTGAAGGCATGTCTCACTCCCAGCCGAGAGGAACTTGAACTAACTGTAATTTGGACACTTCCTCCCTAAGGCACAGAGGTGGAGGGTACAGGGTCTGCACCATGATTGGCTGTACACAGACTCCAGTTCACCTCCACCCCTGTCACTCAGAGAGGCAACATGAGGAGGGGTAAACCCACAGGATAGCCTGACATTGCCTGTAGCTATCAGGACTTACGTGACAGGAGGCAGAAAGTATAGTCTGAGCAAGCCATGGCTACATACACATACGGATGTAGCCATACTTACTGTTTGCATGGCTGTACGAGGTCCCGTGACCAAGCCAAATGCAAACCGAAAGGATTGGCGCTACGAGAGATTCCATTGAAAATAATTAACCCCCATGCAGCATCGTCGCAGCAGCCACCTCCCCCAGTACCTCGTTTTTTTGCCGTTTCACCCGTGGCCAAGCGGTAAGGCTGGCTATACTGTATCTGAAGTTCTCACTGACCTTTTCTCAAATATTTTCCCATCCCTGCCCCATCCTAACAGTAGTATGGATATTTTTCCAAATTATACACAGTTGCTCTTATGTTGGTATGAGAGTAGTTGTAATGTGTATAGTCCACAGTTTCAATATTTTTTAAGTCAGCAGTGGTATATAAAAGATGCTCCCCTACAGTACCACACCAAGGAGCAATAATCTTTCATAATTGTACAGTATGTGAGTGAATAAAGACAAAGGGATATTGAGGCCACGCAGCATTTACTGTAAGTTGTGAAATCGTGCTTGGATACATGGATGTTGTACCATCAAAAGTGAGTTATTTGCTTGCTACATGTTTCCACATTATGGATTTCAGGACATTTGGTATAATCTAGGGTGATTCATATGCTTATGGTTCCTGGTGTTATTGTGTATATAAGTCTTACCTTAATGGTGAGTTTACCATCCAGGACCACACACCCAGTACCTGTCTTCAATCAAGTATTATCTCTGGTTGTCCCTCCACAAGTATCCTTTCATTTTCTAATATTATTCTCCTGTTACTGGTCTTTAGCATTACGCATTTATATCTATTGGATATGCTGAACAGGGCTTGCCCTGAATAATGAAAGGCCATTCCCGTGGGCTGCCTACGAGTCTGTGCGGAGTCCGGACTTGAAAGCCTCAGGGATGCCAAGGTTTTAGACCAGGAGGGGAACTACAGTCATGCTTGAGTACCAGCATCCAGGGCTAACACAGGGCTATCCGGCCACCATTTGCCAGAGCCCAGACTCTGGAGTCTGGAGCCACGGGAGCAAGGTAGAGGATCTGAAAGTCTGCCGCTCCTTAAAGGTACAGTGACTCACCAATGGGTAAAGATTAAAAAAACTTTTATTCAGGCTACATAAAATCTTTATGATACACCCCATCTATCTCTCATACCCCCATATCTCCGCCTCACCCACACAATAACCGCCTCCACATCCCCCAGCCCATTCCATGTCAGCATCCCCCCCCAAGTCAGCATCCCATGTCAGCATCCACCCCCCACAAGTCAGCATCCCCCCATGTCTCTCTTCCCTCAATATGACACTCTCTCCCCCTCCCCTCAATATGACTCTCCCCCTCCTCTCAATATGACACACTCTCCCCTCCCCTCAATATGACACACTCTCCCCCTCCCCTCAATATGACACTCTCTCTCCCTCCCCTCAATATGACACTCTCCCCCTCCCCTAAATGACACGATCTCCCCCTCCCCTCAAAAATGGCACTCTCTCCCCCTCCTCTCAATATGACACTCTTTCTCCCTCCCTTCAATATGACACTCTCTTCCCCTCCCCTCAATATGACACTCTCTCCCCCTCCCCTCAATATGACACACTCTCCCCCTCCCCTCAATATGACACTCTTTCCCCCTCCCCTCAATATGACACTCTCTCCCCCCCCCTGCAACTCCCATCACACCCTCCCCCTGCAACTCACATCACTCTCCCCCCTTGCAACTCACATCACTCTCTCCCCCCCCTGCAACTCACATCACTCCCCCCCTGCAACTCACATCACCCCCCCCTGCAACTCACATCACTCTCCCCCCCTGCAACTCACACCACTCTCCCCCCCTCTGCAACTCACATCCCTCCCCCACCTGCAACTCACATCACTCCCCCCTGCAACTCACATCACTCTCCTCCCCTGCACCAGCCCGTTTTTCACAGCCACCCCCCCCCCCACCCCTGCACCAGCCTGTTTTTCCCACCCACCCCCCACCAGCCCGTTTTTCACACCCACCCCTCCACCAGCCCGTTTTTCACACCAACCCCACCACCAGCCCATTTTTCAAAAATAAATACTCACGGCTGCTGCATCCTCCTCATGCTGCTGCGCCCGCGCACCGCAAAACCCGGGGGCAGGGAGGGAGGAGGGGGGGGGGATAAATCGCCGCCATTTTTTAAACTTATTTTTTTATTATTTATTTATTTAATTAACTGGCGCCCGGCCGGAGTCATCGCGGGCCGCACAGAGAGGCAAGGCGGGCCGCATGTGGCCCGCGGGCCGTATGTTGTGCAGGCCTGCTGTAGAGGTTTGTGAATGGGACACTGAAACTCATAAGAATCCTTGCAGACAATCAGGAGCGCTGATTCCAAGTGCCAAACCAACAATCTGAGGTTCAGATTGGCTGCAATATAGGCAGGAGTGAACAGAGAAGTTCAAAAGGACCCCTATAGCTGCACTCTAAACTGTATGTACAGTATATGTTTCTAGAGTAATAAGGTAAAAGATCCCCTATACCAGAAACTAAAAACGAAAACGGCGCAAAATAATAAAGTTTTAATACATGTTGCAATTAAACTATTTTACACTCAAATGGATAAAAAAGGGTATGAACTGAACCCCTAAGAGGAGCGATATGAGTCCTTATGGAGGTGCTTAAAGTACTAGTGCTTAAAGTACTAGTGTACACTTATTATTGTAAAGTGCACCCCATAGGCTCCTGCGCTGATTAGAACATTAAATGCCACTGAATCTGAGTACTTGTGTGGTAAGCCTGTCAGAAGAGGTGTTTGTCAAAGTTTGGCTTTGTGATTCAAAGCACTATAGGTATAGGCTCTAACAAACACTCTCTATAAGGTATCCAAGTAAAAGGAGTAAATTCTCTTAACTACATTTAGGCTCCTGGGACTGTGTCAGTAGCGTGGGTATTAGCCCTTCCACATATGTAACTTGAGTGCTGCAGTCTGTGCTATTGGCGGGGAGTAGGTAGGTAACAGTGTAGTACTAGGTTGGAAGATACCAGCACTATGGACTGTATAGATAGCAAAACCTAGATGCGTGTACTGCAGACAACGTAACCATATATACCACAGTATAATCTGTTCACTCCTGCCTATATTGTATCCTACCCCTATGCACCTACCTTTTAAGGACTATTGGTTAAATAGGTGAGCAGTTCTTTACCACCCTTTGAGTTCTGATTGGCTGCAAAGTTTTTTATAGATTTTGGAGCCCCATTCAGAAACCACTACAGCCAATCAGCGCGTAGGAATTTTCCTGCCAGCCTATCATCTATTTGCCGGTATTCTGATGCCGGGTGGGTACCTTTCTCAAGTCTGCTAAAGGGCATGCGCCAACCTGGCACTTCTGCCTCTTAGCATACTGATCCCACCCGCTGTCCAGGCTCCGCAGAGTCTGGGGAAGGGCAAATGTTTGCCGGATACCCCTTTGTTAGCCCAGGGCGTGGGTACTCAAGGATAACTGCAGTACCCCGTCTGTTCTAACACCTTGGCATCCCTGAAACTTTCAACTCTGGGACCTGAGTAGACTCAGTGGCACCAAGCTTGGTGGCCATCTTGGCTCTCAGATTCCCGGGCTTGGAAATACCACCGTTCACTCACAGGTTACAAGTATATACACTTTATCAAATATAAACCTTTAATAAAATATACTGTGACTCTGCCTGGTGTGTTTAAACATCTCTAAGTGTCCTGGTTCTGGTATCAGGGATTGAATAAGAATATGTTCCCTACTCTTACTTGCCTAATCCCAGGCACACTGTACAAACACTGTACAAATTTTATTCACACATAAAATCCCTGCAGCTTGTAGCACATAGCTGGGGCACCCCCTGAACCCCTATACCAGGTTCAGGGTGACTTGGGCACAAACTGGGCACCCCACCTTAGGCTATTCTGGGGATGCCTTGATCCCTCCTGCCCTTCTTACTCTTCCCGTTTGTGCTGAAGCAGGGAACCCTGGCAGTGAGTCGCAAGAAAGTTTCCAGGGTAAGATTTTGCCGGAGCATTGTGCTTCAATGTGCCAGGGAATCTTACCTGATTCCCGGGAACATCTTTGGGGTGTCCCATAACTCGGGAACCTCGCTACATAGCGACAATCTGATTGAAGTTTCTCTGCAAAACCCACCCTCAAACTAACAACCTTGCAAACTCCGCTGCCCAGCAACCCTGGAAAGCAAGAACATAAAAATACTGAATTGTCGCATAATTTATACACACTCAGTGATGCATACATAACAGTTGGGTCCAAGAGCTGACACTCTAGGACCTTTACACATGGATCAGGGGTAACCAAGTGGGCTTAACCTTTATTATTGTGCCTAGTTACCCCCTCACTGTCACAATTACTCCCTATCTCTGCCCTGCGGGTCCGTATCCTGTCTTGCAGTCAGCAACCTTACAGGGAGGCATCAATTCTCCCATGAAAAGGAAAAAGATACTCGCTCACCTGAAAAGGTTAGCTACAGGTATAGCATTCTTGCAAGAGACCCATCTGACAGACAAAAGATGAAAAATTGAAACAAGATTGGGTCCAGTCATGTTTTTCTCCCACTATAATAGCAAAAAGAGAGGAGTTGCGATTCTTGTTGGAAAAGGGGTCCCATTTGAATTGGATAATCAGATCTGGGATCCACAGGGCAGATTTATAATCATTTCAGGTAAACTGAGCGGTATCACAATTGCCCTGACAAATATTTATGCGCCAACGATCTACGGCAGGTCTTATTTCACTTCTCTTTTGGGTAAACTAGCACCCATGGCCACTGATCACCAGATTATCCTTCGGGGTGATTTTAATATAGTGGAAACCCCAATTTTGGATGGGTGAACCTCCTCCATATCTAAATCCAAAAGAACACAATACAAAATTGGATGTTGATCAGATATAAATAGAGTTGATAGTGGTTTTTTCTTGGGTTTGATGTCAAGCCAATCCTCCCCTTCCTTTTTGCATCTTTTCTCAAAGCTGCTGGCTCGGGCTAGTTTTGGAACAATAGTGCAGAAGAAATGAGAGCAGTATAAAGAAAATACCACAGAACACATTGGGGACCCGTTCTTGTTTTAGTAAACTGCTAAAGTGGTTCAAAGAGGTTCATTATATCATATGTATCTTAGAGAAAAAAGGCTAATGAGAAATATTTTCAATATAACCAAAAATTAATCGAAGCGTATTCGAAATATAAGAAAATCCCAATGTTACCAAATAAGGAGGAATATCTCTCAAGAAAAAGGGAATTAGAGGTTTTATTATCGGACTGGTTTCGTAAAAGGAAGACAGTCACAAATATACGCAAACTCCTGTCTGCTATTCAATACTATGGGGAATCTGTTGGATCCCTGGTGGCCCCGTATGATCACAGGCTGACCTGTGTCCTAAGTTTGGATTCAGAAAAGGCCTTTGACATGATCACCTGGCCCAATTTATTTCAAACTCTGGAGAGGTTCGGGGCTGGTGGCTGCTCTAAAAATAATTTACGCTCAATCCAGCGCCTTTATATCTTTGAACAGTAAATCCTCAGAGCCTTTTAGTTATATAGAGGAACTAGGCAGGGTGTCCCCTTTTGCCTCTCCTGTTTGACCTGGCCATAGAACCTCTGGCTATTGTCCTGAGGGTGGCTTTATACGCGGATGACCTGCTTCTGCTTTATTCAGATCCATATGATCAGATACCAATGATAATGCAGATTATTGATAACGTTCAAACATTTTCAGGATATAAAATAAACTTTACAAAGTCTGAGATTCTTTGGCTAAGGAGGTGACAGTCTGATTCGATTGGACCACTAATTCCATTTAAGGTCGCCAGGGATTCTATTAAATACCTAAGCATTCATTATCCCTAAAATTGCAGAAGTTATACGAGATGAATTATAACCCCATCATAAATAAGATTGCAGAGGAGTTGGCAGGTTGGACGAACCTGCTACTGCATATGTCTGGCAGAATTGCCTTAATCAAAATGGTCTCTTTCACAAAATTCCTATATTTGATCCAGACACTTCCCATACCTATTAGAAAAAAAGACCATCAAAATTCATAGGAACTGTTTTGCTCCTGCTCAGTGTGTTTGGGCCGGATTGCTACCGCTCGGAGAGATGCACTTCCCATACCAGTTTGGCAGGTCATCGGAGCTTTCTAAATTTCTACTTTGACAAATCGCACGGCAAGAGCTCAAAAAGCTTGGTGCATTAGTTTTTGAAGCTACTAGAATAGACCCCACAGTCTTTAAAAAAGGACAAACAATATATTGGCACCAAGTCTACTTCGAGGTACGAAAAATTAAAGATTGGATCTGAGGGAAACACTGCGGAATAAAGGGGAACTATACATGTAATAAATGTAAAGTATGTAAACAGATTACTCCCTCCAAAACAATATGTTCTAAAGTTACTGGTCAGGAATTCTCAGTAAAAAAATGTTATTAACTGTTTGACTACCTTTGAAGTTTGTGATGTAATGTGATTGTGGATTACAATATGTATATTAGAACACGTAAGGAATATCAGAAACATTCCAAGACCAATTGAAAATAACAAACATTTAACACACTTATTAATATACTTTCAAAATGTTCACCAATGTAATCCAGACAAGCTCAAATGTATGGATATAGAATCAATGTTGTGCAACATTAAAGCAGGAAACTGAGATCAATACCTTTTGAGAAGGGAACAATATTGGATATTTACATTAATTCAAAATTCCCAGGCAGTTTGAATGAGTCAACTAACACCATTCCTTGGATGACACTCTGTGAACCAACATCTATTTACGGCACACTATATATATGTATTATTGTCTATGCTTTAAGTGGTTTTTGTATAACAATAGTCATGTATTTGCGTATTGTACCAACACCGCTGATAGAGATCTCATGCAACCCTTTTCCTTTTTTATTGTACACATTGTATCAATCCATTCATTTATCAATCATCTTCAATATGTCTATTTTATTTAAATGCATATGTTCTTTAGTTTCAATTTAATTGGATTTTCATGATAGCACAAACGCGTTTTCCTGTTTCAAATTTCATTTGAATTATTTATAATTGAATAATATTGTAATTTAACTTTTTTTTATAAGTTACACCATTGCATTACAACATTAAACTTAATTGACAATTAGGGTGTTACAGCCTCTCTTTCTGTTTGGAATTATAACAACGAATAATAAATATGGCGAGCAAAAGTTTATTCTGATTGGCCCAAAGAAGTATTTAAAGAGGAGCACCACGCTGTGAAGCACGTAGGTGCGAAATACATTGAGGTAATGTTTTACAACACGCATGCACACTGGTGGCTTGTTCTAAGGGATTTCACTTGATGATAATGTATACGCTCAATGTATTCTTAATGATTTCATTATATACTTTTATATTGATCTTCAGTGCGCTCTGTGTGTTCTTTCCCTTTGCATATGAGTAAAGGAAACGTCCATTAAAATGTATCGATCCGCTATTTTTCAGGTAAATGCGAGTACAACATTGTCACGGTTGCTCACTGCAACCTGGACTGAACCGCGGGGCCAAGGTGGGGAATATATATAACCACCGCCCTAAGCCACGGGGTTGGTTCCGGATTGCAGAGTCGTGAACATAGCAGGGTCAGGATAGGAGAGTGGAGAGGGTACAGGTACTTGCCTATGGTCCGGGATTAGATAGCGTAGAGTGGTTGAGATCCGTAAGCCATAGTCGAGAATAGGAGAGCGTAGAGTAGTCGGAATCCGTAAGCCGTAGTCGAGGATTGGAAAGCGTAGAAGTCCGTTTAGCCAAGCCAAGGTTCAAGGATACAAGAAGAGACAGGTAAGGTACAAGCAGGGTCACAACAGGTAAGTGAGATAACGAGAACAGGTACTCAGGCTGCAAGTGAGCACGGTGCATAGAAGGTCTATGCGCAGCGACGACCAAAGGGTGAATGAGGTTAATATACAGAGGAGTACCAATCACGGAGAGAAGGGAGGAGACCTCAGACATAGGTAGACCTGTGATAGGCTGAGGCAGGGTGAAGCTCAGGTGTATCCCATCTGAAGTGAGTCCAGGCATTATTGCAGGTGTTGGTCGCTTTACAGTAAATCGTGCATGCGCGTGCCGCGCACGCACCCGGGTTGGAGCATGACCTGCCGAGGTGCACGTGAGTACGGGACCCACCGCGCACCCCCGGAAGTGGAGACAGCGCACCGATGGGATGCGGGTCGACGGAGGAGCGGAGAGCGCGGCCGCACGACCCGCCATGACGGGATGCTGGCACCGGCAGGTAGGGAGGTGCGAGCATGGACCATGCGGTCCTGACAGTACCCCCCCCTCGAGGGGAGACCACCGGGTGAACCAAGGATGGCTTAGAGGGGTACTTGCGGTGGAACTCCCGGCTAAGTCTATAGGCATGTACTTGATCCCGGCATATCCACTCCCGTTCTTCTGGACCAAAACCCTTCCAGTGTACCAAGTACTGTAGCTTTCCCCTGGATACCCTTGAATTGATGATAGCCTGGACCTCGAACTCCTCTTGACCCTCCACTAGAATGGGACGAGGAGAAATGTTCCTACGTGTGATGGATTTGTCGAGTAGAAAGGGTTTCAGGAGCGAAACGTGAAAAGCCGAGGGGATTTTCATGGTTGGAGGAAGTTTCAGCCAGTAGACCACTGGATTAATTCTCTCCAGAATTTAGAATGGTCCGTTGAATCTCGGTGCCAGCTTATGAGAGGGAACTTTGAGCCGAATATTCTTCGTGGAGAGCCAGACTTTTTGGCCAGAAAGATAATTAGGAGTACAGCGGCAGTGGCGAACAGCTTGTTTACTGTGGAGAAGAACGGCCTGTCTTAGGTTGTTTTGGATCTTCTACCAGGACTGCTGAAGAAGTCGGACCCTGTCCTCTACTGCAGGAACCCCAGAGATGGGGACAGGAGATGGAAAAGAGGCAGGGTGAAATCCATAATTAATGAAGAAGGGAGACTGTGGGGTGGACTCGTTGCGAGAATTGTTGTGCGTAAATTCTACCAAGGTACCTTCCAGAAAGTGCCTCCATTCCTCCAAGGCCATCTTGATAGCGAGAAGTTCGCTATTACCCACGTCGTAATTTCTCTCAGTGGCAGAATGTTTTTTAGAAAAAAAAGCATATGGATGGGGTCTTGCTTGGGGATTCCTTCTCTGGGAGAGTATTGCCCCAGCTCCGACGTCGGAGGCATCTATCTCAAGGGCAAATGGTAGTGCAGGGTTTGGGTGCACGAGGATGGGTGCGGATAGGAAGGCCTTCTTTAATCTCTCTACGGTTTCAATAGCTTCGGTAAGCCAGTGAGCCGGATCCGCTCCCATTTTGGTTAGTGTAGGGATAGGTGCGACTACCACGGAGAAGCCCTGGATAAACATTCGGTAGTAGTTTGAAAAACATTGCTGCTAGCAGCCATGCTTTTAAGCAGATATGCTTTTAAGTATATATGTTTCAAGTATTTATGAAGTTCAAAAAGAAGTGGAAAAGTGGACATCACCTACTGCTTCTGATTCCTGCTTTTGATCTACGTTGGAAAAGAGGATATCATCTATCTAAGACTGCACATCTCAACACTTAACTATTGCTGTGATGCCGCCTTTATTTTTTATATTTGCTGCAACCGCACTTATTTTCAAATTATGCACTTCCTTCCACCAGTCTCCTTATGTCTCTAACTCTATTCATATATCTCCATCTCTCCTTTCTTCCCCACTTCTCAGTTCACATGAACTCCTTTCTTACCTGCGTCCTCTGTCACCACACAGCTATACCTCCTGCACTAAAACACACCCCTACAAATCATCCTCACACATCCTCTTTCTATCCATGCTTCTCCTCCTTGCTTCTGGGGATATCTCTCCCAATCCTGGTCCCTGCCTTATTTCTACTTGCTCTCGTCCTCGCCTCCAACATACAACTTCTACTCCTTCTGGTGTTAACCCCTCCAACCTCATACCCATCCCCTGCCACCCTCCCTCCTCTCTCCCTTTCTCCTGTGCCCTTTGGAATGCTCGCTCCCTCTCTAACAAGTTCCTCTCTGTGCATGACTTCTTTCTCTCTCACTCCCTGCTTCTCTTTGCTATAACTGAGACCTGGCTCACTCAGTCTGACTCTGCTCTGGAAGCTGCCCTCTCTTATGGTGGCCTTTCCTTCTCCCACACTCCGCGCCTTGATGGCAGGGGTGGAGGTGTGGGGCTCCTGCTCTCCTCTCTCTGCCGTTACCGAACTATTCCTATTCCCCCCTCTCTTGCCTTTCCCTCCTTTGAGGTTCACACTGTCCAGATCTTCTCTCCTCTCCCTGTTCATGTGGCGGTCATGTATCGCCCACCTACCTCTACTCATCCCCCTTCTGCCTTTCTCTCTCACTTTGAATCCTGGCTCTCTTTCTTCCTCTCCTCAGACTCCCCTGTTCTTCTCCTTGGGGACTTCAATTGCCACATTGATGACCCCTCTCTCCCTTGGGCTTCCCGCTTTCTTTCTCTAACCTCTTCTTTTGGCCTTCAACAGTGGACTGCAGCCAGCACCCACAAGGATGGCCACTACTTAGACCTGGTTTTCACTAAAAATTTCTCTCTCTCTGATTTCTCCATTTCCCCTTTTCCTCTCTCTGACCATCACCTCATCTCATTCTCTCTATCTCGCTTCTCAACTTCTCCACCTCCATCTACACCCCGGTTCTGCAGAAACCTGCGCTCTATTCACTTACCTGACTTTGAGTCCACGTTACACTCCTCCCTCTCCTCTCTCAGATCTGCTACAGACCCTGACAAACTGGTCAGGAACTACAACTCTGCCTTGTCCTCCTCTCTTGATCTACATGCCCCGCTTTCTCTCTGCCGCACTCGCCCTTTTAACCCTAGACCCTGGTTAAATTCCCACACGCGCATGCTGCGTTCCTCCACTCGTTCCTCTGAACGCCTCTGGAGGAAATCTCATACTCTCGCAGACTTCCTTCACTACAAATTTATGCTATCCTGTTTCAACTCTGCCCTCTCGCAAGCTAAACAAGCCTACTTTTCTTCACTAATCAACATGCACAAGTCTAACCCACGCCGACTGTTCTCTGTCTTTGATACTCTACTCAAACCACCCTCCGCTGCCTCTCCTTCCTCCATCTCCGCTCAGGACTTTGCTGACTATTTTAAGGAAAAGGTGGAATCCATACGTCAGAACATCCCCTCTGTTTCTTCCTCCCATCCTACACCTCTTCCTAACTCTCCTCCTGCCTTCCTTGACTCTTTTTCCACTGTCTCAGAGGAGGATGTGTCGCTGTTGATCGCCTCTTCTCCCTCTATCACTTGCCCTCTTGACCCCATTCCCTCCCATCTCCTAAAACCTCTAGCTCCTACTATAATCCCTACGCTCACACACATTTTTAACTCCTCCCTCTGCTCTGGAACCTTTCCATCCTCCTTCAAACATGCAACAGTCATACCATTACTCAAAAACAGCAAGCTTGACCCTACCTGTCTTTCTAACTATCGGCCTGTCTCCCTCCTGCCTTTTGCCTCTAAACTCCTTGAACGTCTTGTATTCGCTCGCTTGCTCCATTTTCTCAACACCTATTCTCTCCTAGACCCTCTACAATCTGGCTTCCGTACTGCTCACTCCACGGAAACAACCCTCACTAAAATAACTGACGACCTCCTTGCTGCCAAAGACAGAGGTCATTACACTCTGCTCATATTACTCGACCTCTCTGCAGCATTTGACACCGTGGACCACCCTCTTCTCCTTCACATTCTCCATACTCTTGGCATTCGGAACAAAGCTCTATCCTGGATCTCATCCTACCTCTCCCATCGTACTTTCAGTGTCTCTTCTGCTAACACCTCCTCCTCCTCTATTGATCTCTCTGTGGGGGTACCCCAGGGCTCTGTCCTGGGACCTCTTCTCTTTTCTCTGTACTGCACCGACACACTTTATTCGAGCAAATACCCAGTATGTACCTGGCAGATACCTGGAATGCGCCGCTCCTCACCTCTGACAAGCCCCGTTGTGCTTGCCTTCCCAGCCTGGGTTCATGCCTGGCTGACGGGCGGCTGATCTGTTAAATGATAATGATAAGGATTTAATAGGCTGCAATGCTTCGCGTGTCTACCAGATGGCATAAATTCATGAATTGTAATGCAGTATATATATATATACTGTGCAGTATTGCAGCCAGCGGGAATAAAATGCTTAAATCCCTGCCTGGAAAATACCTCAATGCACTCGGGCAGAAAACAGTCACAAACCTCAATACACCCGGGTATACCCGAATTCGTGGGACTAGCCATGCTCGAATAAAGTGTGTCGCCAGTGTATACACTCTCTCTAGGTGACCTAATAACATCTTTTGGGTTTAATTATCACCTCTATGCTGACGACACACAAATATATTTCTCAACACCCGACCTTACACCTACTGTACAAACCAAAGTTTCTGAATGTCTCTCTGCTATATCATCCTGGATGGCCCTCCGCCGCCTTAAACTCAACATGGCTAAAACAGAGCTCCTCATACTTCCTCCCAAACCTGGCCCTACTACCTCCTTCCACATTACTGTTGGAACTACGATCATTCACCCAGTAGCCCAAGCACGCTGCCTTGGGGTCACACTCGACTCCTCTCTCACATTTGCCCCTCACATCAAAACATTTCTAAAACCTGTCGCTTTTTCCTCCGCAATATAACAAAGATACGCCCTTTCCTCTGTTGCTCGACTGCTAAAACTCTGACTCAGGCCCTCATTCTCTCCCGTCTTGATTACTGTAACCTCCTGCTGTCCGGCCTTCCTGCCTCTCACCTGTCTCCCCTACAATCTATCCTTAACGCTGCTGCCAGAATCACTCTACTCTTTCCTAGATCTGTCTCAGCATCTCCCCTCATGAAATCCCTCTCCTGGCTTCCGATCAAATCCCGCATCTCACACTCCATTCTTCTCCTCACTTTTAAAGCTTTACACTCTTCTGCCCCTCCTTACATCTCAGCCGTAATTTCTCGTTATGCACCATCCAGACTCTTGCGTTCTTCTCAAGGATGTCTTCTTTCTACCCCCTTTGTATCTAAAGCCCTCTCCCGCCTTAAACCTTTTTCATTGACTGCCCCTCACCTCTGGAATGCCCTTCCCCTCAGTACCCGACTAGCACCCTCTCTATCCACCTTTAAGACTCACCTTAAGACACACTTGCTTAAAGAAGCATATGAATAGGACTGTGGCTATTCTGAACACATGGCACATAAAGCTTGGCCCCCTGCAGATGCACTTACCAGAACTCCCTCCTACTGTCTCTGTACGTTCTCCCTACCTACCAATTAGACTGTAAGCTCCTCGGAGCAGGGACTCCTCTTCCTTAATGTCTAAAGCACTTATTCCCATGATCTGTTATTTATATTATCTGTTATTTATTGGATTACCACATGTATTACTGCTGTGAAGCGCTATGTACATTAATGGCGCTATATAAATAAAGACATACAATACAATACATACAAAACCCAGGAACCTCTGGATAGCCTTGAGAGATAGTGGTCGTGGCCATTCAATGATCGCCTTGACTTTATCTGGATCCATCGTCAGGCCAGTACTGGATATGATGTTCCCCAGGAACGTGGTGGAGGACCGATGAAACTGGCACTTCTCTAATTTAGCGAAGAGATGATTAGTGCGAAGTCCCTGGAGAACCTGTCTCACATGTTCGGAGTGCTCAAGGATGTTCTTCGAGAAGATCAGTATGTCGTCCAAGTATTCGACTACGTATTGGTCGAGTAGATCCCTGAAGATTTCGTTCACAAATTCCTGGAACACTGCGGGTGCGTTGCACAAACCGAAAGGCATCACCAAATACTCATAGTGTCCGTCGTGAATGTTGAACGCCGTCTTGCACTCATCTCCATGACAGATCTTCACCAAGTTGTATGCCCCTCTTAGGTCCAGTTTCGTGAAGACTGTGGCCCCTTGAAGTCTGTTAAATAATTCAGAGATCAGAGGGAGAGGGTAATGGTTTTAACCGTTATTTTGTTGAGCCCCCGATAATCTATACAGGGAGAGACCCATCCTTCTTTTTAACGAAGAAGAATCCTGCACCAGCGGTTGAGGAAGCTTTTCAGATGAAGCCCCTGAGGAGGTTCTCTTGTATATATTGTCTCGTGGCCTGAGTCTCTGGTGTGGATAGAGGATAGGAGCAACCACGGGGAATAGTGGCACCGGGCAGGGGGTCGATGGGACAATCAAAAGGGCGGTGGGGCGGCAGTTCTTCGGCTTCAACTTTGTCGAATACATCCCAGAACTCGAGGTATATCTCAGGTAGAGAATCTCCAGGATCCGGAAGTACTAATCCGGCGAGGGTCTTGGATGTGTCCAGACATCTCTCCTGGCACAGAGTACTCCAACGGATAGGCAAAGAACTGGTCCAATCCACCTCTGGGTTTTGTTGTTGGAGCCATGGTAGGCCTAGAATGATATCTGCAGATGGGGAGTGGATAACATTGAGTCTCAGAATGGCCGCTGGGGGAGTGAAGAAACAGGGGGATGGTCTGAAGGATAATAAAGGCCGGTTAGAGGGCGCCCGTCGATAGCCTCAAGACCCACTGGGCGATCTTTGGGGATTAAGGGTATCTTGTTTCTCTCCACAAATTTCTGGTCGATAAAGTTGCCCCCTGACCCGGAGTTCAGAAAGGCGCGTGTGGTCGTCTTAAAGTTGTCTCCTGACAAGGTGACAGGGATGTGATGGGGATGTGGATCCTGGTAAGAGGTTTGGAGGAGGGATGGGACGTGGTTCCCAGTGTAGTTCCCCCAATCTTCACTGGGCGTTGGCTTTTCCTGGCTTTAAGGGGGAGGTAGCGGGTAGGTGTCCCTTGTTGCCGCAATAATACAAAGTCCCGAATGTTGTCTCCGCTGTCTCTCTTCGGTAGAGTCCGAGTTGCATGGGTTCCTCCATGGCTACGGCTGGGAAATTATCGCTGGGGGTAGGAGAGGGAAGATATGTAGGTTAACTTCAGGAGCGCTTACCTTTCTCAATCTTCCTTTCTTGGAGGCGCTGATCCATCCGTATACACAGGGCCACAAACTCCTCTAATCCTGACGGACGTTCCAATGATGCCAGTTCGTCCTTGAGGTTATCGGACAGCCCTTGCCAGAACACTGCCGACAATGCTTCGTCATTCCACCCCGTCTCAGTGGCAATTGTGCGGAATTTGAGGGCGTAGCGTGCCATCATACATTCCCCTGGGATATATTTAGAAGAGAAGAGGCTGCCGTTACTTTCCTTCCCGGAGTGTCAATAACTCTTCAGAACTCTGCAGTGAATCGTCCACGTCCATCGTAGGCGTGAAATCAGGTCTTCGCTCCCAAATCCGTGAGGCCCAGGCTAGAGTGTCGTCCGTCAAGAGAGAGAGAATGTACGCCACCTTAGAGCGAGGAGCAGAAAGTCTGCAGGCAGTAATTCAAATTGTATGGAGTACTGATTTAGGAAACTCCGGCATGTCAAGGGATCGCCTCCATAATGGTTAGGGGTCAGAAGGCATGGAGACGACCTCCGGGAGAGCAGAGCAGGAATAGGCACCGGTACCGCAGGCGGAAGTGCAGCGGGTTGGAGGGTGGTAACCCGGGTATCCAAATCTCCTTGTGATCTTTGGAACCCCTCCATCCATTGATTATTTTGATTCAAACATTCTTCCACCTGTTTAAACATAGATCAATTCTTGTAATTGTTGGGCTACCTCAGCGGGGTCCAGGTGCGTTCGGCTGAGCATAATGTCACAGTTGCTCACTGCAACCTGGACTGAACCGCGGGGCCGAGGTGGGGAATATATCTAACCACCACCCTAAGCCATGGGGGTGGGTTCGGATTGCAGAGTCGTGAACGTAGCAGGGTCAGGATAGGAGAGTGGAGAGGGTACAGGTACTTGCCTATTGTCCGGGATTAGAGAGCGTAGAGTAGTTGAGATCCGTAAGCCGTAGTCGAGGATGGGAGAGCGTAGAGTAGTCAGAATCTGTAAGCCGTAGTCGAGGATTGGAGAGCATAGAAGTCCGTTTAGCCAAGCCAAGGTTCAGGGATACAAGAAGAGACAGGTCAGGTACAAGCAGGGTCACAACAGGTAAGTGAGATAACGAGAACAGGTACTCAGGCTGCAAGTGAGCACGGTGCATAGAAGGTCTATGCTCAGCGACGACCAAAGGGTGAATGAGGTTAATATACAGAGGAGTACCAATCAGGGAGAGAAGGGAGGAGACCTCTGACATAGGTAGACCTGTGATAGGCTGAGGAAGGGTGAAGCTCAGGTGTATCCCATCTGAAGTGAGTCCAGGCATTATTGCAGGTGCTGGTCCCTTTAAATCGTTCATGCGTGCGCCCAGGGTTGGAGCGTGACCTGCCGAGGTGCATGCGAGGAAGGGACCCGCCGCGCGCCCCCGGAAGGCGGAGACAGCACGCCGATGGGATGCGGGCCGACGGAGGAACGGAGAGAGCGGCCGCGCTAGCCATGACGGGACGCTAGCACCGGCAGGTAGGGAGGTGCGGGCATGGACCGTGCGGTCCTGACAATCATAACACAATGGACCTTTGGGGATATGCGTTACGAATAACGGTTCATGAAATGGCGATAAAATTACGCTAAATATGTAATGTACTTCTGTAGATCTACCCCATAGAAACAAGAAACAATATATGGTATGTCGTATGTCTTTCTTATTGGGCATATCTAAAAAATAAAGAAATCAATGGGCTCACAATGTTTTAAAACCAAAACAGCATAATGAAATTAGAGGATCAGTCTCTCAGATCCTGCATAACGATGCTCGCCTAGTCTTGTCGGCTTTCGTCAATTCCGCTAGTGGTCACGAGTTACTTCCGCTCATCTCATACAGTAGTGTCAACCGTGACGTATGGACTCTGTTTCTATTTTCTGTATCCTCCAACTCAACACATTTCATCTTCTGACTTTGTCAAGAGTTGTAACAATGTGTGTGCTGGGATTCCTTTATATAACTAGCTCAATTGGTCTCAATTTACTTCAGTCACTTCATTATTTTCTTTCTAGTTACATTTACCAGAATATACAACCAGTATATTGACAATGTATAAGAATCATTTAACATTATATCGCTAACATCTAGACTTAGAGCAGATTGATCGCGGCCAAGTGCAGTGTAAATTTCCCATAAGGATTAACACAGTGGGGTCCCTGCTTCTGAATAGGACTTCTGCTGTGTTAATCCCACCAGGTCGCACCAGTCTGGAAGAGCTGCATAGAGAGAGCAGAAAGAAACGGTCCCAATTGCGCTGGATAGGAGGATATTTTCTATCACAGACTCAAGAAGAAGCAGCTCTATTCACTCTAGAGCACCTCCATTTATATATTGCATTTCTCACGTCTTGCACTTCATCCTTATCCTAACTTAATTTTCAGTGCCCAGTCCTCACCCACGTCTCAACACTAAACTATCACTAATACCATTCCATGCCTCTTGTACTATTTATATTTGTTCTGACCTCACTTCTTTTGAAACTACACTTATCTTTCTACCAGCCTCATTATTCCTCTAACTTCATTCATACATCTCTCCTTCCTTTTCCACTTCTAAGTTCACATGAGCTCCTTTCCTATCTGCGCCTTTTGACTTAACTCCGCAATTCACCATACACTAAAACATACCCTTAAAAATCCTACTCACACATCTGCTATCTCTCCATTCTTATCCTCATTGCTTCTGGGGATATTTCTCCCAATCCTGGTCCCTGTCTGATTTCTGAATGCTCTCATTCTAACCCATTCCATCCATCCTGTACTCCTCGTGGTGTAACCCCCTCTAACCTCATACCCATCCCCTGTCCATTTCTCCTGTGCCCTTTTGAATGCACACTACCTTTCTAATAAGTTTCTGTTTGTACTGTACATGACTTGTTTTTCTCTCACTCTCTGATCTTCTTTGCTATAGCCGCCACTTGCTCACTCAGTCTGACTCTGCCCTGAAAACTGCCCCTCTCTTACGATGGTCTCTCTTTCTCCCACACTCCATGCCGTGATGTTAGGGGGTGAGGTGTGGGGCTCATTCTCTCCTCAATCTTGCACTACCAAACCATTCATATGCCTCTTTCATTATCTTCTGTTGAGGCTCACACTGTCCAGTTTCTTCTCCTCTCCCTCTCCACGTGCCGGTCATCTATCCCCCTCTACCTCTATTAATCCTCCTTCTGTCTGTCTCTCCAACCCCAGGCCCATATCTCCTCGTCACCTCCCCACCATACCTCCTCCTCCTCTGGCCCATACACCCTTCACCACACCTCAACCCATATGTTCTTCTCCTCCTCAGACTCAGACTCCCAGCTCTCCCCAAGCCAAAATCTATTTCTCTCCAGTCCTCAAGTGATACCTCCTAATCTGACCAAGACCCATACCTTTTTTTTCCCTCCTATGCATATACCTCCTTCTTTCCCCCTCAGGCCCATACCCTCTTTTCCCCACCCCCAAGCCCATAGCTCTTCCTCACCCATACCTCCTTCCCTCTCCCCACCCCCAGGCCCATACCTCTGTCTCTATCCCCTAGGCACATACCTGCATCTCTCCCATTTCGAGGCCCATTTCTCCTCCCCCCCCCCCATACCCCTCAGAACCATACCTCCTTCTCCCCCTTTCATTTGTGCTGGGTCCCAA
This sequence comes from Ascaphus truei, assembly GCF_040206685.1. NCBI lineage: Eukaryota > Metazoa > Chordata > Amphibia > Anura > Ascaphidae > Ascaphus > Ascaphus truei. Next base: position 78,081,696 of record NC_134483.1, on the reverse strand, counting down.
GATTTCTGTTGGCGGCCTTGATAGTACTCACTGACTTTTCCCAAATGCCATTCCCAGCATAACAGCAGTACAGTATGGATATTGGTCCAAATTATAAACAGTTGCTATTATTTTGGTATGACAGCAGTTGCAATGTGTGTAGTCCACAGAACCAATAATATTTTTGGAAGCTGATGGTAGTATACAAGAAAATATTTCTCTGTCCAACGTACCACAAAAAAGGAGCCACACTGTCTATCTTTCATAATTGTACAGTATGTGAGTGAATTAAGACAAGGGGAAATGGACGAGGTCATACAGTATTTTATTTATGGGATGTGCCTGGACATGTTTCAAAGGGCTTACCCTTTGATGGGCAATTGCTCTGGGCAACATAGTAAAATAAAGCTAACTTAAAGTACAGTATATAAACCATTTTATGAAATAGTTAAAAGGGCTGTTTGCTATACAAAATTAGTCATGATGAATTTGATTAGTTTGCATTTTAATAATGCATGCTCTATTTGTTCACTGTAAAGACGAGAAGGGTAACCCTGGAGCAATTGCTTATTTAAATTCATCATTTCAATTAATTAAAATTCACCAAGTTAATGGCATGAAAAGTGGCTGACTTATTTACAATTTTAAATTTGACTGTTTGAAGTGCTTCATTTTTTTTTAAATAAAAATATTTTACAGTATATGATCAAATAAAACTACAAATTCCTGTAGTGTAGTGTAAATACATTCCAGATGACAATATCATGCACTCAATGGGGGGCGGGGAGGGGGCAAAAGGGGTAAAAGAGAGTCCTAAATTCAACCTATCCCCTCAAACACACCATACTCACTACAGATTTGAATGTTGGCAAATAATTTATCTTCAAGGTCGCAAACAGATTATCCGGCAACCGGACTAGAAGTTACGACTGTCCCCCCCCCCCCCCACCCCATATCGGCGGTCTAGAGAGCCAATTTCACACCTTGTGAGCCCACGCCTCTATTTCCCTCTCTCTTCCCATATATTTCTCTCCCCCATCCCACTCTTACCCCCCTCTCTTCCTCACTCCCTCTTTTTTCTCACTCTCCCCCTCCCTCCATCAATTACCCCACTCAATCCCACTCCTCAAACCCCCCTCCTCCCCTGGCCACACACACACAATCCCCCCACATCCCCCAAATACATACAACGCACACCCCAGATACATACATACAAACACCCCACAAATTCACACACCCCCACCCCCCAAATCCTGATGGGTCATTAGTATGGCCGCAGGGATTCCGTGAGCACATGGGTGCCAGTACCATACCCATGGCGGATTCCATGCTGACTACGTGACCAACCATTGTGTTGCATCTGTATGGGGAGGTAGACAGAATAATAACATAGATATATCTCCTATCCACATATGCCAAAAAAAAAAAAATCATGCGGCAACAAGGATGGTAATATAAAAATCAGGTTGTTAACGTTCATTCACAGACCAGATAATATTTACATTACACTACAATTCAATCACCTGAAAAGTGTTTCTGATCAAAACAGTGCTTAATCAAAACACCATGAGAGGTTCAAAAGCATATGTTATATACCCAGATGGGTACAAAAAAGAGGTTGCAGATACCATTTCTTCATGCAGTTGTTGGCAGTCCTGTCTGGCCCACTCAGAAGCAACCTATGTTAATGTAACCAAGTCATTTTGCACAGATATATTTGTACACAGCCTTAGTTTATACAGTCATCATAAGATCTGTGAATCCAGTAACTCTTTGTTCTTCAGTTACCACATACTACCTCTGCTGTTGATCACACTGTATCAAAATATTAAATATAATTCACAGAGGCCACTACAGTCAGCAATGGATCCAAAGCGCAAACTCTCCAAGGGGTCATAAAATAGAAAGAATATACATAGTGCAAACTTGCTTCCAATATTCAAATAAAGTGCTTTGCACTTTGGATTCGTTGCTGCCTTGCGTAATTAGATGTTTCCCAACATCTTCATAAAGAGCTGCATCTCTTCTCTAGCGTGATATACTCATATAAAGAGCCACGTTCATTGCTGCAGCTGCTCTTTTCACTGAAGGCTCCAGAGTTGCCGAGTTCCCCCACCGCTCCCCTCTAAGACCGGACGCCGTCACTCATACAGCGGATGTGACGTCAGACGCCATCTCCCACCCGGTCTGCTGGGAGTTAAGGAGAAGATCCCCGGTGAGCTGTTCCACACTGAGCCGGCACTCCATCTGCCTCAAGTAAAATCCTATGTGAACTTTGACTATGTACACATTGTGAGTACGATTCCTAAGTTTTGTTGTTGTTTTATTCATAAATTTTATGCACGATCGACACTATGGTCTGCCTTTCTTTTGCTTTGCCTTTGATCCTCTCACATCTCCTGACGTCTGAGCTGAGGTGCTGACATCGTATGCTGTAAACCAAGGCTGTTTTTCCTGAAGATCCTGACACTTTCTACCTATTGTGTAGATCAATGCGGTTTACTAATTGACCTGCTGTAAGTAGGCATTGCTACAGAGCCAAGACATATATGCTTTATCCAGATTGAAAAAAACTTATTGCACTACTGTATGCTTTCATTTTCTATTTTTCACGGTGTATCCCTGCTATCTTCGCTCCCTTCCCATCCCGGACAAGCTATATAAATAAAGACATACAATACAATACAATACAATATATATATATATATATATATATATATATATATATATATATATATATATATATATATATATATTTGGAGCAGCTTGTGATGTCTTTTGTTTGCATCCCCACACACCCATGTCATCCTGCCTCACTCTGAACCACCATACTTCCACTTCCTGAGTGTTTATATCAGAACGTTGTGGGATTTCTTTCTGTAATACCGTCTCATTATGGGACATTGTTATTCCTTTGTGATACCAAACAAATCCAGCTTGATTTCTACAATAACACAGCAGTTTTACCTCCTCTCCATTATCCCAGAGCACAGAGACACAAATTCATGTTCCAACACTTCCCTGTGCACACCAGGACCCAAGTGAATCTCTTTATCCTTTATAGATCATTTGAGCTAAAACTGACATATTCTCTGAGAATGTGTGTGCATACTGTGTGTGCATCGTATAACTCCCTCCTATGATCAAAAAAAATATTGTGTTCAAGGTACAGAAGAGAAAAGCAGAGAAGACAAAATCCTATAGTGGAGCACACCTCACAGGTGATTTAATGATATGAAGATAAAAAATATTATTTAATGGTATAGAATAATATTGCAATCAGTCTTCCAGGTTTTTTTTAAAGTGCTCAATTCATAGGTTATGTCTGGCAGATGGACATATAATACACACATACAGTATGAACAATGTGTGTCGAGAACCCACACCTTCTGTGAATATCGTGAGATTAAAATTAAAATAATACATTCTGAGATGCCTCTGAGGTATTGTAAGTCCTCAAAATATGACTTAAGTTAATTGCTCTATATCTCAATCAGGAAACTGAGAATTAAAACATCCAAAACTGTATAAGTATTTCTCCTAAATATTTAATAGTAGCGACCTTAGAGGTCCCTATGACAGTATATAATCAGTTATTTCTGTTGCCTAGCCTCCGGCCACTACTTATTTCCATGGACCCTACCAGTGTAAGTGCTGTTAGGTATAGGCAGTGGATGAGTTAATTCCTGCAGAAGGACTAGTGTGCAATTGCAGCCTTGGATACTCTTCACATACTCTATCCAATGGCGGGCCTAGCAACAACTAGAGAGTGTTAGCCTGGGGGAGGTACTGTCTGGGTGACATGTGTAGATGTGACACCTGTCAGTATCAGACCTGCCCTGTTATGGGGCAGGGTTACAAGCCCAGCCCCAGGGTATATAAACTGTCTCTCTCCCAAAAGTGGGGGTGTCTCTTTCCTCCACCTGTGGAGTGAGCAACAGCTACCCTGTGTCCCACAAGGGGATGCAGGAACAGTACCATACAGTAGGAAACTTAGCTGGGACTCACGTCTTAAAGTAACCTTCTAGGGGAAGCAAGAAAGTAATTTGCCTGCTGTAACAACTACTGATGCAATAAACATAATGGAACCATATGCAAGTGTAGCCATGCTGTAAAATGGTCTACAGTTTTCCTCTCCTGCTGGCAGTAAGCCTGGTAAGTTACAGGTATGCCAGCAGTAATCATGGAGGTTTGCCCTCACACCCTGGTGAGGTGCCCTATGTATAGATAGTCATACAGTATTTACATGCTTGAGTGTCTACATGCTTTGAGTCCACCGTAAGTGACATCAGAGACGTGCCTGCCTCCTGAGATATATAAGGCACAGAACTGCTCAAAGTTAGGTTGTTGGAGTAAGGAGCAGGTCTGCGTTGAGACCTGGGGGGAAAGAGGCCCACTAGTGCTGTAACTAGTGGCCCCATTCTGTATTAATCAGCATCAAGCTGTCAACGCCACACTGTGTCCAGGGACCTGGCACAGGGGTGATCTCCCCGAGGGGAGAGGGGATCCCACTCTATTGGGAGGGTGTACCTTCGAAAGGATCACACGGCGAGATGTGCGGCTGAGTAGATCACTGCAAGGGGCAGTTGGCCTGCACCAAGCAACACTAAAGAATGACCTTGAATAAAGACACTTTACTGTGTGACTCTGGAATTACTCAACAGGGGAAGGCACCACAGAGGAGTTCCTCTTCAGAATAATCCCCATGCGGACACAGGGATCCTGATGAGGTGGAGGCGCTGCACTGGATATACTGTAGGTAGGACTCACGCACACTACCTCAGCTGCCTGTCTGGGTTGGCAATCCCCATACACCATCATGCGGGAGACTCAGGAGTCCTGTTGCCAACAGGTGCACCACCAGACACAACCATGTAATGGGGACTGGTTAGACCACAGGGGCCAATGTGAGATTGGGTCGGTCAGGCCAGGTCAGAAAAAACATTACATTTGGAGGCGCTGCTGAGATACCTGTCAACAGGACAGGCTTTTGCTAGGCACACTAGGAAACAGGGAGAGTGTATGCTGCCACTTTGTGCTGTGTTGGGATGGAGCCTAAGGGTAGTCAGGGGGCTGATGGTGTATTGTCAGCTCGCAGGGACGACCTAGGGGCCTGAGAGGAGTTGGGGGTTTGGAACCGGGCTATAGCTGTCCTAGTCACCTTGAGGCAGTGCTAGTGGTAGGATGCCTGAAGGGATAGCCTGTTAACGAGGTGAGGAATTCTGGACAGGGTCTGCGCTAGGCTAGCCAACAGTAGGTAGATGCCCAAGTACTGCATGGAAGAGCCAGAGTACTCTAGCATATTCCTGACCACTTACCGAAGGACGCACAGACTGGGAGGAAGGAGATACAGCAGACACAGAAAGAGTGAGCCTAGCCTGAGGTAGTGCAAACACGAGTCCAGCCTACATTAGGTACACAAGGTGGTGCATCAAGGCAATCTTTATTGTACCGGTGTGGCGGCTGCCCCGTAGAGAGGAGCTCCACATACAATAACTGCAAATACAGCAACCAAATGGCGACCGCAAGAATGGAAGATCCGCGCGGTGCGGACGGTCCAAAATGGCGGACGGAGGCAGATGGAGGGAGCGCACATGGCGTGTGTGCGGGTGAAGAGAAAGCTACGGAAACGACTTTTGCGAGCCTGCTGTGGAGTGGCGCCAAGGCTGTGGCCGCGCCGTTTTGGTCCTGTCTAGGACCTAGGGGTACTACCCCTGAGGACAGTGAGGAGGACATTGTAGGGATGTGTGGAGAACATGATGAATTTGCTTGTCAGTCGGCATACAAACAGTCAAAAGCTACCTCAACCTTCAAAGAGACTGACAGTGCAAACCAAAATGGCGGATCCCGCTTCCCTGGGAGACCGCGTGGATCAATTGCAGAAAATTCTGCAGATACTGGACTTACAGAGAGTTGGCCAGGAGTGCCGCCAACAGGAAAACCCCACCCTGATGGGGGATATGGCACGAAAGCTGCAGCCGCGCCCTCATGGACAATGACTAACTCAGTCCCAGTGCTGGGTCACCCGATCAACCTTTGGGACCTCCCCCTAATCTCAACCAGGGGGAGTGGTTTCCAATTATGCCCAGTGGGAACGGATTCAGCTGAGCGAGGAGCTGGTGAGCCGGCCGTGCCCTTACAGAAAGTAGTTCCTGTGATTGGTGCTGCCGGTGGAGGAAGAGACAAAGAGTCTGAGAGAACTTGGCCGGGGATGGCGCCAAATAAGGAGTGGTGCTCGGGGGGGGGGGGGTGGCGCGAAACCTGAGGCCGCGCCTCCCAGGACTTTGAAAAGTACAGCACTAATCCCGGGACATCCTATAAAATTGTGGGATCCTCCCCTAATCTCCACTAGTGGGGGTGGTTTCCAGCTTTGTCAGATGAGGGTGGAGCTAGTCAAGGGAGTGGTTGGCAACTCAACCCCTGCTTGTCAGTCACGAGGAGCCAGTACGCTGAACAGACCACTGCTGCGAGTACCTCCTCCATGACTATGGTCTGTAAGCAAGAAGAGAATGCTATGGTGTCTACCCAACCCTACTCGGCACCAGGAGACTTCCTGGTGATTCGGGTGGCGGGCACTGAGACAGTGGCGTGCCTCTGCTTACAGTGCAGAATACCGGTGGCGCCGTGGGTACAGCTGCACGCTGCCCGCAATGTGGCCTCCAGTACATGTGGCCCATGCCTACTTTTATACCCATCCAGGCCGTCGAAGCAGTGGGAGATGCGGCTATGCTGTCAGCCGAGCTCCCCAGCGCGCTATGGAGGGAATCTGCGGATCCCGGAGAATGGGGATCGGGGCTGGTTGCCAAAACTGAGCCCGAGGAAAGAGAGACTATGGGCCGTTGTACCGGTCGAGAACCTAAGCGGCGGTCACCCCGAGGGGTGCCCCCAAGCAAGATAGAATTGGATTCCTCTGATGAGGAACCCGTGGCGTCGTCCGGCGTGGCGACCCGGCAATCAACGAACTCCTGTGGGGGTAATGGAAGGAAAGTGCCACTTACCAAAGCTGGCGGTGAGAAGAGTAGAGTATCGCCGGTGCCGCGGAAGACCGAGAGACGGAGTCCCCCGGTTCCAGGGACCGGCGGATCCAGTGGTGAGGGTCGATCCACACCAACTCCCAGGAGCGGTAAGAGCAGTCCTTGTTCCTACCAGGCTCCGAAGGCGACATTGACGGAGGAAGGGCGGTACCAGGCCCAGGCGGTGCGACCGAGAACAGCGGAGCTGCCGGATGTCGTATTGGAGGAAGAGGTCCCGCTTGGGGACCCATCCCAAGATGGCGGAGCATCCAGTCTCGTCGATGACGACACTTCCGGTGGGCGTGGCAGAACAACCGTAGAGATCACTGCGCTTCATCGATCGGGCAATGCCTCCCGATCGCCTGGCCCTAAGAAGAGCTGGCAGACATTGAGAAAAGTCGAGAGCGGTGAGACCCGACCATCGGAGAGCCCTTGCGGCAACTCCGGACAATACAGTGGTAGAGAGCAGGTCGGAACCCCGCGGATACCAACCTTCTGCCCTTATGCCCAACCCCATACCCTAGCTAAAGCCGCAGTCCCGGTCAAAATTTTCCCGTGGATCCTCTTCAAGTTTGGGAATGTCTGGAGGGTCCCAGGGTACCTCCGAAGGACTGACTGGGGAGAGACTGGAAAATTTCACTTCTGATGATGGGTCGGTGGGTGGAGGGTATTCGCGGGAAGTGTCAGTATCCAGCGATTGCCCTAGTATAGTGACCGTGACTCTCGCGACTTGGCCCAAGCGGGTGAGGTGGCCTAATTCCCGGTCTACGAGGACATCTGGGGTGTCCTCCTGGGGGGAACCAGAGGAGGGGGATTCGATAGAGTCGGCCCCAGAAGAGATTTGGGAGACCCGGTGGTGGGCCCCCTTATTCGAGGGTTACGAGGCGTGGTTAGACCGCACTCGGTTCCTGCTAGAGAAGGAGGATGTAGTTGACTATTGGTGGGCCCGGGGGGAGTTCACTGAGGAGGAACGGTAAAAGACGATGCAGGAACGGTGGTACCAGATCCGTCATAATATCATAGAGCCCATGGGTCCCAGTAGATTGACGGATCCTGTGGACCGAGATGAACCCCTATCATGTGTGCTACCAGGAAAAGCGGGCAACACAAGGTTGATCCGGGCCAGTAGGGCGGAGAGGGCCATTATAACAAAATATAAGAACTCCCATGGGCTGGAGTATCCTTATGTCCCTGAACCCCTCATGCAGGAGATTGAGGATAACAGGGACAGGTGGTTGCGGGAAACGATTGAACAGTACATGGTCAACAAGGGTGGTGCCAGTACTGGGCGTAAGGCAGAAGAAAGAATTGCTCAACTCATGCGAGTGTGGAGCATAGGGCGGAGCATTTGTATGCACAAAGCCGTATATAGGCCTGAGAGTGGGTTACCGCTTGAACATAGCATAATGGTCCTGGATATGGGTGGTCGGGAGGTTAAGAAACCCGATCCCCGTCACTACTATTAGGAGGAACAGGACAGATGTTGCGCGAGTTAGTGCCCCTGCTGGTCAGAGAGTGCTTTGTGTGATACCATTATTGTGAACTTAATAATGTTGTACTAATTATGTTACATTTTACAGTGTTTCCCGGAGAAAGTACACAAATTTAGGTCCCAGGCGGGCATTGGGATTCACCAGGGGGAGAATGTAGCCATGCTGTAAAATGGTCTACAGTTTTCCTCTCCTGCTGGCAGTAAGCCTGGTAAGTTACAGGGATGCCAGCAGTAATCATGGAGGTTTGCCCTCACACCCTGGTGATGTTCCCTATGTATAGATGGGAGTGGCTACATGCTCTGAGTCCACCGCTAGTGATGTCAGAGATGTGCCTGCCTCCTGAGATATATAAGGCACAGCACTGCTTAAAGTTAGGTTGTTGGAGTAAGGAGCAGGTCTGCATTGAGACCTGGGGGGAAAGAGGCCCACTAGTGCTGTAACTAGTGGCCCCATTCTGTATTAATCAGCATCAAGCTGTCAACGCCACACTTTGTCCAGGGACCTGGCACAGGGGTGATCTCCCCGAGGGGAGAGGGGATCCCACTCTATTGGGAGGGCGTACCTTCGAAAGGATCACACGGCGAGATGTGCGGCTGAGTAGATCACTGCAAGGGGCAGTTGGCCCGCACCAAACAACAATAAAGAATAACCTTGAATAAAGACACTTCACTGTGTGAGTCTGGAATTACTCAACAGGGGAAGGCACCACAGAGGAGTTCCTCTTCAGAATCATCCCCATGCGGACGCAGGGATCCTGATGAGGTGGAGGCGCTGCACTGGATATACTGTAGGTAGGACTCACGCACACTACCTCAGCTGCCTGTCTGGGTTGGCAATCCCCATACACCATCATGCGGGAGACTCAGGAGTCCTGTTGCAAACAGTGTAATTCACTGTCTTGAGATATGAAAAGGTGTCAGCATGGACACCTATCACCACAGGATCCTATTACCACAGGATCCTCGCTGGCTGGCGGTGCTGCCAACGAATAAGGTACTCTGTAAACCTGTCCTGATTATCCCCACATCATCGCGGAAGTACTCAGCCCTCCTGTTACCTCACAGGTATGCACCACCTCGCATGAAAGACACTAGTAGCAGACCAGACTTAGGGTGGGGGTAAAGGGGCTACATTTCTATACAGTATAATCAGAGTAGAAAAGTGTACAGAGTGGAAAGCTTATAAAATGAATATATATAGTGGACAGCACTCTACGACCAGTTTTTCAAAAGACATCCAAATTGTATTTGCAACTTGTGACGGAGGGGTGACCATGCCCCCATTGGCGGTTCAGCCAATGAGGGTGAACCAGCTGTGTGAGGTCATGGCCATGCCACGGCAAACCCCCCACCATGCCCCCCCCCCTCAATCTCCTGCATCGCACCACAGACCGGAGATCGTGGTGAAGCGCTGTGCATGCGCCGCCACCCCGCCAGGTGTGTGTGCTACAATGCAGACTGGGATCGCGGCCTTAGGATATGTGAGAGGTGTGAGATACTGCTCTTATATACTTACCGGAGTCCCCAAACTCTGTTTAAGCTTAACTTTGTGTATGGACATAGCTACAGAAGATGCTTATTCTTGGTATTGGCCATACTTTTGAACGACCTGGTGTTCCCCCATCTACAAGTGGCTTAGTGGTCAACTGTTGTGTTCCACTGGAGCTACGGGTATCACTAGTGTCAGAAAGTATTGGACTAGAGCAACACAACATTAGGAATCTGCCATGGACATGCTGCCTGAGTCTGTCCCAGACTACAAACAAATACAAAAAAAACTTTCAACAACGACAATACCACTTTTAATGTAAGCATTTAAAAATGTAAATAAAAACAAATAGATAAATAAAGTGTACCTTGAATGATATAAATGTAAATGAATGTTACTTAATGTTGTTATTGAAACCAACTGGAAATTATTGGCTGGTCTAGTATACTAACATAGAGTAAGTAGATGGGGCTATTTTTATGGCAAACACTTTACGCACCACTGGTGTAATGCAATGTTGTTAAAGAACTGGAAATACGTTAAATGGGGTTTTTTTTATAGCAGAAAGTAGGTGGTGCTATCTGTATGCAGAAATTATTTCGCAGTAACACTTTAATGTAACAGTATTAAAATAACTGGAAATCATTGGCTGGTTAGTATACTAGCAGGGTGTACATGGTACACCTGTATGCCAACCACTTTACCCAACACTGCTGTAAGTTAATGGTGTTGAAATGGCTAGAAATGATTAGCTAGTATCCTAGCAGAGTGGAGAGAGGTAAGATGGTCCTTAGTGTATGTGACTAATAATAGTAAATGTATTATAATTAAATTATATTTAATATACATAAAATATAATAGTACATTATATATTTTATTAATTATATTATATAAAATTGTAGAGAAGATATTAGAGACTGAGTATAACTGCTGTGACTCATTATATGCCTCATTGCATTATGATCTGACCAGTCTCACTGCCTATTTCACTCGTTTGTTTTAAGCTTGTTTTTATTGTGTTTTTATATTCTTGGTTTGTTTAATAGTGTTTTTTATTATGCTGGTTTTTTTAGGTTGCCCATTGACTGCCAATGTGTTTATCTATGCCCATTTTGGGCTATAGATAAAAACAGTGACATGCAAAGCATTTTATGGCAAATACTTGTTTTTAATTAATTGTTATGTTTTGTATTTTTGTTTTTAATTAATTGTTATGTTTTGTATTTTTGATTTTAGTTAATTGTCATGTAGTTGTAGGGTGTGTTTTATTTAATTTTTGTGTTTAGGTGCTTAATTTATTTAATTGAAGTTTTGTTTAGGTGCTTGGTTTTTAAAATTGTTGTGTCTTTTTGGTGCTTTTTTTTTTTTTTTTAGGTGGCCCATTGACTGCCATAGTGGCTAATGTACCACTGTGCCAATCAATGGGTATAGGGTGGGGGTAGTTGTCCTGGAGAGGGTGGTTAGGCCTCCTGGGTGTGTAGTGTGGGAGGGGGTTTAACCCCTTAATTACTATTGTGGTTACTAACTGCTAAAGCAGGCCTGCACAACTCGTAAAGTGAGAAGGGCCGAACTGCTCCAAGGGAAAAAAAAAATTTGGGCCGCACCGGTAAAATCATCATCATCACCATCATCATCTCTCCTCCAGCACGTCATCATCATTATCATCATCATCCTCATACCAGCACCCCTCATCATCATCCTCATATCTCCCCCAGCACCCTTCATCATCATCCTCATAGCTCCCCCAGAACCCCTCACTATCAACCTTTGCGATATTCCCCATCTATCTCTCATACCCCATATGTCCCCCTTACCCACACACATAATACTCCCCCTCCACATCCAACACACAATACCCCCCTGCACAGCACACACATCAAACCCCCCTGCACATCACACCCCTCTCCCCCCTTGCACCTCACATCCCTCTCCCCCCTTGCACCTCACATTGCTCTCCCCCCTTGCACCTCACATCGCTCTCCCCCCTTGCACCTCACATCACTCTCCCCCTTGCACCTCAAATCACCCCCCTTGCACCTCAAATCACCCCCATTGCACCTCAAATCACCCCCCATGCACCTCAAATCACCCCCCATGCACCTCAAATCACCCGCCTTGCACCTCCAATGACCCACCCTGCACCTCAAATCACCCCCCTTGCACCTCAAATCACCCCCTATGCACCTCAAATCACCCCCTTGCACCTCCAAAGACCCCCCCTGCACCTCAAATCACCTCCCTTGCACCTCATATCACCCCCATGCACCTCAAATCACCCCCCATGCACCTCAAATCACTCCCCCTTGCACCTCCAATGACCCCCCCCTGCACCTCCAATCACCCCCCTGCACCTCCCATCACCCTCCCCCCTGCACCTCACATCACCCATCACCCTCTCCCCCTCTGCACCTCACATCACCCATTATCCTCTCCCCCCCTGCACCTCACATCACCCACAGGGCCGCCAACAGAAATCATGGGGCCGGGACAAATGAAAGGAGCACCCCCCCCCGAACCCTTAGCGTACCTACCGCGAAAAAATATCTTTTAGCGCACAACTTTTGCTTAACTGTTTTCTTATTGTGATACAGAAAAAAACATTACAATGCAACCTGTTTATTTTTTATATTTTCAGCAAAAGACATCTGACTGCCTGCCTGGGTGGGTGAGTGAGTGGGTGGGTGAATGACAGTTGGGTGAATGATGGTGGGTGGATGAATGATGGTGGGTGGGTGAATGGCGGTGGGTGGGTGAATGGCGGTGCATGTGTGAATGGCGGTGCGTGGGTTAATGGCGCTGCGTGGGTGAATGGCGGGGGGTTGGTGAATGGCGGTGGGTGGGTGAATGGCGGTGGGTGGGTGGGAGATAGTGACAGGGTGACAGGGTGACAGTGACTGGGTGACAGGGGGATAGTGACTGGGTGACAGTGACTGGGTGGGTGGGTGACAGTGACTGGGTGGGTGACAGTGACTGGGTGGGTGACAGTGACTGGGTGCTTGACAGTGAGTGGGTGACAGTGACTGGGTGGGTGACAGTGACTTACCTTGACTGGGTGGGTGCAGCTTGCTGCCAGAGGCTTTCCCCTCCTGCCCCAGATATCCCTGCGGCAGCTGCCCGGGACGGGAGGTGGGCTTGGGGGTGCGGGCACGGGAGGTGAGTTCGTGAGGGGGGGCCATGGGAGGTGAGCTCGGGGGGACGCAGCATGCTGGCCGCGGTGGGAAGCAGGCAGCAGGAGGAGCTGGCTGTTACTTCACCCTCCATCCCACGTTGGTAGCAGGGGGGGAGCGGGCCCGCAGGAGGAGCTGGCTGGTACTTCCCTCTCCATCCCACGTTGGAAGCAGGGGGGGAGCGGCTGCAGAAGAGCGGGCCGTATGTTGTGCAGGCCTGTGCTAAGGTGATTAAGGGGTTAAGGGCCATTAGTTTGTATTTTTATTATACTGTTGCTGCCAATGGAGGACATGGACAGTGAGGATGGTGATGAGGATGGGGTAAGTAGAACTTTTATTTACTTTATGCTGGCTGGATAATGTTTTATTTTGAATGGGCAAATTCTCCAGATCTGGATAATAGTAATTTTGCCCATTACTGTACTGTAATGTTATGGTTGTTAGGGGTAGAGGGGGTTCCAATTTATTACCATTGGGGTTATCTTTGCTCCCATTGAGGGCATAGGTAACCACATTGGCAATGAATGGGTGTATTGGATAGTATTGTATTTTAATGTTTATTGTGGGTAACGGGGGTGGGTGAAGGTGGTATTTGGCCCGTGGTGGCTGGTTATGCCTACTGGGTTGGTAGTGGAAGGAGTTAACCTCTTCTCATTTTAGCGGCAGTAACCGCAAAGTAATGAAGGGTTAACTCCTTCCGCAACCTCCCCCCCCCCTAGGCTTAAACACCCACCACGGGCCAAATACCACCTTCACTCACCCCTGCTACCACAATAAACATTAAAATACAATACTAGCCAATACACCCATTAAGTGCCAGTGTGGTTAGCTATGCCCTCAATGGGAAAAAAGATAACCCCAATGGGAATAAATGGGTACCCTCTCTATCCCCCCAACAATAGAATATTTTCTATAATAAATTCCATTGCAGTGTTTTTGTACCATTTTTGCACTCGTTTTGTTGGTGGGGCATTGATAAATCGAATCATACAGATGTAGCGGGACTTACTGCCTTCGTGGATATGCGAGGTTGCCGTGCCAATGCACGACAGGGCCGCGACCAAAAAATCAGTATGCTGCCCAGGATGATTAACTCAGCAGGTGTCCCTGCTTGTGAATGGGACCACCATTTAATTAATCCTACCAGCAAAACGCATAGAGTGTGAGCATTATCCTCTGCCTGCTTGGAGGGACGTTGCCTGTGCTGTTGCGCTGTTTTTGTCCTTACTTTTCCACTGTGATCGTAACTCTGAGAATCAGAAGTGACATCGCAAACCCTATTCTCCTGCTTCAATACAGTATATAAAAATAACAAAACATTGAATCGCTGTAAGAGCTGTTCAGGGCAACAGAAAGAGAGACAGCTTCCCTCTGGCAATCCTCTGAGCAGTTATTACATACTGTACTGTCTGGGCCGGGATGGGTAACACTGCTTTAATCCTGCCGGCCTGCAAAATGTACTGCTTTTGGATGCCACAGACTGGCGCAGATCTGCGGCAAGTAAATCTTACTACATATGTATATGCCTTTTAACATTTAGGACAGTTTTTTTATTCAGGAATAGTGTTTAAAAGAAATTCCGTTTTGAAAAACTATGTAAGCAATGAGTTAACTGTTACCTTAAAATACAACGTTGACTACCGGAGACTATAAAATATTGTTAGTTATATAATGTGCCCACCAAGTCCAACAAAAGTTGTAAACATAAAATATTTATTCTGAATAGCATTGACCTTTCATAAGTTCAGGGAAATCAAATATTAAATCAAAAAAGGTTTTTCTTCCATCATTAAATATTTCACCATTTTAATTTTACAAAAGGGTCAGTTTTTCATCAAAAGTATATGAAATGTGACTTTGCACAACCCAATAGCAATAAATATTAAAATGTATTTGTTCTTTTTCCTCTCTGGAGAATGTATGCATTTGTGTCCTTTTAAAGTAAACCCCACCTGTGCAAACTCCATATAATATTTGAGCCAAGGAAAAAATTCAACTGCAAGTACTGTACTATACATGTCAAACAAGTATTTGCAACTATCTGTTTAGTAGCAACTGTGTCTAAAATCCCCCATCAGATTTATGTGACTTGAGAAAACAAAATTCTATTAAATATTTCATATTTAACCACTAGAATTCAACTTCAGTTTTTTGTGATCTTAATGTTTTCATGAAATCCATGCACAACTATTCATCTGATGTATATCTCTTTTGTGATTTACAGTTTAATAGATAAAAACAATTATACAACTAGTTAAAATGATAACATCCATTACTACAGTACATATCAATATAATCACAATATTACAAATTAACATATAAAGACATTACCAATATTATACCAATTATAAGAATAACAAGGTATTTACACAATGAAGTTTACTCAGTGTAGTGTGAGAGCAGACATGGGGTTGGTCCCTAGGTCTTTTGAAAGTTTCATCTATGTAACTCTCTGCCAACCTACTGTAGGTACCTCCAGTTCTGCAGTACTATCCTCCAAATATTCTACTTGGCCTCTTAAAGCCATAAGTTCCTTCTACCAACTGCAAACATGTCACCTACAGCTAAAACAAAGGTAGTAAAAAAAACTTTGTAGATCCAGCATCTTGACTTACATCTGCACATTATTTAGATATTAATTTACTCACATGTAGAATATAGAATATATTGATTCATATTTTTCATCCTGTCATGTTATTCCAGGTAAGTGTGCATGCTTACACTGGTGATTTGGTTACATTTTCATGTTTTGGTTTTGCCGGAACTCAGTTCATTTTCATTTTGGGATTTGTGAAAAATTACAAGAAAATTTTAAAAATCAAATAATATGATAATATAATACTATAATAATAGGACGCTAAAATAATATAACGCAACTGGTATCTCTATGCCAACCTACAGATGCAGCGGCCATTATTTTAAGAAATCCCAGCGCCGTTTTCGTGTGTGCCGTTGTACTCCATGCGGTATTCATGATGCATTCCCGCGTTCACGATGCCCTCACACTGCCAGATTTACCCACGGTTTACCGCTGTTTTAATTTAATGGTTTCGGATTTCTTTGGGTGCAATTCTTCGCGTATCCGCCAGGTGACAGAAATTAATTAATTGTAATGTGTACAGTTCTGTCTGTGCTACTGTGTCAATTTGCAGGTGTTTAAAACCAGATAAAAACCAAGTCTACCACAGTGGTCCTTTGTTATTCGACCTTGAAGACGTTATCAACTTTAGGAGTTTCATAATAAAAACTTATAAAATTCAAAGCTGTGTGCTTTTTTCTACATTCCTATAGTATCCTTGCACAATTGCTGACTGGACTGTACACTGTAAATGTATAAAAAACCTGACTGTAGTTATACATTTTTTATATTTTCTGCAATTAATGCTGCAGCAGATAACATGGCGACTGTAGCCGAAATATATGAATATTTAATTTCGAACTACTGTTTTTACAAATTGTCCCCCGACGTTCGTGGTTGGAAGCGTTCGATAAGAAAAACCTTAAGTAGCGATCAGTCTTTTTTTCGCATTGCCCCTCCTGCCAGAGACACAAGAGGGTATTGGGGTGAGGTCCCTGATTTTTACAGTATGTTTGATCAAGGCAACTTCAAAAGGAGAAAGGTTGGGTTTAATCCATATAAGATTTGTCAATCCCAATCCAGCAATGTAACAGCGCCAGCAATACCGCCTGCACCGGCTTACAATAACGGTCCGACCATCAGTGAAAACCTGGTGAACGGCAATAATTGCTACCTTTCCCCGCTGGAATACCTGCAAAATTTGTAGCCTGAGCCTGATTTCACGTGCACGTTCACCAAAAATATTTCCAGCTTCATCAGATGTCAAGAACAGGTGTAGCAGGCCAGCTATCACCTGTCAACTATAATGCAGACTACGGGAGTGCCAGTGGCTCATCTCCACCCATTTGGCAAAGTTTATAATGAAGGTAAATACAATGCACAGTACAGTATTAGGTTTAAAGCTACAGTTCAAGCTGCAGTTTAAAAAAATATATTCTTTCTTTTTTAAACAATACATTACAGCATGTGCATCAATACAATATGCACACAGTCAAGTGATTAGCTACAGAAGCTGCAGATAGGTCCATTCTCCTGTAATCAATCGCTTTGCTCAGTTATTTTATTAAATTCTTGCACACTTATTGAAAATGTAGTCCTGCAATATGATTGACTGAGCAGTTAATACAGTAGATACAATTGGTAGACAGTTAGGGAGAGGGCGGGGCTCAAGAGCCAAAGCCTATCAGAAGTTTGTTCTCGTCGTACAGACGCACATGTACTGTAGGATATTGCTTGAACTGCTGCTTTAAATCCCAATGACGCGACTTGACGCATGCGCAATATCGGAAATAATAGCATCGTTTTTTTTCCTCAGAAAAGAAACTTTGACATCAAGCTGAAAAAGGCAAAAGGAGGGATTTCGATGCACCTCTAATATCACTTTTTTAAAACGTTGCTTGTGAATTGTGAATCTGATTTAAAAATCTAATTAGGCAAAACATTTAGAGCGACGGTGCAATTTTTATTGATTAGGATAGAATAATTTTGAGCTTTATAGAAAACCTTATACAGTAAGCTTGCATGTGTAATTAACTCTGCTAAGAAACCCTAAAAATACCAAGTGTATATTCTATATGTATTATTTATTATTCAATACTTTCAAAACGCATATGCGTGTCATTACATTTAGGCGCATGCGTGTGTCTCGTTGGAACCTTGTTGAAACGCATATGGGGCTTTGGCGAGAATGACTTCTCATTCAATGTGAATTTCAAGTCTGAAAAAAAAATAGACCCCTTTTTGTTTCTCAACATGGGCTGCATAACAATTTTTGCTATTCTTAGAATCAATCACTAGCTTTTTAATTCTACACTACAGTCATGTACAGGTATACTGTACTTTATGAGGTGGGTGGCATAGTGTAATTTTTATTTGGGGGTGTGGAGTTCAAAACATTCTGATGACCTGTTGAAAAGATTTCTTTGAACTAATATTCCTGCATACACACCCCCCCCCCCCTCCCTGTGTGTTCCAGATGCCGGCAATTGGCGACAGTGGGTTTAGTCATTGGAACGGTTTTGCACATCCAATACCTTAGATGTACTCCTTTCACTCCATAATATGTTACCATGTTTGGGGATTCCTCCTCTGCCCTTCCCTGTCCCGGACCCACTGATGGACATGTTTGATTTGTTTTTATTACGTATGTTCTATTTTTATTGTAGATAATTAAGTTGGACTTTCAACACACAGTTGTTCTGGTTCTGAACTCCATCGCTAGCAGGAAGGGACAAGTAAAAAGAGGCATTGTGGTTGTGTTAACTGACTAAATCTTCTGGACTTCCTTTGTGTGCATGTGCACGCAACGCATACCGTTGCTATGGACTTCCGTGTGGTTGCGAGGGATGCCAATTGGTGTGAGTGAACCAATCAGGAAAATATCTCCATGCATACGTAGGACAGTACCTACTAACATGGCACCAAGGATGCCGGCGCCGATTACTGACCCGTCTGGCACTGATCGCAGGCGTCTGGAACACACGGTATCCCTATTGATTTTATTTCCTAGGTTGTGCCTTCCACAGCAACTTGTAGCCAAACATTGATGAGTACACACACAGTGCTGTCCTGATCCTGCTAGCTCGACTATTGTTCAATGTGATTCATGGATACGTTGCGCATGCGTAGTTCCCTTACATACTACCTGTTTTGTCACTAACCTGATTGTACTTGCTTATATGATTTGTTTCTTTTGGCGTCAAACATTGTCACTATATATCAGTGCCTTATGTAGCTTGATAAAGGATCCTGGGTGGTCAGAAACATTGCTCAATTTTTGCATCGTTTTTTCACATGGTGTGAATTAAAACTCTCTGCTGATCATATTCTCACGGTGAGTGCTGCAGATTTGTTGTACTTTATACCATGATAGATATACACACAGAGTGGTAAGAAAAAGTTTGTGAACCCCTTTGGACTTTCATATATTTCAATCCTAAAATGTTATTAGATCTTAATCTTGTAATCATAGAAAAAGATGATCTGATCAAACAAATTACACAAAAATACTTCAACATTCAATATCTATGTGTGAAAAAGTACAGTATGTGAACCTTTAAATTCAGTACTGGTCGCACCGATTGAGCAGCAATGACTTCAACTAAGCATTTCCTGTAACTGCCAGTCAGTCTCTCACATTTGGTTTTGAAGAATTTGGGCCCTTTCCTCCTTACAGAACTGCTTCAACTCAGTGATATTTTAGGGCTTCCTTGCATGGACAGCTTACTTCTGGTCCTGCCACAACATTTCAATGGGGTTTAGGTGCAGACTTTGACTAGGCAATTCACAAGCACAGAATTTTTTCTTCTGCAGCCATTCTTTTGTAAATCTTTTTGTATGTTTAGGCTCATTCTCTTGCTGTATGACCCACTTTCACTGCAGCTTAAGCTCATGGACAGATGGCTTGACATTTTCATCTAGAATCTTCTAATACAATGCCGAATTCATGGTTGTGTCAATGATAGCAAGCCGTCCTGGTCCTGAAGCAGCAAAGCAGACCCAAACCATCACACTACCACCATCATGCTACACAGTTGGGATAAGGTTCTTCTGTTCAAACGCAGTGTCTGCTTTTCGCCAAACATAACATTTCTCATTGAGGCCTAAAAGTTCTACCTTTGACTCATCTGTCCAGAGAACATTGTTCTATCAGTCTTGAGAATAATCTATGTGCTCTTTGGCAAATTTCTGACGGGCAGACATTTTTTTTTTTAGAGAGCAGTGGTCTCCTCCGGCCTATCCTTCAATGAACACCATTCTTGTTCAGTCTTTTTCTGATAGTTGTGTCATGAACACTCATATTAGCCAAGGCAAGAGTGAGCTGCAGATCCTTGGATGTTACTCTGGGGTTCTTTGTGACTTCCTTGATGATTTCCCGGTTGGTTCTTGGAGAGTTTTTGGTAAGATGACCGCTCCTGGGTAGAGTGACTGTGGTCTTTAACTTTCTCCATTTGTAGACTATCTGTCTGACAGTGAATTGGTGGAGCCCCAAATCCTTAGAAATGGTTTTGTAACCCTTTCTAGACTGATGAGCATCAGTAACTGCTTTTCTGAGCTCCTCAGAGATTTATTTTGATTGTGGCATGACGTGTTTCCACGCACCATTATGGTGAAAACAAAACTCACAACGTTTCTGATCTTTAAATAAATAAATAGTATGGGTCCTCTCAAACTCATAGTTACATAGTTATATAGTAGATGATGTTGAAAAAAAACATACTGTACATCCATCAAGTTCAACCTATGCTAAATTTAGACAGATACTTTAACCTATATTTGTACTTACAGTATGTTGATCCAGAGAAAGGCAAACAAAAACCCCAGTGAAATATCATACAATGATATCTAATAAGGGGGGAAATAAATTCCATTCCTGACTCCAAATATTGGCAATCAGATAACTCCCTGAATCAACATCCTTCCCATGTTTACTTAATTGGTATATCCCTGTATACCTTTCCTTTCTAAAAAAGATGTCCAACCTTTTTTTGAACATATCTATTGTATATGCCAGCACAGTCTCCATGGGTAATGAATTTCCATTTTAACTGCCCTTACTGTAAAGAGCACATACCTGAAGATCTATCTAATTATTTAAACACCTGATTCTAATTATCCCCTTTAAGTTTTAAGGGTTCCACTTACATTTGCACATATCAGGACTCTTAATTACTCATTTTGTCTAATTCATACATCCTTGTAATGCGTAGCTCACCACAAACGAGGCGCGACTGCGGGGCTGAGGTAGGGATTGGTATAGAACGCCGACCACAACCGCGAGGGCACATCTAGAGTGTAGGATAATCTTGCAGGTCGGGTCAGGGTTATAGAGGACAGCGTGGTACTTGCCGGGTCTAAGAGTGTAGAGTAGCGGATCGTTGGGGTACGTAGCCGGAGTCAGGATTGGAGAGAGTAGAGTCGTTGTAGAGCCAACGCAAAGGTCAGTGCAGGAGAGAGTAGAGTTGTTAATAATAATCCTCTACTTCAGCATATGTAGGGATCGTCTCCAGTACTCGGATAGATTTCTTATTACACCTCCGGAGGCCTTTCCCCACTGTTACGGCACTGGAAAGGTTAAGGTGGACGAGCGGCTCGGAGGAGAAATAATTGAGTCTGACACCAATGAGCGTTGTCAAAAACTTCTCCTGTTTATTAAAGATTTTCAGTCAGGTTATATAGCTTGAGCAAGTGAGCGAGTATACGTGCAGAAAACTTACTTCCCATTTTCTAACATTAACTCCTTATCTAAAAGTCACACAAGTCTGTCTTTGAATGAAGTCATAAATTCTGACTCGAGACTTGAGACACTAAAATGCTGAGATAGTACAATGTGACATTGTGTACTGTATGTGTCCAGACTTCCTGCTTTTACAGGAACTGCCATCTGAACACATACTAGGCACTCAGCCAACATATATGGGCATATGTGGGGCAAAGGTGAACAACAGAATGGCTATATGATTATTACAATACAACTTGACATTATTAATGAATATGGAGTACCCCCTATAAAATACACATTATCAATTCCCTCCTTTTGTCATCAAAATGACAATTCCTGTTATACAGTGTTATTATATTGAAAATGGACATTATCATATTCCACTAGTGGAATAGGGATATTCGGCCTCATGGTCTAGAGTTATATGTTAAAGTAGTAGGGCCGGGAATGGGGGTAGTAACGTTCAGCAAAGCATACGTGTGACTAACTGACTTAACAGAAGGCATAATCATTTTTCATAAAGATGAACACATTAATTTGCAACATGAAATAATAACAACTAACACTACAAACATGCAAACGATAAATATCAGTCCCATAACAATTCTCTTTCCCTCATTTTGTCATGGGTCCATAACATAACAACTACTATATTTTTTTTTATATTGTTGATATACTTTGTCGTACTGAACTAGTGGTGCAGGTTTTGGGGGTCAGAAGAAAATAAAAATATATATATGGCCACAGGAGTTCTTGTTTGTAGAGAGATATATATCGGTGTGGCTGGTATAATATCTTTTCTGTTTACCAGGTTGACTATTACTACAAAACCCATTACCAATTTTTAAATTACTATTCACACTGCTCTTCTATAACTACTAGCACATTATGGCGGCTAAAATTTGTGAAAATTGGTGGGGGCTAATTTCTACCGGGAGCGATTGCACAAATATCCATCTTGCACGCATCTTTCATACTGCATTTATTCAGAATGGCAAAACAGCAAAATGGCTGCTATGGTAAAAAATGGCTGACTTATGATCCTTTCCTTGTGGCTGACACACGCCTCTGGGTGACCTCCCACTTTCCTCATAGCCTCATATCCAATCTTCTTAGTCCCCTCTTATTCTTTAGAGACAGTCTATTTAAAGAACAGTTAACCATTGCATAGTCCTGCTGGACCAGGAAATTGTCCAATTGAGCCTTGTCATTCCTTTTCGGCCATTATATCGGCACAGTTTATTTCTTCTCGGTCTCTTCTTCTGGGGGACTGCTGACATCACCGAAAAGAGGCATAGCGTCGGTGGGGGTACAACGCACTTCTGGATCAAAGTTTACTGCATATGACACATACATAGAGAGTGATGAGTAGGACAGACACACACACAAAAGCATCCAATAGCTTCGCTTCCAGAGAACTAATCCAACCACCAAGTCCCAACAAATCCCATCCGTCATCTCTACCTTTAAACACTGGACTATTTTCCCCAAATAACATGACCTGTTCTAGTTGCAGCATAATATTCTATCTGTCCTTCTATCACAGAGTCAATAACTTCCCTAGGACAAACTCGTATTTCTACACCCTTCGTAACCAATTTCTTATAGATGGTTCTACAGTACAAATGTCTTATATCATATTGTCCTTTTCTCAAGGGGTTAAATATAACACTCATTTTTCCTGGGGTGCAACCTATTGAATATAGATAGTACATTGGGTTACATTATATATAAAATATGGGCTTTGTTTACTAGGATTCCATTGTGTGACAAAAGGTGTGCATATATGCTATACACAAATCAATAAAAACAAAATAACAATTACTAAACAAAATATACCTGTTCATACACTATCGTCTTTGTGTGCACACTATTTACACAAACCTACATTTATAATTAAAATAACAAAACCTGTAAAGAAAAAAAGATTATTAAAAAGTTCAAAGTTGATATGTTGAGGCCTGGAATTTTGGCTGTGTCTCTAGGCTTTTCCACTTTGGATACGGTGTAGATTGAAGCAACTGTGGGTGGTGCTGGGATAAGTTTCATATGCGTAACGTGGATCCAAAAAGAGACCTCTGCCATTTTATTTGCTGTAATGGTGATGAGTAGTACTTTTAATAGTAGTAGTAGCGCCTTTTCATCTGGGATGAAGAACGTTCTTGCGTAGGAAATGCTTGACCATTAACCCATCTCTCGTAGGTGCACTTTCAACTTTGACATGTGCCTAGAGAGACTCAAAAATATATTAGTTGCATACAATACTTACTAATTGTTTTACTAAACAGTCACTGTGGTCTTGACTTTTGCTACAATCTAAATTCATTAAAATTGGTGCCTCAGCTATTGCCAAACCAAAAGAAAAAAATGGCTAAAATAATTCTGTATAGAACTCCAAACTAATTACTTGTAATATAATTTCTTTGAAAAGTGCCGAGCACACTGCCAACCTTAAAAGGCAATCAGCATTATTCTTAAAAATAAATAAATAATAATTTCAGATTTCGTTCATCCCGGGCACTAAACCATCTAACTTCTGGGCATAGACAGCTATATGATAAACAGCAATAATACCCCTCCTTTGTTCACATATAAACAAGGGTCAGTGCAGGAGAGAGTAGAGTCATCGTATTCCAATGCCAGGGTCAGTGCAGGTGAGTATCACAAGGTCAAAGGTACTAGGCAAGGTCAGGCAGCAAGGTAAAGGCGGACAGGCTAGGAATAGTGAGGTTAAGCGTCACATACAGAAGTTATTCTCAGCGAGGTATGAGAGTTCAGACAGCATATTTATAGGGCCTCCCACCAATGGGAGGTATCCAGGAAGCAGAACTGCCATTTCTGATAGGTTGCTGGATCGCGCATGTGCGTCCTATTACACAGCCAATTGAGACCAAGTCAGAGACTGCGCGTGCGCCGCACGCCACCCGCACATCACGCTGGCGACCCGGTCGTGGGCTGTCAGTGCGCGCCACAACACCCGCGCCAGACCGGGGCGGAGACTGGAGGCGGGACCCGCGGAGACAGATGAGGAGCGCGGAGTATAGTTGCGCCGTGTAGCTCTGACGTCAGGACAGGGGCGGGAACGAGAGGCAGGGGCCGCAGAGCGCCGGGGAGACCGTGCACCGCGCGTCAGTGCCAGAGGCCAGAGAGAGCACACTGGGCCCAGGAATAGCAGAGACCGACGGAACCCATGTAGTGCCCGTGGTCCACGCGTGAGTACCACCGTTAGGTTGCCCTTCTCGAGTGCCACAGGAACCAGATGAGCGGGGTAAGGGTTAAGGGGACAGAACCACCAGAATGGCAAATCCTCACAATTCTTTCATTTTAAAAGACAATAGTATATAATATATAACAGTAATATAGATCACTTGTGATATTATCTTGACTATTCCCTATCCCCTATGGCATGCACCATAACTGCCTCCTGGAAATGCTTTTATATATATATATATATATAAAAGGTTTTTTTATTCAATGTACCATCGCCGGAAGAAGAGATCAGGGTATCGCGAAAGCTCGCACAAATAAAAGCATTTCGTTAGCCACAGAACGGTATCGTCTATTCATTTTTTATTTTATATTTCTATATATATATATATATAATATATATATATTTATTTATATTGTGACAGAAACCAGGGAATGGTAATAAATCCGATATACAATAAAGGACTCCCAGGATACTGGACAGCTTCTATCTGGTTTAGGCTGGAAAGCGCAGCCACAGAAGGTGCTGGAACTGAGGGATCAGGGATCCAGACCAAAGTTTGTCTGTTGCCTTATTTCTGTCACCTGCCCTGCTAATTAGAACCCGGGTATTTAAAGCTGGTTTCCTGGTTCCTCTTCCCAAGAGCCTGGAGGCAGGTCTGCTGCTTGAAGCAGAAAGGGGCCTTTCTCCAAAAAGGGTAAATCATTCTTATCCTATGTTAACTTGTAAAGTTCCTTATTTTGTTTGTTAGAAGTGGGCAAGCCGCCCAACCCTAGTCAGGGTGATCCTCTGTTTAGTTATTGCCCAGATGAGCAGGATTTTGTTTCGTATTTGTGTTCAAAGGCCTGAATAAATTGTGGAGAAAGCGGAGCACAGCTGACAAAAACGGAGGCTATGCACAAACCAGACTGGTTAAAAACTATTTATTGAAAAAAGGGTGACAGCATGGAGAGCGGCATGGGGGACTACCTCAGATGTGTTTTGTGCTCTTGGCGCTTTGTCAAAGAGGAGAGAGCACACAGTGAGTACAGTAGCATATTGCTTTGTTGATATACTGGCATGAAGATGACATACAGTACAGCATTTAGCTCTAGGGGTGTATTTTCCTAGATATAGGAGGAGAACCAATCATTATGGCCAGTTAGGCCACTACTGGCTGTATTATCCTCTACAACAAGTATATACATACCCCCATTAATGAGCTTTGAAGATAGAAGATTTCATCACCTTATTATCACTATCCTCATGTTTATATGTCTCTCCCAACCAACTAATTACAGCTTTACTTACATGCTGTTTATGTCCATTACTTGGTAGTACTGGTTCAATGAACTTTGTTCTATTTCTCTCTCTAAACCAGGCAGAAGCCTGCTTAAAGGAACAGTACATTACGTCTCATTGTTTTACTTTCCCTAAAGACCGTGTTCTAGCGGCCCCGGACACATGGCAGAGCCCCCTGAGTAAGCCGTTTGTTATATATTTTGGGGGTGGGGGGGTGGGAGAGGGGAATGTAGGTGTACACAGATCAAAGGATATCAAGAAACACAAATATGACAGATGAGTGATCATAAAGCATATGGATCATTAGACTTGCATATAACAATTCAGAGATGTTCGGTACAGAAATACTTTAAATCCCAGGGCAAAACGAAAAAGTTAAATATCCCTGATAATGACAGGGAATATAGATGTGTGTGAACCTTTAAATGCTGAAGTCCTGAGTCTAATAAGTGCAGCCCCTGTAAGAAATGGGGGCTATATATCTTTCTCCTACTGGTGTAAGTCCTGTTAAGGGCAGGCCGCCAGTAGTTATCATGGGTTTTTCCCCCGCTTCAAGCCCTGCCTTGATTGATGGAGGCAGGCCCCTGACTCTGTGTGCAGGCATGAGACACAGGGGAGGGCCTGCTGACATCATGAGGGGTGGGGCTGACAAAAGTTAGTCCTGCCTGTTCCTGTAGGTGACAAGTAGTTCTGTCCTGGGAGCAGAGAGAGGAGGAGAAGTAGAGAGTGCTGGAGAGGAGAGGCGAAGCTCAGTCATCTTGAGTAGAGCTGATAGCACCATAGTGCAGTGGACCAATGCCCCTCACGCTGCAGAGGGTGAGGGGAAAGTTAGCCTCACCCTGAGGGCCTAGACCTTGGGGTGAAAGGTGTGGAGTACTGGAGCTCTAGATAGCCCATCCCGAGTGTGTACTTCTGGAGGGAAGGAGAAGGAGGAAAAGCCTGTACCCTGCTGTGTGCTGTTGCTGTGTGCGGCTGTGTGCTGTTGCTGTGTGCTGCTGATCTGCTCTTGGACAATAAAGACCAGTGCTGATTTTATACAAAGACTGTGTGAGATTGAAATCTCTCGCCCTGGGACCAAGGCTTCTCTGGGAGGGTTTCACCTTATTCATTAATGCTCGCCAGAGATGGAGGCATTGCACCACCTTTGCTAAGAAGATGGAGGCATATACCCCAGAAGCCTGTCCCTGTTATCCCCAATACCATCGCGGGAGACTCAGGCCCTTCTGTTCCTCACAGGTACGCAGCTTCTGAAGGTGGGGGCACTTCCGAAACAATGACACAATAAATCTATAAGACGGAAGCACAAAGCAACCCCCAATGTGCAGACTGTTAAACAATTTAATCAAGGATGAAAAAGCTGAAACAGACTAATTTTGAATTTTGAAATTAATGTGCAAAATTCTATAAGCTTATCATTATAAGATGCAGGTAGTTTGAAGACTCCATGCAACCGACTGACAGGATTTCCACACTTCAGCTGTGGTGACATCACTGCTTGGAGCTCTGGTTTGGCTATGGATCCACCACAAAGACACAATTTCTCTAGTCCTTCCTCCTAAGCATTTCACAACTGTACTATGTTGCTTCTTCAAGGGATTTATCACTTTAGGACTAAACTAACTTTAAAGAGTGTACTGACCCCGCCCAGTAACTGCAGATTGGCTAAAGTCAGGGAAGTGGTTAATACCCCAGACAGAAACACTATGTGAGTGCTGATAGAAAGATGGACCAATCAGCTGTTGGTGTAGAGTTAAAGAGAAAGAGAAAAGTTTGCACGAAATCCCAAATGATGTACATAATACCAGTAATGTATCCAAATGTAAACCATAATAAAATATAGTGGATAATCATAATCCTATAAATAAATTGGTTAAAACATTTCACTAGAAGGTGCAAATACAGGTATGTCTCAGTATACATATGCATATGTAGCCATGGCTGGTTCTGGCTACTCATCTGCCCTCCCCAACACTTAAGTCCTGGTAGATGCAGGCAGTGCAAAGCCCATCGTGGGTTTACCCCTCCACTTTGCAGTTTCCTTGAGTGGCAGGAGTGGAGGTGGGACTTGATTTGTGCGTTGCCCAATCCTGGGTGCAGACCTTGTGCCCTCCCCTCCTGCTCTAAGGAAGAGGCACATCAAAGTTAGAGAATTCTCCCCAGTTCCCTGAAGAGTGTGCAGCTCTGATTCTATTACTGGGAGTTGTAAGCTGTGTCTCACCCTGCGAGGTGAGACTATATGGTCAGTCCCTCTAGGGGATTGTGACAAAGCTCAAAGCAAGATTTGCCACAGAGACCATCCAGACGTCTGGAACAAAGATTATTCGCTGTATGACTAGACTGTATGCAGTGGATGCCAAATAAAGAGAATTCTGTTCAATATACTCTGGCCTGGGTTGCAGTCAATCAGGGGGAGTATGGTAGATTTCTACCATAGAGACTGCCTCCATCACTCCTGGAGCCTGTGGTGGATGGAGGCGCTAGCACTGCAGAGACTGAACTGAAGCGTCTATATCAAAAGCCTGTCCTGTTATCCCAACACCATCGCTGACCCTCAGCCCTCCTGTGAACCAACAGGTAAAGCACACCACCATACACCGGTAGCAGGGCAAATCTCCCATAGTGGGGTGTCGGGGAGTAGCAGCGCTGCACATATATGCACAACATATATGCACATCAAAGTGCCACGAAGTTGATCCTGGATAACATCAGAACAATATAAGTGAACATCATATCATAGTAAACATCAGATTTCTCCCTGAATCAACATCTTTCCCATGTTTACTCATTTGGTTTATAAATGTATACCTTTCCTTACTGAAAAGATGTTCAACCCTTTTTGAAGATATCTATTGTATCTGCCATCACAGTCTCTATGGATTATGAATTCCACATTTTAACTGCCCTTACTGTAAAGAACCCTTTCCTTTGTGGCTGGTGAAATCTCCTTTCCTCCAACCTTTAGGGAAGACCCTGTGTCATTTGTAATTCCCTTGGGATTAATAATTCTTTTTAAAGCTCCTTGTATTGTTCCCGAATATATTTGTAAATAATTATTATATCCCCTCTTAGACACCTATTTTCTAATGTAAACAAATCTAATTTAGCTAGCCTCTCCTAATAAATCCGATTTTCCATACCCTTTTTTTTTATTTGGTGGCTCTTCTCTGCACTTTTTCTAGTTCCATAATGTATTTTTTATGGAGAGGGGCCCAAAACTCTATATTCAAGGTGTGTTCTTACTAATGCTTTATTGAGGGACACAATATTGTTTACTTCCCTTCCATCCATTCCCCATTTGATGTAGAAGTCCTCAACTCTCTTTATGATAAGTGCATGATCTTTTATTGTTGATCCATCGTTTTGTTTGAGTGCAATGATTTGCTTCATCCCAATATTAAGTGACCATTGCATCTTCTTTAAGCTTTTGTAATCTTTGATTTTCTTCATGATATCCAGTTAGTTTCTTATATCTTCAACTATACGCTTGCAGATTGTTCGTTCTGCATATTCAATTCTTTCTTCATCTTGGGATTGCTTCACTTCTTGACGTCTCCGCAGTAACTCCTTTGTCTCATCTGATATTTTTCTATCCTGTTTTTTTTATTTTAGCTATTCTTCCCATTTTTTAGCTCTTTCAACTACAATCTTCATAAATTAATCATGATTGTTTGTCAACATGTCCCCATGTTAGTACATGTGTCTGTATATCATTTTCCTTGGATGAAACTCTTTACATGCTGCATGATTGACCAGTTAAACTGATATTTTCATACTGACTATAAATGTCTTTCCTTCTGGAAAGAGTATGACTACCAGGAACTTAATTGCAGGTGAGGTCATTAGAACACACTTATTCTTAGAATGCTCGTGTTCCATTAATGTATGTTGTATTAATGTAAAGAAATTAAGTGGAGGTGCAGTAACAAGTAAATTCAACTTTATATTAACCTATGAAGACCATATAAACATGAAAACTGCACATAAATTACACTAGTGCATAGACACAAACTAAACAACCGCATAGATTAAATGTAGTTCTGATATAAATAGAATTGCTATAATGATCAGTTCAAGAAATCGACTGATAGTGGTGTGTAAAAGGACAGAGATATTGCCTGTTTGGGTGGATGCTGTCTGGATTGCAGCTGTTGGCTGTCAGTTCCTGCGAAGTCCTTCCTCTCTGGGGTTAACACCAGATAGTTCCTGCTTCAGGGCTGGATCGGGCGTATACACTGTTGCGACTCCCATCGTCCGTGAGTAAGCGGGGGTTGTGGGTCTCCTTGGCATGCGCCGTCAGATGTACAGTCCTGGGTGTCTACAAGTTACCCCCTCCGGTTAGACTTCCACAGTCACTAGATTCCGGTAAGGACAGGCAGCAGGCTGGTCAGCCTAATCAGCAGCAGGATATTCACCTCACGGCTTCCTCTGTCACTCTGTACACTGTACTCAATGCTGGAGCCAGCATTGAGTCCAGTGTACAGAGTGACAGTGGAAGCCGTGAGGTGAATATCCTGTTGCCTGCTGCTGATTAGACTGACCAGCCTGCTGACTGTCCTTACCGGAATCTAGTGACCGTGGAAGTCTTCCCAGAGGGGGTAACTTGTAGACACCCAGGACAGTACATCTGACGGCGCATGCCAAGGAGACCCACAACCCCCACTTACTCACGGAGGAAGTGAGTCACAACAGTGGATACGCCCTATCCAGCCCTTAAGCAGGAACTATCTGGTGTTAACTCCAGAGAGGAAGGACTTCGCAGGAACTGACAGCCAACAGCTGCAATCCAGACAGCATCCACCCAAACAGGCAATATCTCTGTCCTTTTACACACTACTATCAGTTCATTTCTTGAACTGATCATTATAGCAATTCTATTTATATAAGAACTACATTTAATCTATGCGGTTGTTTAGTTTGTGTCTATGCACTAGTGTAATTTATGTGCAGTTTTTATGTTTATATGGTCTTCATAGGTTAATATAAAGTTGAATTTACTTGTTACTGCACCTCCACTTAATTTATTTTATTTCCCCTTGAGGTTTATCTATAAGAGGAGTGGTATCCTCTTGTGTGGGCAGGCAGTAGTATACACCTACAAGGATTCTCTTTCACCAATTTTTGGAGGATTTTCAATACAGTATATTCATCTTTCAATTGGACTTTATATATTGGACATTTCAATAGAATCATGCATGACACATGAGGTAAACTAGTGCTGAGCCGTTTTTAGGGACTGCATCAAGTATCACTGGTTATTTATTTGTTTTTTTATATTTATCATTTTGCATATTAGGATTGTAAGCAACTGTATTGTCTAATACTGTCATCATCATTATTC
The DNA here is from genome assembly GCF_040206685.1 of Ascaphus truei. Lineage (NCBI taxonomy): Eukaryota > Metazoa > Chordata > Amphibia > Anura > Ascaphidae > Ascaphus > Ascaphus truei. The sequence continues at coordinate 78,050,429 of NC_134483.1, read as the reverse complement.
AATTGTGATTTATGCACTTTGGAGGATCCCTCCTTTGCTACACCCCCACCCCCCCCCCCCCGGTATTTACGGTTTGAAGTAGTCTGTGTATTATTAGCGCACCCATCTTGCACTCCAGGTGTTTTCACCAGTGCCATTTATTTTTCTGTACTTGTATTAATGTACATTGGCATGAAATATTCCCTGTAGATTGTAAACTCTCATGAGCAAGGCCCTCATTACCTTTGGTATCTATGTGCGCTTGTTTGTCCTTATTTGGTATGTCATTCTGTGTATGTAATATACATAACTCTGTACCCTCATAATACTGTGCTGTGGAATATGTTGCTGCTTTACTGTACAAATAAACAATAATAATTAAAGTATGGCTTGCAAGAAGGAAACTGGAAGAAACTATTCGTTTCTACTTTCTGATGGTAAAGTATTAAAATATTGAGATATCTTTAACTCCAATTATTCTAGCCACTATGGTAATTGGCAAGGAAACCATACCAGGTTCAAGTTGCTTCTATAAGGATTGCTAATGTATTTCAAAAAATATTATAAATAATAAAAATTCATGAAAGTATCCTATTCTCTACGGCGCTGCGTAAGAATACGTCTCTGGCACTTGAATCGATTCACCTCCGGAGGCTTTAAAACCCACTCTTAAAGCACTGAACAGGAAAAGACAAGATGGCGGACGAGCTCGGAGGAGGCAGTAATTGTGTCAGACAACCAGTGAAGCTTAGTCAAAAACTGTTCCTGTTTATTAAAGATTTTATTTCTCAGTTTATATAGGAATACGAGCGTAGAAAAAACACGTACATTGAGAAACTCACTTCCCTTAACTTCCCTGTCTGTTTATCTCAAAAAGTGACAGCTATAAAGTTTACGATTTGGGAAGTGGTCTGAGAACAGATTTTTGGAGGCTGTAAAGGAAACGTTATTCTCTTATTGTTTAGGACATTTCATTGTGTAAGACATTCTTAAAATTCAGGCTCAGCATGGCTGGCTAAACTTCCTGTTTCTACATGATGAAATAAGTCTGAAAAACCCAGAGTTCCTTTAGTTCAATTTCAACCATCCACAATGTGGGTAAAAGGTCATTCTGACATCTGATTCAAAAATACAATAGCAGACTGGCATTTATTAGTCCCTGAGATTTAAGAGTTAGTACAAATGTTTATATAGCAATCAAAATGGAGTCCCCCCTTTATATACACATTATCAAAACATAAATCTTCAATTTTTTTAGCATTACCTGTCTTCTTAAGAGAACTTTAAACTCTCAGAATATTAAAAGAAACTTATTAAAATAATTGCCAATAAAATCAGAGAAACTAACATTTTTATGCATGTAAAATAATAAGTTGCTTAATGAATTCAATAAAAAAGAATTTTCTTTGAGATTGGAATTCTCCTTTACTTAATATGATTAAAGAACTATAACGTTCACTTTCAGTTGTTTTATCCATCAATAGAAAAGTGCACTCTGAAACATGCATGATTTGTAAATATATCAATTTATTATTTAGCTTGTCAGAAGAAAATTGCAATTTCTCCAAATAATTTATATCAAATTACATGTTGCAACCTTTGTTGCTCATAACATTTGAATGATTTGGTTGTAGTATTCATATTTCTGTTGCATGAATTCATTGCAATAAATCAAATTCATCAGTTAAAATAACGTATATTAATGTCTATTATTTTAAACCATTGATATCAAAGCAGGGGATGTTTTCAACCACCATAAAAGATGCAAAAGACGCAATAAAGGCATATTTAAAAAATGTGGCACATTTCAAAGTTGAGACCAGATAAGACAACTAATATTATACTCTTGAGCACTAGTTTTATGTTTAGCTAATGTGAAGGCCCATCATATTTACACTATAGAAATCTCATTGCTTTCCATTTTTAGTTTCTTATAAGAATTTCACCCACAATGTATTTCACTTATAATGTTTTTGTTTATATATCTGTCCCTTATTAAAAAAAAATACTCAATAGCTTTTTATATCAATAAGTGAAGTGTTCACAGGATAGAACCTTTCACAATAAGAACTTTGCAGAGATATGTAATTTGTCTATCCTCTGTTGTGCAACCAGCTGTCAGTTGGAATTATACTTTAATTTAATTATATATAAACATTACCTTTACAAACTTTTTTTTACCAGTACGGTTGATTAATATGGAAGGGCTATGTTGATAACATTTCTCTAAAATCTTGCAGATGTCAATGCTGCACACATGTGGCGACTTTAGCTTTAAGACCGGGAAATGTAATGTCATATGGAGTATTAATCTTCATTTGTGATTTCCCATTTTGATGCAATGCTGCTGATTTTTTTTTCCTGCACAAGCAAAGCTGGAACAATATGCTTTGAAATGTGTTTCTAAACATATGTGTATGTATGTGTTTAGTTTCAAAATTGCAATGTACTCTGTGTTGGGTGTTTTTTAGAATTTTAAATTAAAAAAAATGAATATGCTTTGCATAAAGTAAGTGGGGTCTATTTATCAAGGACACTTTGGATGAATAATGGAAAAAATAATATATTTTTTAACGTACATCAGCATATCATGGAGCAGGTATTTCATGCTATGGTAGTACAGTAGTTGTCTAACAGATGAGAACTGCATAATTCGAGAATCAAACCTTATGATTTTCATTTTATATTTTGTACACTGTACACCAACAAATACATTTGATATGATTTCTATGGAAATTCCAAAGACAAAATTGTATATCTAAACTTGTTTACATGTCTTATTTATGTGAGACAGAGTTTTTGTTTTTTTGTAAATATTTTATGTTTGAATGTGGAATAATAACAAACATGGTTTTGTTTAAAATGTGGAATTAATATATGCAGTTTTGAGAAAAAAAAAGGGTATGCGTGTAGCATTCGATAAATGAAAAACTGGATTTGTAGGTGATTTTTGAAAGTTCACTTCCACACGGAAATTTCAACAGGTAACATTTTCTCTATTCTAATACAGTACATTAGCAATGTCTCTCATAGCATGAAAGGTAAAATAAACACTTATTTTTTTAGGAAAAGCTGACAGACTGACTATAAGATCTGCTTTAGTGATGTGCAAAGGTGCCTTCACTTATTTTGTAATCGTTTTTGAGAACTTTGGGGGCTATGCACTAAGCTCAATGGCTTTGCGTTCTGATTTGGCCAAAAAGCAGGTTCGTTAAAAAGTGAAGCCGGGGACGCGATGCACTAAGGCCTTGAGGCCATTTTTTAACGTACCTGCTCAAAATAGCTCAGAACAGCCACAGCGTACGTGTTGCTTTTTTTGCCCCTGCTAGCGTTCTTAACCTTTACGTGCGCTAGCTGATAGAAAAAAAAGCCGCATGTAACATTTGCATGAAGATTTGCCATCTCCATGCAAGACTGTTATAGGCGATCGTACACTAAATAAATACATTTTAATAATAGTGTACATGAACAGGGGGTCTCCGGAGCTGAACCACATTGGTTTCAGATCCGAGGACACCCTACTTCAGAAGATATAGGCCCCGTTATGGGGTGCCGGTATCCCCTGCAGTTTAAAGCTCCCGCGTCACGTGACCGGGTTATTTACATTCTGCAGGGGAAACCGGCACCCCATAAAGGGGCCTATATCTCCTGAAGTAGGGGGTCCTCGGACCTGAAACCAATGCGGTTCAGCTCAGGAGACCCCCTGCACATCTACACTAGTATTAAAACACACATAACTAAACAATCATTCATTACCGTAGCGGCTATACACTACGTAATGAACCAGCATTAATGTATTTTTAATAATAGTGTGCGGGAGCAGGGGGTCCCCTGAGGCAGAAATCAATGTGGTTCAGCCTTGGGGACCCCCAGCTTCCGCACACTATTAATAAAAATACATTAATGCAGCTTCATTACCTTAGCGGATAGCCGCTAAGGCAATGAAGGTGTTAAGGCACATTATCATGTTTATTGGGAACAATTGCCCCCAATAAACAACACACATACCCCCCGCCCCCTAAAACATACTGTACTGTAATGGGCAAAATTACTATTATCCACATATGGATAATAATGCATTTGCCCGTTTTAAATACATATAAATTACAATAAATACTGTACAGTCAAAATATTTAACACTTACGTTTTACAGGCACCCACTATGAAGCTGTCTTCATCCTCATCTTCATTCTGCCCATGCCCCTCCGGTGCTGCAAAACATGCACAACAATCACAATAGCCAATGTAATCCCCCTAACCCCTTAATCACCATAGCGGTTCTTAACCGCTACAGTCATTAAGGGGTTAACCCACCCTCACCCACCACTCGGGAGGCCTACATACCTTCCCACACTAACCCCTCACCCCATGAGGCCTTACCACCCTCACCCACTACCCACAAGGGAGGCCTACCCACATACCCTTGGGGCCAATACACCCCCCCCCCCCCCCAACACATACAGTACAATAATGTGCAAAATAACTATTATCCAGATATGGATAATATATTATTTGAAACCAGACACAGAACATAAAACACAGACAAAGCTCAGTTTTAGCACATCCAGTGAGACTCATACACGGTACAGTGCCTAAATATATATGTATAAATATCTAATAAGTAAATGGTCTTTTAGTTTGACATTTTTGGCCAAAATTGTTGTAAGCCCCTGATCCAACGGCACGGCAGACCACATATCAGGCACATATTTAGGCACTGTACCGTGTATGAGTCTCACTGGATGTGCTAAAACTAAGCTTTGTCTGTGTTTTATGTTCTGTGTCTGGTTTTAAATATATATTGCCATGCTCAGTAGCACTCCTCTGTGACACTCATATGCTTATATATATGTTGTGGTTATTTTGGGGGTTTAATAGGAGCTTGTTAGGTGTCCAGTATGTTTTACAATTCTTGTCCAGCTAGTCATGGCTGATTGGAGGTTGGAAACCTCCTTCCTAATTGAAGCTCACCCCCTCCCACATTTAAATGGTTATGGGCTCACTCCATAGCATCTTCCACTCAGGGGAACTTGCCTGCTTGCAGTTTGGCTGTGACATCTCTAATACAGAGTGCTTTTCCTGGTAATGTACAGGTTAATAAAAGCTTCAGTCAGACTTAGAACTTTGCAACTAATATTGACAGATTTACTATAAATCATTCTTCCTGTTATTACACAGGTTATTAAGAATTTATATTAGCGTTAGGGACCCCTGATATGTGGTCTGCCGTGCCGTTGGCTCAGGGGCTTACAACAATTTTGGCCAAAAATGTCAAACTAAAAGACCATTTACTTATTAGATATTTATACATATATATTTAGGCACTGTACCGTGTATGAGTCTCACTGGATGTGCTAAAACTGAGCTTTGTCTGTGTTTTATGTTCTGTGTCTGGTTTTAAATATATATTGCCATGCTCAGTAGCACTCCTCTGTGACACTCATATGCTTATATATATGTTGTGGTTATTTTGGGGGTTTAATAGGAGCTTGTTAGGTGTCCAGTATGTTTTACAATTCTTGTCCAGCTAGTCATGGCTGATTGGAGGTTGGCAACCTCCTTCCTAATTGAAGCTCACCCCCTCCCACATTTAAATGGTTATGGGCTCACTCCATAGCATCTTCCACTCAGGGGAACTTGCCTGCTTGCAGTTTGGCTGTGACATCTCTAATACAGAGTGCTTTTCCTGGTAATGTACAGGTTAATAAAAGCTTCAGTCAGACTTAGAACCTTGCAACTAATATTGACAGATTTACTATAAATCATTCTTCCTGTTATTACACAGGTTATTAAGAATTTATATTAGCGTTAGGGACCCCTGATATGTGGTCTGCCGTGCCGTTGGCTCAGGGGCTTACAACAATTTTGGCCAAAAATGTCAAATTAAAAGACCATTTACTTATTAGATATTTATACATATATATTTAGGCACTGTACCGTGTATGAGTCTCACTGGATGTGCTAAAACTGAGCTTTGTCTGTGTTTTATGTTCTGTGTCTGGTTTTAAATATATATTGCCATGCTCAGTAGCACTCCTCTGTGACACTCATATGCTTATATATATGTTGTGGTTATTTTGGGGGTTTAAAAGGAGCTTGTTAGGTGTCCAGTATGTTTTACAATTCTTGTCCAGCTAGTCATGGCTGATTGGAGGTTGGCAACCTCCTTCCTAATTGAAGCTCACCCCCTCCCACATTTAAATGGTTATGGGCTCACTCCATAGCATCTTCCACTCAGGGGAACTTGCCTGCTTGCAGTTTGGCTGTGACATCTCTAATACAGAGTGCTTTTCCTGGTAATGTACAGGTTAATAAAAGCTTCAGTCAGACTTAGAACTTTGCAACTAATATTGACAGATTTACTATAAATCATTCTTCCTGTTATTACACAGGTTATTAAGAATTTATATTAGCGTTAGGGACCCCTGATATGTGGTCTGCCGTGCCGTTGGCTCAGGGGCTTACAACAATTTTGGCCAAAAATGTCAAATTAAAAGACCATTTACTTATTAGATATTTATACATATATATTTAGGCACTGTACCGTGTATGAGTCTCACTGGATGTGCTAAAACTGAGCTTTGTCTGTGTTTTATGTTCTGTGTCTGGTTTTAAATATATATTGCCATGCTCAGTAGCACTCCTCTGTGACACTCATATGCTTATATATATGTTGTGGTTATTTTGGGGGTTTAATAGGAGCTTGTTAGGTGTCCAGTATGTTTTAATATATTATTTGCCCATTATGAAACACATAAAACATGCATAAATCAAAACATGAATTTTTAATCTTAAAATCACCACATTGCATGTTACAATAAATCCAGCATCTATTGCAAATATAAGCCAACAAATCAGCAGCTCCACAAATGTATATGAAATGTCACACAATTGCATTAAGTGTGTACATGATGCAATTAATCTGTGCATCATGTAACACTATGCAAAATATATGTAACAATAGAATACACTATGAACAATGTCCCCTAACCACCAATGCCATCATGAAAATCAGAAAGTCAGTTAACCAACATCAATACAATTAGCATCCATCAATTAATCAATTTCCTCAAACAATTAAAATACAATACAAATCAATTATACAATTCCCTATTCAATTGCTAAAGCCAAACCATTGCCAAAACAATTCTAATTTAAAGTAACCACCATCATTCCAATCTAACTACCATAAAGAAGCCATTACCTAAATACAAATTACATTATTCACAACAATGACAAATTAAGATGCTAAATACATTATCCATACATGAAAAGAACCTAAACATGAGCCAAACAATCAATTATTATCCCTGTATGTCTATCCATACAGATAGATAAACATAACATACAGGGGCAATAATTGAGCATAAAATACAAAGCATTTACATACAAAATTCACATTCAATACACCCATTCAGTGTCCGTGAATGTATGTATATACATAGATACATTCACAGGCATTAAATGAGAATGATAAAATAAAAGACATGAATCAAAAATCATAAAAACCTGTAAAAGTAAAAATAATATATTTTTATTTTGTTTACTCACCATTAGATGTCTACTCACCGAAATCCAAGCAACCCGGAAGCACAGGAACCATTCCACAGGTAAGCCATAAAATAAAAAACCATAACAAATCCACGTCTGTTTCTTCTTTGGGGTCTTTTGGGGTCTTCTGGGGTCTTCTTCCGGCTTCTTACACCATGCCCTTCTCTTCTTAGGAGGGGAGATGTTCCCTCCTCAGCGACTAGCTTCAAAATGAGGCGACATAGGCTTTTATAGGCCTATGACGTCACATTTTGGTCAAATGTTTCCCACAGTCCTGATTGGGCCGTGAAAATCATGTGATTTGGCCGAGCAAAAAAAAAATGATGACGTCATATAAAGGTAATGAAAGCACAGCCAATCAGAATGGCTTTGCTTCAATTGCCTTTAAGATGACGTAATTAAAAGAAACACGGCCGGTCTCACATGGTACGGTAGCCAATCAGAGCGTGGGAACTCCATCCCATCTCTGATTGGCTCCAGTAGACCATGTGACAGAGGCTTGGGGGAGAACAGATGTGACGTCTTTGAAAGCTTGTCACATGGTACTAGAGCCAATCAGAGTTGGGATGTATTTCCCACGCTCTGATTGGCTACCGTACCATGTGAGGTCGGCCATGTTTCTTTTCATGACGTCATCTTAAAGGCAATTGAAGCACAGCCATTGCCTTTAAATGACGTCATCATTTTTTTTTTTTTCGGCCAAATCACATTTTTTTCACGGCCCAATCAGGACGTGGGAAACATTTGAGCAAAATGTGACGTCATAGGCCTATAAAAGCCTATGTCGCCTCATTTTGAAGCTAGTCGCCGAGGAGGGAACATCTCCCCTCCTAAGAAGAGAAGAAGGGCGTGGCGTAAGAAGACGGAAGAAGACGGAGAAGACCCCAAAAGACCCCAAAGAAGAAAAGAAGATCCCAAGACAGACGGGAAGGATTACAAATAGAAGAAAAAGACACAGACGTGGATTTGTTATGGTTTATTATTTTATGGTTTACCTGTGGATTGGTTCCTGTGCTTCCGGGTCACCTGCATTTCGGTGAGTGGGCATCTAATGGTGAGTAAACAAAAGAAAAGTTTATTATTTTTACTTTTACAGATTTTTATGATTTTTTCATTCATGTCTTTTATTTTTTCAGTCCCATTTAATGCCCGTTAATGTATATATGTATATACATATGTAGCCCCGGTGCCCTCCATGTCCCGGAGACCCCCCTCACGAAGTGCCGAGCGGTCGCGGGTGCCGCTGGAGGCAGCGACGGATCCGCCGGCACAACGCGAAGGTGGGGGCCACTGCAGGGAGCGTTGCGAGCCTTGGGAGGCTCGGCGGCGTACCCGACTAGCGGGGGCCGCAATTGCAGGTGCGCGCGCATGCGGCATGATCGCGCATGCGCGGTACAGATTAGGGAGTTGCGGCGGCCATTGGGGGGTTGCGCATGCGCAGTGATAAGCGCGCGAACGCTAGCCTACCAGGGAAGGCTCTTGGAAGAGACTACAAGTCCCATGAGCCTCAGCAGCGCTCCACGTGACGCCAGGGAGCCAATAGGGCTGAAGGATTGCTCTGGAGACAGATTGATAAATTTCGCGGGCTTAGAGCAACGGCAGTTAGAGCTGGGAGCAAGAAGGGGAAGGAAGGGTGTAGTGAGCAAGTTGCTCCTACACCAGGTAAGGTTCCCCCAGGTCCCAGACAGGCCCCAACTCCCCACCAGGTTAGTGGGTAAGTAATAAGGGATGGCCCCTAGGTTAGGGACTCTGCCCTTAGGTGCGTGTGGTGTGCAGTCTTGTCAGGTCACGGCTGTCAGTGCTGTGAGGGCTGACAAGAAGGCATTGTGTGTTGGTGCAGCACGTTAGCTGCAGGTACCAGGTTGTGTGCAGTGTAACTGCAGGTATCAGGGAGAAGTTAGTGAGAGGGGATCCGGGAGGTGAAGGGAGAGGTAGTGTGGGTGCAGGGGGTCAGGGACCCGCCTGCATAGGACATTTCTTCCCCGCAGGCCCATAGGAGAATCCCTTAAGTCACCGTAGGTTGCAGTGATGCAGGGATGCCTATAGTGGTAGCGTGCATCACCCTTACTATTAGTGTTAGTTAGGGACTCAGTGGACGCTGCGCGTCCATCCAGAGGTTTGGGCTCATAACTCCGCTACCGCTGCAGAGGCCATCCGGGTGGGATCGCCCCGGACGGTAGTTCCTGTGTTCATCCGTCATCAGGTCCTTTGCGAAGCTCCGTTGCAGGCCCGAGCACTGGAGTGCTCGGCAGGTAACCCTCATCAAGTGCACCAACGATATATCAGATTCACACGGGACCAGTGACTGCGCAGTCATACATATCCTCTCACTAGGAAGGGTGGGAGACGTATTGTGTATGTGGTTACTGGACATGGGGTGGGATCACCTGGTGAAGGGGGTAGCGTCCTGCGAGATGCATTAGTTAGTGTCTCCTCTAGAGAGGGACACCTGTTGATCTGTTGATGTTATATGCAAAAGTACGTTTCCTATGCTCACAAGTAAAGGTATTGGTTGTTATACATACTGTGTGCTGAGTGATATATATTGTCCTGCGAGGAACCACTCCCCCTCTGGTGGGAGCCATCGCAGGTGGAGGCGCTGCACCGAGTACAGGGTTACTCATATTATACTTGCCCCAGGTTCCCCGTGGCAGAAGCTAACCCCTCCTGTGAGCATAACAGGTAAAGCACCACACCTGGTAACAGTAGGTTCTCCGCACTCACACTATATCTGCGATTGGGTGGGGGAATACCCGTTACACATACATTCATGGACACTGAATGGGTGTATTCTATGTGACTTTTGTATGGAAATGCATTGTTTTTTATGCTGTATTATTGCCCCTGTATTTTATGTATATCTATCTATATGGATAGACATACAGGGATAATAATTGATTGTTTTGCTAATTTTTATGTTCTTTTCATGTATGGCTAATGTATTTATCAGCTTTATTTTGTAATTGTTGTGAATAATGTAAATTGTATTTAGTTACAGGTTAATTGTAATGGCTTCTTTATGGTACTTAGATTAGAATGATGGTGGTTACTTTAAATCAGAATTGTTTTGGCAATGGTTTGGCTTTAGGAATTGAATAGGGAATTGTATAATTGATTTGTAAATGCTAATTGTATTGATGTTGCTTAGTTTATAATTGATTTTCATGATGGCATTGCTGGTTAGGGGACATTGTTCATATTGTATTTTATTGTTACATATATTTAGCATAGTGTTACATGATGCACAGATTAATTGCATCATGTACACACTCAATGCAATTGTGTGACATTTCATAGACATTTGTGTAGCTGCAGTTTGTTTTTTTTATATTTACAATCGATGCTGGATTTATTTTAACATGCAATGTGGTGATTTTAAGATTAAAAATGCATGTTTTGATTTATGCATGTTTTATGTGTTTAATAATGGGCAAAATATCTATTATCCATATCTGGATAATAGTTATTTGGCACATTATTGTACTGTAGGTGTTGGGGGGGGATGTATGTATTGAATGTATATTTATTTATTTTACAATCAGGGTTGGTTCCTTGGTTCTGCGTGAGACCTCTGGAGACCACCTGCGGTATCCTCGGGTATCTCACGGATATCAGGCTGGTGGTTCCACGGGTTACACCTGCTGGGAAGTACCGGTGGCCTCACATCTGTGGGGGCACCGCGGACCCATAGTGTGCGGGGAAGAACCGGTGGTCTCACATCCGTGGGGGCACCGCGGACCCGTTGTGAGCACTTGTGAGTCCCCAGACCCCCGTGAGAACAACCCGAGGCCCCGCAGACACCTGTGGGTCTCACCCGGGGCTCCCAGACATCCGCGGGCCTACCGTGGGGACCCAATTTTGGCCCACGGTGACCCGCGGAGACCACCTGGGGGCCATGGCGCTTGGCGGGACCCACCAACAGGCCTCCAGAACCTGTGTGAAACAAGTTGCTGGTACCCTGTAGGTCTGTCAGGTGACCCGTCAGCCCGCCGGGGACTCGCGTGGGGCTGGAGTATGAACCCTGTATGTAAAGTGATAAATCATGTATTTATGGGGGGGCACAGGGGGTGGGTTATGTATTTAATAAATAGAATGATGTGTATTGTGGGGCAGTGTGTTGTTTTTATTGTGGTACTGGGGGTGGGGGAAGGGGGTATTGGCCCCAAGGGTATGTGGGTAGGCCTCCCTTGTGGGTAGTGGGTGAGGGTGGTTAGGCCTCACGGGGTGGGGGGTTAGTGGTGGAGGGAATGTAGGCCTCCCGAGTGGTGGGTGAGGGTGGGTTAACCCCTTAATGACTGTAGCAGTTAATAACCGCTATGGTGATTAAGGGGTTAGGGGACATTACATTTGCTTTTGTGATTGTTGTGCATGTTTTGCAGCACCGGAGGTGCATGGGCAGAATGAAGATTTGGATGAAGACGGCCTTCATCGTGGGTGCCTGTAAAAGGTAAGTGTAATATGTTTTGACTGTATTTATTGAATGTTATATGTATTTAAAATGGCCAAATGCATTATTATCCATATGTGGATAATAGTAATTTTGGCCATTACTGTATTGCATGTGTTAGGGGGGTGTATTTAGTTATAATTATTGTTTATTATTTTTGGAGGTGCAACATTGGTACCGCAGGCCTGCTGGTACCCCGGGACTCCCGCGGGGATCCCGGGCCGTCCGCGGGGACCCCCGGACTCCCACAGGGACCCCCGCATTCCGACGGTGACCCCCGCTTGGTGAGTCGGGGACCCCCGGACACCCGCGCGACCCCCGGGCTCCCTCGGGGACCCCCACGGGGTCAGCTGGGGACTCCCGCCGGCCTACTCCTGATAGACGGCCAGGCAGCCTCCCAACCATGCCTAGCGTAGGAGCTGGAACCAGTAGTCAGCCCCTTAGTGGAGATCTTTCCTTGAATATGATAGCCTCCCAACTAGTAGAAGCTGTAACCATTTCGACCCAAGCATTGAGCTGCCAGAAACTAAAGGCCTTTTCTGGGATTCTGCCGACACCTGCAGGAGAAGAAGGGATCGAGGCATGGAGGGACCATACGCTCCAAGCAATAGCGGAGTGGTCGTGCTCCGAAGCCAGCAAAAGACAGAGGCTGGTTGAGTGCCTCCGAGGCCAAGCCGCCCGGCTGGTACGGACGCATCGTGACGTGGAAGGAGAAGTTACGGCACAGGAACTAGTGGAAATGCTCACTCAGTCCTATACCCGAGAAGACGACGAGGATGAGCTAATGGATCAGTTCAAAGCTCTTCGCCAAAAAGGAGAGGATTTATCTGTCTTCGCTCGCTAACTACAGCTGTCACTGGGGACCCTCCTGTCCAAAAATATAATTTCCGCCGCCGAAGCGGACCGGTACCGACTCAAACAGCTACTGAAGGGGTCGTTGCCTGATCACAACATAGCTATAATGATGCGGGCCGCACCGATCGCTGTAGTACCACCCAGCTACATGGAATTATTGTGTTACATCAGAGGACATGAGGTGCAGCGACATTTCCATGAACCCAAAAAGATCAAAGCTACCATTAAGGGTTACACCTCGGTTCCCTCTGCCCAAAAGGGTAAGAAATCTTCCACCCCGGAGGAGGAAGTGACTCACAAGTTGCCTGCCAGGGAAGGTCGTGTTCCCGAGAGGTCATCTTCCACGTACAAGGGTCGTCCTGAACGCCGCAACGTAGTTTGCTATAACTGCGGGAAGAAGGGACACTTCTCCAACGATTGTCCGGAGAGGGAGGACCCTCCGGAGGAAAAACCTCCCGATAGAAGAAACCTAGCCCGGTCAATGGTACACTGGCGACACACTTTATTCGAGCTCGGCTAGTCCCACGAATTCGGGTATACCCGGGTGTATTGAGGTTTGTGACTGTTTTCTGCCCGAGTGCATTGAGGTATTTTCCACGCAGGGATTGAAGCATTTTATTCCCGCTGGCTGCAATACTGCACAGTATATACATATATACTGCATTACAATTCATGAATTTATGCCATCTGGTAGACACGCGAAGCATTGCAGCCTATTAAATCCTAATCATTATCATTTAACAGATCAGCCGCCCGTCAGCCAGGCATGAACCCAGGCTGGGAAGGCAAACGCAACGGGGCTTGTCAGAGGTGAGGAGCGGCGCATTCCTGGTATCTGCCAGGTACATACTGGGTATTTGCTCGAATAAAGTGTGTCGGTGCAGTATGCCGAGTACAAACGGCCGAGTCTGACTCAGAACCCCCTCCTGGAACCACAGATGCCCCTTCTGACGCCGGCCCCGGTGATGACGCCTCCCCAAGGGAAGCTTACAGTCAAGTAGGCCCCGCGGCCATCGTGCATGTTGTACTGGAAGGGATCTATGCATCGGCCCTACTGGACACGGGATCACAAGTGACCATCATATACCGCAAGTTCTATGACCAGCACCTCAGACACTGCCCCCTGAGGGCGGCCGATCATATGAAAATAGGGGGTTAAGTAATGAAGACTACCCCATCGATGGGATTGTAAGGGTTCAACTGGAAATACTCCAACTGAACACCGGCAAGAAACACCCCATGCATGTAGCGGCAATGGTATGCCCGGAGCCTCAAGACCAGTGCAAGTATCCGATCATCTTGGGAACCAACACTGATATAGTACAGGCTGTAATCAGAGCGTATCTCAAAGAAAACAATGAGTTGCCGCTGGCCAATTCGCTCCTAGATCCCGTCCAACGAGAGGAGTGCAACCGGGTATATGCCCTGGAGCATCACGGGGACCTCTACAATCGGCAATGCGGACTGACGACCATATTACCAGGGAGAGTGCAACGAATGGCCGTCTGGTGCTGTTATCCTGAACAGGATGAGAGCGACCAGCTTTTCTCTCTGGAGAGTACCCCTGAGGAAGAAGTTCAGAGAGGGTATCGGGTACTACCCAAAGTGAGGGAGTGGACGACTAAGATCCCTCTGCGAACCTACGTGTATGTGCAGAACATCTCCCCCTTCCCGATGGAACTTGATGCTGGACAGAGTCTGGGTTGCATATATCCGGTCAGCCCTGTGGAAATAACGCCCCTGGTGAATGCGGCGGCAGTGAATGAGCGGTTAGTCGATCTGGACTTCAACTTCGGCGAGTCGACATTGCCTACTGAGTGGAAAGAGCGGCTGACAACCCAGTTGAATAAACGACGGACTGTGTTCTCCACGAGTGAGATGGATGTGGGGTGCAGTCGCAGCGCTCAACATGCCATTAGACTGAGTGATGCCACCCCGTTCCGGGAACGTTCTCGTCTCATCGCCCCGAGGGATGTGGACAATGTGAGGAACGTCTTGCAGGAAATGGGGACCGCTGGGATTTTGACGGAGTCTCGGAGCCCCTACGCATCACCCATAGTGGTGGTGAGGAAAACGAACGGATCCGTACAACTGTGTGTCGACTATCGAACCCTGAACAATCGTACACTACCGGACCAGTACAACCTTCCTCGCATTGAAGAGATCTGAATGCTCTGAACGGAAGCCAATGATTCAGCGTGCTCGATCTACGATCCGGGTACTATCAGGTACCCATGAATGCGGAGGATCAGGAGAAAACAGCCTTCGTCTGTCCCCTGGGGTTCTACCAATTTACACGTATGCCCCAAGGTATATGTGGGGCCCCTGCTACCTTCCAACAACTGATGGAGAAGACTATCGGGGACATGAACCCTCGGGAGTGTCTCGTCTACCTGGACGACATCATTGTCTTCGGAAGAACTCTTGAAGAGCATGAAGAAAGGCTGCTTAAAGTGATAGACCGTATTGGGAAGGAAGGGTTGAAATTGTCCCTAGACAAGTGCCGGTTTTGTCACACCTCGGTGACCTACGTGGGGCACATCGTGTCTGCTCAAGGGATTGCCACCGACCCAGCCAAAGTAGAAGCGGTCGTGAACTGGCCGCGTCCCGAGAATGTCACAGAACTACGATCCTTCCTGGGGTTCTGTTGGTATTATCGTCGCTTCGTAGGGGGGTACTCTAGTAGAGCTAAACCCCTGAACAATCTGTTGAAGATATACCCTGAAGAGACCGGAAGAAAGGCCGTATCGACCCGCCAACCGTTTGGTGATAAATGGACGTCTGAGTGTGAACATGCCTTCCTGAAGTTGAAGAAATGTTTGACCGAAGCGCCGGTGCTTGCGTATGCTGATCCCGAACAAACATACGTTCTGCATGTGGATGCCAGTCTCAATGGACTGGGTGCCGTCCTGCACCAAAAGCACCCTGAGGGCCTTCGGCCTGTAGCCTACATCAGCCACAGTCTGACACCCAGTGAACAGAGATACCCCGTCCACAAGTTGGAGTTCCTGGCTCTCAAGTGGGCGATCACTGAGAAGCTCCACGATTACCTTTACGGGGTTACGTTTTAGGTAAGGAAGGATAACAATCCCCTCACGTACATCAATACCTCGCCCAAATTGGATGCAGCAGGACACCGATGGCTGTCAGCCCTGAACAATTACCGCTTCTCCCTGAAGTATAAGCCGGGACCCTTAATGTCGGGCTGATGCCCTCTCCCGACGGCCAGGACTAAGTGCTACTCAAGATGATGAGGAATGGGAAGAACTCCCTGACCCGGGGTGCGAGCTATATGTAGCACTGCCGCCATTGTCAACGATCAAGTGGCCTTCTCAGAATTAAGGGTTGCAGATTCTTTGGGATGCCAGTTGCAGGCTGTCCCAGCCGCCTACTGCGACCCAAAAGGGATGAACATAACGAATTACAAAGTGTTACGGTGGAAAGATCTGGTAGACTACCAAATACGAGATCCTGTCGTTAGTATCATTAGGCAAGCCGTTGAAAAGAAGAACCTAGCCCTTCTGAAGCGTGCTCCCAAGGTGGTCTTGCTCATGCGGGAAGTGGATAAATTCGAAATAGACAACTGCTTACTCTATCGGGTGGTGCAATACCACAACCACCCGGATAGGCGACAACTAGTCCTTCCTAAGAACTTGCAATACATGGTGTTGAAGTCCCTACATGATCAGCATGGACATCTCAGAGTAGAGAAGACCTTTGGGTTGGTCAGAGACCGCTTTTTCTGGCCCAAGATGCGAGAGGCCGTAGAACGCCACTGTCGCCGTTGTACTAGGTGTATACAGCGCAAGACCCTGCCTAACAGAGCAGCACCCATGGGCCATCTGAAGAGTTCTGGCCCAATGGACCTTGTGTGTATGGACTTTCTGTGCATTGAGCCCGATAGCCGGGGAATATGCAACGTGCTGGTCATCACGGACCATTACACCTGGTATGCCCAGGCCTTCCCCACGAAAGATCAGAAAGCCATCACAGTGGCAAAAATATTATGGGAGAAGTACTTCGTGCATTACAGTCTTCCCAACCGCCTTCACTCAGATCAAGGCCGGGACTTCGTGAGCACGTTGATCCGAGAACTGCTCAAAATGCTGAACATCGCCAAATCACGAACGACCCGTATCACCCCGAAGGAGATGCACTGCCAGAACGATTTAATCGAACCTTACTGGACATGCTCGGAACTCTACAGAGTGCTCAGAAAACTGAATGGAGTCGACATGTGGAGGCCCTGGTGCATGCGAACAATTGTACCCGACACGAGTCAACTGGATTCTCCCCATACTTCCTCATGTTTGGGCGAGAGGCGAGGCTGCCAGTGGATGTACGTCTTAGAGTCTCAACGGGTGGGATACACAATGCTACCCATTTCAAATACGTGCAAAGACTTAAAGACAGTTTACAGCAGGCCTATCAACAGGCTGAGAAGTCTACAGCTAAGCTGAACGCTGGAAATAAAAGGCGATACGATCATAAGGTCAAATATCGGGAGCGTCGTCCTGGGGACGCTGTGTTGCTTTGGAATCTGGGAGTCCCGGGAAAACACAAATTGGCCGACCGATAGAGAGATGGGGTATATGAAATAGAATCTCAGATGCCTGGCCTCCCGGTCTATCGCATCAAAGACACTGAAGGCCGGGTAAAGGTATAATCATCTTCTCCCCATTCCACAAGTGGGAGATGAGGAAGAAAAGATACTGGCCACACCGCTCAACGGTGAGTCCGACTTATCAGAGATGGGTCAAGAGATTGTAAATAACGAGACCCACTCAAACTCTGAAGATCCTATGGAAGGACCCTCACAAAGGGACTATTCCACAGAAGGGGTATCTCCCGGGGGAGCTACGGGTAAAGGGCCCTGTAGGCCAATGCCTACTGAGGTGGCACCAACAGGCCAGCCTTTGGATCCACAGAGCCCGTGCTTTGTGCCTAACAGAGACTGTTCAGAGACATTTCTCCCCTCAAGGGAAGAGGCTGAGCCTCAGCACTGTGTTTATGACTCCCCCGAGGGAGTTGCAGAAGAACAGCTCCGAAGGAGCCAAAGAGTCAGGTACCCTCCAACTCGGGTAACCTATGATCATATTGGGGCACCCCATTATGAGGCTCAGCAATGGTCTCGGAGCAAAATCCAATCTGTGATTGTGATGCTCACAGAATTGTGCAATCTCGTATAGAGTTGATGTGAATGTGCTAAATTATATTTTAAACTGCATTTTCATTATATAATCTCTGTACATGATTGAGTTATGTATCCCAAGCGAGGACGTTGGGGTTTTTACCAGGGGGAGGATGTAGCCAGGTTCCCTGTCACTGCGCACCCCCCGCCCCTCCGGTACTCATCAGCCGCTCGGGTTGAAGTGCGGGTTCAGGTGAGCAAGCAGCACGCTTCTCCTACGATGCGGCCGGTTGCTGGGGACGCGCGCGGCCCGTTGCTAGGACCGCGGTCACGTTGCTGCGGTCCCGGCGGCTCGCGGTGCAGGGCGCCGCCATTGCGAGTTGTGTTGCACATGCGCAGGAGCCAGAAGCGCCGGAGGCCCACAGAGAGCTCGCGCATGCGCGGTGATAGCGCCAACGGCCTGGCCAATAGGAAGAGGGCTCTTGGAAGGGACAACATATCCCATGAGCCTCTGCACACCCCACGTGATGCCAGGGAGCCAATAGGGCCACAGCATCTCCCGGCAAGGGAGAATTGATACATTTCGCAGGCTTGCAGCACGTTGTTCATTTGGTGACCGGAGCAGCTAAGGGAAGGAGGTAGGGTGCAGGAGTCAGTGACTCCCTGCACTAGGCCAGCATCCCCCTAGGCCCCAGATAGCCCAGAGTCACCAGTAGCTGAGTGCTATAGGGACAGGACCTAGGTTAGGTACCCTGCCCCATTAGCGTTTGCTAGTTAGGGACACAGCGGATGCTGCGTTTCCTGCAGAGAGACTTGGGCTCAAGTCTCCGCCATTAAAGAGAGCTGGACTATCTTCAGGGTGGGATCGCCCCTGACGGATCACCACGCGGGCAGATCCTGGATGTCATGTAGGAGCTCGTCTGATCCTTTGAGAAGATCCTTTAACGCCAGGTGCCGCCGCACCAGGCAGGTATTTTTTTTTTTTTATTTATAAAAATATTTTACCAGGAAGTAATACATTGAGAGTTACCTCTCGTTTTCAAGTATGTCCTGGGCACAGAGTAAAACAAAATAATACATGGTTACAAATACAGTTACATAAATGAACAAGGTATACATTATATACAAGACATTGCATGCACAGTTAAAGAAAATATATATTATGAGCGTATGAAACAGTTACAGACCAGATTAAAGTGTGAGACAGCCTTAGATTTGAAAGAACTTAAGCTGGTGGTGGATATGAGAGTCTCTGGTAGGTTGTTCCAGTTTTGGGGTGCACGGAAGGAGAAGGAGGAACGTCCGGATACTTTGTTGAGTCTTGGGACCATGAATAGTCTTTTGGAGTCTGATCTCAGGTGATAGGTACTGCATGTGGTAGGGGTGAGGAGCTTGTTCAGGTAGCTGGGTAGCTTGCCCAGAAAGTATTTGAGGGTGAGACAGGAAAGGTGAACTTTGCACCTAGACTCTAGTGATGACCAATCTAGTTCTTTGAGCATTTCGCAGTGATGTGTGTTGTAGTTGCATTGGAGAACAAAACGACAAATTGAATTGTAGAGGGTGTCAAGTTTGCTAAGGTGGGTTTGAGGAGCCGAGCCATATACTATGTCTCCATAGTCAATAATTGGCATTAGCATCTGCTGTGCAATACGCTTTCTGACCAGGAGACTTAGGGAGGATTTGTTCCTGTAAAGTACCCCTAGTTTGGCATACTGTAGGTCTTGGTTGTCAGGGTATCAATGTGCATCCCGAGTGTTAAGTGGAGTCAAACCATAAGCCCAGGTATTTAAAACTAGTGACAGGTGTTAGGTTGGTTTTAGCGTTGGTTCTAATCAGGAGCTCAGTCACTGGAAGCTTTACAAATTTAGTCTTGGTCCCAAATACCATTGTTACCGTCTTGTCAGTGTTTAAAAACAGTTTGTTTTGGGAAATCCAGTTTTCGAGTCTCAAAAAGTCAGACTGAAGTATGTGTTGAAGGTCAGAGAGGCTATGGCTGTGTGCATACAGGATTGTGTCATCTGCATACATGTGTATTGAGGCTTCCTTACAAGCTGTGGGAAGATCATTAATGAACACTGAGAAGAGTAGGGGCCCCAGAACAGAGCCTTGCGGGACACCACAGGTGATATCCAGGGGGTTGGAGTTAGAGCCTGAGATGGACACATGTTGGGATCTTCCTGATAGGTAGGACTGAAACCAGTTTAAAGCATGCTTCCCTATTCCAGAGCTCTGGAGTTTGTTAAGCAGGATAACATGATCAACTGTGTCAAAAGCCTTTGCAAAATCTAGGAATACTGCACCAGTGAGTTGTCCCCGTTCCATTCCGCACTGGATTTCATTGCAAACTTTTAGCAGGGTAGTTACGGTGGAGTGTTTGGGACGAAACCCAGACTGGACTGGTATCGTTATAAGTGCACCAACAGAGTACTCACACGGGACTAGTGGCTGCGCAGTCACACACATATCCATATCATTTAAAGGGACATATTGTGTGGGGTCACTGGACACGGGGTGGGATCACCCGGTGGGAGGAGGTTGCGTCCTGCGAGACGCCGTAGTAGTGTCTCCTCTAGGGAGGGACACCAATGCAATAGTAAAGTCATTGGTTGGTTTACATGCTGTGTGTGTGTGTAGTGATATATATGTAACGGGTTTCCCCCCCCCCCCAATCTCACATTGGCCCGGGTAGTCTAACCAGTCCCCATTACGTGTTCGTGTCTGGTGGTGCACCTGTAGGCAACAGGGCTCCTGAGTTTCCCGCTTGATGGTATTAGGGGATGTCATCCAGACAGGCAGCTGAGGTAGTGTGTGCGAGTCCAACTTACTTCATGTGCAGCGCCTCCACCTCATCAGGATCTATGCTTCCGCAGGGAGATGGTCCTGGTGAGGAACTCCTTCTTGGTGGTGCCATCCACTGCTGAGTAACTTCACACTCACACAGTGGGGGTATATTCGAACAGGGCATCTTTATTGATGGTTGGTATGGGCAAGCTGCCCCTCACAGATAACAGCTCAGCCACTCATCTCTTTGTAGCACTCTCTCAGGAAGGTCCCTTCTCTAATAGATCTGCTTTCCACCTCTACTCTTAAAGAGATTCCCCAGCTTCTCTGGCTGCTGTAAGCTCCTCTCTTGAGCTGCTTTCTCTCTCTCAGCTCCTCTAACTCTGCTGCATCTGGTCACTGACTCACAGCTAGCCGGAGACACTGCAACAATGTTGCAGACCTTCACGTGCCTCTCAGTGAACAGAACAGCACAACAACAGGAAACTGAACTCCTAACTTTAGGCAGTGCTGTGTCTTATATCAACCCCCAGAGAACAAACATGCTCTGTATCACTAAGTGGGAACACACTGCATGTTGTCACTTCCTTTGGGGACATATGACACCTCACCAGGGTGTGAGGGCAAACCTCATGATTGATGCTGGCAATCCTGCATACTTACCAGGTTTACTGCCAACATGAGAAAGAGATATGTACACCAATCTTAGACATGGCTACATTTATATATATATTGTCCTGCGAGGAACCACTCCCCCTCTGGTGGGAGCCATTGCAGGTGGAGGCGCTGCACCAAGTACACGGTTACTCAAAGTATTATACATGCCCCAGGTTCCCCGTGGCGGAAGCTCAGCCCTCCTTTGAGCCTAACAGGTAAAGCACCACACCTGGTAACACTAAGTTCCCCGCACACACACATTATATGCGATTGTATGGGGAAATACCCGTTACACTGCCATAACCAGCCATACTAACCAAATGGTCTGCATCATACAGCAGGCCATAAAAGCATGGTTCCTGGCTCCAGAGTGCCACAAACAATTTCTGAGGCCAGTAGTGCTTCTGACAATCATCCAGCACCACTTTCACTGGACTGTCTTGGCAGCGTGGAGGGTGACGTCAATGTTCGAGGCACAACTGAAGTCGCTGTGTTGATATAAATGTTTACAGTCATACAGCTTCAGTTATAAATATAGATGGGCAATTTTTGGGGGTGGATTTGGATCGGCTGGTTCCTTTGGTCTGTGGATTTCAGCCGATCGATCTCAAAATGGTGATTCGTCTTTTGCAGATTTTTTTTTTTTCAAACACTGACAGTCCAACAGCGAATTCCGCAATCCGCTGATGGATTTCAAGACTCCAATTCGCGGATTAAGCAATCTGCGTGTGGAATGTAGAATCCATGGACGGATTGTTAAAATCCACCAGCAGATTGTATCCAATGGGGTTTTTGGATTAATCTGCACGCATTCAAACTAACAATCCATCTGCTGATTTTACACCATGGAACAGATTTTGAATGACAAAATCAAAAAAATCTGGGAAACGGATTTGGACTGGTTCACCTGTCTCTAGCTATAAAGTAAAAAAACATACAAACAAACAAACATAAGTACAGTATCATTTATATTTTTGGGTCACATTTCATAACTTGTTTAAGCATATTTACACATTATCCACAATCAACATAATTTATATCAACTGTTCGTACATGACACATTCTAGTTCATTAGTTTAGCAAAAAGCCAAAATACCGCAGATATTTTGTTTTTATTTTTATCCAACAAAAAAATAGTATTTACACACATATGAAGATTGAGTACACAAATATAGTTCATCTCCCATACAATTACAGGCCTGTAAATTACAGGAGGAAAATAACGAATCAGCCATAATCCAAACAACAAATTACATTATTTATACTCCAATATTAAAATCACAACCCCACTCTTCTCTCTCTCTCTCTATTCCCTCTCCACTTTCTCTCTTATCCCTCTCTCTCATCCCATCTCTCTCTTTCTCTCTTCTTTCTCTCTTCTTTCTCTTTTACTTTTTTTTTCTTCCTCCACCCTCTTCCATTCCTCCCTCTTGCTTCTCACCCACCCTCGTCTCTTCCTCTTAAAACGTAAAAAATGGATACCAGTTGGGCATAGAAACATTGTGGCCAGGCCCAACTTCCAGTGCTGGCCAGGTCCCTCCACGCCTTCAGGCACCCCATTGTGGAGGTTAGCGGCAACATAGTTACACAACTGCATAGAAATCAGAGTTTGGCATCTCAGAAGTTGTGTATTGTGAGTGAAAAAACCAAGATGTTACTTAATGTAGCATTAAATTAGTTTAGAAATAAAAATGTACTTTTTTAATGGATTTATTATAAGAAATGCTTATTAAGAGGAGCAATATTTAGGAATACGCTGTTTAACGCACAGAAAATGTTTATAAAAAAAACAAACAATAAAACAGTAAGGTAAATCAGAGTTGTAGGACCTAATCATTTACAAAAAGGAAAAGAGAGGGGAGCAGTGAACCAAAAGGTTTAATGAACAAAACACAAAGTGAATGAAAAACACAATGCAACAACATACCCCATCCCATCCCTTCCCTCCCTCCTCCCTTGTTGCACTGTGTTTTTCATTTACTTTGTGTTTTGTTCATTAAACCTTTTGGTTCACTGCTCCCCTCTCTTTTCCTTTTTTGTGTGCTGGGAACAATTGTTTTCTATCTTGTGAATTGGGAGGAATTAGGTTCCTCCTTGTTCCACATTGCACCCACTATTTCATATACTTGTTTGCGTGCTGTCTATTTTTTTTTGCTTGTTAATAATTTACAATTCTGAAGAAAAATTACTGTATGAATCAAATCCTCTCCAAAGAAGAAAAGGTTGCATTTGCCAACAGTGCCATATCTATCAAAATTTGAAATTATAATTTGTAATGTATAGAGTTAAGGAGGTAAAGTGTACTCTGCTGATAAATGCTATTAAAACTTTATGAGATGGCTTTCTACACTTTCCTTTGGCTTGATATGTTAAATAATTTGTGTTAAAATTCAAACTAAGAATCAAAGAATATAAAGGTTAGGTAGAATATTTTTTGCATAATTCAGAACATTAAATATTTAGTACAATGTTATGTATTGTAGTTTAAATGTCACAACGTAAAGTGGCGTTGAAAATCCTTTCCAAAAAGGGGTGCAACCCTGTAAAAAAAGGGAAAGAATATACATAAAGCAGGAAGTGAAATGGGAGGGAGCCATAAGGAGCTGTACTGTGGGGTAGAGACACTTTCTGCATTGGGCATATTTATGATCCATATATTGTATGCGAGTAGAATGCATTTTTTTTGTACAAGATCCAAGTATTAAACATATTAATTTACCGATGTAGTCCTTGGGTCGGTCACACAGCCCTCAAGAAAAACACTTCTGCTCATTTTTTTTCATCTGTGCTCGCGTGTGCTCGTGAGTCTCAGTACGGAGACTTAATGGCCCATCATGATTAACACAGCGGGGTCCCTGCATCTGAATGGGACTCGCGCTGTGTGAATCTTACCTGTATGTAAGAGATGCGCACTGAGAGTGAGACTGAATCGGTCACTCTCCCTGCGCGCCTCTAACAGGCGATCACACAGCTTTTATTGTACATTAGTAACACGGAATTGAAGCAGGGGGTCTTCAGAGCTAAATCGCATTAATTTCAGGTCTGGGCACCCTTTCTTCCCGAGTTACAGTACCCATTATGGGGTGCTGGTATATCCCTGAAATGTTTAAATTCTCCTGTGTCACGGCCCATGTGACTGGGAGATTTATGCTATGCAGGAGATACGGGCACCCCATAACAGGGCCAGTAACTCAGGAAGCAGGGGTTCCTCAATGCTGGAATGAATGCGCTTCAGATCCGAAGATCTCCTGCTTCAATAATGTGTTATTAAAATAAAATAAAACAGCTTCATTAACATTAGTGGCAAGCCCCTAAGGCAATGAAGGGGTTAAGCCAGAGTACCTGGTTTATTGGGGGTAGATGAGGTGGGTGAAGGGGGAAGTTGCAAATTAATGCGATTCAGCTCCGGCGACCCCCTGCTTCAATACTGTGTTATTAAAACAAAAGCAATGTGGTCGCCACTTAAAGGCATGCAGGGAGAGTGACTGATTCAGTTTCACTCTTAGGGGCCTATCCTAGTAGCTTCGATGAGTTTGCTGCTATCTCGCAAGGTTTGGAATGTTCCCTCCGAACGGTTTATCAATTGTGCTTTCCCGGTATTCATAATTAATCTGAAACCCTCTCAAACTGTGAGGTACAGTAGGTAGGTAAATGCCAAAACCATAAGGCGTAGCAGCAAAGTAATCTCAGATCCTTTTTATAAATTCTCCCCCTGTAATTTTCTCATAATCTGAGCTGCACAGAGAGCCGCCTAACCCTGCACAGCTCTCGCAGGCGATCGCAGTGTTTTTATAAAAATTTGAATACTAGTGTGCGGGAGTAGAGAGTCTCCAGAGCATAACCGCATTAATTTCAGGTTCGGGAACACCCTGCTTCCCGAGTTACAGGCCCCGGTATGGGGTGCCGATATCTCCTATGCATTTAAATGCCCCAGTCACGTGACACAGGAGGTTTATACATTGCATTGAGATACTGTCACCCCATAACGAGGCCTGTAACTCGGGAAGTAGGGGGTCCCAGGACCTGAAACGAATGCTGTTAAGCAGTGGAGAACCCCTGTTCCTGCACACTAGTATTCAAAGTTAAAATAAAAACAGCTTCAT
Source organism: Ascaphus truei (assembly GCF_040206685.1). NCBI lineage: Eukaryota > Metazoa > Chordata > Amphibia > Anura > Ascaphidae > Ascaphus > Ascaphus truei. The sequence continues at coordinate 78,024,925 of NC_134483.1, read as the reverse complement.
TACCTTAGCGGCTAGCCACTAAGGCAATGAAGGTGTTAAACCTGCGTAGCCTGTTTATTGGGGTTCAAGGGGGTGGATGAAGGGGGTAGTTGCACGAGGGTGGGTGGTGAGGCTTGCCGGGAAGGTTGTGGGAGGAGTAAACCCCTTCACTACTATAGCTATTTAAAGGTGTATTTCATGAAAGTTGACCAAAAACAACTTTTTTAAAAAAGAATTTAAGATTCTAATTTGCTTACTTAAACAAATATGGACCCCTGATGAAGCTTAATTAGAGTGAAATGTGTAGGCTTAATATCACTGTGGATCTCTGTGCTGTTCGGAAGCTTGAAGGAAGCCTGTTCCATCCCAGCCATGATGTCACAATACGGAAGTACAGATACAGCGGCCGTTATTGAAACACCATTCACGCGGTGTATACTGTCCCGGCTAAGCTCAATCTAAAGCTTGCCGGGAGCTGGCCGGGATCATAGCGGGCTAGCCGCGGGTCCATCCTCCATTTAAAAACGGAGGTTTCCCGCGCGGCGGCCGCTTTAATAGATAAGCGCTAATGTCGCTTACTATTGAAAGCTCCCGAGGCGCGGGAAATCCGTCCGAAACAGCCCCGCGCGCCGCCTGTGCTATTTTAAAACTGCGGTGGCGGCCGCATTAGAGTCAGCTCGGCCGCCACTGTACCTTGGAATATCCATGTGGTGGTGCGCGATTTCTTCCAACCGTACCGCCTTTAGACGCGAGTGCAAAAAATGGCATTTTAGTGTTCTGGCTTTTAAACACCTGAAATTGACACAGTAGCACAGTAAAAACAACAAAAAAGGTAGCGCTAACCAAAAGGAATGACAATAATAACGTGATATGTAGTACCCTATGTAGAGACAGTCAATCACACATAGGGGGCTGCCTAATGATACAAAAAACTGACCCCCTGGTCAGAGCTAGAGCATGGAAAAAGATATGTATCTGGAGGCGCCTAGAATAACAATTAATACAAAAAGGATATATGAAAACCAAGCCTGTTGGCTGATGGAACATAGCTCCTCACGATGTGCTTAAAATAAGGGAAAAAGCACAACACATAGCATAATACTGTTGGTGATAAGACAAACAACACTTAAGACAACATATAGCAGCTGAGAAACAGTTGGGTGAAATTACACAATAAAAACATTTAATAACAATTAATAATAATTCATAGTATACATGGACATATAATTATATGGACAGATTAAAATGAAATAATGATTTAAGTGCTCCGCAGCACCGATGGTGACAAATGCAATGCCCACTCACCAGATGGAATAAGTAAGCAGGCAGTGGATAATTTTGAGAGTATCCCCTCTCGATTCAGTGAGCTGCTTCCTGCTGGCGGGCGTCTCCGTTGATGCGTGCACGTCGGTCTGCGTGCAGGATCTCCCGCGGCACACTGGGAAGGACGCCCTGATGGTACATAGACGATATTATTTTTATTTGGTCAGGCACATTAGCACAGTTAGCAGATTTTCAGTTATATATGAATAATAATAATAATAATTTGAAATTCACATTTGTCACTAGCCCCAACAAAATAGAATATTTAGATTTAGAGATAACGATCGTAGATGACTGCATTCACACAGTTACTGTACAAAGTGTCACACCAGCAGGTATTGATAAAACTGATTGTGGAGGAGGTTATGATCCTCTCGAATCTCTTGGAACAATTTGAATCTATCTAATTTAAAAAAAAACCTTTACTTTTAGTTAAGCCTACCCCTGTGTAGTATAAGAGAATGGGTGGAAAGCTGGGGTGAAGTTTGGGCTACTTTTCAGTGGAGTCATACAGTAGGTGATGGTAGTCATGAAATGTATTTTTGTTTGCAGACATGGTACCAGATCTTCAAGAAATTACCAATGACTAGATGAGATTTCATCTGATTATGGTCTCCCCTCTTTTCCCAACCAAAGGAGGACTGACATATCGTTCATCAAAGCCTCCGCCCTCTCTATATCCACCCAAGGCTTGAAACCATCTGTAAGAGACACATAAATAAGTGTGCTTAACCTGGTCTCATCATAAAGTAGCAGGTCAGGCTAAGTCAGTCCCACATAAATAGTAAGCAAAATCATAGTACTTTTTTAAATTCTATGCTTTTGTCCCTACCATATAAAATCTGTTGCAGTCTTTTCCAAATCACTAATAGGATAGATCGGGACTAAAACTGGTAAAACCGGAAAGAGATATAGAGTACGAAGGAAGATATTCATTTTTACAGAAGTTATCTTGCCAGACCAGGAGATCTGGTGGGAATTCCAAACTTTTAGATTATTTTTTTTTTGTTTTCTCATAATTGTCGGATAATTCGAGTCACATAACTCCTTGTATGTTTTAGGTCATAACACTCCTAGATATTTTAGATGATCAGACCTCCAGCTACTGTAATTGGAAACCTTTTAGCCTAGTGAGTTCTTCCACAGAAATATGTATAGCCTCAGATTTTATATGTTTACTGTGAAATTAGAGCATTTACCAAAGTCATATAGAGATTTAAACAGCCCCAGTAGGGAGATCTGTGGGCCAGTGAGTGAGAGTGGGACATTGTCTTCATGTAAAGAAATGTTGTATCTTCTGTCTCCTATACTAATCCCAGATATTTTGACATTTAGTCATATTTTAGATGCCAGTGCTTCAATACAGATGACAAACCAAAAGGAGAGAGATACTATAGGGCAGCCCTTGCATGTTCCATATGTGATTATTAATGGATTGAGTGAGAAACAAGATGTACAGTATATGCTGTAGCAGTGGGCCTGGAATATAGAGTCAATATTTCCCTTATGAACCGATTAGTAGTCATAGCGGGAAGGCCCAGCGGTATCTTATGCCTCTTTTCCGCAACTCCGCTGTTATAGGTTACAGTAACCGGCACCTGGCGAGTGTGGTAGGGGAAAGGTCCTGATAAACCTGCAGGGGGATGTTTTCAAAGGCTGGCTCACCTGAACATCTCGCTGCCGAGTAAATAGTCTCCTTGATCTTAAAGTAGTGGAACCTTACGATTACATCTCGGGGTGGGTCTCCTGGTTTGGGACGAGGGTGGAGAGCTTTGTGGCAGCGGTTCAGCTGGAACGACTCCACCAAGCGATACGGGAGCATAACCATCAGCCATCTTGATACACTGGCGACACACTTTATTCGAGCTCGGCTAGTCCCACGAATTCGGGTATACCCGGGTGTATTGAGGTTTGTGACTGTTTTCTGCCCGAGTGCATTGAGGTATTTCAGGCAGGGATTGAAGCATTTTATTCCCGCTGGCTGCAATACTGCACAGTATATATATATATATACTGCATTACAATTCATGAATTTATGCCATCTGGTAGACACGCGAAGCATTGCAGCCTATTAAATCCTAATCATTATCATTTAACAGATCAGCCGCCCGTCAGCCAGGCATGAACCCAGGCTGGGAAGGCAAACGCAACGGGGCTTGTCAGAGGTGAGAAGCGGCGCATTCCAGGTATCTGCCAGGTACATACTGGGTATTTGCTCGAATAAAGTGTGTCGGTGCAGTATAAATTGCTCGTGTTCCAAAATGGATTCAGGGATAACCCTAACTCACAGGTTGTTTCTTCTCACTCTGTTCTCCATATTTTCTTGGTGTTCTGCCAAATCCTCCATTTGATTCTTGAGTTCAGTGGAGCGAGTGGTCATGATTTGGTTCTGGATAGTTCAATCCAGCTTACACTCAAGTGCATCTGTCCTCTCTCCCAGAAAGGAGAGAGCTTTTTTAATTTATTTTAGCTCGGATTTCAGTTGGGCCTTCAAACCTCCATACAGGTCTTTTATGTCCTGCTTGGTGGAGTGCTTATTTAATTGATCATTTGTAATTAATTTTTTGTTTTTGTTTTTTAACTTTCGGGGCCATCTCACATGGGTCCAGTGCCAGAATCAAATTGAAAATATGAGTAATGTTTTTTTATTGCGTCCACGTCACGCAATGTGTGACGTGTAAACAATGGGATACCGGCACCCGATGCCCAATACCGGGGCCTGTAACTCGGGAAGCAGGAGGTCCCTGAGCCAGAAATCAATGCGGTTCAGTTCAAGAGACCCCCTGTTCCCGTACACAGTCAGGAATCCGCTCCTGGCTTTGGCTGGAGCCCATCCATCCGGAGCTTTGCAGGTTCCAGACAAACTATTCCCTGCTTCTGCAATCACCTGCCTCCTGCTGCCTCCTGTGCAGCTCTGGCCTGGTTGGCCGCCTGTGCTATTTAGTGCCTGCCCCGACCTCAGGAAGTGGCTGGACATAGACTTTGCAATCCAAGTTGCAAGTGACTGTGCTTGTCACAGACTCCCTTATTTGGCCTGCTAGGCCTCCTTGTGCCTGGTATCCTGCTTCCAGTCCCCTGCTTCACAAGGCCTTCTTCCTAAGCAGCCCCGGCGCTGCTTCCCTTGTTCCTGGCAGACTTTGCCGCTGCGCTGAAGCGGCTACACTGGTGTCCCCAGTGTTTCCTGTGGCGTGTCGGCACCCCTGGTTCCTGTGGTCTTCCTGTTGGCAGTTCCTGTTCCCAGTGGTCTCCACCACTCTCAACTGTACCCGGCTAGGGGGTGCCGTTTTGTGCTGAAGCACTGGATTCTGCAGTTCCTGTTCCCAGTGGTCTCCACCACTCTCGACTGTACCCGGCTAGGGGGTGCCGTTCTGTGCTGAAGCACTGGATTTCCAGTTCCTGTTCCTATCCCTGAAGTACCTTCACCCAAGATTTCCTGTTGATGACCTTGGCTTGTTTCCTCGACCACCGCTCATGTGCCGCCTGCCTTGACCCCTGCCTGGGTAACGTTAACCCTACTTTCTCCAATCCTGACCTGGCTATGTCTGATTACGGAATCCGCACTCCGGACCTGACTCCGTGGCTTAAGGTCGGTGCTTATACATCCCAACCTCAGCCCTGCTGTCCGGTACCAGTTTGTGGCAAGCACGTACGTTACAGTATGTCCAGCCCCACAAACTCGGACCCCGCTGAGGTGGGATTAGGCCGGTTCCCCTCTGAAAACCTGGCCCTCTGTGAAAACCGGTCCCAGTCTGTAAACCAGCCTCTGTCTAAAGATCAGTATATATTTGAGAGATTGCCTCCGCCTGAAACCCAGTCCCTGTTTATTGGCCTAACCCCGTCTGAGAAACAGCTCCTTAAAGAACTCAAGATTAAGGCCCAGTGCCTTAGAGACTTAAAACAGACTATGATTTCCTATGTTCCTCCCGCTGGCTCCCCTGTGACCTGGGAAAACGTGAATCCTGTGAAACTGGCGCAGACTCAAAATTTGTTTCATGAATTATCCCTATCGTTGGACCAGCACATAAGGGAGCAGGATCCTATCCTTGCCTGTGATGCTGTTATGGGCCTGCTTCCCAGCGCTACCAGTCCTGTTGCTAAACCCTTGGGGTTACCTCCTTCTCCTGGAAATTACCAAGCTGATTTTGTTCCTCTTAAGCCTGAGGGAGAAGCTGCCACGGTCCCTAGTCCTGATTTAATCTCCCTGTCTGAAAGCCGGTCCTTGTCTGAAAGCCGGTCCCTGTCTGAAAGCTTGTCCTGTCCTGAAAACCTGACCCTGTGGGAAAAAACGACCCATTTTTCTGACTCTCATGCAGGGTCTTCTTTTACTTATGCTCCTTCTCAACCTCTGGGTTTAAAGGCAGACCTTGCATATTATGCTCCTCCTAAAGCTCAAGCTACCGAGCCTGTTGGGATTTACTGCTTTCACTGCTCTGCCCCAACTAAAGTTCCCACTCCAGAGACCAGCGTCCCTGTCTCTAAAACCTTTGCAGCACCTAGTGTTACCCCTCCAGTTTCTCAGAAAGTTGAAATCCCTGTCTGTGTCTCTAAATCTCTTTCCTTAGAGCCTTCCTTTCCTGCATTGACAGTTCAGGTTTCCAACTCAAAGTTTTCTTTCACTCCTTCCACTGCAAGGTTTCAGCCCCCTGCTACGGTATCTCAGAATCAAGTTTCTAAGTCAAAGTTTCCTTTTTCTCCTTTCCCTGCAAAGTGCCAACTTCCTGTTATTGCATCTAATGATTCTCCAGCACCTCCTGTGTTAACCTGTGACCCCTGATGTAATAGCAGCCTTCCCTTTCTCTGATTCCCCTGTAGTATGTGATATGTCAATCACTAATGTTAAAACTCATGCTTTTAACAGTACCCTCTCTGGTATGTCTGAGTTTTCTGCCATTGCATCTAAGGCCTTGACCCCGCTGCCTAATACAGCGTCCGCCACACGGACGACAGCCCTCCTCTCAATGGCGCTGGGCTCGCTGCGAGGGGGGGCCGCAGCGCTGGGGCGAGAGCTGCTCCTGCTCTCAATAGAATTGAGAGCAGGACTCGCGTCGAGCGATACGGCACGCCCCCCGGCGGTTCAGCCAATGAGGGCAAACCTGCCGGGTGATGTCATAGCCGCGCCCCCGTCACTCCCCCGCCACGCCCCCCGGTCTCTCTTCCTGCAGTGAGCTGCAGACCAGGTAATCGGCTGCACGCGCCGCCAAACTCGCGGGCGCGCGTTGCAGCGGAGATACCGGGGCCTTAGCCTAAAGCTCCAGTTTCTGAGTCAATGTTATCTTTGTCAAAGTTTCATAATCATGTTGTAGTACCTAGCAGTAACTCTCCTACGCCCATTTCAGAGACCAGTGCACTTTTCTCTAAACCCTTTACAGGAGCAAGTGTAATCACTGCTGCCCCTCAGACATTTGAGATTTCTACCTTTGACTCCAAGCCTGTTTCTTTAGAGCCCCCCACAGCATTTGGCTCTCCTTTTGCTGTTTCTCAATCTACCACTTCAGAGATCAGCCTTTCTGTCTCTGATTCCTTTGCAAATTCTCAGTTCCCTGTTACTGCATCCCAGGATTTTCCAGCAGTTCCTGAGTTAATTTGTGAAAGTTCCAAAGCGCCTAATGAGAAAACATGTTTTCCTCCCTCTGCCTCCCCTGTAGTAAGTGATTTATCTGTCACTAAAACTCCTGCTGTAAGAGGTGTTTTTCCTGATGTCCCCGCATGGTTAAATGCACATAGTCCTGTTTCTAAGGTTCCTGCCATGAAGATTCCCCCAGGTTCTGTTATGCTTATTGTTGTTTCCCAATTATTCCCTTCAGAGACAAGCGCAACTTCCTCTGATTCTACTGAAGCATCTACTCTGGCCGTTGCTGTTTCACAGATATCCACTTCAGAGGCTAGCGCAATGCCTTCTAACTCAATCAAAATACCTAGTTTGGTTCTTGCTGCTTCTCAAATACTCAGTGACTGTTCTGCACGTCCTGTTATAACCATGGTTAAGCCTAAGATCCTCACAGTAAAGCATCACCCTTCCCTCCCTATCCCCCCCACAGTACCTCATGTGTTCTCTCTGGATTTCACGTTGTCATCGTCAAAGCCTGCAACGCTCCTATTGGACTTCCTTGCCTTGCCTGAGGTGCCCGTCCCTGCTTCTTGTGCTCTCTCTCTGGACACGGGCATGCTTCTCTCTGCTTTTTCCTTCGTGCCTACAGCATTCTATGTGGATGCCCAGACTTCGGACCTGATGTTCTCTAAACCTCACCTACCTACTGTAAGGGTGCTGACCCCCTATTGATTGCAGTGCCACTGCATTTCCGTTTGAAAAAAGCGCTCATTGACAAACGCCCTCAGCGCAGTTCTACAACTATACCCAGAGGGTTCAGAAATAATTCCATGTTGCCCAGACCTCTGTGGGATCCTATCTCTGCTCGTCCGGAGGCCTCGCGTGAAGGGGGGGGGGGTAATGTCAGGAATCCACTCCTGGCTTTGGCTGGAGCCCATCCATCCGGAGCTTTGCAGGTTCCAGACAAACTATTCCCTGCTTCTGCAATCACCTGCCTCCTGCTGCCTCCTGTGCATCTCTGGCCTGATTGGTCTCCTGTGCTATTTAGTGCCTGCCCCGCCCTCAGGAAGTGGCTGGACATAGACTTTGCAATCCAAGTTGGAAGTACAGTAACTGTGCATGTCACAGACTCCCTGTTTGGCCTGCTAGGCCTCCTTGTGCCTGGTATCCTGCTTCCAGTCCCCTGCTTCACAAGGCCTTCTTGCTGAGCTGCCCCGGCGCTGCTTCCCTTGTTCCTGGCAGACTTCGCCGCCGCGCTGAAGCGGCTACGCTGGTGTCCCCAGTGTTTCCTGTGGCGTGTCGGCACCCCTGGTTCCTGTGGCCTTCCTGTTGGCAGTTCCTGTTCCCAGTGGTCTCCACCACTCTCGGCTGTACCCGGTTAGGGGGTGCCATTTTGTGCTGAAGCACTGGATTCTGCAGTTCCTGTTCCCAGTGGTCTCCACCACTCTCGGCTGTACCCGGCTAGGGGGTGCCGTTCTGTGCTGAAGCACTGGATTCTGCAATTCCTGTTCCCAGTGGTCTCCACCACTCTCGGCTGTACCCGGCTAGGGGATGCCGTTCTGTGCTGTAGCACTGGATTTCCAGTTACCTGTTCCTATCCCTGAAGTACCTTCACCCAAGATTTCCTGTTGATGACCTAGGCTTGTTTCCTCGACCACCGCTCCTGTGCCGTCTGCCTTGACCAACCAAATGTTTTTTTCTTATATCTTATCAAGTTATTTAAAAGTATAAAAACAATGTCATTTTAGACTGAGGAAGCCCAAAGGGACTATTTTAGATAAGTGCTATGAATATTGTCATGTAATAACTTTGTTGGAAAAGAAAAATAAAACTCAAAAAATATTTGTACGGAAAAAAAACTTCAATTTTCTGCAATCGATCAAAACACTAGTAAACTCGCGCCTTAACGCGTGAACATTTCAAGAAATCACTCACCAAGACCGGGTGTGCCACGGATTTAAACCTGAGAAATGGTCGAATAACGGCCGCTGCATCTGTATAGATTGTACAAGGGGCATTAAACCCCTTCTATGGGATTTTAAGCAGATATGGTGTCTTTCAGGGTGACTACACCTCTGAAGAATCCAATGTATGATTTAATGCATTTCGATTTTTCAATCTGCATTATCAAACAAGCTCTACATCAGAAGTTGTTTGTTCTGCAAATATAAATATACAGGCTTCATTAATTGATTATCATTTTGCTTAAATTACCACGAAGTACTAGGTCTCACTTCTGGGACCAGTGCACATTGGGGTTTGGTCACCATCAGATCTTGTGCTTTTTATATGTGCTTTATATGTGCTTCAACCACCCCCATTAAAACACCAGTAGCACCTTAATTACCTTAGTGGTGATAACCGCTATGGTAATTAAGGGGTTACTGGTGTTTTAATGGTTGACCATCGACCCTTTCTTCCATGTTTGTGAGGAAGAAAAGGAGGAGGAGGCCTTCATCCTGGCAGGGGTAAATAAAACATTTACTAAGTTGATTTGTGTTTACTGTATATTTGAATGGGCAAAAGTGCTAGTAGCTATATTTGACTACCAGCGCTTTTGTCCAATATTTTGTGGGGAGGAGGGGGGGCTGTTGGGGGTAGAGGGGTTAGGTGAAGGGGGTAGTTGCCCGGGGGGGGGGGGGTGGATTCGGCCTCTCGGGTGGGTAGCGGGAGAGGTTACCCCCTAAATTACCTTATTGGTTGTAACTATTTCCTTAACTGTACACATACCTTTCCTTTCTCTACAGGAGTAACAAGATCATGAAATGTTGTTACTATCTCAATACAAGTAGAACATGAAGTGTGATTATGAAAACATGAATTATAGTCTATTTTAGAATTATTAAAATGTAAACAAGCAGAGAGATCCACATATTGAAGTCTTGCTGTAGTTGTGTCAATAACAAAATCAGGATATTGGGATTATAATATAATAAGTGGGTATTGCTAATAGGTATTCCTAATACTGTCAAAGGAAGTAAAACACATTCTTTTCCTACAGCTGCAGCTGCCGTTATTCAAACAAATCACGGCACCGATTTCGTATGCTCTGCTGTATTCCACGCAGCATGAACGCGGCCAATCACCCCAGGCACCCGCGCTTATCGCGATTGCTTTGTTTGAATTTCATGGATTCTGTTTCTTTGAGTGCAATGAAATGAATGAATTGCAATGTGTATAGTACTGTACTACTGTGCTACTGTGTCAATTTAAGGTGTTTAAAAACCAGAACTCTCTAATGCCATTTTCTGCACTCGCCGCACTCGCGTCTTAAGGCGCTAAGGTTGGAAGACATCCCGCGTCATGACATCGGTATTCCAATGTACACAACGCGTGAAGTGTTTGAATAACGGCCGCTGCAGCTGTACTATGGGTATTAAAAAAGTACTTGTACATACATTATTTGTACATCCCAACCACTTATTTACTCATCATAAATCTGTACGATTTAGAGCAAATATAAATCTCTGTTGCAAACTTTGTTATATTCCTAGAGGTGTAGTACCACCTTGCAAAGTCTGTGCCATTACTTTAAGATCAGTGGAATATTCAACCTGTATCTCCAAGCACTCTGGCCACTTGAGTTTTTTTTCTTTGCTGTTTATAAGAGCTAACGTTGCTTATTGGAAATGCCAGACAGAAGGTCCTTTTACTGAGGTAGTTTTTATTATCATAGGAGGGGGTGGGGGGTGGACCTTTAGTGCAAAGGAGAGACAAAAAAAGAAATAGACCATAGTGCTTTCTGTATATAGTACAATCAAAATTCTGCTAAAGAATCTAACTTACAAGATAACAGGTGAAAATAAGCAGAGAAATGTGGTCTTAGCTGTTTCTGTGGTAATCAGGAAAATCCACTTTATCCAAATCAGCTGGGCTCCCTTCAAAATCCAACTGCTGGGCTCACCAGGATTCTGAAGCTTATCCCAGCTTTACTCGCAGAGAAAATATAAGATAAGGAAAAGAGAGAGAGAAGTACCAAAGTACAAAGAATTTATTATAAAAACACATAAAAATATATATTTTCCTCTATATTTTCCGCAGGCTAGTACTGCACACGTCAGAGGCAGTTGTACCAGGACCCTTAGATCACTCCATAGAATGTCCTGTGTGTCGCTTTCCACCTCACTAGCCATACGCTAGGATCCTCCGGTATACACGGGTGCTGGGCAGTTCACAGAGGCATCCTGTGTCCTTCTCCGCCGTTGTCTCTGTGCTCTCAGATTACTTATGCGTCATGTGCTGCATGCGCTCGCTTCTCGCGAGATTTCAGTGTGGTGATCGTGATCTGTCAATTCTGACGGTTGCAGGCTCTCTGGGTAATGATCCTCATCAACTCCACATTCACCCGACTAGTTTCACCAAAAGTTGGCTTCCTCAGGGGCATGTGTGGGAGCTGCTCGCCCTTACCCTATTTATATAATATCTAATCAAGCTTTTTAGGTTACGCCCATTTCCCTATTAGATAGGATATAAATAGGGTAAGGGCGAGCAGCTCCCACACATGCCCCTGAGGAAGCCAACTTTTGGCGAAACTAGTCGGGTGAATGTGGAGTTGATGAGGATCGTTTCCGAGAGAGCCTGCAGCCGTCAGAATTGACACATCACAATCACCACACTGAAATCTCGCGAGACATGAGAGTATGCAGCACATGACACGGAACTAATCCGAGAGCACTGTTTAATACTTTTTTCCATGTTTGTAAGATGTTGCTTGAACTGAGGGAATCTAGTTAAAATTTTCCATTCAGAAATATTAAATTTCCAAACTACAGTATAGTTAAAACATTTTACATCCAACAAAAGTGGTTTAGACTGAAAATGATTTATCGGAAAACCATGTGAGGGTTTAAAAATCTTATTTGATCTTTTTCCTCTTCCATCCCCAGTCGCCTTGGGATATCAAAGAGGACAGGAAATCTTGAAGTAGTTCCCCTTTTTTTTTTCATCTAGAAGACCCACAATTCGTAGATTGTTCCATCAAGCTCTGTTTCCTAGATCATCCAGCTTAATTTTTGTATCTTATTTATGGAGGATATTTGCTTTTTTAGCTGTCACACTTCCATATCTGAACTGTTCAATCTGTCGTCATTGCTTTGAACTTTTGTAGTTAGCTGAGAAATAACTTATTTCATGGCTTTCATTGCTTCTTTTAATTGCTATGTTTGGATTTCAAAGAGGGGTGCAATAGACTCTTTCACTGCCTGGATGACATCAGCATAGTGGCCCGGTATGTTGCCCTGATTTGCAGAGTCATATTTATCTCTCTATTTCTTCTCTCCCCTTTGTCTGCACGTGTGCTTTTGTTTTTTTGATTAGCAATTTATCCATTAGGAAGTTGTCCATTCAAGTTATTTTGGGAGGTGCAGGAGGGAGGGGGTTCTAACATCTTTTCTTTTTTTTCTTTTCTTTTTGAAGATATTTATTCTGGATGCCTTGCAGTGTCCGGACCAGCTAAGTAGCTCTCTTGCTACTATCCATCATCATATCTAGACAGCTCCATACTGCCACCACCGTATCAAACATACTGTATTTAAGACATTTACATTACAATTATATTACTTTTTTAACGCTGATGTGTTTAATTATTGTGTATTGAAAATTACACAAATAAAGGCCCTCTAGCTATTTAATGAATACTCAAAATAGGAAGTCCTGCCAGGTGTGAGGATTGGTCTTTGGCCCCGCCCCTGTGACGTGCCCTGTGACGCCACTGGTGATGCGCCTCACGCTAACAAGATTTTGCGTAGGTTCCGTTCTACTGTTGTCAGGCAAAAGGACCCAACCTGGAGTTAACGCTGACTGCAGGATAACCTCATCTACTTCACCTGCGGTACTTAATCTGCCTCCTGACAATTGAGTGGGCGGATGGCAACTGTACAACTCAGCGTGGATTAGTTCTGCTATCAAAAGACAATCATCACAGTCAGCCTTGTGCCTTTCCCCTGATTGGCTTACAGTCCTTTATATGCTCACGATCCCTGCTCCAAATCGGCTGAGCATAGTAGTCATAACCTGCGTCGAAGTGCTACCCACAAGCACCCAGCTTGTCGTGTCCTGCTTTGCCTTGTGCATTCTGCTAACCTTGTCTTGTCTCCTAGTATCTTCGACCTCAGCTTGTACCTGGACCCCTGCCTTCTCTTATCCATGACCTTGGCTCCCACCTTCTCTACACCTCAACCTCAGCTACGCACATCGACTATTCTACATCTCCAATCCTAGAGCACGGTGGGTGTCGACACTATCCTACTTCTCCTACCCTGGCCCGACCACACGGCAACAGATCTGTACACCGGATGCAGTCTCGCGGCTGCATGTTGGTGTATTCTGAATCCCCACCTCAGCCTCGCGGTTCTGTCCTGTTTGTGGCGAGCACCTGTTACATGTGGTGATTCATGGGATTCCATCCCCTTCTTTTCCCTCTGTCCCATCTCCTGCCAATCCCTCTACCCTTTCCCACTCCTGTCCCGTTCCGTCTACCTCTCTCCCACTACCTCAGCGCATACCCCGCAGGTCTCGCGCAGTCTCTGAGCCCCTGCAGTGACACTCCCCGCTCCCTGACTCCCGCTGTGCCCGCGGCCAGTACCTCACCTTCCCTGGCTGCTCCGTCCGCTCCTCTGCCTTCCTCCAGTGGGGTGCCCGCGGCGCTCTGCGCGCCTGGTGACGTGGCCTGTGAGCGCGCCCCCTCAGCTCGCAGAGGGCACGCGCACACGCTCCTCCTCTGAGCTCTGTCGCCCTTCTGCTCCCTCCTCTCAGTCCCTGCGGGCCATCTCCTTGTCACAGCCTGTGCACGCGCACCCTCAACTTACAGAGGGCGTGCGCACACGCTCCTCTTATCTGGCCTGTCACGTTCCTTACTCCTCCTCCCAATCCCTACAAGTCATTCCCCTGACTGCCCCTTCTGTCTCCTCCTCTTCTCTCCATGACCTATCTCTGTTGTCTCCGACTTCGGTCTCTGCTCCTCCCCTCTCTCCTATTGATGCGTCTCCCTTTATAATCCCTGTCTGTCCTCCTCTTCCTCGCTCTGCATAGTTCCTGTTTCCCTGTGTGTGCTGACCTATGCTGTGCTCCCTCTGTGTCCCTGCTGTATCCTGCTCCTGTGTTTACCTTGGATTTCCTGGCTTTTGACCCCTGCTTGTCCTGGACTACTCTGCTCTCTGGTACCCCTTTGAACCTTGCTACAAACTCTACATCGCTTACCTCCGGCATCCTTGGACCTGGCTTTGTACCCTGACGACTCTACCCTCTGGACCCCTGGACACGGGGGTCACGGACACGACCATTCTTATGCTTACACCAACAGGCGTTGCAAGTATAACTAACAACTCTCTCTACAGGCCCAGCAATGCTATACCACACTCCAGGCTTGCTCCCACTGCTGTGGGTGTGTGGTGTAATACCGTTCCCACCTCAGTACTGGGGTCTTGCCAGGTCAGCAGGCATACAGGCGTGACATTACACCAGGGAAGTCATCCATTTTTAATGCTATTTATGTTTACTTCAATTATGAATAAACATTTACTCTCATCTATGTTATAAATACTGCTAGACTTACTGTAACCTATCCAGCAGAAGCTGAGAGAGAAAAAACATATCTTTTGAGTGCACTTTAAACTTATAATGTATGCTACTGTCATTAACTTGATATGTTTCTACCCTCCCTGATGCAGGAGAGGAGAATTTTTTTGGGAGCAGAGAGGAGTGAAGGAAAGGGTGGGATGAGATTATAGTAGTATCCCTAATTTCTTATAATATACTGTATGACTTCAATAATTAACCTATTCAACTGAGTGAGATGCTTTCATAGATATACTATAGATATGCAACAATTTAAACTATTTGATTCCCCCTATGTAGATTAAATTAAGTAGTTTGGAGGTATATAATTAAAGATATATATTAATGCCTCTGTCTCTCTTAATTTGCATTCCCCATGGATTTGTTTATCCCAAACCAAAATATAAACTAAAATGCTATCTTTGCATGGTTTGGATATGCAAAAACTGTTAATTAATACCATGGGATGTGTCTCTGTAATCAAAACTTGCCTTATTGCACGGAAAAGTCATTTTTGTAATTTAATGAATAGGCCCCATTAACTTTATCAAGTCACTTAATGTATAAAAATCTGGCAAGCAATGAAATTAAAAAAATAAATACTTTCTATCAATATTTAAGAGTAATGGTTTAGAAATATTGCTTATCTCTTACCAAGATCACTGATTAGCATTATCTCGCTTCAAGAACATTTTCTGTCTGAAAATTACAAATATACAGTTTTAGAAACTGATCCAATGTATAAAATGATTTTCCTACTCAAAGTAATGATTTATGCCACGGTCATTAGGCTAATGAGTAGCATCACAAATATACCCTTATGCACCTGAGGACATCCTGAATGACAGAACCAGTTATCTACATAATTTGCATAGCTAAATATAAAGCTTATTAGAGGCATATTTTCCAAGACTGTGATTGCGTTTACTAACATACAAAATAAAATCGGCTGCACGCAGGGGTTTAACCTCTTCTGCAGTATTTTACTGCACTTTTTATTGGATCATTCGTGTAGAGACATATGTAGCCACAACGTTTGGAGAGAAGTAACCCTTCCTTCGTCAGGGAGAATAACCCAATCAGTGATACCAGCACCTTTAATACAAAAATGTTGACCTCTCGATACACGTGTTTACCTCCAATACAGACCAAGGGATCCGAAGGCAGTGATATCCTCTTTTTCTTCAACATTAGATTTATATATCCATTAATTTAGGGAATCGGCAAGCAGTGGTAATCGCGCAATCTGGAACTGAAAGAATAAAGTACACAGAGGGAAACAAGAAGAGACCAACCAATCACTCGCAGGAGGAGAGTACTCTACGAGAGGTAATTGGCCTCATTATTAATATATCCTCCAAAGAGCTATCAGAGACTTAACAGCAGATCAACAGTGCAGTGGCGGGTTGGACTTCATACCTAACTACAGAGGATTTTTGGGGGCTTTGAAGTCGATTTATTTAAGTTTATTAGATCATTTAAGTAAAAAATGTATTACTCTGTTGTGCGTTTGAGACAAGAACATTTAAACAGAGAAGTGATTTTTGTACCAACGTATAATAATAGTGCTAATAATAGTGTTTTTTTAAACATTTGAAAATATGGAATCAAGTGAGTGTAAAAAAAAATTTGTGGGGCCTTAAAAGGTTTAAGAAACGAAATATTACAAGCGTTGAGCAGAATGGATTAAATACACTTAAAAAAGATCATAATATCATTAAGAATGTGAATAAGGGGGAGCAATAGTAACTATGGATACAGAGATGTATCCTAATGGAGCATTGGTTCAGTTATATAATTCCACCCATTATAGTCATCTTCAAAGTGACATAATTTGGATTAAAAAAAGTAATAGATCTACATATTCGTGATACTGCAGTACAAGGTCTGATTAGAGAAGATACTTTACAGTTTCTTATTATAGAATACCCAATAATACCGATACTATATCTCCTTCCTAAAATTCACGAAAACCTGAATAATCCCCTGGGAGAGGCCCATTGTTTCATACTGTAGATGGGCTCCCTTTTGCAGCATTTAGAAAAATATTTGTATCATTACAGTACTTGCAGTCACTTGTTCAAAAGTTGTCAACATGTTAAAAAGATACAACAGATTGGGGATGAAAAATCTACCAATTAATTAAAATTTCTGCACAGTCAATGGGCAGAGCCGTTATGTACTGTAAGTAACAGTATAGCAATTCTTTTATACTTCTGCTGGTCAAACTGCTCAGGTCTCTGAAAAATATCAGGTTTATAAAATAGCTACTTTCATTTTCAGGACAATTACTGTATTACCTGCAGAAGCAGGGCACTCTGATGGGGGCAAATATGGACCCCACATACAGGGTATGTCAATATTTGTAAGGCATAAATTAAAAGACAGACACTTCTGACTAACCCAAAGATGAGTCCACATAGATTGTGTTGGTATAAATATGTGGATGACATTTTTATATTGTGGAATGGGATAACTGTACAGATGAGTTTAAAGTAGCTATGCAAGTAGCTAATGGATCACATGAGACTTAAATATACTTTGAGTATAGTCCAATCAATATGAATTATCTGGATGTAAAAGTGACAAAAAAAGAAATAATCCTGATAAAGGAGATGTTAAAAAAAAAAAAAAAAAGTGGGGGGTGTAACACTAGAGGACAAAATTTGGTCACCTACAGTACATCGACAAGGGGCAGGGCTGGACATTTACATTCTTTTGCTCTACATGATTAGCATAGGGGGTTTCCAAAGCTGAACCCCATTAATGTTAGCTCCAGGGACACCGTCTTCCAGAGATATAAACCTCAGTAGGAGGCACGGGTAACAAAGTTATCCAGACAGGCGGATATTGTCGGTTACAATGATCAAGCACTTCAGAGTTTTAGTTATAATCATTCCATATTATTAATAAATCATATTTTTTATATATTTTGAGTGCTGTTCCCTTTATGCAGTAAGTAAATATAGATTGTTCTTTTTTTTAAATTATATTAATTAGATTTATTACATATAGTATATATTGTTGGTTATTTGCTATTTTCTAAGTATGTATATACAGTATATAGCTGTTCTAACTAATACTCATTTTTAAGTACCTTGTGTCACTACATCAATATTAGCCCATCATTGTGAGTGCCTCCATATTAGTTATTTGTATTTTTGTACTGTATATGTACCAAGGATTAATGTATTTTTCTGGAGGTGAAGTTTATGTACATATACAGAATATACTGACCCCATCACTAATTTGATCCAATCCCATGATGAAGCACATTGACAAACACGTTGAGCTTGGTGTAAGAGCATGTAGTGATGTCGGACCACACGTTGTTGTTGCTAAATATTTTTTAGAATGGTACTTGTCTCAGATAAGGAAGTGGAATCGCAGGGCTAAGGTAGGGATATATATTCACAGACTAGAGCCATGGGATAAAGTCCTGTTTAGAGTTATTATGGTCAGGTGCAGGAAGAAGATCAAGGCAGGCGGCAGAGGTGCAAGGTCAGATCACAGGCAGGGGTTCGCAACAGTGAATCCACAGGCAATAAGATAGGAGATACAAGGTAGCACGGCTGAAACTACAGGCAAACAGGAACTGTTGCTCTGTAACTTTCTGATAGGAAGTGCAGCCTTAAGTAGGAGGCTGCAAGGTACCAAGATGAACGCAACATCCACATAAGGGCAAGTACTAGCAAAACCCCAGACTGGAACTCTAACAGTACTCACCCCTTCAGGAGCTACCTTTTGGTGATCTAAGCCAGCTTTGAGGTGAAATTCTGGTGAAAGGAGACATGGATGCCCATGGAGTTGATCAAGGAATTCTCTTCAGGACCACATCCTTCCCAAGAAACCAAGTACTGCAGTTTGCCCCAGAACCTTCTGGAGTCAAGTATTTTCTGAACCTCAAATTCCTCCCAGCCCTCCACCAGAAGAGGTCTAGGAGGAGTAGGAGAAGAGAGGGGGCTCTGTATGAATGGTTTGAGGAGGCAGACGTGAAAGACCTGGGGTACTCTCAAATTGGTAGGGAGTTCTAACTTGAAGGCCACCGAGTTGAGTTGCTTTATGATCTTGTAGGGTCTGATGAACCGGGACCAAGTTTGAGGGAAGGAGTCTTGAGGTGGATGTTCCACATAGATAGCCAGACATAATCCCCTACTTGAAATGGAAGAGATGGCCGTCTCCGTTTGTCTGCCTGGATTTTCTGTCAAAGAGCAGCTTTAGACAGGTTGACATAGATCCTTTGCCAGAGGTCCAGCAGTTCTCGGAACCTGTCATCAACCGTGGTAACTCAAGGCAGAGAGGGGGAAGTGGGGAGGACCAAAAGGTAATACCCCTAGGCACAAAAAAAAGGGATTCCAGATTCATATTTAAGCGGGATGCAGGAAAACTCAGCCCATGGAAGCAGGTCCGCCAAGTCAACCTGTAGCTCGAACACAGAGCAACAAAGGAACTGTTCCAATGACTAATTTGTTCTTTCCGTGAGTCCATTGAACTGGAGGTGGTAGAAGGGAAGGAGGTGAAGGAGATTACCATCTTCTGGCTAATGGCTCTCCGAAATTTGGTGATAAACTGGGACCCACGATCAGAGAATATGTCAGAAGGGACGAAATGCATTTGAACATTTCCCTCATAAAGATCTGCTCGAGCTCAAAAGCCATGAGCAATTAAATTAGAGGGATGTTATTGGCCTCGTAGGTAAAGCAGTTGACCACACCAGAATAGTGGTCATACCTTTTGACGGTGGCAGCTCCACGATAAAGTCCATGAACATGTGGGTCTAAAAATGGAGAGGAACGGGTAGAGGCTGAAACAAGCCACAGGGTAATGCGAGAGGCACCTTAGTCTGAGTGCTGACAGTGCCGGTTGTGATAATCTGTTTCACATCTTCACGGATCTGAGCATACCAGAAGATACGTTCCAGGAAGTTGCCGGTCTTCCTCCCCCTGGGTTATCAACTATTTTGAATTGATGCCCCCATTGTAGAACTTCTCTTTGGAACTGGGGGGGAACAAAAAGTTGATAGGAATGGGTGGACATTGTCCTAGGATTTTCTACCTGGACCTGACAAATCCATTCCAGAAGGGGAGAGGATACTGCTGAAATTATTTATGAGTCCACAGTACACAATTTATATGATTATGTCACGTGTATTACTACTGTGAAGCACTATGTACATTAATAGTGCTATATAAATAAACACATACATACCTCCAGGAGGCAAAAATATTGTGTCCAGTATGTACTGTATATAGAGCCACATACAGTAAATGGCATTTATTTACATCTATAGGCAATCAGTCAAATTTTAAAATCTAGATACATTACTGTAGCTGATAAGCAGAGCCAGTTGATGAAACATTTTCCAGAATTATTTTTTGTTTCAGCCTTTCAATTGTGTAATCAAAGGGGATATTAAGGAAATGTGTCATTAAAGTACAGTAAACTTTTTACACATTTCTCAGTGAAAAAGTCCCAAATGCTGCCATTTGTTTGTAATTGGTGCATAAGCAACAACTACAGTAGTGTTAATATTTAAGCATTCCCTCTAGCAGCTTGAAAGTGTTCAGAATAATGATGCTGACAGTATTATTTCTTTTACTAGTGAACATATGTTTTCCAAGTTAATGTTTTCACGCCTTGTAAGTTAACTAACAGCAGCATAAAAAGGCTTTATAAACTAATGGCAATATTTACAAGCTTTCTGCTCTAGAAAGTTTGTATGTAAATGAAACTAACTCTGATTTGTTTCATTTACTTCATGTCTGTTGCTGAAAAGCTGCCTCGGTTAATTTTGTCCCATGAGTGATGTAAAGACCATTAAGTTAACTTAAGTTTTTAAGTAATCAATAGGCTTACATGAACGTCAGCCAAGAATCTTGACTGGGATTATACTGCCTATTGTACTGCTCTTTCTTCTGCTCATTGAAATATATGATGAAATAAGTGCCATAACAAAATATGAATGGGGATAACACAGAAACATAGAAATTGCCAGCAGAGAACGTCTTGGCCTACCTAGTATGCCCATTCCCATACAGTTTTTTTTTTGCCACAAATGGATTATTGGAACTCCATGTACTGTATAATACTGTATACTTACAATAAGTAAGTTAATTTCACTAAAGACAGGTGAACTATACTCAACAGGTAACGATTCAACTGTTGACATGTTGTCATCAGTTATTTTTCATTCCAGAAATTCTTAAGATATGGCAGGGGCAACAATGGATAAAATTCTGATCAATGAGAAGTATAACATTTGTTTTGAACTTGCTTTTTTTTTTTTTAGGGCATACAATATTTCCGATGTCATTAAAGCATTGCACCATGCAGTAACAACAATACTGTATACTGAAATTAATTGTGAATTTTTACATTTCAGCCAATAAGACAACATTACATATATAGGAGTAGCCCAATGTCCTACAATTGAAATGTAGCTACTGTACATACAACATGAATCAAGCTTCTAAAAAGTACTTTCAGACAAAAGGAATATCAACTACTGTATATTGGATCTGCATCACATGTGGGAAATGTTTTAATTAAATATCTTACATTCAGGGTCACAGACAGGGGGAAAGGAACATATAGTTGTGTGAATGTCTTCAAATTTGCATTGTGCAAAATTTTCATTGCTCAGTAATTTTTTGCAAGATTACTGTGACATTTCGCAATTTACACCACAATTTTACAAAAATGAAGGTATATAATGGGCCATGCGACCTAAATCTATTTGATTTGGTGTTGGAATTTCCAATGTACATTGACCTTAAATGCTTTACAAATATACTACAAAGTTTGAATCTTTTGCAAAATAAAAATTGGCAAATTTATCTGTTTCAAATAAAATTCATTAATCAAAATCACGCATCTCTACTGGGACAGTTCTTTGAGGCACGGTGGAGAAAGGGGCCCTGCCAGTAGTGTAAATCAGGGCCCAATCCACTCTGATTCAATAAAATTGGGCTAGTGCCCTTATGCACCGTAATAATGCAGCACAGTCCCTGTATGGCAGTACATTAAAGTTCCGAATAGCTCCATCTAATGTCTGTAAACAGAAAGAGGCTCCTTCCCATCCAGCTCCCTACAGGGGAAGAACAGTAGAAAATAATATGCTGAGACCTGTCTTCACTCCTGTTTGTACAGATTTATAGTATCAAGACTTACTGTCCTCAGTGTCGCGATTTACACTGTCCCAGTACGGCTGCACTGTGGCTACAGCTCTGGCGTCCCTGAGGACAGAAAGCAGCCAGGGGGATTAACTCTGCTTTGTTCGTTGCTTTTGAATGGGACCCTCAGCGTTAATCCTATTTGCCCAATCTCTCTATCATGAAGGGGAGGCTATATGGCCATATTTGGACATCTACATCATCACTTGTCATCATCACCGGGTCTGGAAAGCGTTATGGGTCCCGCCCCTTGATGATGTAGACGTCCAATATAAGGGCATCTACGTCTTCCAGTGGAAAGAAATGGATCCAGACAGAGAGATAGGGGCACGGTAGCAGATGGCTGCAGACAACTGCGCAGCTCATCTGGAAGGTGAGTATCAGTATTTTTCTCTCATTCAAGCAAAGGATTAACACTGCAAGGGTTTCATTCAAAAGCATGGACCCCACAGCATTAATTCTTCTGGGCCCAAAATCTTGCTGTCTTTGAGGCAGCACAGGGGTCGCAGCTTTCTGCATTTTTCTCTACCACCACAAGGACAGTAACTCTTGCTACATTTGTAGCTCTACAGCCCAGCCAAAAAGGCTAAGTGAGTCACTATCTACAGTATCAGGGCTCTTGAACTTATTTCCCATGGAGGGCTTTAGAATGGTCACTGGACTGTCTGCTCCTGCTAATTTCATTGTAGTTGCCCAGAGAATTTAGTGCCATATTTTACACTAAAACTCACTTGTAAACTGAGGTACAGGTAGTATTTGTTCATTAAGGACTGGTATGCCTTCAGAATTCCGGACAAATCGTCAGAGAGTAATCTGTGTTTTTTGTGGCCTTGTAAACTAAACAGTTTGAAAATATGCTGGATGCTTTTGCCTTCAATAGATCTTGGTCTGCGTAAATATAAGTAGGGGATGAATGATGAATGAAATGGGAGCTTACTGCTGGGAGGTGTTGTTTGGAAAGATGGCCACTTCCTGTCTAACACATGGCGCATGTTCACCAGCAACAAAGGAAAGGGTTCTTTACAGTAAGGGCAGTTTAAATGTGAAATTCATTACCCATGGAGACTGTAATGGCAGATACAATAGATTTGTTCAAAAAAAGATTGGACATCTTTTTAGATGGGAAAACCTATACAGGGATATACCAAATAAGTAAACATGGGAAGAATGTTGATCCAGGGATCAATCCGATTGCCAATTCTTGGAGTCAGGAAGGAATTAATTTTTCCCCTTAATGGGGTTTTTTGTTTGCCTTCCTCTGGATCAATAAGTAAGTATAGATATAGGATAAAGTATCTGTTGTCTAAATTTAGCATAGGTTGAACTTGATGGACCTATTTCTTTTTTCAACCTCATCTACTATGTAACTATGTAACTATATGTAACACCCCTCCTCCATGGTTAGCCATTATCCTGGGTGGAAAGAAGCTCACTTCCGGTACAGCACATGGCCCATGGAGGGCAAGGTTCCTTTGGGTGTCGCAAGAATTGGGTATGACCATGTAACGTTTGGGCCTGAAGCTGAGTGTTACTGGCATTATATTTATAAATATTATATTCATTGTTTACGATATTTATTGATAAATCTCACAAGTTTGTTAAAATCCATGTATGCTTTCACAAGCACATTACGGTGGAATTCTTAACTGCTAGGAGTTATTAGATTAATGTCTCTCACAGTAAATCCAATCCTTAACAGTGCCTAAGGAGTTACTTTCTTGGAGTCTAGGCAATGGTGCTGTGTGGGGGGATGGTGTTTACTGGGATAGAGGGATGTCTGAATAAAATAATTGCAGGGATTAAAGCCTGGAAAATATACTGTCCTTAGATACCCTAGGCACCGGTTGTTGTGTTTAAGAAGGGGAAATTACATTAACAAACGCAGCTATTTCTGCATTGGAATCCAGATATATGTAGACAAACATGCGCACCATGCGGCCACCCCTCCCACTCCACATGGCCTATGTGAGCCGTATACTATGTTCTCATAGTCAATAATTTGGCATTGGTATATGCAGTGTAATACGCTTTCTGACCAGCAGAGTTAAGAAGGATTTGTTCCTGTAAAGTACACCTAGATGGCATAGGTTTGTAAGTCTGGGTATCAATGTGCATCCCGAAGGTTAAATGGGAGTCAAACCATATGCCCAAGTATTGAAACTACAAACAGGACTTAGGGTGGTTTGCGTTGGTTCTGATCTGGAGCTCAGTCATTGGAAGTTTTTAAAAAAATGTAGCCTTGGTTCCAAATACCATTGTTACAGTTTTGTCAGTGTTTAGAAAACCACTGGGTTTGAGAGCCAATTTTCAAGTCTCAAAGTTAGATTGCAGTATGTGTTCGAGGTCTGAGAAGCTAGGTCTGTGTGCACATAAGGCTGAGTCCATAGACACTAAGCCCGTGCGGAGGCGCGCAAGGCTGAGGGAAAGCGGGTGCTTTCCTTGGCCTTACGCGCGCCGTCCGGGGGGCATGTCTATGGGCGGGCCAGTGATGTCACGGAGCTGGTTCGCCCTCATTAGGCGAACCGCTCACGTGTCTGGCCCTGCGCGCGTAAAGTAAAATTTGATTGTCGGCTACGCTTACGCACGCGAGCCCCTACTAAAGCCGCTCTCATTGTGGCTGCAGGGGCTCACTGACACGCGTGAACATGGGTCAGCGGCTAAGCGCTGACCATGCCCGCGGCCTAAGATTGTCATCAGCATACAAGTTTATTGAAGCTTCCTTACAAGCTGTATGAAGATCATCGATGATCATGGAGTAGATATGTGGCTCCAGAATAGGGCATTGCGGGACACCACAGGTGTTGTACAAAGGGTTGAAGCTAGAGCCTGAGATGGACACATGGTGTGGTCTACCTGATAGGTAGGAATGAAACCAGTTTAAAGCAGACTTCCCTATTCCAGAGCACTGGAGCTGGTTAAGCAGGATAACAGATCAACATGATCAACAATATCAAAAGCTAGGAATATTGTACCAGTAGTTGTTGCATGCCACACCAGATTTCATGGCAATCTTCTAGCAGGGTACTTACCGTGGAGTGTCTGGGGTGAAAGCCAGATTGGAATGGGCTAGGGAAATCTGTCTTGATATTGTGTTCGCTCATTTGGGAGTGGACACATTTTCCCATGACTTCAGATGGTATTGGGAGAAGAGAGATTGACCTGTAGTTTGAGGCTGTGCCTGTTGTCCCCGCGTTTGAAGATTGGGACAACTCTGGCAGTTTTTCCAGGTCTGGCAATGGATGAGGCATCAAGTCTTAGGAACCTAGGAACCATAATGATGGTTATAATGTACTATTATACCCATGCCCTGGACTATTTTGGTAGCATCAGGTCGGCGGTGACAACGCTCGTTTTCTCAGGGACACATAATATATGTTACTTATACATGGCTGTCAGGAAGTAATACATGGAGAATATTACCTCTCATGCTAGAGTAGGTACATCAAGGTGTAGGGGATGGCATCGGCCTCCTCGGTTTCTTCCTTATCACTACTAACCCCCCTGGGGGGGATACACTAGGGACCACAGGCGATACCACAGCCTGAAAACAGGAAATGGCAAAGCATGCAGGGAACGGATGGGCTGGAAGTTGCAGGTAGCTCCAGAGCTGGGCAATGGAGCAGAGCAACGCGCAGGTATTTAAGGCCATCGGCTGTCGCGGACAAACCGATGGGGTCAATTTCATTCTATAATTTCAGAAAGGTTGGAAATGGCTGGGACACGGTCACCGTCGTCACACGGTGATGGGGTTACGTTGTCTACAGTTAGAAGACGCTCCAGACCCCGTGTAGGATCTTCGATCGGAAGGCAAGAGGAGGAGCTCAAGGTGGCGGGGGCCGACATGCGGCTCACAACGCCGCTGGGGTGGTCAAGGTAAGTGGAAAAAGGGGTCAAGCACAAGAGGGAGGTGCTACCCCCGCCGGTCTTGCGATAATCCCCTCCCACAGTTTTCTTCCCCTCTCTTGGTGCTTCCTCAGATTCCATGGAGACATGGATTGGGGGAGATCCACTCGTGCACTGGGCAGGGAAGAGGGCAAGCTCGCGTCCATATGGGGGGAATCTGGGGTCGCGTGCGCAGAGCAGGAGAATGTATATTGGAAGGGAGAGGAGAGGGAAGCAGCGGGGACATCCGTGCCCACTGCTGATTTCTTTGGCCAGGGACAGGATAGCATCGCGAATTCTCATCATGCACATGGGGTGCCGATAGCGCGTTCAGGGAGTGAGTCCAGAAGATTATCGCTTTCGGCTGGAAAATCAAATAATATGGTCAATTATAATGTGCAGACTTGTCGGAGGGGCACGAGGAACCCGGGCGGAATCAACAAGGCAAGGAGAAGGAATGAACAAGAAGGGGGGGAAGTGGCATTACAAAATGCGGGGTGGGTCATTCATCACCTACAGGTCAGCCACAAAATAAGCGGATGGTTAGAAAGGACAGGGTTTCATCTGTCGGTGGACAGGTTCAATAATGAGTTGCAGGAGGGAGTGGAGAAGGTCATTGCGAGTTTGGCGGTACGGGCCTAATTTAAGGGGTTGTTAAATACACCATTCGGTGGTGGCAGTAGGGGAGGGAAGGGAGTAGGTGCTTGTCCTTGCCAGAAGGGGCTCGGGGCTGTTAAAGCTGGGGGTTGAAGCAAGGGGGCAAGTCACCAGGAAGTACTTCCGGGTGCCCTCTCGCGACGCCAGCCCTAGCCCTAGCGGGCGGTTGGCTTAACCCATCACCGAGCATTCTGGCAGGGACTGGCAGTTACGCTATCTCCAGTTATAAATAAACAAAGCCGCGGCCTTTATACCTCCAGACGGTGTCTTCTCGTTATACATATGTTATGTGTGGGTAGTGTTAAAGGGAAAAGGGGGGGGAAGCTTGCGCCTCCTTGTTCATAGTTGAACTGAAGAAACCTTTTAAACTCACCACTGCACAATTCAAGATCATCAAAGACACCATCAATGCACTTTTACGGCATCAGAGGACTGTTGGCTGGAGTCTTCCAAATGAAGAAGACAAATTTATGAACTGAATAAAGTTTCACAGAAAAATGTTTTTAATCTAATTAGTACAGTTATACAGAAAATTATACTATTTAGCAATTTATTGCAGGTTTGGTGGGCTGATGACAACACATCCAGCGATTCTGTTATGTACTGTACTGTAATTCAATACATGCATCAACGGTATTTTCTTCCCTAAATAACATTCTCAAAATCTGAGAAGTAGAAACTCTTACATTTCGTTTTTGTTTTTTTTTCGCTTTAGTATTTAAGTATAAAGGTGCCACAAAAGCACTTTTTCTTTGCTTATTAATGTATGCATATTACACACACGCCAGTGTCTCTTATCTTATGAAATATATACTTTACCAGGGTCAGGAGGAAACATTAATATCACATCCACTACACATTTTTTTGTACACAATAATATTGGATACATCTTTGCCTACAGCTACAATACTTACACAGCACAAAAACATGTATTCTCTCCCCCACACGCTTATTTTTACAACCAGCTGACTGAGGTCTGTAAAATAGTAGTTACAACCAAAATGTTTTAGCTATCTACTGTATACTCCAGAATGAGTTTCACAATATATCTGTGAACATCTTGTCCTTTCCATTTAGTGGGCCACATACTTTTAATATTAGGTTTGTTTTTAATAAAATCTGTAGATATGACTTTCAGCTACAACATTTCCTCTTGCCAGCAATGTCGCCTCATAATTTATCAATGTAGTGATCTCTCGCAAATGATATATTACTTAGCATTAATACAGTTCTGTCTGGAAGGCAGTTTAGGTCAAGTAATAACTCCAGGTGTCATTTTTAAAAGGTATGTCAAAAGATTGTATAGGAAGTATTCAGTAGTAAGGTCCAATGTGCAGTCTGTGATTTATAGTATATTAACAAGCAATACAAAAACCTCTTTCACTTTCTTTGTACAATATGTTATATTTGTTTCAGTATTTAAAAAGGAAATACAAACATCAAAACACAAGATATATATTTTCCAAGTGTATGTTTAGGATTAATAAAATGTGATGAGCTACATTTTGTCATCACCTTCAAAGCAGAGAAGATATCTGGCTTCAGCAGACATACTGTACAGTATGACAAAGAAAGGGAAGCAGTGAGCTACTGTATGTGGTTGTATTCCACTGTGTGTACCATGAAACCTTAAGCCCACATCACATGTCATAACTCAGTGCGGGATGAGACATCCAAAAATGCATATGACTCATATTACGACTTGACATGGCCTACTGTTTTGACTTAGTATTTGAAAATCCATCCATTCATTCATTCTACCTACCTTCAATCCTCTAATATATCATATGCCTCTTAAAATCGTATTTTCTTTTAATCATGCAATTGTACTAGAAGTCAGTAAAGGTTGTTACAAACCATCACATTTACTGCATCAAGTCCAAAAGGCAAATTATTTCAGCGTGAAGAACACTTCAGAATGTATTACTTTCTCTGCTGCTGGCATGAAAATCAGACAAAATGACAAATGCAAGAGAAATATTTTCACATTTCCAAACAATTACTTTGCATTCTCTAAAAGGAAGTATTGGTGTTCAAATGAGAATTTAAAGAAATTGCATTACAAATGCTATATATTGTGGATCAAGTTTTACAGCTAAAACCGGGGGTCTTGAAATAGCAATGTTTGCATAAGCACACGTCTGTTGCACTATATATGCTGTAATCAAAGGAGATAAATGGTGCTACAGTTTAGAATTTAAATTAGATGCAACTTCCAGTAAACTCTCAGAAATCAAATTACTTTAGATAATTTTGCTCCAAAGCATCTTCGTTCTCTGTGTTTTCAGATATTCAGTATCATATTTCTAAAGAAACTTCAAAAGTAGCCATATTGCAAAGTGCCCTTTGAAACCTCTACAATACAATTATGGAAGACGTTAGTAGAAATTCAATGTTTTCTATAAACCACGACAACAAAAGCTACAATCTTGTAGCTGATTAATCATTATAAAACCATTTGGATGTTTGTATGCAAGAAATACTCTATCTATGATTTGTAAATACTACCCTGTGAATTCTAACTTAAATGAACGTATGATCTATCATGTTAAGTACTGTACATGTCCTTATTGAATATTTATGAGGCAGACGATGGTATGATTATACACATATCCATCCTTACCCATAATATAACACTGTAGAACACATCAGCACAAAGCTGCAACACCAATGTTGGGCTACAGTATATGAAGGAGCTACACTCAAAACACACACAAAAAAATTACAATATATATATATATTTTTCTTCAACTTTGGGGGGGGGGGGAGAATTCACTATACTTAGCAGGGCACTTCTGGTTTATAACCAGTTTTAACTGCACTGTAGAAGATGTAGTGTGCCTAAATGTTAACCCCTTAGGAACTGGTTACATATCATGAATCCCGTGCTATTGGCTACAAATAAACTGTAGTAAGACTTAGGGCCTCATGCAGAGAGCATCGTTATTTCAAAACTCGCCATTTTTTGTTCAATTTCCCTCAGAAAACGGCATAAAATGGCGAGTTGCGAAAAACGCGCCATTTTTTTATTTCTATGTTTAAAACTCGCCTCGCGGCTGGCGAGAACCTCCATCGCGCCATTTTTAAAACTCTCCGAATGCAGAGAGGTGCGAACGGCAAGTAGCGGCTGTTCGCGCCAAAAAAAGGCGCGATTCTCGCATTTTTGCCGCGCCACGAAAATATGGCAAGATGGCGCTCGCCGCCTATAGTAAAGGGGAAAAAAAAGGCGCGAATTTGTTTTTACACGTTTCTGAAGCGCGCATCTCGCCAATTTAAACTCGCCACACGCATCCATGTTAAACATAGCAGAATTCGCACTTTTCTGCATATGGAGAATAAAACTCTCCAAAAAAGCTACTTTTTATGAAATTCGCCATTTTTAAAATTCTATGCTCTCTGCATGAGGCCCTTAATGTTTCTGGTGCAGTGCAAAACCAAGTCTAAATCCCTGGCATTTATTTGCATGTTTCATCCCTGCGACCACTACTGCGTCGCAGCCTCAAAAATTGAGTTTAATGGTGGCTGCAGAACTCTGCAGTAACAGGAGGCGTCACTACTGTGCTAGTGTATGTCTAAACTAAATGCAATGTAACGCACCCCTTATCCCATTAATTTCATGATATGATATCCCTTAATTTCAATACAACCCACCACTGTTTTCCCATAAAAACCTTGATGACTAAAAAGTATTTTTAAATTACTGTTTGAATTTTTTAATATTGTAAATTACAGTTTAACAAAGACTTTGTGAAATAATCATCTTCAATCTATTTGCAAGAAAACTATATTCTTACAATGCAAAAAAAAGATACAAAGCGCCACGTCAAAGGAAAAGTCCAGTAATTGTCCCAATGTACTGATGTTAATATTGAAGTCCTTATAAGATAATCCAATCCTATACACCTGTGTGATACAAATCACACATTTTTCTTTATTAATCACTATGAGTAGTTTATTTCTCTCAAAGGAACATTAACATCGATCATATATTCAATGATCCGAATTCAGGAAACATACTTAAATTACTGGTTCCAGACTTCCATCCTCTAACCAATCAAATAGAGAAACTACTCGTAACTGAGAGTAGACGATGGTGGGAGGCAACCAGGTTGAGCAAATATTTAGAAAATCAACATATTCCACGCAGTTTAAGAATTCTTAAAATGCCCACTATAGATACAAATAATGAAATACTGTAGTGCCCACGGTTATTCTAACACAAACCAGTGGCAATCGCCAAAAAGACCCAGGTACACCCAGGTACATGCTGGATACATGCCTTAAACTTGCCTTAAACTAGACCCTAATCACTTGAAAAAGACCTGTTGGTCGAAACGTCGTGTGGCACAATAAATTCATTTATCTTGAAATCCGTGGAGCGCTGGATCTCTCTTTTTTCCTCAGTGTACATTGGAATTTGCCTGGCAGGTACTTCCTTGAACCAGTAGCACCGGTAAACTGTATGTATTTATTTATATTGTGGTGTGCAGCCTTAAACCCCCTTTACATTAAACTAGACCCAGCATTTCTGCATTCATTAATGGCCCATCAGATTAACAGCGGGGGTCCCTGGCAGTCCCATTCAAACTGAATGGGACTGCCAGGGACCCCTGCTGTGTTAATCCTATGGGTCATTAGTCAATGCAGAAATGCCTTAAACTAGCCAGGTTACACCCTGCACATACCCAGAATGTAACCGGGCTAGTTTAAGGCAAGATTTAGAATTCTCGTGGTCTCGTCTGTATTCACGCAGGAATGGAACAAGATATTGGATCAATGTTCATTTTCTCTAATCAAGTTGTTGATATTTCATCGAAAACAATTAGAATTAGAATTGATTCAATTAGACAAACAAATTGATGAAATTAAAATTAAGTTCGATCTATTCAAAGATAATAGAAAGTTGCTTGAATTAGAACCTATAGTTAAGAAAAAATTGGACCAAGTGGAACAAGACATAATAGGTACAAAACAGAAGAAATTCTTCCGTGATAAAACCGATTATGATACTGGTTGTCAAAGAAATTGGAATAAATAATCTAGGGAAATTCAGGCAAGGAATATATCAAAGGATAATAGAAACTCTTGTTCTAATTCAACACATACTAGACAGAGAAGGGTGGGCATCCTTCAGCTAATTCAAAAGGAGGTTACTCTAAACCTAATACCCACCATAATGTGCCTAATACTCAGTCCAAAAAACCACAGCACAATAAAAATCAATTTGTGCAACAGAAAAGGGTGAAAGACACTGATTTTGTTCACAGAACTAAACAAGGGCGGTAGTAATCAGTATCAGGTACTGTACTCTCAGAAATAGAGTCAGAGAGTGAGGTGGAGAGTGTGACAGACACACCACTACCAACACAAGGAACCAAAACGACCTTTTCTTTTTTAGAGTGGAGAAAGAAGAGAGAACATATATTCACAGATAGTAAAAACCCCTATAGATTCTATGCTACCCCTGAATATAAAAAAAAGAAAAAACGACGCAGGGGAAGAAGAGGGGGCATTAGAAGAAATTCCATTATGAGTATAAAAACATTTTCAACATTAGTAAATACCAACTAACGTTGAACGTAAAGTACTTGGAAAAGGTTTAACTTTTGCGCCAGTATGCGGGCCCAATAGTTTTAATTTGTACATTGACGTACATAAATTTGCTAGAAAATTGGCTTTAAAGAAGTATTTTTCAAGATATGCCATTAGCAATAAAATTAGTCCAAGGACCACTGGAGTTACTTCAAACACTACCCCACCAGGGTCTTAAAAAAGCAATCCACATTGTATCCAAAGTTCACTCAAGGACATTTAGTGATCACTGTTGTGGATATGGTGACCAAGGACTTGGAATTGTCAAGTCGAGCTCACAAAATTTGGCATGACGATCTAAGTATACAAGAGAAACTTGCATTGACTCAATTAGAGAAAAATGAGTCGATAGTTATTAAACCTGCTGACAAAGGGTTAGGTATTGTGGTGATGGATAAGCAGTATTACATTGAAGAGTCCATGAGACTTCTTGGTGGCCACCACATACCTCCCACTGAACACCAATGCGATTAGTAAATTCCACACTGAACTAACTGTTCTATTGAACAGTGGACTTGCTAGTCAAGCCATCACTCAGGATGAGTATGATTATTTATATATTTAATTTCCACGCACTCCCCTTTTATATTTTATTCCCAAAATTCACCAGCACTTAGAACACCCACCTGGTAGACCTATAATTTCAGGTATTACATCACTTACATCTAAATTGTCACAGTTTATTGATTTCCACTTGCAACCTTTTGTCACTCAGGTTGTCTTTTTTACATGACACTACTCAAGTGTTGCAGATCCATTGAGATAGAATGGCAGCCTAGCTTTATATGGGTCACGGCAGATGAAACATCTTTATATACTTCTTTCTCTCTAACTCTCTGCTTCTATTTGCTATAACTGAGACCTAGCTCACTCAGTCTGACTCTGCTCTGGAAGATGCCTTCTCCTATGGCGGCATTTCCTACTCCCAGACTCCGCGCCCTGAGGGCAGGGGTGGAGGCGTGGGGCTCCTGCTCTCCTCTCACTGCCGTTATCAAACCCTTCCTATTCTTCCCTCTCTTGCTTTTCCCTCTTTTGAGGTTCACACAGTCCAGATCTTCTCTCCTCTCCCTGTCCACGTGGCAGTCATCTATCGCCCACCTACCGCTACTCATCCCCCTTCTTCCTTTCTCTCTAATTTTTAATCCTGGCTCTCTTTCTTTCTCTCTTCAGACTCCCCTGTTCTTCTCCTTGGGGACTTCAATTGCCACATTGATGACTCCTCTCTCACTTGGGCTTCCCGCTTGCTCTCTCTAACCTCTTCTTTTGGCCTTCAACAGTGGACTGAAGCAAGCACCCACAAGGATGGCCACTACTTAGACCTGGTTTTCATTAAAAACTTCTCTCTCTCCGATTTCTCCATTTCCCCTTTTCCTCTCTCTGACCATCACCTCATCTCATTTTCTCTCTCTCGCTTCTCTCCATCTCCATCTAGCCCTCGTTTTTGCAGAAACCTGCGCTCTATTAACCTACCAGCTTTTGATTCCACTTTACGCTCCTCCCTCTCCTCTCTGCTTCAGACCCTGAAACCTGGTCAGGAACTACAACTTTGCCTTATCTTCCTTTATTGATCTTCATGCCCCGCTTTCTCTCTGCCGTCCTCGCCCTTCTAACCCCAGACCCTGGCTAAAATCCCACACACGCATGCTGCATTCCTCCACTCGTTCCTCTGAACACCTCTGGAGAAAATCTCATACGCTCGCAGACTTCATTCACTTCAAATTTATGCTGTCCTGTTTCAACTTTGCCCTCTCTCAGGCTAAACAAACCTACTTTTCATCACTAATCAACACACACAAGTCTAACCCACGCGACTCTTTTCTGTCTTTGACTGTCTACTCAGACCACCCTCGGCTGCCTCCTCTTCTTCCTCCATCTCACCTCAGGACTTCGCTGACTTTTTTAAGGAAAAGGTGGAATCCATACGTCAGAACATCCCATTTGTTGCCTCCTCCCATCCCACACCGCTTCCCAACTCTCCTCCTGCCTTTCTTGACACTTTTTCCGCTATCTCAGAGGAGGATGTGTCACTGCTGATCTACTCTTCTCCCTCTATCACTTGCCCTCTTGATCCCATTCCCTCCCATCTCCTAAAACCTCTTGCTCCTTCTATAATCCCTACTCTCACCCAGATTTTTAACTCTTCCCTCTACTCTGGTACCTTTCCATCCTCCTTCAAGCATGCAACCGTTATACCATTACTCAAAAACAGCAAGCTTAACCTTTCTATCTTTCTAACTATCGACCTGTCTCCCTCCTGCCTTTTGCCTCCAAACTCCTTGAACGTCTTATATTCTCTCGATTTGCTACACTTTCTCAATACCTATTCTCTTCTAGACCCTCTACAATCTGGCTTCCGCACTTCTCACTCTACTGAAACAGCCCTCACTAAAAAAAAATGACGACCTCCATGCTGCCAAAGACAGAGGTCATTACACTTTGCTCATATTATTCGGCCTCTCTGCAGCATTTGACACTGTGGACCACCCTCTTCTCCTTCACATTCTCCATAATCTTGGTATTCGGAACAAAGCCCTATCCCGGATCGCCTCTTACTGTACCTCTCCCATCGTACTTTTAGTGTCTCTTTTGCTAACACCTCCTCCTCCTCTATTGATCTCTCTGTGGGGGTACCTCAGGGCTCTCTCCTGGGATCCCTTCTCTTTTCTCTTTACACACTCTCTCTAGGTGACCTAATCACATCTCTTGGGTTTAAATATCACCTCGATGCCGACGACACAAATTTACCTTTCAACCCCTGACCTTACACCTCCTATACAGACCAAAGTTTCTGAATGCCTCTCTGGAATACCATCCACCGACTGAAACGTAACATGGCAAAAACAGAGCTCCTTATACTTCCGCCCATACCTGGCCCTACTACCTCCTTCCACATTACTGTTGGAAATACGATCAATCACCCAGTTGCCCAAGCACGCTGCCTAGGGGTCACACTCGATTCCTCTCTCTCATTCTCCTCTCACATTCAAAACGTTTCTAAAACTTGTCGCTTTTTCCTCTGCAATATCACAAAGATACGCCCTTTCCTCTGTTACTCAACTGCTAAAACTCTGACTCAGGCCCTCATTCTCTCCCGTCTCGATTACTGCAACCTCCTGCTGTCCGGCCTTCCTGCCTCTCACCTGTCTCCCCTACAATCTATCCTAAACGCTGCTGCCAGAATCACTCTACTCTTTCCTAAATCTGTCTCCGCGTCTCCCCTCCTGGAATCCCTCTCCTGGCTTCTGATCAAATCCCGCATCTCACACTCCATTCTCCTCCTCACTTTTAAAGCTTTACACTCTTCTGCCCCTCCTTACATCTCAGCCCTAATTTCTCGCTATGCACTATCCTGACTCTTGCGTTCTTCTCAAGGATGTCTTCTTTCTACCCCCTTTGTATCTAAAGCTCTCTCCCACCTTAAACCTTTCTCACTTTCTGCCCCTCACCTCTGGAATGCCCCTCCCCTCAGTACCCGACTAGCACCCTCTCTATCCACCTTTAAGACCCACCTTAAGACACATTTGCTTAAAGAAGCATATGAATAGCACTGGATAATCCTGGACACATGATACATAAAGCTTGGCCCCCTGCAGATGCACTTACTAGAATTCCCTCCTACTGTCTCTATATGTTCCCCTACCTACCAATTAGATTGTAAGCTCCTCGGAGCAGGGACTCCTCTTCCTTAATGTTACTTTTATGCCTTAAGCATTTATTCCCATGACTTGTTATTTATATTATTTGTTATTTATATGATTACAACATGTACAGCTAAACCCCGTTATAACGCGGGTCTCGGGGTCCACCCCGAGACCACCGCGTTACTAACGGGGTCGCGAGAAAAAAAAATGGCCGCCGCGCTTTAGCGCATATTCATCCCGCGGGACAGGAGATGGGAGCGGGCATGTCCCTCCGCTCCCCGCTTCCCCCTGTCACCGC
Organism: Ascaphus truei; assembly: GCF_040206685.1. Taxonomy (NCBI): domain Eukaryota; kingdom Metazoa; phylum Chordata; class Amphibia; order Anura; family Ascaphidae; genus Ascaphus; species Ascaphus truei. Next base: position 77,989,279 of record NC_134483.1, on the reverse strand, counting down.
GGGACAGGCCGCGGGGCAGGAGATGGGAGCGGGGATGTCCCTCCTGTCCCCGCTTCCCCCTGTCACCGCGGGACAGGCCGCGGGGCAGGAGATGGGAGCGGGGATGTCCCTCCTGTCCCCGCTTCCCCCTGTCACCGCGGGAACTGGCAGGCAACATCCACTCCTCACGAGCCGCACGGCGCATGCGCATGCGCACGGCGAACGTGAGGGGTGCCTGCATAAGTGTGCTGCTTTTGGAGACAGGTAAGCAGTCTCCGGAAGACCGCTAACCCCCCCCCCCGCCGCAGCACAGGGCCCTCGCGTGTGTGTAAGTGTCTGTGAGTGTGTGTAAGTGTCTGAGTGTGTGTGTAAGTAAGTGTAAGAGCCGGAGCGGGAGGTGGGAGGTTTGACAGGGAGGGGGGGCGTGGCTTGAGCGGAGGGACCCGCTACTCTCCCCCCCCCTCCCTCCACGGACTGCAGGAGGGAGCTGCTACTCTCCCCCCCCCTCCCTACACGGACTGCAGGAGGGAGCTGCTACTCTCCCCCCCCTCCCCGGACTGCAGGAGGGACCAGGTATGTAGAACTTAAGCATGGTAAAAAGGCCTCGCTTTAATATGCTAACACTATGTGCAACGTGTGGGGTATTTAACAACAAATGACAATCTTGCTGACATGTAATCTATCTTTGGTACAGAAATCTGCCTAGCCTCATTGCCAAGATGATCATCTTCATCTTTTGGTAACACAAGTGCTGTTCATTTCTATGGGTCCCTCCCTCCACTGGCTGCAGGAGGGACCCGCTACTCTCCCCCCCCCCCTCCCTCCACGGACTCGGGCTGGAGCACTCATACATACACACATACACACACACACACACACACACAGGCACTCACGCACTCACACACACACACAGACAGGCACTCGCACTCACACACACAGACCGCTAACCCCCCCCCCCCCGCCGCAGTACAGGGCCCGCCGTAGCCGCAGCGCAGCGCAGGGCCCCGCCACCCCCCCAACCCCCACAGCACAATGACTTCCCACCCCCTTAACTTTGTGAAACAAAAGTCACAAGACAGGCAAAATACATCTGTTAAAGTGCAGTTGTCTGTTTATTTCTATATAATAATTGTGTGCAGTGTGCAGTGTGTGTGCAGTGTGTCAGTGTGTGCAGTGTGTGCAGTATGAGCAATGAGCAGTGTGTGTGCAGTGTGCAGTGTGTGTGCAGTGTGGCAGTGTGAGCAATGAGCAGTGTGTGTGCAGTGAGTGTGTGCAGTGAGTGTGTGCAGTGTGTGCAGTGTGCAGTAATTTATTTTTTTTTTTATTTATTTTTTTTTAAACGGGAGCCACGGGAAAACCGCGTTATAACCGAATCGCGGTATAACGAGGCGCGTTATAACGGGGTTTAGCTGTATTACTACTGTGAAGTGCTATGTACATTTATGGCGCTATATAAATAAAGACATACAATACAATACTGTCCTTGACCATGGGCTGGGCTACCAGGCTATATCTCGAACACTAGAATCAGACACTACTGTAATATGACTCCAGCCCTTAAGGCCTTTTTATTGGATAGTATCAAATATATTTTGACACACAATTATTTTTGTTTTAATTCACAGGATTTCCTTCAGATGTGATATACAGCCATGGTAACCAGATTTGCACCGAGTTATACCAACCTATTTATGGGCAGGTGGGAGGAGGATTACATTTGGAATAACTGCCCTCTGGGTGCAAATCTGGTGCTCTGGTGCCACTACATTGATGATGTGATTTTTATTTGGTATGGGAGTCTGGAACAACTTGACACTTATTATGTACCTTAATAGCAACAACATAATGTTTCAGTTTACCTGTCATTATGACGCACAACACATTGATTTTTTAGATTTGAGTATTATTGATAATATTATTCACAATAAGACTTTTTTTTTTTTAAATCTGTGCAGGCTAAAAACTAGTACCTGATGGCAGATAGCCACCATAATCCTCAATGGATTAAAAACATACCTAAAGGTCAGTTTATTCGCCTGAAGCGCAACTGCACCGATCAAGAGACATTTGCGGTTCAGGCCAACGAACTGAAAAACAAGTTCATTGATAGGGAATATTCTGCAAGCCAACTAGACAATATGTTGGTACAAGTAAGACAGATTGATATGTCAACATTATTAGAATATAAAAATAAAAATAGCCAACATTATTAGAATATAAAAATTAAAATAGCCAACAATTCACTGAGTCCAAAAATTGTATATCATTTATTATACAGTATAATCAAATGGCTCCCAAAATTAGACATTAGATATTTAATAAACATTGGCCAATTCTACTAAGGGATGATACGCTTGCATAGATTCTTCCACCCAGACCTACTATTATATTCACTAAGGCCACCAATTTGAAATCCAAGTTAGCACCTAGATGTCCACTAGCACATTCTAAATCGTCCTCGTCCAATCCTACTAAGGCGTGCCTATAGTGCCGTCGTTGGCGACGGCGTCACGGCGGGTGATGTCACCGTCGCCATCCGGCAAAAGTTATGTTTCGCCGGGCGGCCGGGTCACGGGATTCCGGCAATTTGATTTGTTCAACGGCCGTCACGTGACCGGAACTAAAGAGATCAGAAGTTTGTTCCTGGAGGAAGGATCTGTCGTCTGCTGTCACTTGTAATTTCTGCTGGACGGAGGCTCGTGACAGACAGTCAGACGCTCGGAGGAGTGGAGCAGGTGAGTGGAGTCCCAGCGATCGGATTGGGACATGAGTATTTATTTCATAAAACGCCTATATACTATTTCTGTTTGTGAGTTTTAATTTGTGAGCTTTGGAATTTATTAAATTTATATTTTAGAAATAATGCACTAGGATCGGACGCTTTTTCTTTGATATATATATATATATATATGTATATATATATATATATATATATATATATATATATATATATATACACACATTTTTTCTTGTTTTCTTCCCCTTATGTGTTGCTGTTGTTTCTATATATAGAGTTCTTCGGCAACCATTATGTGATTATTTTGTGCATCGGTTTGTATTTTCTTTAAAGGATAATATTATTTATATTAGTCATATGTAATACTGTACTGCTGTTTTATGTTTTAGTTGGTATTTATCATTGTTTTGTTTAGGTTAGTTATGTCCTTATGTGAGTTATATAGCGTTTGTTTGCATTTGTTATCGTTTGAGGGCCATATTTTTAGTTGTCTGATTGGTTGTAATCTAACCAATCACAGCCGCTGAATGGGTACAAATGAAAGCACCTATCAGATACCGGTTTACCCCTGAGGAAGTGACGTACACGAAACGGGTAGGGTCAGAGGTTAAGGCTTGTTTTGAGGAAGCGCTGTGCAGTATCTCATGTCTGGCATATATCCAGTATCTAAGAGTGGCTCCTTTCCCCCGGTGTGTGCATCCGATATGTGATAACAGCTACGGAGCACACAGACAGCAACGCGATGGTCTGCAGACGTCCCCCTGCAATGGAGGAGAGAGCAGGAGCTGCTTTGCCACAGTTGTATCTATTTTCCTGTTTTGAACTGCCCTGTTGTGAGTAGGATTCTGTTTTTAATCACCAGATCATCTTCAACATGCTATCTCCATTTTATGGAACTTTATTGTCCTTTAATATTTAATTTTAATAAATTAGCTGGACTGTTTCTTATGCCTTGTTTGTTTTTGTGTTGAGTGTTTGTTGTTCAAGTTAAATGTCTGTTTGTTAATGTCATATGTTTTTAGTCAGCAGTGTACACTATGATTTTTCTTTGTGTTTAATTCCACATATCACGTGACGTTATCCATAGAATCATCAAGTCGATCCAGGTGTACTAGATTGGATTACCTTATAAGGACTTCAATATTAACATCAGTACATTGGAACAATTACTGGACTTTTCCTTTGAGGCAACGGTTTGTATCTGTTTTTTCTGTATTGTGTTCGGATTTTGTTCTTTCAGTAATACTAGGCAGCCTCACCTCATATATATGATTTTCCTTTGTGCTCTAGATTTATTTTATTAATAGATTATATTTATTGATGTTTGTTTATTAAGCATAAGTCCTTTTTCAGACACCATCTTTCTTTTTGCTATATTCTAACAATAATACAATCTTCTTCAAATTACATCTTCTTCTGGCTATCTTACAAATAATTGTGAGATTTGTTATTTAATAAAAATAGAGAAGAAATGCATGCATTACACTGTGCTAGCTCCTGCGTCTGTGCACGTGCGTGTTCTATGGAATCTTTATGAAACACATTGACATGATAATATCATGAGATAGATATTTTAATCAATCGGGTGCCTTAGGGGCTAATGTGGCAGCAGTTTGAGTTTAAAAACTTTTCCGTAGTTCTGTGCTGGTCTTCAGAGAGGACATAGTTGGGTGGGCTTATCACGGATTGGCCGCTAAAGTGATATCTGTGTTGTTTAGAAGATCATAAACAAAAACCAGAGACTAGCCTGTCAGCCTCAAAGAAAACTAAACATTTGTGAATAATTACTGGTGCATTCCATTGAGAGGTGACACACAGGTTATGCTTTCATTAAAATTGAGAATATCATGTGATGTAATCTACAGTACATACTAAGAGTTACATGTGTGTGATCGGGGCAGGGAGTCTCATGCAATGAGACCATACACTGCATGGGTAATAGGTGCCAAGGACAGATATCCATTTTTTCCCTCAAATTTAGAATCAAGATGGTCATGATTAGTCTTGTTGCGTCCATCATGACTGTCTGAATCTATTGATGTGACTCACGTGTGTTTGAGTATTAGAGAAGGGAAGTTATGAATGTGTTTATATACTGAGGCAAGCCTTAAACATCGTTTGGTAGAAGGTTTTTTTTCTCCTTCGTAAAACCGTCAATCTCACAGCTAATTTATGACTGGGGTGGTCTTATGTTGTTTCAATTTGGAAAAATAGTACATAAGACTTAGCAGGGTATTATGAAAATCAGATTTTAACAGAGGTGTGTTTTGGACCAAACGTGTGAAGTCTCATTTCTGCACTAGTGACCTCTCTGGGGAAAAATCCTGACATACTATATGGTAACGTAATATATAGGGATTTCTGGTTTCTGTTTTATCCTGTTATTTTAAGAAACTGTCTTGCAATTACTGTAATTTGTATGTTCTTGTAATCCTTTTTCTGTAATGTAGCACTGTATTTTTATATATATTAAAACATTTAATGTGATGTTTTGGGGCTCTGAATGATATGTGGCATGCTCTGGAGAGAGTATTTACATTTTTGGACACATTTTGCTATCACAGATTTGTGTGTGTGTTAAGTGTATAGTTTATTCTGTAATAAACAGGGGCATGCCCGGAGTGTGGTTGTGCATTGCCAGGCCTGTAGAAAGATGGTTAGAGTATACTTGCAACGCCTTGGGATATAGAGTTCGGTTAGTGAGGTCCGTGTGCCAGAGTCTAGGGCAATAGAGAGCAGGATGGTGATGTCCGTAAGCCAGAGTCCAGGGATAACAGAAGTCAGCAAAGTCGTGTCCGTAAGCAGGGTTCAAGGGCAGGAGAGAGCAGGGTAATCCAGTACAAGCAGAGGTCAATCCAGGGAGATCCAGGGGTAAGCAGGAGCAGGAACAGAAGCTGGAAAATACAGGAGAGCCAAGCATAGGACTGCACACACAGAGGTTACAAAGAACTATGCAGAGCATATGAGGACAGACAGGGGTTATAAAGGAGGGAACACCAATGGGAAAGAGAGGAGGAGCAGAGGGTGAAGTGAGAGGCAGCAGGGATAGGTGAGAAGGAGAGGAGGAGGAGACAGGAGAGCCAGAGAGGTACAGCATGAGAGGAGGAGCCAGGGGTCTGGGAATGCCTACAAGAGGAGCATGTGAGCACGTTCTCTGTAAGGTTAGAGTGCGCGCGCACAGGCTGTGTCAAGAGGCGCGCGGAGCACCGCGCCGCAGGGGCACCCACCGAGGGCAGGGGGAGAACTGGAGGAGAGTTTGCAGGAAGTAAGGGGACCGGAGCGGGAGCAGAGGGAGACCGTGAGCAGGGAGTACTGTAGAGGGAAACGGGAGACTGAGAGGACACGCGTGCCCTGCGGGGAATGCACGCAGAAGCTGGGAGAGCGTCAGGGGCTGCCGCAGAGGGACAGATGAGGGAGAGGAGGGAGAACAGAACGGGGCGGCAAGGAAGGGAGATGAGAGGCAGGAGGGAGCGCAGCGCCAGGGACACATGGAGGGGAAGGAATCCCCTGAACCGTCACAACTTTCAACTTTTGCTACTGCATGTGCAGAAACAAACTTTATAGTACAACACTTTACCTCACATGTCCAAAGGTGCAGCCCAAATCTCATCTGGTTCCCATATACTGTAAGTAGTGCCATATATCTGTTATTAAATGTCGTTTTATAAAATACCTAATTATTATTACTATTTTCACATTATTCACATTATAGTGTGGATATGCTTACATTTTAAATTTGATTTTATTGCAAAACATTCTTTAGGCACTCATTCTATTCAAATTATATTTGAATATTGCTCATCTACAATATTCAAAATTTTCTGACATTCTAATATATATATATATATTATATTATATTATATAAAATTTTCTGACATTCTAATATATATATATATTTTATATTATATTATATATAAATTATTTAATAATTTTCATTATTACTGAACCGAGTGCAGTCTTTCTTTACCGGACGAGAGAATGGTAATGTTGTTTTTCTATTATTTTAGACTAGCACCTGTCTATATGAAACAGTACACTGAGTGCAAGCTGTGATGTTTGTTTATATATATATATATATATATATATATATATATATATATATATATATATATATTTGAATATTGCTCATCTACAATATTCAACATTTTCTGACATTCTAATATATATATATATATATATATATATATATATATATATATATATATATATATATATATATATATGTATGTATGTATGTCTTTATTTGTATAGCGCCATAAAATGTACATAGCGCTTCACAGTAGTAATACATGTCATATAAATAACAAATATAAATAACACATCATGGGAATAAGTGCTTCAGACATACTGTAAAAGTAACATTAAGGAAGGAGTCCCTGCTCCGAGGAGCTTACAATCTAATTGGTAGGTAGGGAGAACGTACAGAGACAGTAGGAGGGAATACTAGTAAGTGCGTCTGCAGGAGGCCAAGCTTTGTGTCATGTGTCCATGATTATCCAGTGCTACTCATATGCTTCTTTAAGCAGATGTGTCTTAAGGTGGGTCTTAAAGGTGAATAGCGAGGGGGCTAGTCGGGTATTGAGGGGAAGAGCATTCCAGAGGTGTGGGGCAGAAAGTGAGAAAGGTTTAAGGCGGGAGAGAGCTTTAGATACAAAGGGGGTAGAAAGAAGACATCCTTGAGAAGAACGCAAGAGTCGTGATGGTGCATAGCGAGAAATTAGGGCTGAGATGTAATGAGGGGCAGAAGAATGTAAAGCTTTAAAAGTGAGCAGTAGAATTGAGTGTGAGATACGCGATTTAATCGGAAGCCAGGAGAGGGATTTCAGCAGGGGAGACGCTGAGACAGATTTAGGAAAGAGTAGAGTGATTCTGGCAGCAGTGTTTAGGATAGATTGTAGGGGAGACAGGTGAGAGGTAGGAAGGCCGGACAGCAGGAGGTTGCAGTAATCGAGACGGGAGAGAATGAGGGCCTGAGTCAGAGTTTTAGCAGTTGAGTAACAGAGGAAAGGGCGTATCTTTGTGATATTGCGGAGGAAAAAGCGACAAGTTTTAGAAACGTTTTGAATATGAGAGGAGAATGAGAGAGAGGAATCAAGTGTGACCCCTAGGCAGCGTGCTTGGGCTACTGGGTGAATGATCGTATTTCCAATAGCAATGTGGAAGGATGTAGTAGGGCCAGGTTTGGGAGGTAGTATAAGGAGCTCTGTTTTTGCCATGTTAAGTTTCAGTCGGCGGATGGCCATCCAGGATGATATTCCAGAGAGGCATTCAGAAACTTTGGTCTATATATATAGAATGTCAGAAAATGTTGAATATTGTAGATGAGCAATATTCAAATATATATATATATATATATATATATATATATATATATATATATATATATATATATATAAACAAACATCACAGCTTGCACTCAGTGTACTGTTTCATATAGACAGGTGCTAGTCTAAAATAATAGAAAAACAACATTACCATTCTCTCGTCCGGTAAAGAAAGACTGCACTCGGTTCAGTAATAATGAAAATCTGTATTGGGCATCTGAATAGAAATGATAAATCACCCAATCCGACGTTTCGGTCCTGGAATAAAGGCACCCCCTTGAGAAAGGTCCTATTCCAGGACCGGAACCTCGGATTGGGTGATTTATCATTTCTATTCAGATGCCCAATACAGATTTTCATTATTACTGAACCGAGTGCAGTCTTTCTTTACCGGACGAGAGAATGGTAATGTTGTTTTATATATATATATATATATATATATATATATATATATATATATATATATATATATATATACACACACATATTTCCTTATTCCTCCATTGATTTTTTCATATATTTTCATTTTTTTTTAATTAAATGTATAATTTGAATTTAATCTGAATATCATTAACATATATTTGATTGTTCATTACAGTATGTTATTATTTATCCTTTAATATAAGTGTGGGGTGCCCTACTTCTACTGCTCCGCTACACGTATTGCAATATTGGTTTCCCATAGCCTCTAGAATTAAATTGAAAACCCTAGTAATGACTTAGAAAGGTCTCAATGACACTGCCCCCCTTACATCTCAGACCCCATCCACAAATACATACCTAAACGTCCCCTATGTTCTGCCCACGACCTCCGCCTTTCCTCCCAACTCATTACCTCCTCTCACTCCCGCCTACAAAACTTCTCCCATGCTGCCCCCTCTCTCTAGAATTCCCTACATGACTCTCCCCCAGCTTTAAGATGTTTGAAAACTCCTGTAAAAATCCCCTTTTCAAGGAAGCCTACTTGCCATACTTTTAACATCCATCCCCGTTGGGACCAGCGGTGTGGCTGGACCAATCTTCATCCTACACTACCGACACACTTTATTAAAGTGTGGCCGGTACCGCAAGCCGGGAGATTTCCCGGCTTGCTAGTGGCCGCCCCTCGGCGTGCCGCGCGTCATAGACGCGCGGTCACGCGTCTTCGGGAGCCTGCGCCCCCTGCACGCGCGTCCAGGGCTCCCCGAGGGAGCCCTGGTGTCCCGCGATCGCGGGACAGCGGCAGGGGGTTCCGGGGGACCCGGCGGACCCGGCAGCGGTAGGGAGAGCGCCCCGATCGGAGGGCGCTCTTCCGCTGCTTCGGCGCGCGCCCGTCACCCTTGGGCGCGCGCCAGGCTACTGCTGCACCAAGAACGGGCAAATGCTCGAATAAACTTGGCCGCAGCAGTATGTAACATTCCTCCCCAAAAAAACCTTAATGGGTTCAGCAGTCAGACTCGGCCATATTCTAACCTGAGACATCTTATCCTACAATTAACCTTACCTTCTTGTTTCAACATTGTCCCTCATTCCCTCTAGATTGTAAGATCTCACGAGCAGGGCCCTCATCACCTCTTTGTATCGGTTTGTGCTTGCTTACTTGTACAGTATGTAACTGTTTATGTTTTTGTAATATACATAACTTTGTACCTCATTATACTGCGCTGCGGAATATGTTAACATTTCCCAAATAAATTATACTAATAATAATATCCACTAGAATACTGGAAAACACATACAAAATTTTGTACAGGTGGTTTTATACCACGAAAGGCTTCAGAACTATTTTCCCACAGGTTTAAATAGGTACTGGAAAGGATGGGTATTATAATACATATTTGGTGGGACAGCTCTATTGTTAACACCTTCTGGTTTATGATCAGTGAGCATATCCACAGTATAATGTGGATTATATATTATTTTGCCACCAAGGTAATGTATACCCTAACCACCTAACCTTAGCCTACAAGCCCATAACCTTAACTCCTTACCCTAAACCTTACAATAAAGTCCCCAACCCAAAAACCTTAAACCCTAAAAGTGAACACCTAATGTTAAGGCTAATTCTTACCCTTTAACCCTTAAATGTAACACCTAATGCTAAAATTAATCCTTACCCAAAAATCCCTGATCTTGCCCTAAAAGATAACCCCTAATGCTGGGATCACTTACTTTGGGGGCAAAACGGCCGGTGGCTGACTTCCCCTGGGGCCTGAATAGCGGTGGCAGAGTGACGGTGGCGTAGGTTTCCATTCCATATGACCACTTTTCAAATAGGGCATGGGAGGTTTGAGTATAGAAAAAATCTGTCGTAATGAGTGACTCCTCAACTAAATTTGAGGAAATATGGACCTCATGGATGGCTTATATGTCTACTAAATTAAAACAATTATGAAATGCTGAAAAGCTTAATAACCATCACAAATGTATAGTATATATAGTATGATTGTGTCTAAACTAACCACAAGCTTTTTAGGAAAAATTATCCTGTGATGTGGGACATGGAAATTGGCATTTAGTTATAAGAACATGGACAATGGTAAAAGCTAATATGTGATGAGAATACTACAGCATTGTTATTTGTTGTTGTTATTATTATTTAAATACATATAATTTTCTTTTCTTTAATATTATAATTTCTCTTACTCCCTACTACTGATAATTATATGTATTTTAATACTTTGCATATGCATTTTGAAAAGCTGTTTATAAAACAAAAAAATGGGAAAATAAACAATTCTCAAGTTTCTTCGTCAATTAAGAATATGCTGGGACTAATATATCTGTGCTAGAGATACAAGGCTGTTCCTCTGCCTTCTCGCCGAAAGGCATCGTTTATCCTTGCACGACCTTGGACTCAAGTACTGTATCATAAAATAGCAAAACATTCCACTTACGGATGATATGATGACTAGATACTGTAACTACAGTATACAGTACTTGTAGATAGTTGGAAATTGGTCTGTTTTTTACATTATACTAGCTAGTTTCACTCTGATTATCATTGATCGAAACAAATCGCATATAATAATAATAGCATGTTCTTGTATAGTGCTGCTAGTTTTACATAGCGCTTTACAGAGACATTTTGCAGGTACAGGTCACTGCCCCGTGGAGCTTACAATCTATGTTTTTGGTGCCTGAAGCACATGGAGATAAAGTGACTTGCCCAATGTCACAAAGAGCCAACATCGGGAATTTAACCAGTGCCAGTCAGTGTCTTTACTCGCTGAGCCACTCCTTCTCCCCTGCATATATTGTTTTAGCGTCAGTCGTAGTACTCTGCAGTTATCATATGTGGCGCTAATTGTACTAGTGTGTCTTTAATATACATTTAAATGCAATGTAACCCATTCCTTATTCCCATTAATTTCATATTAAATGATATCCTATTTATTTAAATGTAACCTGCCACTTATTTCCCTAAAAAGTCAGATGACTAAAGAGTATTTTTTAAATATAATTTTTTTATTTGATTTCAGTAAAAGACAGTTTAGAAATAACTAACAAAGACTTTGTGAAATAATACAATCTTCTTCAATCATCTTCCAAATATACAATCTTAGTCAACCGATATCTTCTTCGGACTTGCTCTTGTGCAGTTTCATCTTTAAAATAATAGTGAGAATGTTATTTATTAAGAATCGAGAAGAAGAAATTAATTATACATACTACCGATAAAATTCTATGGAACGCATATGCCTGTCACAGAATTTCTGAGCATGCAAGTATTTATGTCAAAAGGAGTGCTACTGAGCGTGGACAAACGTATACAACAAAAGACAGGAAAACCCAATGCAACATCCAATTTGACAAAATATATAGTAATTCGTTATATAGTTAAATACTTCAATAATAATATTCTCATGAATAAGGGTCATTTACTGTACACTGGCGACACACTTTATTCGAGCTCGGCTAGTCCCACGAATTCGGGTATACCCGGGTGTATTGAGGTTTGTGACTGTTTTCTGCCCGAGTGCATTGAGTTATTTTCCGGCAGGGATTGAAGCATTTTATTCCCGTTGTCTGCAATACTGCACAGTACATATATATATACTGCATTACAATTCATGAATTTATGCCATCTGGTAGACACACGAAGCATTGCAGCCTATTAAATCCTAATCATTATCATTTAAAAGATCAGCCGCCCATCAGCCAGGCATGAACCCAGGCTGGGAAGGCAAATGCAACGGGGCTTGTCAGAGGTGAGGAGCGGCGCATTCCAGGTATCTGCCAGGTACATACCGGGTATTTGCTCGAATAAAGTGTGTCGGTGCAGTAGTTAAACCCTTTGGCTAAATCGTTATTAACCTGCAAGCCAACGTCAAAGGCATAACCAAATTTTTCAGGTCCTAGCACTAAACTGTTGAAACTTCTCTTTTACCTCTGCAGAGGGAGAATGACTGCAGTGAGTCTATCCATACATCAAAATGAAAGAAACCTTCCTTACTTTAAAAAGTGGGGAGGGGTGAGTTTAAACCCTGGGTGGAGGGACCATTAACCTGATACAGACATCTTCTCCATTTCTAATTCATTAAACGGATATCCTCTCGCTGCAAATCTATCAATCATCTGATGTAATCTGTCACCAACATTAGTTTAACCCTGTATAGTTAACTCCTGGGTAAAGAACATATACTTTGTGGTGGATGAAAACTATTATGTAATAGAAGGGTATTACGATCCGTTCCCTTTTAATAAAGGTCTGTCTGGATCACATTCCCTTTCAGGTAGAGCCTGGTATCAGTCTTCATTCTGGTTATAAAGCATGGTAAAGGTGATTGTATTCACTACTACATTAAGATGTTGCAAAAACGCTTGGGGAGGGGGGGAGAGGGGTAGGGGGGGAGGGGGGGGGAGGGGGGGAGAGGGGTAGGGGGGGAGGGGGGGAAGGGAGGGGAAAAGGAATGGGGGGGGTGGATGTTAGGAGTATTACCCACCTCACCTGATTTGTTTCAGGCAAAGGTGTTTAGTGTTAATGTCTGCCTATATCTTTGTACTCCCCAGCTGATGGATCACTCTTTGACGAAGGCCTGAGGGCTGAAACGCGTCAGAGGATCCACCAGCTACACGTCTGTTTAATAAAACCTTTTTGTAGTCACCACCCACGTCTACACCCTGTTTGTCCACGGCTGTGCAGCGCTACCTTCCCTGCTGTTGCTGGAAGAATTTTCCTACTGTTGGATAAGGTTTATGTGCAAAAGAATAGTGGCTACTTACAATGTAGCAGGTTAAATAGGCATTGTGGGTGTGTGCCACCGCACGGACAATCGGAAGGGAAATGCCAGAATCTCTCTCTTCTCTCCGGTGCGCCTGTGTGATCAGCTCAACTCTAGTGGCCAGATCACGCAATGTTTGCTTGATCCCGTTCTAGTGACGTCAGACGATAGTGGGAAAGTCCGTCAGCTGCTTCAGCTGATCAAGCTAATAGTAGTTTTTCCTCTAACGTTATATACCACACTGGAGCAGGTTAAAAGGGGTGATGCGCTACGGGGTTACCTTGGCATAGAAATATAGAAACCCTACGCATTTTGTTCCAATCACAGGAACTTCCTCATGGGTATTATCTGAGGAAGTTCCCATGATCAGAGCGAAACGCGTAGGGTTTCTATATTTCTAATATATAAAGAATGTATTTTCAAAAATAGAGAGAGATTTTATGTTGGAAATCTATCCCTAGCAAGAAGCACATTAGTGGTGCACACCTAGGCTATTAAAACTTAACACTTATTTATGCCATAATTAATATAATGTTACACATGCAGAATAAATTTGGTAAACAATTTGACATGCTATGCCATTGATTAACAACAATTATTCTATTGCTGCTTTAGAAATAGTTCCAACTCCTTTGTGAGTTACCCTATATCAGCCCACCTACATCAGTTTGCAGCTTAATACATTTTTCCCATCGTCGTGGGATTGTTATATATAAAATATCACATGACCAATTTAACCGTAGATGGGTATGTATTTATAACACTGAGCGTATCCATCGCACCCTCCTGTTATACTGAGCTTTTAAAGGATACAATACACACAATATATTTTGATGACAAATTTATTCTGCATGTGTAACATTATATTAATTATGGCATCAATAAATGTTGTTTTAATAGCCTAGATGTGCACCACTAATGTGCTTCTTGCTAGAGAAAGATTTCAAACATAAAATCTCTCTCTATTTTTGAAAATACATTTCATTTCAGCACATAGGTAGCACCCGGTATCTATCTTGATACTTTAGGCGAAATCAGATACACATATAACTAACTAATTACATATACTAGTGAGCGATACTTCATATTGGTGTTGTAATATATAAAGAATGTTAACTTGATATCACAGTAAGCAGATTTAATCATGGAGATATCAAGGTTCATGGTGTGTGAGAAAAGTCCAGGTACATGCGGAATAAATGTAGACTCTGCTTCAACCAATATCCCTGAGTGAAGGGAAAGAGGGGGGGGGGGGGGGGGGAAGGAGAAATTATACCAGCAAGAGACCCCACATAAAGGAGTGTCCCTAGTAAGTCCCCAATTCACACCCATGACCCCCCACTACTAGAAGTCAATAGTACACCGTAACCACACTGCCTAGAATAAAGTGTGGGCAAATATATACAATCTCACACTGTGTATAGGCACTCTAGTACTCACGTTCTCATCTCCTGAATGAGTCCTCGATTCTGTGGGTGTGCTTCAGTCTTGAAGTCCCATGTAGATAAAAAAATCAAGTAAAAACAAGTAACACAGCAGGGGTCCCTGGCAGTCCCATTCAGTTTCAATGGGACTGCCAGGGACCCCCGCTGTTAATCCGATGGGCCATTAGTCTGTCTGCATAAATGTCACTGAAATGTTGCAGCATGTACCCAGCATGTACCTGGGTCTTGTTGGTGATTGCCCCAGATTTGTTTTAGAATACTCGTCGGCACTACAGTAAATATAAGTGTGTATAATCATTTTTATAATAGCCAAACTCTCTGAAAATAATACCTTTTTTTTAACCTATATAATGAAGCATCCATCAAATACATTTTTGTGTTGCTACATACTGTAGCAAGTTTATTTTGTGTTAACACTATTTGTCTTTTTGGGGTTTACCCCAAATTAACCTTGGTCGACGATTTTGACACACTTTCTTCTGTGTATACGTGCATAGAAAACTCGTTTTTTTAGCATACCATTAACATCGATACGCATAGAGAAGTCTATTTTGGTGCACCCCACCAAATTATTCTTTTGCCACTGACGGAGTTTGAGATATTGCAGGTTAGGTGCCCACAATCTCATTTTAAAATGATACAGCTACAATTTTGCACTAAGAAAGCCATTTGCTACCTTAAGTACATAGGCCCCATAGTCTACATTAGGAACCTTTTAGGTAAAGTCTCTTCATCGTACTACTAAATGGGTTAAAGATGTAATGGTTACTCCAGGGAACAAAATACAAAAACACAGATGCTCACAATTTCAATCCCCGCATGCTTCCAGTCTGACTACTAGAGCAACACATCTCAGGAGAGCTGACTCAGCCCAAATACAGAATATATTAGCTGTTTTTGGCTGGATTGCACACAGGGAGGATTCTTACAGGATTTAAGTGGATTCTGCTGAAGCATGCAGTGTTTTATGGGAACTTAGACATCTCTATTAAGTAGTTTCAATGACTGCTTAAGCAAACTTCCTACGATGAATAAGCCTTTTAATTTTGTGTGCATTGTTATTGGCTTTCTGTTGCTGCAATAGAGACTCCAAAACAGTTATTAAACATCCTATACTTTGGACCCAATGTGAGACTCTGGGGCCTATATACTAAGACAATTTTGGAGCAAAATGTCCCATATTGCAAAATGTCTGTGTTTTGACTCTTTGCCCTAATATAGCAAGGCATTTGCTGTACTTTTTGCTCCACGTATGGCAGGTTGGAGGTGTCAATAAGATAAGAGAAATTACCTGACACAAATTATTCTGTGCCTCTGTGTGTCCCTTTTTCTTCTTTCAGTCTGCACCCAAACATCTGCCAGGTCTGAAATCAGATTAACCTTCTTGCTTAAAAATCTGTGTCAGATGTACGATTCTGGAGGAACAAGTTTTGCGCAAAATGGGGGCAGTGTGTCAAAACAAGTTATTCCGTGCATTGATACATAAGTCCCTATGGTTGTGAGACACTCTACAATTATGCTCTGTATAAAAAGTAATACTACCTATAGCCTGCCTGGGTCCCCCTGGTCCCCCTGTTTGTCCCCTTACATTTCCATAGGCAGCAGAGGCTGGGGAGAGTGCGGGAGGGATGCGCAGTAGCAAGCGCAAGTGTGGCATTAGGAGTATAGCACCACAGGGGAACTACAAGTCCCAGCAGCCTCAGGGGCTGCAGATGACATGTTGCCAGCAACCAATAGGGCTGAGAGATGCATGGCACTTAGAATTCTGACAGTTGGGGTTCTGACAGTGAGAGGGACTGACAGTTGGAGCCAGGACAGAGGAAGGGAAGGTGGGGTCTGGGTGTCAGTGGCATTCAGACTAGGCCAGATTAACCCTTTAGGTCTAAAATAGGCCCCACTCACCTAATCAGATTGTGGCTGCTACAGGGAAATACAGTTAGTGTATAGTGCCATTTGAAGACACCGCACAGCGATTTGCGGACTGTGGTCTGGGGCAGGACCACCACCGCACTATCATAGACTATCAAAGGTGAGACCCTCCTACCGGAGTTCACCCCACGCAGAGGCAGAGGCTTTGCTGACATCGACGTCACTGGATCAGTGGATCCCTTTTGCTTTTCGGCCATAACCAGGTGCTGGAGCACCTGGGCAGGTACCTCACAACGTGCACCAACTACAACAATTTCAGTTACTGTGGGCAGCGCTGTCCCACACATTGGGTGGGTTGGCTCTTGTGGACATCAGCGAGGTTGGGTGCTCAGGGGCCCCTCAGTACTTTGAGAAAGTCCCATCAGGGGTGGACACTACGGTTGGAGGGCACGGTGGGGCTACGGCCGTGCCAGGCCTATATTGTATGTGGGTTAATGATATATCTAGTTGTACCTGTGTTCAGTAAACTATTAAATACTTGTGTGTGATCTTATTGCATTGAGTCCTATGAAGGGGTTATCTGGTGCTATCAGGATCCGTCACAAGTGGAGGCGCTGTTACCAGACAGATCAGGTACAGCCCAGGCTCCCAGCAGCAGAGGTTCAGGCATCCTGTGAGCCACAGGTAAAGCACCACACTCTCAGTAGCCGCCACATTTCCCTTATGGTTGGGGAAACAGCCCTACAAAATAGTAATACTACCTTTTGAGTGCGAGACATCATGTGATCGCTTCGGAAGCTCATTACAGAATCCACTATTGAAATAATCACTATAGTCAACCCAAAATGAATGGGACATATGAAGTTTCTTGGAAGATATCAACTAGTTTTTTAAAAAAACACACACACACAGTTGTGTGAAAAAGAAAGTTCACCCTCTTTCAATTCTATGGTTTTACATATCAGGACATAATAACAATCATCTGTTCCTTAGCAGGTCTTAAAATTAGGTAAATACAACCTCAGATGAACCACAACACATGACATATTACACCGTGTCATGATTTATTTAACAAAAATAAAGCCAAAATGGAGAAGCTATGTGTGAAAAACTAAGTACACCCTTACTGCTTCCATAAGAATTAAGATACAAAGTAGAAGACAGGTGCTGCTAATCAAATGCCCTTGATTAATTGATCATCAGCAAGTGTGACCACCTCTATAAAAGCCGAAGTTTTAGCAGTTTGCTGGTCTGGACCATTCAGGTGTGTGTTAACACAATGCCAAGGAGGAAAGACATCAGCAATGATCTTAGGGAAGCAATTGTTGCTTTCCACCAATCTGGGAAGGGTTATAAGGCCATTTCCAAACAATTTAAAGTCCATCATTCTACAGTGAGAAAGATTATTCAAAAGTGGAAAACATTCAAGACAGTTGCTAATCTTCCCAGGAGTGGATGTCCCAGCAAATTCACCTTAAGGTCAGACCGTGCAATGCTCAGAGAAATTGCAAAAAAAAACAAGAGTTACATCTCAGACTCTACTCACCTCAGTTAGCATGTTAAATGTTAAAGTTCATGACAGTACACTTAGAAAAAGACTGAACAAGTATGGTTTGTTTGGAAGGGTTGCCAGGAGAAAGCCTCTTCTCTCTAAAAAGAACATGGCAGCACGGCTTAGGTTTGCAAAGTTGCATCTGAACAAACCACAAGACTTCTGGAACAATGTCCTTTGGACAGACGAGACCAAAGTGGAGATGTTTGGCCATAATGCACAGCGCCACGTTTGGCGAAAACCAAACACAGCATATCAGCAGAAACACCTCATATCAACTGTCAAGCACGGTGGTGGAGGGGTGATGATTTGGGCTTGTTTTGCAGCCACAGGACCTGGGAACCTTGCAGTCATTGAGTCGACCATGAACTCCTCTGTAAACCAAAGTATTCTAGAGTCAAATGTGAGGCCATCTGTCCGACAGCTAAAGCTTGGCCGAAATTGGGTCATGCAACAGGACAATGATCTCAAGCACACCAGCAAATCTACAACAGAATGGCTGAATAAGAAAAGAATCAAGGTGGCAATGGCCCAGTCAAAGTCCTGACCTCAACCCGATTGAAATGTTGTGGCTGGACCTTAAGAGAGCTGTGCATAAACAAGTGCCCACAAACCTCAATGAACTGAAGCAACGTTGTAAAGAAGAGTGGGCCAAAATTCCTCCACAACGATGTGAGAGACTGATAAAGTCATACAAAAAACAATTACTTCAAGTTATTGCTGCTAAAGGTGGTTCTACAAGCTATTGAATCATAAGGTATAATTAGTTTTTCACACATGGCTTCTTCATTTTGGCTTTATTTTTGTTAAATAAATCATGACACGGTGTAATATGTCATGTGTTGTTGTTCATCCGAGGCTGTATTTACCTAATTTTAAGACCTGCTAAGGAACAGATGATTCTTATTATGTCCTGATATGTAAAACCATAGAATTCAAAGAGGGTGTACTTTCTATTTCACACAACTGTATGCATTGAAGTATGCATCAACATGCACATGTGAAAAATAAATCATATACTGTATGCTAAAATATATAATCAACTGCATATACTATCATAAATTCAATATGAATGTATAAAAATAAAAAGTTATTATATAATTGCAGCCCCTTTACCCCCACCCTAAGTGAGATTTGGTGTGCTACTCCATATTTACTGCGGTGTGGTGCGTACCTGTGAGGTAACAGGAGGGCTGAGCACTTCTGCGGTGGTGTGGGGAATCATCAGGACAGGTGTACAGGGTACCTTTTTCATTGGTTGCAGTGCCTCAAGTCAGCATCGATCCTCTGGATATTAGGATGGCCCAGACTGACACCTTTCTTTAGCCCAAGACAGTGAATAACTCTGATATATGTTTCCATGGTATTTATTGCATGTTCAGGATCTTACAGCAGGTACATCACTTTCCTTGCTTCCCCTAGTGAGGCCCATGCCAGGCCCATACCAGGCCTTCTGCATGGTGGTCCTCCTGGGGCCTCCTAATGAGACCCAGGGTAGCTGTATTCACTCCACAGGGGGAGGAAAGAGACACACCGACTTTTGGGAAAGTGCCAGTATTAATACCCTTGGGTTGTGCTTGTAACCCTTCCCCATAACAGAGCAGGTCTGAATACTGATAGGCCATCACATCCAGCATGGGACCCAACCAGAATACACCCCTCAGGCTGACACTTTCTGGCTGTTGCTAGGCTCGCCAGTGTCCAAAGTTGCAATAGCACACAAGGCCTTTCTGAAGGAATGAACCCATCCACTGCCTGCACCTAAAAGGACTTACATTGGTAGGGCCCAGGAAAATAAGTAGCGGCCGGAGGCTAGGCTACATAATCATAAATTAAATAAAATGTTGTATTAATATAAATAAATAAAATGACTTGTTGATATTTGTTAACTTGAATGCCTGGTGAATAACCCTTATGTTGTCAGTATGAAACAGAGAGAGGAATACCTTCAGGCTACACTTTTAGACTCTAAATTAAAAAAAATGGAATTAATTTTGCCCCATGGGGAAGAGACTGTGGCTAACTGCAAGGAAAATATAATTGATAGTGTCTAGGCACAGGTGGAAAAGGAGGAAAGGTAGAGAGAAGGTTCTCAGAAGGCAGCCTCAGTATGCACACATTTCCATACAGAAACAAACAAACAACACAGTGGTCATCATCATCCCTGATTTCTTCCTCTCAGGCCTCAAGTCAAGTGGCTTTTAGTATTGGTGGTCGTGGTAATGGTGGGGTGACATTGACAGTAACCAAAGTTGTGGCCCATTCTTATGGCAAACACTCCACTATGGCATGGTTCGCACTAGCGCAGAAGCAGCAGACACCTCTAATAGTACTACTCCTATGGACCTGCTTTTGCAAATGTGGCAGTGGACTGGCTGAGTTCTCCTCTTGATAATTGTGTTGTCAGAGAGAGTGTTTAGTGCCATCCTAACCCACCACCGGACAAAACTGTACCATGGCAGAATGGAAAGGCTCACTTTTATCAAAATGAATAAACATCTGATTCCTCTTAAACTTTACAGCCCCTGCACCCAGCATTGATAAGGCTATGGTCATGGACAGAGAAGCTGGATAGTAGATTATTAATAATACTTCTATCAGCACTTTAGCTGCACTTTTAAAATACCGTACTGTACCATGCAACAATAGCTGTTTACATGGCTGTGTGAGTGTCACTCACCATTATCAGTTTCCCTGGGCTGCCACCACCCCCAGTACGGCAGAGATGTTGTCAATTAGCACAACTACTACCAGCAGAGGTGGTGAAGGCCAGTATGTAGCATTGGCATCTGCGAGTGTCTGCATTGGCATCTGCAGAGTGCCTAGCTTGTTCAGTTTTAAATTGTTATCTCCTGCCAATGCCACCAACACCATGTAATCATCCATCATTATAATTGTCATTATGTTATTGACAAAAAACCCCTACTCTAAAATATTCCATATATCTTTAAAAGATTATTTGGACCATCTAGTGGTGGGGGGGCCAACAACACAATACAGCAGCACCCAAAATGCCGTGCTATGCAATGCACTGTTGCACCTGTCCTAACATCTCTGGCAGAATAGACAATTGGCAAATTGACACCTGGCAACTGGCAATGCAGGATGACGAGGCACCAATTTCATAGCATCCAGATTGGCAATGGCACAGTGCTTGGCTTGTTGTGTTGCTTATGTATGTCCTAATTTTAACCAGAGTTACTGTAACATCTCTCAGTAATACACGGGTGGGAGGGACGGCCCCCAGGACATAATTTTGATGATACACAAATATGATGATACACATGTCCATCAAGTTTAACCTATGTAACCTGCTAAATATAGATGGCAGATACTTTATCCTATATTTGTATTTACAGTATTTTGATCCAGAGGAAGGCAAACAAAAAACCCCAGTGAAATATCCAATTACGTTGCATAAGAGGAAAATGAAATTCCTTCCTGGCTCCAAATAATGGCAATCAGATTTCTCTCTATATCAACATCCTTCCCATGTTTACTTATTTGGTATATCCCAGTATACCTTTCCTTTCTAAAAAGATGTCCAACTTTTGTTTTTTTAAAGATATTTATTGTATCTGCCATCACAGTCTTCATAGGTAATGAATTCCACATTTTAATTGGTGAAATATCCTTTCCTCCAACCAACTCTTGACAAAGCGCCACTTTGGTGTACATGTGGGAGGTTTCTTATGGAGATTACCGGCATTTGTATGTTTTAATAATATTTTAAAAGTTTTTCGTTTCAAATTTTTTATTGTTTTTTTTACCAAAGGAGTACATCACAATATCAGGGGAATTTTTGGGGAGAAGGTACATATGAGTCTCAGAAAAGGTTTAACAGAAAAACATAAAAATTAGTACCTTACGGCTTATAGAAGCGAATCGTGACTGGCGTTCTCCCGGTGAAACCTCACCTGTGTTTGCCGTCAGGCTAGAGCTCGGCCCCTGCCCCTGTTAGAGGTTGTATTAATGAACTAACATTCCGTCGAACTTCTCTGGGAAGGAACAAAGGATAGAGAGAGAAAGAAGGGAAGGAGGAAAGAGAGAAAGAAGAGGGAGAGGAGAGGGATGGGGCAGGAGGAGGGGGGGTTGGGGTAGGGCAGAGGGACAGGGAGGGGGAGAGAGGGTGGCCCCCTCCCACCCCGTTGGAGACCCCCCGAGGCCAGGACAAGGCAGCATACAGCCCAGGTCGGACCCAGGATCCCAGAAGCAAGGCCTAAAGGATCTATCCCCGGTCATCCGCAAGCGGCTCAGCCATAAGGCCAGAGGTCCCAGACCCTGTTAAACTGTTCGGTCTTTTGGTTCACGAGAGCTGTTAAGTATTCCATGAGTTTCACCTCATTCACTCGTCTGAGAACCATTTGTTTTGTCGGGGGGTTAATTTTCTTCCAATAAGCTGTAAGCGCGCAGCGCGCTGCTGTGAGTACATGTGCAATCAGTTTTTTTATGAGGGGCAGAGGCTACTTCCGCAGGTTTTGCCAGGAGGAACATCAGCGGATCCAGGCGGATCTCCTCCTCGGAAATATCCTCTATCAGGCCTCGGACCATGCTCCAGAATTTCTGGGCCCCAGGGCATGCCCATAGTATATGGACCAGGTCTCCACACTGACCACAACCCCTCCAGCAGAGGATGGGGAGGCCCGGGAAAATCTGGCTCAGCCTACTCGGGGATAGGTACCACTGAAATAGGATTTTGAAGGTGTTTTCCATGATGGTTGTGCAGATTGAGGTTTTAGCTGCTGCTACCAGATGTCCTCCCAGTCATCTCTATCTATTTCCAAATTGAGGTCTTCAGCCCATTTCATCATATAGTTATGGTTGGTGGGTATCTTGGACTGTGCTAGCTCCAAGTAGATCTCCGAGATCAGACCCCTCTGGTACAACTGGACCCCACAAACCCTTTCAAAAGGTGTTGGGTCTTTAAACTTAGACTTTTTGGATACTGTTTGAAAGAAATGTCTGATCTGGAGGAACCCATACAGAGAGAATTTCACTTGTTGATGTTTCTCCTGCAGCTCTGAAAGTGCCATCACTGACCCTTTGTTCAGTAGGTCTGATGCTTTTTGTAGGTTAGCCCTCCGGAATTGCGGGAGATCTTTAGGGTCACACCCCGGGGGGAACTCTGGGTTCCCAAAAATGGGAGTGAGAATGGAAGGGGAGGATACCAGTCCGTGCCTGTCTTTTGTTTTTGCCCAAATCTTCCATGTGCACCTCGTGGCCCCCAGTCCCGTCCTGCCCGATAATATCTTCCCTCCTCCTTCGGACCAA
This sequence comes from Ascaphus truei, assembly GCF_040206685.1. Classification (NCBI taxonomy): domain Eukaryota; kingdom Metazoa; phylum Chordata; class Amphibia; order Anura; family Ascaphidae; genus Ascaphus; species Ascaphus truei. The sequence goes on along the minus strand of NC_134483.1, from coordinate 77,965,898 downwards.
AGTATCGCTCCAAGAGACAGGGGAGAGACGTAGGAGACCTCGATCTCCAACCAGCAGCAAGACGCTGGATCATTGTTCCAGATCACCGCTTGTTTTAGGTGAGCTGCGTAGTAATATTTAATTATATCAGGTACACCTAGACCTCCACACTCCTTTTGGGCAAACATTACTGATCTAGTCTTTTGTCTTTTCATATGAATTGGAAGATACTATTTTGAATATGTTTTAGGTCTGCAAGAGGAATGCAGATCGGAATAGTCTTGAAAAAATACAGTAACCTGGGTAGGATATTCATCTTAACCGATGCCACCCTTCCGAGCCACGAAATGTGGTATTTATTCCATCTCTTAAGGTCTCTTTTAATTTCAGATAATAGATCGAGGAAATTACTTTTAAATAGTGCTGAAAACTTAGCAGCTATTTTAATCCCTAGATATTTTATGCTCGTGGATCTCCATTTATAATTAAAGTTACGTTGTAAAAGCTTTACATCCAGAGCGGGAAGGGATAGATTCAGGGCTTCTGATTTGTCGCTGTTAATTTTGTACCCTGATATCTGGACAAATTTCTCTAATTGAGACTGGAGGTTGGGGAGAGTCACCATGGGGGAGGTCAGAGATAGAATAATATCGTCGGCAAATAGGGATATCTTGTACTCTGTGTTCCCAATGACGACTCCTTTTATGTCCAAGTCTTGCCTGATTGTCGCCGCGAGGGGCTCAATTGACAATGCAAAAAGGAGAGGGGATAAGGGCAGCCCTTTTGTGTACCATTCTTAATTTTTATGGGGGTCGAGGCTCCACCTGGGAGTTTTACAAAGGCCATCGGGTTTTTATACAATGCTCGCACTCCTTCTAGGAAGGGGCCCCTGAAGCCGAATGTAATTATCGTTTGGTCTAAGAAATCCCACCTGATCCTATCAAAAGCTTTTTCGGCGTCCAGGCTCAGCAAGAGGGCCTTAGCCTCCACCAGGTGCACGTGGTCGATAATGTTTAGTATTTTCCTAGTGTTTCGAAGCTTGTCTGCCTGAAACCAATCCTACCTGGTCTTTGTGGATCAAGCTCGGCAAGATCGGGTTAAGTCTGTTTGCTAGAATTTTGCTGTATATTTTTAAGTCCGAATTGAGGAGGTATATTGGTCTGTAGCTGCCTTATTGTAGAGGGTCCCTACCTTCCTTGTGAATAATTGCCAGGTTAGCTGTAGACATTAACTGAGGGACATCCTCCCCCTCCATGAAGGAGTTGAAAACCTCTAATAGATGTGGAGCTAGCACAGCCTTGATTTTTTTATAGTATTGGTTGGAGAAACCGTCTGGCCCTGGAGTTTTGTTTGTTTTGAGCTGCTTTATTACCTCGAATAGTTCTTCGGGCGATATTTTCTCATTTAACTTGAGAACAGTTTCTTCAGGAAGCGCAGGTAAGCTGCATTCTTCTAGATACTTAGAGATAGCCGCCAACCCGGACTGAGCATTTTGGGGGGGGTTCAGGTTATATAATTTGTTATAGTACTCTGAGAATTCCTGGGCAATTTCTTTGTCTTTGAAGGTTTTTAGGTTTTTAGGCCAGATTTTGTCCGAATTGCAATAATTTGGGATTTCACCCGTAGACCTCTTAACTTATTGGCCAACAGCCGGTCCGACTTGTTTATCATGAAAACCCTGATTGGTCCATCTTAGTGCCCTCTCCACCTCCTCTAGTTGGACTCTTTTTAAGTCAGTCCTCGCTTTATCCAATATTTTGTACAATTTTTTGGAGGGGTTACTTTTGTGTTCGGTCTCCAAAGACTGTAGCCTGTCCGCTAGTTCCTTATATTCTTTTTGTCTCTTTTTCTTTTGGTATGACGCTATAGAAATGAGGGAACCTCGGATCACTGGTAAGGTGGCAAAATGGAGGAGAATTAAATCTGTAATGAGGACGGCAAGAGAGCAGAGAGATGAGCAGAGCAGAAAGATATGATCATGTGGACAGCAGGAAGAGGAGAGCACTGGTAAGGCGGCAAAATGGAGGAGAATTAAATCTGTAATGAGGAGGCTCGAGAGCTGATGCCGGTGAAATTTTAACACGACCCCGGTTGTAATGCGGTCTTGGGGTTGTGGACCCCAAGGACCGCGTTATAACGGGGTTCAGCTGTACATCCCTAGATTTTTTGGGATCAGAAAATTTGGAACCCAGGGCCCTATGTGCTCTGTCCAGTTCTATGGTTTCCTGGGACATTTCGGAGGCTAGATCCAGGAATAGATCCTTCAGGTATGATCGTAAGGACTCTGCCATGATGGATTCTGGTATGTTGCGCACCCTGAGATTCTGCCTCCTGTCTCTATTCTCATGATCCTCGATGCTTTCTTTCAGGGATCTTAGCTCATTCGCCATTTTACTTAGATCGTCCTCTGTGTTAGATTGGGTGACTGCTATGTCCTCCACCCTTTGCTCTGTGGCCTCAGTTCTCTTTGTTAGGGCCTCCATATCTCCCCGTAATTTATCAATAGCTGTGCTGAGGTCTTCTTGAAATCCTTTTCGCATTCTGGAGAAAAGCTGTTCCATAAAGGCCCTATTGAGGTCCCCTGCAGGGCCCGCAACCACTGCCGCCATCTCAACCTCGACCCCCTCTGATGTACATGTCGCGACGCCTTCTTGGAAAGTCTCGTTAGTCGGGGCCGGGCGCTGACTCGGTGAGAAGTATGCTGAAACACTATGGGTAGGCGTTTTTTTATACTTGCCTGCCATCTCCCCCATCTACTTTGACTTTTGGGCCGATATGTAGGCTTATCAGGGCAGCTGTTCTTTTCTGTCCCCTCTGCTCTCACAGGCTGGCTGATCCCTCGCGGAGTGCTCCGTCAAGATGGCGGCTCCCGCCCCCGCAACCAGGGCAGGTGAGTCTCTCAGTCTGGGGACTCCCTCACTTGTCTCCCCGTCTGATGGTGCCCCAAGACTAAGAACGATATTTATTTGTTTATTGGGGGGGCGAGCCGGGAGCAGAAGGGAAGGAGCGGGGCTCGCAGCGGAGCACACCGCCTCCGTCTTACCTCGCGGCAGTGGGAGGCTATTGCAGGCAAACCTTTTTCTCCCCCTCTCCTCAGAGCACACAGGCAGGCAGGTCCCTCGAGGAGTTCCCCGTCAAGATAGCAGCGGCTCCCGCCCCCGCAGCCCTGCTACCAGGGCAGGAGAATTCCACAGCTAGGGGACTCCCTCGATCGGTCCCCCCCTCTGACGGTGCCTCAGGTCAGTTATTTGTTTATTTGTTGGGGGGGGGGGATGTTGTGAGCCGGGAGCGGGGGGTTGTGAGTCAGGAGCGGGGGGGTGTGAGCCGGGAGAGGGAGGGTGAGGAAGAAGCGGGGCCCGCAGCAGAGCACGCCACCTCCGCTTTACCTCGCTGCAGTGGGAGGCTACCGCCGTCGAGCCCTTTACACCACTGGGGGGGAGGGCTCCACCTCAGCTCCCTGACGTCCTTGAGCCTCGCCGACCCTCTCGCCTCGCGGGCTTGCTTTAGAGGCGCTGGTTCTTTGAGGTTCTTTGGGGTAGGAGGAGATCTCACTCCGGGGGCCAGGGGCTATCCGGGGACCCATCAGCGTGCCAAAAACCTTCTTTATGTAGACCTGGAAAGGTTGCTTCCCTGCTCCCGAGGGCTATAAGATGTCAACCTGGGTATTTAATTTGGGCTGGCTCCAGTTTTTGTTGCTATTTTGATTCTTTTGTGCTTAATCTTATCAATTTCTTCTGAGGGGGCTCTGGAGCAGATCTCTCAGGCAGCCATCCTCGTCGACGTCACCGGAAGTCTCTATATAAAGCCGTTTTTCATTCCACTATTTGGGTGCTGTTCTAATTTTAAATTTGTCGTTTTCCAGTTGCTGCTCCGGATTTTTTTTTTTTTTTTCATTAACATTAAGGGATGACCCTGTGTCCTTTGTTCTGCCCTTGGGATGAATAGTTCTTTTGAAAGCTCCTTGTATTGTCCACAAATATATTTTTATATAGTGATCGTATCTACTGTACTCATAGATGCCTCTTTTCTAATGTAAACAAATCTAAATTAGCTATCTCTTCTCTTTATAAATAGATTTTCCATCCCCTTTATTAATTTGGTGGTTCTTCTCTGCACTTTCTCTAGGTCCATAATTTATTTTTATGGAGTGGTAACAAAAGCTGTACTCCATATTGAAGGTGTGATCTTACTAATGCTTTATAGAGGGGCATAATGATGCTTACTTTTCTTCCATCCATTCTCTGTTTAATGCAAGATTAGATCTTTTTTGCCTTTGCAGCTACTGCATGAAATTGGGCAATATTGCTGTTTGCTGTCTAAAAGCACTCCCAAATTATTCTCCATCAAGGAATCACCTGATTTTCCCCCATTTTGTAACTCACGTGTTGAATATATTTTTATCTCCAAATGCAGAACATTACATTTATCTGTATATGACTTCATCTGCCATTTACCTGCCCAAGTTTCCAGTGATTCCAAGTCCTTCAGGAGAGAAATTAAATCCTGCTCTGATTTTACTAATTTACACAATTTAGTGTAATCAGCAAAGACGGAGACTTTCCTCTCTATGCCAACCTCAAGATCATTAAAAACAAACTAAAAAGCAGGAATCCCAGTACCGATCCTTGAGGTACTCCACTCACAATTTTACCCAAACCTCTCTGTTGTCTGTTGTTAAGCCAGATCTCAATCCAGGTGCAAATATTTTTACCGATTCCAATTTCCTTTATTTTGTACACTAACCTCTTGTGTGGCAACGTATGAAAAGTGTTTGCAAAATATAAGTAGACTGCATCAACTGCATTACCCTGGTCTAAATTCCTAGTTACAAAGAAACCAATAAGGATAGTTTGGCACAACCAATCTTTCATAAATCTTTGCTGACTATTACTAATGGTTTTGTTATCCATTAGGTATTCCTGAATATTATCCTGTAAAATACAGTACAGCTGCACCACTATTGATGTCAGGTTTAAAGGTCTGTAATTCCCTGGTTTTGATCTAGTTCCCTTTTCAAATATAGGCATCACATCTGCTTTACGCTAATCTTGAATTTTAAATGTAGGGGTTTGTAGGAGTTTGGCTATTACTGACTGGCAAAATTACTGTTTGTTAATATAGAGGTTGTGGCTTCCTCCTATTGTACTATTTTTGCAATTAATTCCTCACTGGTAAATACACAGGTAAATAATTTGTTTAATACTGCTGCTTTTTCCTTACCTCCAATAATTGGCAATTGTAATTTTTAACAATGGATTCATCCACCAGCGGTTTTTTTTTTTGGTTTTTTTAATTTCCTATGACAGATTAATCCGGAGTACTTTTTTCTTACATTACAACAACGGATTAGAAATAAACAAAATCCGCAGAATGGATTCGCTTTAAACCTTTTGGGTGAGGTTATTTTAAAGTGGGATAACTGAGCCATATATGGAGATTTTAAGTAATTCGCACGGATTAAAGTTGGAACAATCCCCATACAAATTGTACCCCATGGGACGGAATTTGAATGCTAAGTCTTGGAAATGGATTTGGACTCGCCCGTCCACCTCTACTAATATCTACAGTAAAACAACATAGAAAAGCCCACACAAAATTACTGTGAACAATATTACAATAGGAATTGCATGTATAAGGTTGCAAATTCAATATTTAAAAATGACATAATATTTTCAAAAGATATATGCACATGAAAAATGCTAAAGTCAACTGGTATTGTCTCAAGTCCCCATAAAAAGGAACATTCCTCCAATTAATCCACAATATAATGATTAAATATACTTGATTATTGCTGCATCTCAGGCCTCTGATCCCAGACCAAGGTCGTTGTATTACTCCCTACCCCTGCCCTGCGGGTCCGTATCCTGTTCTGCAGTCAGCAACATTACATTAACAAAGTGGGGGTCCCAGCTTCTGAATGGGACTCCTGCTGTGTTAATCCTACCGGACCATACCAGTTTGGAAGAGCTGCACAGAGAGAGCAAGGAGAAGCGGTCTCTCTCTCTGCGTCTCCCTAAACAGCTCTTACAGGTGATTGTATTTTTAGTACATAGGATTATAGCAGACAGTCTCTGGAGCTGAACCGCATTGATTTCAGGTCCGGGACATCCCGCTTCGTGAGGTACAGGCCTCCGTATTGGGTACTGGTATCTCCTGCAAGTTTTAATGTCCCATGTCACATGACCGGGACATTTAAACTTGCAGTAGATACTGGGGTATGTACCTCGGAAAGCAGGAGGTCCCTGGACCTGAAAGTAATGTGGTTCAGCTCTGGAGATTCCCTGCTTCAATCCTATGTACAAAAATAAAAATAAAAGCAGAGCTTCATTACCTTAGTGGCTAACCGCTAAGGTAATGATGGGGTTAAAAACCAGTACCCAGTTTGTTGGTGGTAGAAGGTTCTTAATTAGGAATGACTATTGTTTTTTAAGGAAGGGGTTAGTAGTTAATTATTTATGAATGTATGTATGTATATTTTTATTTATATAGCGTCATCTTGGTACTTAGTACTTCCCAGCAGTAAAATGTGATACATACTGCTGCGGCCCCGTTTATTCTAAAACATCACCGCATTTTTCCTGGTTTATTTTTCGAATGTGACGCACTTCACCGGGTGCATGCCGCATTCATGTTGCGTTCTCAGCCGCGGGTCATGCGCGGTTGATGCGCGGTTCATGCGTTTATTGAGAATGGTTCGGATTTAATAGGTTGCAATTCTTCGTGTGTCCGCCAGATGGTAGATATTCATGAATTGTAATGCGCATGCGCTTCAGTAATGTGTCGACTTGCAGGTGTTTCGTTTAAAAAAGATACCACAGTGTGCTATTGTAAATTGGCCTTGAGACTGAAGGAAGAGGTTACAATAATGTATCAATTAAGGCTTTTCATATTAAAGAAAGACAAGCACCAGTTTCTGTTATTCTCCAGAGACCCGCCATGAGTGTACAAATGCAGCCCGTTTTCCAAAAACCCGACAGAACTTACGCGTATGTGATCTGGGGCCGCGATTAATGCAACAGATGATAAGATAGCAACAGTTGTTCAAATTTATCAGTATTTTATCGAAAACTATGACTTTTACAAATTTTCGCCAGCTCCTCATGTGTGGAAGCGTGCAATAAGGAAAAGGTTATGTAGCGATCCATGTTTTTATCGTATTGATCCCCAATTTGTTGGAGGCTATTGGTGTGTATCACCGGGTTTTTCCTGTATGTATGATCATGCAGACGGCAAAAGGCGAAAGGTCGTGTTAAAACCAACTAAGAAACGACAGTCGCCCATTCTTCTACGTGACAACACATTAGCACAATGTCTTCCAGCTAGACCTAATATTATTTTTACTAAAGCCTCAAATATTAAATCACGATTGGCTCCGAGCTGTCCTTTAGATCACTCCAAATCTAAATGAGCAAATTCCAGCAAGGGCTTTTTTAAATGTACAAATTGTACAGCTTGCTCATTTAGCTTTAACACTAAAATGTTTAGATCAAACGTAACCTCAAAAATATATACCATCAAATCATTTATCAACTGTCATTCTACCTTTGTGATATACTTACTTCAGTGCCCCTGCGGCCTACAATATATGGGCAGGACAGGAAGGTGCTACCAAAGAAGGGTATATGAACACATTTACAACATCAAGAGAGGTTTAACGACACATAGTATTTCCCACCATTTTCGCATCCATCATAACCAGAATCCAATTGGATTAAGATGCCAAGCTATTGAGACTGTGCCAGCCCATTGGAGGGGGGGAAATCAGCTCAATCAGATTAGTAGACGTGAAGCCTACTGGATCTATGAGTTGAAGACCCTCTCTCCTAATGGCCTAAATATTGATTTTGAAACAGGAGTCTTTTTAAAATAAATATTTTAATTATATATTTATTTTTTTAGATATCAATTTTTAGTCATTTTTATTAATTTTTATAGGAGTATTTTTAAGGAAGACCATAATTGATGTCATTTTATTTCCATCCATCCGATTTGCGTGCATATATATGTGTATACATATATGTATAATAACTATATGTTGGTGTATTATTTTATTTGTCACTTCATTGAGAGTTTATTAACATTTTTTGTAAGTGTGTTAGTGTTAATGTATTGTTATTGTGTTTTATTTGTATGTTAGTGAGGCTGCGTTTATACAGGACATGACTGACAGGGGTCTAGACCAATCACGGTTAATCCTTGCATATTCGATTGGTTTATTTTTCATCCAATGGTTTCCATCCTGTCAGTATTTAAAGACTTCATGTCGTGTATTCAATACCCCTGAAGTGCGCATGCGCACGAAACGCGTTGGGCAGTTTGTGAGAGTTATTGGATCCAAGCAGAGCACCCACAGGAGCGTGATCGAGATACAGGAGCAGGAGAAGGGAGTTTCGGCAATTTGTCCCGCCCCCAGTGACGTATTTCCGACAACGGAGTGGCAGACGGTGCCTGGAGAACCAGAGACCCACCCATGGTGACGCACATCCGGATGCGGAACTAAGGAAGTGTTTGTAGTCTCACCTGGATGCCACGCATCTACCAGACGCTGCGGCCAAGCAATACTTACTATATACCCCTGCTTGTACTTATCGAACGTCCTGTAAGTAGGATTCCGGTTTTAACACCGGATCTGTTATCTGCTTTGGTCATTTTATTATTTTTGTTCATTAAATTAACTCTTGTATTATTTGTCAGCCTTGCTTGTCATTGTCTTATGTTTGTCTTGTCTTGTTTGTCCTATATTTTTGCTTTTCAACATTGTTGCACTATGATTTTTCTTCTTCTCTCCTTTTGCTTCACATACAGTAGTGGCATCCTTTATTCTTACAAATGCCGGCGGCATGCCGGGATCTACTCCGGCTGGTGCCAGTCTAGACCGCGCGCCGCCGCGCTTCCTCCACGCACCCCCCCCTCCACTTCGGGCACATTTTAGCCCCCCTTCTGGACCCCGGCTCCTGCTCTGCCCCTCTGCTTCCCCGCACCCCCGCTTACCTCACTTTAAACTCCAGGGGTGTCGGGGAAGCCGGGGAAGCCGGGCGCGCACGTGACTGTGACGTCACAGTGCGCCGCAACAAGCCGCGTCACCACGCTTCCCGCACGCATCCTGCCGTGCGGGAAGTGTAAGAATAAAAGCTGCCAGTACTGTACATCATATAACACCTTGCTATGGAGTGTGAAGCACAAGATTGGACTCTCCATTTTGGACATTTCGTTACCTTTGGACTCTAAATTTCCTATATGGGACTCTATAGGCACCGGTTTGTATTGTTGTTTTTGTCATTGCACTAACTGTGTTTTGGGTTAGTATCACCTGGCAGCCTTGCCTTATAGTTATTAGGTTTAGTGTGTATGATCACACATTTGTATTAATCTATATTATTTGTTCAAACTGTTTAGTTTAACTTTTTCCAGCCTTTCAGCGCTATTTACACCACTCTTTTTTTTGGATCCATGTATTTATCGTATTGATCCCCAATTTGTTGGAGGCTATTGGTGTTTATCACCGGGTTTTTCCTGTATCTATGATCATGCAGACGGCAAAAGGCGAAAGGTCGTGTTAAAACCAACTAAGAAACGACAGTCGCTGGCAAGCAATGCGCCAGCACCAGCACCGGCTTCCAATAACGGTCCCACCGTCAGTGACAACCCTCGCTGTCTCTCCACGCATGGACACCTGCAGCCTGAGCCGGATTTCGCGTGCAGTTTGGAGCAAGCTTGCATGTTCCTAAGCGATTTCCAGCCTCATCAGCTGACTACAGGTGTAGTAGTCCCGCTGCCAACTGTCAACGTGTATGATCAAGAATACTGGGCTGGCAGTGGCCAGATTGGGAAATTCTATGGTGAGTAATTTTGCCTTTTTTTTTTTTTTAATATCAATATCGGTGCGATTCAAAAGTCAAGCGATTCTCCTGTAAGCAATATCATTGGCTGAGCGGCTTCTACAGTACTGTATTGCAGATACAGTACTGGACAACGCTGGTTAGCTACTTCTGGCATCGTTGTGCCAGCAACCACCGTGAGCTATCATGCACACGGAAAAAACAGAGATCGCAAAAGGGCACATAGGGGAACTAATGCGTAAGTATATTTATATTACTTAATTTTTTTTTTATATAAAATATTGTACAGTAGATCTACTGTATCTAATTTTATAGTTATTTCGGTTGATTTATATTACAACAGTATATATATTTTTTATATTGATGCATATTAATAGAACAATATATTGTGTACTGAAGATCTACTGTATCTAATATTTTTGTGATTTCGGTACATTTATATAACAACAGTATATATATTTTTTATATTGCGGAATATTAATAGAACAATATATTGTGTACTGTAGATCTACTGTATCTAATATTTCTGTGATTTCGGTACATTTATATTACAACAGTATATATTTTTTATATTGCGGAATATTAATAGAACAATATCTCATTGTATACTATTTTTACACCAAATGATGTGCTGTGCTTGTGGCCTACTGCACTGTAACTTACCGGATTGTTTTTCTTTACATTGTAGGGAGACAACTCTTCTGGTCGACAAAATAAGTGAGGAGAATGATGAGAGGAGTGCATTAAGGGTCAAATACACTCTGCAGGAAAATCACAATCTGACTGAATCCGAGACCAGCATAAAGAAGATGAGACGCAGATAGTACTGGAGGTAAAATTCTTGTTTAGGAAACTGTACTGTACCGCTAAAATTATTTATTCCTTGTCATTACAGAGCGTACCCCATGATAAGGGACGTAAACAAAATCAAAAGAGTGGTCCAGGCCCAGGCATGGATCGACAGTGGGGAAACTTTCCAGGATTGCATCTTCACTGACGAGTCTACTGTATCGCTGGAGAGATTTGCCACCTTTGCATTCCACAAAAAAGGTCGCATATCTACAGAGGCGACCAACTTTATTCTAACTCGGCTAGCTCTGCGAATTTCAGAATATCCCGGTGATGTGCGGTTTTGTGTCGTTTTCGCCCGGGATGTATTGCGTTATTTTCGCGGCTGTGATTTAAACATTTTATTCCCGCTATCTGCAATACTGCAATGCCGTGTAAAAACGCATGGGGGTGTTTGCGAGGTGTTGTCTTTGAAGCCGTCCCCTGAATTCATGAATTGTAATGCAGTATATATATATATATATATATATATATATATATATATATATATATATATATATATACTGTATAACAACAACCCCTATAACCCCTAACATACACATACAGTACTGTATATGCACATCAATGATACTATAGGCCGTCCCCTGGCGAGATGTGTTTGCAGCAGAGAGAGATCCGCTGCTCTCTCTGCGCAAACATCGGCACATTAAAAATTATTTAAAATACATTTTTATTCATAGTATAGATGTGCAGGGGGTCTCCGGAGCTGAACCGCGTTGGTTTCAGGTCGGGGGACCCCCTGCTTCCCGAGATACAGGCCCCTTTATGAGGTGCCGGTATCCCTCTGCATTTAAAGGTCCCGATCACGTGACCGCGACATGTAAACCAAGCAGAGGGATACCGGCACCCCCTAAAGGAGCCTGTATCTCAGGGAGCAGGGGGTCCCCGGACCTAAAACCACAGCGGTTCAGCTCCGGAGACCCTCTGCACATCTACAATATAAATAAAACACACACATCAATAAAGAATCATTCCTTACCTTTGCGGCTATCTGCTATGGTAACAAAGCAGCATGAATGTATTTTTAATAATATTGTACAGTGATCAGGGGGTTCCCTGAGCCAGAAATCAAAGCTCAAGGGACCCCTGCTTGCTCCTGCACAATATTATTAAAATACAGAAATGCTGCTTCATTACCATAGCTGATAGCCGCTAAGGCAATGAAGGGGTTAACCCACCATGCCCGCTTTATTGTGGGTAGCGGGGGTGGGTGAAGGGGGTATTTGGCCCTTGGTGTGAGTTTAGGACTTTTGGGGGGGGGTTGAGGGTGCACTTAACCCCTTCACGGCCGTAGCAGTTAATACCGCTACGGTCATGAAGGGGTTAACCCCTTCCGCTACCCCCCCGAAAGCCCTAAACAACACCCATTGGGGCTAATACCCCCTTCACCCACCCCCGCTACCCACAATAAAAAAAATTCACACACAGCAGCCGCCCAAAAAATAAATAAATAAATCTAAATAAATAAATAAATACATGAATATAAATAAATAAATTTAAAATACATTTTTATTCATAGTGTAGATGTGCAGGGGGTCTCCGGAGCTGAACTGCGTTGGTTTCAGGTTGGGGGACCCCCTGCTTCCCGAGATACAGGCCCCTTTAAGAGGTGTCGGTATCCCTCTTCATTTAAAGGTCCCGATCACGTGACCTCGGCATGTAAACCAAGCAGAGGGATACCGGCACCACCTAAAGGGGCCTGTATCTTGGGGAGCAGGGGGTCCCCGGACCTAAAACTACAGCGGTTCAGCTCCGGAGACCCTCTGCACATCTACAGTATAAATAAAACACACACATCAATAAAGAATCGTTCCTTACCTTTGTGGCTATCTACTATGGGTTAAGGCAGAATAGCATGTTTATTGGGGACATTTGCCCCCAATAAACATTGCAATAAACAACATACAGTACAGTACACCCCCTGTGTATTTAAAATACATAAACAACAATAAATACATTAAATACATATTTTTAATGTGTGTGTTAAACCTCCCTGCCATTACTGTAATCTATGTAAGGCCCCCTCCCCCTAATGTGTCTGTTACACAGATTACAGTCAAGGCAGGAAAGCTTAAGCCCCCCTCACCCTATTGTGTCTGTTAAACTTCCCTGCCGTGACTGTAATCTGTGTAAAGCCCCCTCCCCCTAATGTGTCTGTTTAATCTCCCTGGCCTGTGTTTCTGTGAGTGCAGTGTATGTAAATGTGGGGAGGGGGAGGGGGATCCCATGTAAATATAATGCAGCGCCTCACTGCCAATGGCCCACCCCGTTAGGCCTAACCACCCACACCCACTACCCACTACCCACTACACACCTGCCCATGGCCTCTCCGCTGCTGCAAAACAGAGACAAAAATTAAAATATCCAAAGTAATGTCCCCTAACCCCTTAATCACCATAGCGGTTATTAACCGCTACAGTCATTAAGGGGATAACCCACCCTCACCCACCACTTGGGATGCCTACATACCCTCCCACACTAACCCCCCCCTGTGAGGCCTAACCACCCTCACCCAGTACCCACAAGGGAGGCCTACCCACATACCGTTGGGGAAACACCCACCTCCCCCACCCCCAGTACCCACAATAAAAACAACAGTGACCCACAATAAACATCATTCTTTTTATTAAATACATTACCCACCCCCTGTGCCCCCCCATAAATACATGATTTATTATTTTACAAACAGGGTTCATAACGCAGCCCCACGCGACTCCCCGGTGGGCTGGCGGGGCACCTGGACAAACCTACAGGGTACCAGCAGCCCTTTTCAAACAGGTTCTGGAGGCCTGCTGGTGGATCCCGCCAGCACCATGGCCCCCAGGTGGTCTCCTTGGGTCACTGTGGGCCACAATTGGGTCCCCACGGTAGGCCCAAGGATGTCTGGAAGCCCCGGGTCAGACCCACAGGTGTCTGCGGGGCCTCGGGTGGTTCCCACAGGGGTCTGGGGAACTCACGGGTGCTCACTACGAGTCCGCGGTGCCCCCACAGAAGTGGGACCACACATCATCATCCCCGCACCTACAGGTCGGCGGTGCCCCCACAGAAGTGGGACCACACAGCTTCATCCCCGCATGTGTCACCCGTGGGACCACCAGCCTGGTACCCGTGAGATACCCGAGGAAACCACAGGTGGTCTCCAGAGGTCCCACGCGGAACCACGGAACAAACCCTGAATGTAAAAAAAATATGTGACGTCATTGAAAGCTTGTCACAGGGTAATACAGCCAATCAGAGTAGGGATGGAGTTCCCACGCTCTGATTGGCTCTAGTACCATGTGACAAGCTTTCAATGACGTCACATCCTTTCTCCCCCAAGCCTCTGTCACATGGTATACTAGAGCCAATCAGAGTAGGGATGGAGTTCCCACGCTCTGATTGGCTACAGTACTATGTGAGGCCGGCAATGTTTCTTTTAATGACGTCATCTTAAAGGCAATTGATGCAAAGCCATTCTGATTGGCTGTGCTTTCATTGCCTTTAAGTGACGTCATCATTTTTATTTTTATCGGCCAAAACACATGATTTTCACGGCCCAATCTGGGCCGTGGGAACCATATGACGAAAATGTGACGTTATAGGCCTTTTAAAGCCTATGTCGTCTCATTTTGAAGCCAGACGCCGAGGAGGAAGGACCTCCTACTGAAGCAGAAGGTCAGGGCGTGACCAAAGACGGAAAGATGACCCCGCCCTGAAGAAGATAGAAGAAAGAAGAATACAGATGAAGATGGATTACAAGTAGAAGACCCGTGGATTGATTTGGATTTTTAGTGTAATGTTTATTTTTTTATGGTTTATTATTTTATGAGTTCCTGTGCCTGGTGGATTGGTTCGTGAGTAAGCTGCGCAATGGGAGTCGGTGGGGCCAAGTAATGGTAAGTGAACTAAAGAAATGTATTTTATTTAACTTGTTAATTTTTTTAAAAGCTTTTTTAACATGTGTATTTTGTTTTGGTGGTATATCATTTATGCAACTGTATGTATGTATGTATATATGTCTAGAGAGATATATACATACAGGGTAAGAAATTATATTATTTTAAAAGCTTGATTTTATGTGTTTTAAATTAATTCATCCATGCTGCTATGCTCTATTGTGTGTTTAAAGTATTTTAAAATTAGATAGATGTAATTGTTGATATTGTAATGTGTGCTTGTGTTCAGGGTTAGCCTTGGTTTTAAAGTTTGTATTCTGGTTGGTACTTACTGCTGCGACACACTTTATTCGAGCAAATACCCAGTATGTACCTGGCAGATACCTGGAATGCGCCGCTCCTCACCTCAGACAAGCCCCGTTGCGTTTGCTTTCCCAGCCATGGTTCATGCCTGGCTGACGGGCGGCTGATCTGTTAAATGATAATGATTAGGATTTAATAGGCTGCAATGCTTCGCGTGTCTACCAGATGGCATAAATTCATGAATTGTAATGCAGTATATATAAATATACTGTGCAGTATTGCAGCCAGCGGGAATAAAATGCTTCAATCCCTGCCTGGAAAATAACGCAATGCACTCGGGCAGAAAACAGTCACAAACCTCAATACACCCGAGTATACCCGAATTCGTGGGACTAGCCGAGCTCGAATAAAGTGTATCGCCAGTGTATCTTTTTTCACATGCTAAATTGTTCTGCTCAAGATTTTATGCATCATTTATACAATGTAAATGCAATGTATTGATTGGAATGTGAGGTTTTTCTTTGTCATTTTATGATTTAGATTGTAAGATCAGTTAGGATTATTAAAGGAAATTCATTGTAATGTAGTGTGTCTGTATGGAGAAGTGTTATTTGTAGTACAGTATGGTTTTGATAACCCTTCTACATTTATTTGTATATTGGTTCATCATGTGTGTGTGATGTATATATATATATATATATATATATATGTATATATATATATATGTATATCTGTGTGTGTATATATATATATATATATATATATATATATATATATATATATATATATACTGTATATATAGTTGCATGATGAAGCCACTGTACAAATTCATGGGTGAAGGGTGGGTATCGGGCCAGTGTGGCTTAACCCCTTAATTACCTTTGCGGTTATTATCCAATATGGTATTTAAGGGGTTAATTGATATCTGAATGTAATTGTAATGTATTGGCTTTGTATTGGCTATGTTTTTTGTGGGCAAGACAGGGATGTTGCTGGCGACTGAGACTTCTTATTGATAAGGTCAGTAGTACTTAATTTATTTGAATATGCTAGTTAATGTTTTTAATAATGGGCAATTAATCTATTATCCATATCTGGATAATAGTTATTTTGCACATTATTGTACTGTAGGTGTTGGGGGGGGGGGGGTGTATGTATTGAATGTATAGGCCAGGTTTATTTTTTTACATTCAGGGTTTGTTCCGTGGTTCCGCGTGAGACCTCTGGAGACCACATGTGGTTTCCTTGGGTATCTCACGGGTATCAGGCTGGTGGTTCCATGGGTGACACATGCGGGGATGAAGCGGTGGCCTCACATCTGTGGGGGCACCGAGGACCCGTAGTCTGCGGGGATGAAGCTGTGTAGTCCCACTTCTGTGGGGGCACCGCCGACCCGTAGTGAGCACCCGTGAGTTCCCCAGACACCCGTGGGAACCACCCGAGGCCCCGCAGACACCTGTGGGTCTGACCCGGGGCTCCCAGACATCCTTGGGCCTACCGTGGGGACCCAATTGTGGCCCACGATGACCCAAGGAGACCACCTGGGGGCCATGGTGCTGGCGGGACCCACCAGCAGGCCTCCAGAACCTGTTTGAAAAGGGCAGCTGGTACCCTGTAGGTCTGTCAGGTGCCCCGCCAGCCCACCGGGGACTCACGTGGGGCTGCGTTATGAACCCTGTTTGTAAAAGGATAAATCTTGTATTTATGGGGGGGCACAGGGGGTGGGTAATGTATTTAATAAAGTTAATGATGTTTATTGTGGGTCACTGTATTGTTTTAATTGTTGTTACTGGCGGTGGGGGGAGGGGGTATTGGCCCCAAGGGTATGTGGGTAGGCTTCCCAGCTGGGTATTGGGTGAGGGTGGTTAGGCCTCATGGGGTGGGGGGTTAGTGTGGGAGGGTATGTAGGCATCCCGAGTGGTGGGTGAGGGTAGGTTAACCCCTTAATGACTGTAGCGGTTAATAACCGCTATGGTGATTAAGGGGTTAGGGGACATTACTTTGGATATTTTAATTTTTGTCTCTGTTTTGCAGCAGCGGTGGGGCCATGGGCAGGTGGGTAGTGGGTAGTGGGTGTGGGTGGTTAGGCCAATGGGGTGGGCCATTGGCAGTGAGGCGCTGCATTATATTTACACGGGATCCCCCTCCCCACATTTACATACACTGCACTCACAGAAACACAGGCCAGGGAGATTAAACAGACACATTAGGGGGAGGGGGCTTTACACAGATTACAGTCACAGCAGGGAAGTTTAACAGACACAATAGGAGGAGGGGGGTTTACATAGATTACAGTTAAAGCAGGGAGGTTTAACAGACACATTAAAAATATGTATTTAATGTATTTATTGTTTTTATGTATTTTAAATACACAGGGGGTGTACTGTACTGTATGTTGTTTATTGCAATGTTTATTGGGGGCAAATGTCCCCAATAAACATGCTATTCTGCCTTAACCCTTCATTGCCTTAGCGGCTATCAGCTATGGTAATGAAGCAGCATTTCTGTATTTTAATAATATTGTGCAGGAGCTTTGATTTCTGGCTCAGGGAACCCCCTGCTCACTGTACAATATTATTAAAAATACATTCATGCTGCTTCGTTACCATAGCAGATAGCCGCAAAGGTAAGGAACGATTCTTTATTGATGTGTGTGTTTTATTTATACTGTAGATGTACAGAGGGTCTCCGGAGCTGAACCGCTGTAGTTTTAGGTCCAGGGACCCCCTGCTCCCCAAGATACAGGCCCCTTTAGGGGGTGCCGGTATCCCTCTGCTTGGTTTACATGCCGCGGTCACGTGATCGGGACCTTTAAATGCAGAGGGATACCGGCACCTCATAAAGGGGCCTGTATCTCGGGAAGCAGTGGGTCCCCCAACCTGAAACCAACGCGGTTCAGCTCCGGAGACTCCCTGCACATCTACACTATGAATAAAAATGTATTTTAAATCATTTTTAATGTGCCGATGTTTGCGCAGAGAGAGCAGCGGATCTCTCTCTGCTGCAAACACATCTCGCCAGGGGATGGCCTATAGTATCATTGATGTGCATATACATTACTGTATGTGTACAGTACTGTACTGTATGTTAGGGTTTATAGTGGTTGTTTTTATACAGTATATATATATATATATATATATATATACTGCATTACAATTCATGAATTTATGCCATCTAAGGGACACGCGAAGCATTGCAGCCTATTAAATCCTGAACCATTACAATTAACACATCAACCGCGCGTCAGCCGGGCATGACCCCTGGCTGGGAACGCGGCATGCTCCGGGTGAACAGCGTGGCATTCCAGGAACCAGCCAGGGACAAACCGGTGATTTGTTAGAATAAAAGCTAGCGCAGCAGTATGAAGCCGTGGCCAAAACACCCATTGAAGATGCATGTGTGGGGTGCCATCTCTAGGCGTGGACCAGGATGCATTGTCACCTTTGAAGGTAAAATATATAAAATATAATGTAGCCTTATGCACTGTACTGTACTAGTGTAGCCGTATGCACTGTACTATACTATTGTGCAGTTTTTTGAGCACTTTCCTTTTCTTGTTATAGAAATCATGAATAAAGCTTTCTTCCTAGACAAAATTGTGCCTGAGATAGTGGAATACATCACACGCGAGTTCCCCGGTGGTCACCGTTTCTACCAGGACAACGATCCGAAGCACACCGCGTCAACAGCGCATATCCTTGAGCGTGGTATCAACTGGGTGAAGACGCCAGCAGAGTAAGTGCGGTAACCGTGTCTCATATTTTTCCCACTGTTTTTACTGTGTACTGTATCTCCTAAACTAATTGTCCTTTTTTTCCAATGACAGATCGCCAGACTTCAATCCGATCTAAATGGTCTGGCATCAGCTGAAGGACCATATCCGGAAAGTGGTGAAACCCTCCAAAAAGGATGAGTTGGCGAAAGGCATACTGAGTTTTTGGAACGATGTACTCACCGTGGAACGCTGCAATAAATATATTGACCATATTGCGACTGTGTTGCCCATTGTGAGCGCACGTAATGGGCAAGCATCAGGAAAGTAGTACTGTACTATAGTATTGTAAGTACAGTATGATACAGGTATGTATGGCACAGATTTTTTTCTTTCCTAATAGTCAGAGTATACAGTAGTTCCAGTATAGACTAGTTTGACAGTACTAACTGCATACACAATGCCATAATGCCATAATGCCATAATGCCATAATACAGTATGCACCTACAGTACAGTAACTGCTCAATTTTTTTCTTTCCAGAGAGAGCAGCACCAGCCATCTGGTTACATAGTATTTAACAGTAGTCAGAGTATACAGTAGTTCCTGTATAGACTAGTTTGACAGTACTAACTGCATACACAATGCCACAATGCCATAATACAGTACACACATAACTGCACTAATTTTTTGTTTGCTTGTCTTTTCAGGAAAAAAGGATGGACTGGGGGCGTGTTGTGTACAGTCTAATCTGTTTGTACAGTCAAGTGTACAAACAGCAGTAATGATGTACACAAAACCTCTCCTCTCTCAATGAACTACTGTACTGTACACAGAATGAGGAAGAAGATAAAGACGGAAAAAATGATATTACTATATATATATTATAAATTATATATTATTAAATAATATTATTATAAATGTGCATTATGCATGTTTATCCATGTTTTATAAATGTTTTATAAATGTTTATCCAATTTCAATCTGCCAGAAGAACTTAATAAAGACTTCATTATGTATTATTCATGATTATTTTTATATTTGTATTTTTTTGTTCCTGATAAAATAAAATAAATATTTATTTACATTCCTGCTAATCCTAATCATTGAAAACCCCTCCCCCCCCCCACACCTACAGTACACCAAAGAAAAAGAATGAATGACAAAACAACATGAATCAGTTAATGTGTTTTTTAACTCTCAATTCTCACAATGCTGTGCGAATCAGATTTACATTTCAAATTCGAGAAGGGATTTGCCAAAGCGTTACAGTAAACAAAGCCTCAAAGGGTGGGGGGGGGTAGGGTGAGTCATGCGCAGTAATCAGCTAGCTCCCATCGCAAAGAGGATTACATGCAGGCGCAGTGAGGTGATTGACGCTCGGCTAGGGACGGATTAAAAACACAATGACCTAGCTTCAGAAAATTAATCACTCTGTGGGGGTGTCTGTCGATAAGAGTTTCAAAACCTTGAGCGAGGCTTGTGTGTGTGCGTGGGGGAGGGGGCTGCATGAAGAATTAGCTGTGCAGCAGTTCAAAGAAATTACATACAGTACAGTAATTTTAAAAGGCAGTTCATCATAATAATTTGATCCCTATACCCCCAAATACAGTACATAAAAAGCACACAAATCAACCATGTGCAGTCAAACGCACAGGGTCGCAGGCAAAAGCTACAGCACAGATTGAATATCGTAATATCAAGTTGGTCTAGGCAGGTTTGTGGAGAAAAAAAAATTAAAAATACGTAGGTTGAACCGCGAAGGTATTAGACTTTCAAGACAACAGTTCGCAAACGCCAACCTGAGTTTTTACACGGCATTGCAGTATTGCAGACAGCGAGAATAAAATGCTAATATCACGAGCACTAAAATAACGCAATTCAATCCGGACCCAAAAAAAACGCATCTGACCAAGATTATCCGAGAGCCGCAGATCTAGCCGATTTAGACTCTGGTCGGCCGCCACTATAGAGAGAGAGAGAGAGAGAGTGTGTGTGTGTCAGAGTTTCCCCCACCCAATCTCATGTTGGCCCTAGCATGGGGAAACTGACTCTGGTTACAAGGCATAATAGTGTGATGCACCTGCTGGCTTACAGGACTCCTGAGTCTCCCGCTCGATGTTATGGGAAAGGTCAGGACAGGCTTCTGGGGACATACCCTGTACGTACTCATGGTGACAGCACCTCCATCTATTGCAGGCCCCAGGATATGGGGTGGAATCCCTGGAATAGAACATCCCACTCAGGGATGAGAGATTCCAGTCTCACAACTGCTTCTTTATAAATTAGGAACACTTTATTGCACCAACAGCATACACTGGAGCAGCATACACAGCAGTACAGGAACACAGGAGTTCTCCTGCAGGATGGACCTGGCCTACACTCCCAGTCAGGGCCCTGGAAGCAGGCCTAGCTCTTCCACTACCCCCTATCAGAGAAGTGGGAACAGTCTACCCGCCTCTCCCCTAAGGGAGGGCCCACAGATTGGCAGAGCCCTGCACATCTGGGTTAGGTAACTGAGCTCCTCTCAGGGTAGGAGCAACTGACTAAATACAGGAAATGCAGATCATTATGACAGATCCAACAAGAGCCCGCCCCTTGTCCCTTATTGGACACAGGCCTGACTGCACTGCTTTCTCTGCCTCACTGATCTGCAGTGAGTGGGGAGAACCCATGATTACTCCTGGCTAACCTGCACTTACCAGGGATTATTGCACAGGAGGAGAAAGAACTATAGCCCCAAAACTACCAAGGGCTACACTCTCCCTCTGGTGGAAACCAATGGCCCCACTTGGTCCTAAATTTGCTGATCCATCATGTAGGCAAACAACCTGCACAAAAATACAAAATGACATAAACAGATACACAGTTAATATGGTCATTACAGTGCAGGTTATACACACACCCACCATGGCTATCTTAACAACGTAACTAGGATTACTCCCTTACTGAAGAATCCGTACTTTAATAATAATGTCTGGGGTCGGGTTTCTTTAACTCCCCTACCCTCAGGATATTTATTACTTGTACTACCATACCCTCTTAAGGTGGCCTGCGCACAGCATGGTCCACTGGGTTTAGAGCAGAAGTACCATAACACTCTGGGTGACATACTGGACACCCACAGTCAGCCCATAATTCCTGCCTGGATGCTAGTGGGCTGAGAGGATCATGCCCATACACTTCCTTAAGGCATTTCCTACAGATGTAAGCCACCTTTTCTCATTATACCAATTCTCATCTGATACTTCACGATCCCAATTTCCTATGGAACTATCAGTATGTGAGGGGGGACACAGGAAAAGGGACTTAAAGGCTTCAGAGCCTATTCCTCAGTGTGCCTCTAGAAGCCTCTAAGTCCCTTTTCCTGTGTCCCCCCTCACATTGTCCATCCCCTGCTGCACAGAGATCTTCAGCCTGTGTTATTGGCGTGCTGCGGGAGATCCTGCGTGTAGCCCAACACACACGCGTGGATGGAGAGGCCAGCCAGCAGGAACCAGCTTACAGAAACGAGAGGGGATACTCTCTAAATTATCCACTGCCTGCTTACCTATTCCATCTGGTGAGTAGGC
Source organism: Ascaphus truei (assembly GCF_040206685.1). Lineage (NCBI taxonomy): Eukaryota > Metazoa > Chordata > Amphibia > Anura > Ascaphidae > Ascaphus > Ascaphus truei. The sequence continues at coordinate 77,943,770 of NC_134483.1, read as the reverse complement.
ACTACTACTGTCACCATCGGTGCTGCGGAGCACTTCAATCAATTTTATTTGTCCTATTATTACATGTTTATGTATAATATGGAATATTATTAATTGTTATTAAATTGTTTTATTGTGTAATTTCACCTGTTAGTCTTCAGCTGATTATATGTTGTCTTAAGTGTTGTTTGTCCTAATTCTACGGTATTACGCTATGTGTTGTGCTTTCTCTTTTCTTTAAAGCACACCGTGAGGAGCAACCTTCCATCAGCTAACAGGCTTGGTTTTCATATATCCTTTTTTGTATATATTAGCTGTTTTAGGCGCCTCTGGATACTCCTCTCTTTCCATGCTATAGTTCTGACCAGGGGGTCAGTTTTTGTATCCTAGGCAGCCCCTTTTGTGGGTTTAATTATTTCCACACAGGGTATTATACATTATATACCACATTACACTTTGTTGGTTAGCGCTACCTTTCTTTGTTGTTTTCATTTACTGTGAGATGCCTTAGTTTTTACCCAGGCAAGTGATCGGATACTGGTGGCTGCCTCTGTATTAGCTCATTACTAATAATACTCTGTATATATCTTTCTAGCTTGAATTGATCGTATTCTGAAAAGGAATCATATTAGAGTATACATCTTAATGAAATGACATTTATTTTAGATTTCTAAAATGAGAACATAATTTTATAAATAATAGATGTGTTATGTCTATAGCAATGTTTTTAACCTTTTTTGGTTAAGGAACCCTATATTATATTTGTGAAATTCTGTGGAACCCAAATGCAGCAAGTCCACACAGCCAATAATATACTGCAAATATTTGTTGGGGAAAACAATACAATGGTAACTAAACCTACAGATCTTTACTGTAGTTATATGCAGTTTTTTTTATGTGTAAAAGTTACTTTAACTTTTGTCACCATACAGTTCTGTCATCTCCCAAAAATTAATGAATTACAGTAGTGGAAAAAATATTGCCTTTGTACAATATTTGTTAAACCATTAGTCAAAATTTCAAGCTTCACCAGACAGTTTCCATACAGATGAATGAAAAATCTTTACTTCCCTGCCATTTTAATTTAAAGGAAAACATAAACATAGTACACAAGAAAATTACACAGTACTTGAGAATATTTAAGCAAGCGTGCATGTTGAAAGCAAGCAAGCCATTTAAGTCCCATATATCAAAGGATCAATACGGTTTCAAAATAATCTTTTATCTTGTCATTACAGGGATCACTAGCCCTATCTCTTTCTTAAAATTGTGACAGAAGATTAGTGAGTAAAAGTCTCTTCTCTATAGCAATTATAAAAATAAAAAGACCTTGTTCAGCTGAAATCAATGTGTCAATTTCTAACAAGCTGTGAAAAATGCTCAATAATTATGGAAACTAGGGACACAAAGAATGCCTCTATTCTTGTCAAATTAAATGTGCTGCACAGTTATAAAATGTGCAGTCCTTTTTATTCTTTTCCACAGCACATGGTGGGTCCTTTTCAGTAGAAAATAAAAAAAATACTGTATTGTAAAACTGTCCTGCAAAGCTAAGACAATGAGGGGCTTTTAAACTTGGATTTACATGCTGACATGCTGCTTCAAATAGAAAAAGAGATCTTGTTAGAGAAATGGGCATGCATGTGAAACACCAGACATTTTTCTTGATTCTTGATCATTATATCTGTAACCCATGTAACGGTGTTTCCCCCACTCTGTGGAAGATTCTGCCATTATTTGACGTGTGGTGCATGATACCTGCTGGTAACAGGAGGGCTGAGTCATCCGCCGATGGTTGTGGGAACACAGGACTAGGCTTCTGGGGTTCATATCTTTAGCAGTGCAGCGCCTCCATCTGCCTTAGGCTCCAGGGAACTGAACATGGGGCCTCATGCAGTAAGCGTCGATTAAGTGAAATCGGCAAGTTTACCGATTAGTCATGTTAATGGCGATTTTTCCTCTCCGTATGCAGTAAGTGCCGAATACATTCAAAATCAACCCGAAAACAAATCCGCCCACTCTCACGATGATTATCCGATCACACACAGGTGTATCGGCGTGCGTGGCGGGGTGCTGATAGGTTGCCCAATCACAAATCAGGCGAAACAAGCATGTATTGGATTGCGCGCCATATTTAAAGGCAACGTGTACTGCTAATCATTCTCTGTGTTGTTGGGAGTGAGAGAGAGAGAGAGACGCACAGAGCTGGCTGATTGAACATTTGCATATTGACGGAGAGACTTGTTGTGTATTGGGTGAGCTTTGTCCATTGTTGTTTTGTTTACATCTTTGTCTTGTTTTATATGTGGAAGTGTTTCGTGTGATTGGCTGTACATTAGTTGTCTGTTTTTTGTGAGTGCTGGAAGTATGCCCGCAAAGCGTGGGAAGAGTGATGCTGGTGGGAGTGGGAGTGCTACTCGTGCGAGTACGCGTCGGAGTGAACGTACTGTTCAGGGGAGTGATGTTGCTGGTGCACCGAGTGGTGTTGCTGGGAGTGGGAGTGCTGTTGCTGGGAGTGGGAGTGTTGTTGCTGGGAGTGGGAGTGCTGTTGCTGTGAGTGGGAGTGCTGTTGCTGGGAGTGGGAGTGTTGTTGCTGGGAGTGGGAGTGCTGTTGCTGGGAGTGGGAGTGCTGTTGCTGGGAGTGGGAGTGCTGGTGCTAGGAGTGGGAGTGCTGGTGCTAGGAGTGGGAGGGCTGGTGCTAGGAGTGGGAGTGCTGGTGCTGTGAGTGCTGCTGGTGGCGCAGTTGCTGATGGGGTGGATGGTGGTGGCGTGCTTGCTGGTGGGCAGCTTTTGGAGGCTCTTCCATTGGAAGAAGGAGAGTCCAGTCAGCACCAGCCAAGCTCTGACCCTAAACCTGCTCGGAAGAAACGTGTGGAGAAGCCACGTAATCCTCGCTTCAATGACCAGGAAAATACAGCTCTTGTCACTGGCATTCTGGAGCACTATGACAGTATATATGGACATTTACTAGGTAAGTGTACCTTTACATTTATTATTCAAATACATGTGATCCTAGGTCATCTGAGTTTTGTTCATATGCAAATATGGGTTCAGAATATCTTTCTATGTTAATTAGTCTGGAAACACAGCTTTTATCATGCCTTACAAGGACAACTAAACACAGGCGGTCAATTTGCCATAACTGCATACAATATGAATGCAACCTTGCTTACATGTATAGGTTTAGTAGTGAATGCTCATGTGCTTCACATATTACACATAAAACAGCATGTTTGCTATCTCTTGGAACAGCTAGCAGTGTAGGAAACTGGTGAATTTACCCCTCACAATTTCCACCAGGTGAGAAATATTACTGTACTAGGCGTGTCGTTGCTTACAGTTATTTTGCATAGTTACACTGCTTTTTATACTGTCTTCACAATATAAGCATACCTGCATCTATATATGTATATGTCTGATTCTGTATATATATATATATCTCAAAATAGACATATATGTTGTAGTCCTACTAAAAGCAGTAACTAATATAGCACGTGCCATTGCGTGCTCATTTACATGTGAATTCCCAAAATGCATTGCTGCAGTGGAAGCAATTGATGGTGGTCGAAGATGGGGAACAACAGGGTAGTACACATGTGTAACACATGTTAATGAGAAATTATTACTAGCTACAGGTACAGAACAGAAATATGTATAATATTATTGTGTATTTTATTTATTTTACTCCGACAAACATGACATTACTGCCTATTTTAAGCATGCATCAAATATATTGCATGCAACGGCCTACAAACATCACTTGCACTAACACATCTATAGTTGTTTATGAAAAGGTCCATTTTTGCTTTAAGTCATATACAGACAGCATAATGAGGCACACGTATCATATTTTATGTCATTGTTTTCATAACTTAAAAACTGCACACGACTATTTAGCTCATCTACCATTGTGTTAAAGCAGCTGCAATTAATATCTCATCACAGCATACACTTCAACAGAGGGGGTGGGGTTCAGCACACACACTAATTACAGCCTCATTTTAGGGTCAACTTAGTTCACACCATTTTCACCTGTTTCAAGTAATTGAAAGGTGTGGCTGATTAGGCTTTTTGGGGAAGGGAATACCGTTCTTACAACCTGACTAGCACAACTGAAGTTAATCACACTCATTTGAAAGCTTCACTTTAGCTACTAAATGCCCCAACAACTCATTACTTATCAAACCGTACGTCACACATTAGTTCACTCATATCTATAGTTGAACTACTACTATCAACGACACATTATCACACACTGCATGTGTTGTCTTGTTTAGTCACAGCCACATTCATGTGTGCCACATCTTATATTAATGTACCACACATATCCTCTACCAAAAACAACACTTTTTGCAATATGACCACCTTCATGATAACCATTGTGAATGGTCATCTCATGATAGTTATGTACATTATGATACTGATATCACTACACAACATATGATTTTTATGTACAAATTGTATCTATTTATCCTCACGCATTACTGCAGGAACATAGTATGTTTTATGTTAGGGAACTCAAAAGTTCTAAGTACACAGGCATGTACATTGTTATTACAACTATTTATGTTCACTTTCACACACACATTTTGGGTTAAGGAAATGATGCTGTTAGGTACTCATAAATACAGAACATACAATAACTGTTTGTTCAATATTTACACATGTAAATGTAAAACTTATGTTATTGTTATATATAGTTGCCCCTGAAGGACATGTGTCACCTGAGACTGAACAAGTGTCTTCACCTGGGTCAGCCAGCTCAACACACCTAGAAGGTGAGTGTATCAGTTGGTGGCCATATAATATGTGCTCTTCTATATGTTATGTTGTCATGTTCATTATTTGTTTTGCACATCTTCTTTAAATAGGATTACTTAGTGTCAGTGAAAATGAAGTGTAAGGCAACTTGTATTGTGTTAGTGATGTTAACTATCATGTAGGAGTTGTGAGTTTACAGCAAGTTTTCATTCACTCATATTTCATACTGAGTCCAAACATTATTCTTAAGTCAAGGTAGTTTTTAATGTGAGGTTATAAAACGTATGGAAACATGTTAGTTGTTACTTATGACACAGTACAATTACATAGTAACACAGCAGAGATTAACATGCCATTTAATAATGTGTACATTTATTTGTAGAACATAATGAAGAGGATTTTGATGATGATGATGATGATGATGATGATGCCGCCGCCGCCGCCATAGACACACAAATACAAGCAAGTGACCATGAAGAGGTTCCAATTGAAACTGTTTTACCGCCAAAATGTCCAGCAAATACCACATATGATGCAATTGTAGCTTCTGAGGGAAAAATTGTGGAAGCAGAAAATCGTCGCCATTCTGACCTGATGACAGTGCTGGAAAGGATGATTGCACTGCAGGAAGAAACAGTTTCACAATTGGCACATCTCCACAGAGTCTTCATTGAAGTGCCTAAACAGTTGCAAAAAATCAACACCTCATTCGAAGCATTAGTTGTTCAGCAAACACAAGCTAATTACTGGAGAATGACTAATGTACCACAATTCAACACCTCCCAGCCAGGATCTGTTCATGCAGGTCAGTTTTCACCACATTCATCTGATATTCATTCACCAGGCCCAAATGTTACCGGTCAAGTAGCAGACATTGCTGTGCAGGTTCCTGATGACATCCTACCGCTGCCATCTGTACAAATTCAGCAGCAGACACCTACAAAGGAGGCGACAAAAACAGAACAAAACACACATGAAACAGACCAACCATCACTTGTGCAGTGTCTACCAACTTGCTCACATGTGTCAGTGGGCACAAGCCCTGTCCGTGAACAGTCACTACCCAAAAGCCCTGTAGGTGAGTCACTGCCCAAAAGCCCTGTAGGTGAGTCACTGCCCAAAAGCCCTGTAGGTGAATCGCTGCCCAAAAGCCCTGTAGGTGAATCGCTGCCCAAAAGCCCTGTAGGTGAATCACTGCCCAAAAGCCCTGTAGGTGAGTCACTGGCCACAAGCCCTGTAGGTGAGTCACTGGCCACAAGCCCTGTAGGTGAACAGTCACTACCCAAAAGCCCTGTAGGTGAGTCACTGCCCAAAAGCCCTGTGGGTGAATCACTGCCCAAAAGCCCTGTAGGTGAGTCACTGGCCACAAGCCCTGCCCGTGAAGTGCCAGAGGCCACTCAAAGTGGCTCTGTTGTGCCTAAAGTTGGTGGCAAAAGAAAAAGGAAAATTCAAGAGACAACAAGCAGGCCTGTTACTCGCTCGCAAAAGGAACAAAAAAAATAAATGTTATAATTCAGAAAATATGTCTTTGGCCTTGTTTTGTTGACTTCAGATTATCTAATTACTATTGTATGTATGCTGAAGACTGTGTTGTTTCCAAACTTTCAAGTATGTTCTTGTACACGTGAAGATTTGGAAATGTTAACACTCCTAATTAATGAATAGTGTTATAAATATTTATGTTTTAATCGTCTGTTCAGTAATGGTCCACCAGGAGCCAGTTGCTAAGTTTAGAGAAGCTGCCATTGACTTTGCAGCAAAACATTGCATTTGGGTGTGTTAATTGATGTAATCATTGCATGTGCATATTATTTTCATGCAATTATAAAAGCACCTATTTAACTGCAAACATCTTTCTTGTACGTGTACAGCAGGATTTTGTGTTAAATATTACTTACCTTTGGTGGCCATTGTAATGTTGTCCTTTAATCATTTATGTGTTCTTGTTTCAAGAACATCTCTGAATTTATACTAAAATATATGTAGTATGTATTGATATATGCACACACACACACACACAGACACACACTGTGTGTGTGTGTGTGTGTGTGTGTGTGTGTGTGTGTGTGTGTGTGTGTGTGTGTGTGTATATATAGTACTATCTAAACTGGTATAGATGTATTTACAAAAAACATACACTTCATGCTTCCTTGTGAAAACACACTATTTTAATAATACAGGCCTAATGTTTGACAACTATACTAAGTGTGAGCCTCTAACATTATTGGGTGCAAACAAATGTTTATTACTTAATTCACTCATGTTTATCACCATTTAAATAGGTTTCATACAAGGCCTACTTACTGCCATCAATATGTTGTGTGTACTCCTGCAATATAAAAAAAAAGAAAAAAGATACATTATATATATATATATATATATATATATATATATATATATATATATACATATACATATATACACACACACACACACACACACACTATACATATAGTACAATATACACTTTATATATATATATATATATTTTTAAGAGAGAGATATATTTATATATATATATATAGATACACACGTATTTAAACTCATGCAGACAGGTAGTTAACCAGACTTTCAAATACACACAGAAATGTATGTGGGAAAAAAACATTTCCTTTTGCAGGTGTGTGTATTTACTGATATGGCTGTCTAAGCACTATTTTCACACAGTGCTCTTTGTTATTTTTCTAGAAAACTCAATGTTACTGAAATAAGTGTAGGAATGTTTTCACAAACGAGATAAAAAAATGATACATGTTTTTCCCACATTCGCCTATCACTAACCACAAAACTTAAACCAATTAAAAGGACACATCCAATTGGCGTTTGAAATAAGGAGTTAAAAGTAGTTACTTTTGTTGACCTTGAAAACGAAACACAGGAATTTGTTAGCCATTGAGCAGAATCATTTTGATGAGCAAAGAAGACAGAACTGCACACATCTTTTGTGCTACTCTGACATGGCTGATGAATTCGTTAACAATATGAATCCCCTCTTAGGTTATAAGTACATGGTTTCAGAAGCAATTTTAAACAGTCGCGGACACAAAGCAAGCACACGCCAAATCTATGATTTGATTCGAGCTAAATATCCTTATTACCAAGACCGTAGGCATGCGCGGAATTTTAATTCCTCAATAAGATTCACTTTATCAACTAATGACTTTTTTGAACGTGTGCAGGATAAGCTAGAACACACCTATGGTTTCTGGAAGATTGCAAAGGAAAAGCATTTTACCCTGAAAGAGGGCACATATATTGTTGTGAAAGGCATATTTATTCCTAATGCCAATAGCAATGGATCCGCTACTACTGTTCCGTGTGAATCGATACCTACTGCAATATCTGCACCCTCCATTCCTGAAACCCACATTGTACAACAACAAAAGTACTATGATTATGTACCAAGCCTTTCAGCTGAAAATGCATTGGAATGGGAACCAGAAGAAATGAACCTACCTCCCGACCAATTGTTTGAAGAAAGCAGTGGCGATTCCTATGAGCGCTTCATGGAGGAGATGTGTGTCATACTGGATTCAGCGGGTGGGTCAAGCGTGGATGAAAATGCCTTGAATTTCTGGAGCGACCAGTTGCAGCCAGACGAACAGTTAATTCTAGAAGAATGGTAAATATAACAACCGTTATGCGTTGACTGTGCGTTTAAATGTTTTTTTTTGTTTTTTTTTTTTAACCACCATTTTCCCTTTCAATGCGTGGATACAGCGTAACATTGCAGACTGCATAACATGTAGCGATCACAAAGAAATTGTTGCCGAATACAATATAGTATAACCTGAAAGAGTAGTACACATTGCTGACGGAATAAATATACGTACTTTCCTATCCCTTTAACCATATTAGCAACATTTTAACATAACTCTAACACATACCTGTTTTGTTATCATGCAACATTTAAAAGCGGGTCCACCACGTATGACGTGGGACCCTTGTCATGGCCCAAGGCGTCCTTAAAAAGGATTACGGATGTAAGTCCCGCCCCCAAGCGACGTGCGCGCCTCAAAGCCTATTGGCTGTCATGTTTTGTTATAGTAACGGTAACTGCAGTGTGTCATGTGTGCGGCTCAGTGTTTGTAAGCGTCAACTGGGCATTAGCCGAATGTTAATTGAGTGGGAGGAGTGTTAGCGTGCGTTTCACGCTGGTTTAACATGACGTCACACGTATTGCATTTGCGCATTGTGTTATCGGCCGTCCTTTCTGTCCAAACACGTCTGTTTAAAAAGAATCGGTGGTTTGGGGCGTGAGTCCCAATCACAGTGCTCAATCCAAATCTGAACCTTTAGACGATAATCAATATAAGTCCACATATCATGGTAACAGGAAACTGTATCAGCCAGCAAGTAGAGTAATGAGACCCAGTGCTATATGAATGCAGCAAAAAAGACACTCAGTGTAATGGCAGTAGTCCATGTGTCATAATGGAATAAAGGTTAACATACCATTGTTGTATGGAGCTCGGCCATACCCAACCCTTGTGCTGCAGCACTATTCCAGGTCATCCAGTATCCCTGTGAGGGAGAAATATACTCACAGCAGGCTTGTTCCAATGCAGCATGCAGCACGCTCAATATTCATGTAGAGGTTGAAATCCAAAGACTCCTGCGGTGCACAGCAAAATAGGGTAGAGGACCAGCAAGGTGTTGTTAAAAATCCTTTATTGAAACAGCATGGTACAGGGGACACACACTCTGACGCGTTTCGGACTGGTATAGTCCTTAGTCATAGAGCTGTTTTGTTATCATGCAACATTTAAAAGCGGGTCCACCACGTATGACGTGGGACCCTTGTCATGGCCCAAGGCGTCCTTAAAAAGGATTACGGATGTAAGTCCCGCCCCCAAGCGACGTGCGCGCCTCAAAGCCTATTGGCTGTCATGTTTTGTTATAGTAACGGTAACTGCAGTGTGTCATGTGTGCGGCTCAGTGTTTGTAAGCGTCAACTGGGCATTAGCCGAATGTTAATTGAGTGGGAGGAGTGTTAGCGTGCGTTTCACGCTGGTTTAACATGACGTCACACGTATTGCATTTGCGCATTGTGTTATCGGCCGTCCTTTCTGTCCAAACACGTCTGTTTAAAAAGAATACAGATGTACTCGTTTAGAACGAATGTAGTTTCGTATTCATTGTATTTGAAATAAAGATTTTATGTTTAATGGTATTTTCAAGATGTATTGAACGCACAACGTACGCTTTGTTTTGCGCATGCGCTAACAGTTAGTGCAGCCAAGCCTGAAGTGCGTGCGCACACTAAGATGTGCGCGCACATTTTTCAGTATACAGGCAACGTTCACATCATATACATAGTTATGCCTGCTACAAATTTAAAGAAACATTACATACTGATGTACACTTGTACTTCTAACATATAAGTGAGTGACGTGTGTATGTACACAATCATATAGAGCTGTGTAATGCGTTGTCACGGATACATATATAGTAAGGTGCCATATTTGACCATCATGTGTTTGCTGTATTTCAGAGATGTCGGGGAAGATACAATCGGATCAATGTATGATTTCAGAAGAGTCTACCTTTATATGAGATGATTGTGAGGAGGAGCCACCGACTACTATACTACATATGGAACTAATTTTATATTGCTTGCAGCGCTTATTAACAAACAATTAAAAATGTGATACCCTTATGCCTATATTGCATAAGCACTTAATTAACATAATGATGTTGCAAAATAGTGCCTCATGAATTTTTATTGAGTGTTCTTTAATGACTACTATCATTTTATGGCATGGTGTGTTTTATATATAACAACCATTCCCACTCTGCTAACACATTTGTGAATTCTATTGTGTAATGGAACGTATGACTGTCGAAACTATGTAACAATAATAATAAGAATAAGAATAATATGAGCATGTTCATGTATAGCGCTGCTAGTTGTACACAGCGCTTTACAGACACATTTTTCAGGCTGAGGTCCCTGGCCCGTGGAACTTACAATTTATTTTTTGCCGCCTGAGGCACAGGGAGATAAAGTGACTTGCCCAAGGTCACAAGGAGCCGACACCGGGAATTGAACCAGACTCCCCTGCTTCAAACTCTCAGTGCCAGTGTGTGTCTTTACTCACTGAGCCACTCCTTCTCCCAATGTAAAGGACACTTACTGTACAACCAACTAGCCATTTATTGTTAAAAATCTCTTGTTACATGGGTATGTTGATAAAATGGTTTGGGACTGTAGCAAATAATGTTATTGGCCAGATGTTGTGGTCCCCTACAATGCATGATGTTCTGATTATGACATCAACATCATGTAATGAAGTACGTTTCTGTGTATATTTCATTAACCTAACTAACTATAGTTTACTGTGTTTATTAAACGTTCTAAAAATACATAGTATAGTCAATATGATGATATAAGCTACCATAATAAAGCTGGTGTTATCATTTGTCGGTGTTATACATGGATCCTACACAAATTGATACAGACACAAACAGTTGTCTTACAAAGTGTGTCTATGCTAATGTGCACGTGATTGACGTTACAATTGTGAGAATACTTGATAATTATCATCATGATAATGATGAAGTGACGTGATTTATATAGCAAAAATATTACCAACATTGTCATATTGGTAAATTAGAAATGCTAAATGACAGTAACATTTGCAACAAAATTGTGTTTTCTGTTAACAGTTTTACACTTGGTACATGTAGGACACATCCACACACACGTGTGACTTATACATACACATGTCACAAATGTAAATTAATGTTGACTATTAATTCCTAGCATTAAAAAACACCTACATTGCTAAATCTAAGATGTAGTACGCATTGTTGTGATTACAGGCATTCATGCATGGAGTGTTATGATCAGTCAATTTCATCCGTGATGAATGATCTCCCGTAAGTAAACACATAAGTACAGTTATCCCCTTTTCTCCAAACACCTCTATATTACATTAATGGAATTTATTAGGAAACATACATAAAATGTGATGAAATGTGAGTAATCATTTTCTAATACAATGCACATGAAAGCTCAAGAGTAGCTAAATGCATATACATGATACAGAAAGTACATGTATGTTACATTTGTGTTAAAACCAATATGTAGGGTTTTTACTTCAAATAATTATAGGAAGATTGAGGTAGGCACATCTTATGAGAGATGTCAGCAAATATACATACCATGATCAGTCATACTGGAGATATACCTATAATGCAAAGGAACAATATATAAATTGCAAACATTGACATGCCATCTTCAGTACCGTAAACAACACAGCAAAGTGTGTATTTGGTGTTAAATGTGCAACACCATGTATATTTCATGACATTCAAAATGTAAATCAGGCTGGTGTACACATTATATGGATGTACATGTTACACTGCACCAATAACATTGTATGTAAGCATACTAGAAGCATGAATGAGTATGGGCATAATATGTGTATTGTGTTAGCATAAGGAACAACACAATGCTAAAATATTAGTGCTTTGTTACCCCAGTTGTATTCACATACACACAACTAAAGTAAAATTGAAGAGGGATTATATAACCTGTGCAACAATAACATACCGGTGCCACATCCCTTTGTGCACACAGCAGAGAGAAGAAAGGTGTGCAACCCATATTCATCTGTGTCCTACCAGAAGGGTATATAAAAAAACATTATTGTTAAGATAACATAATGTAAGTATAAAAGTAGAACTTGGAACATATATGTTTTTACTTACAAGAAAAAAATGAATTGATGAGATTCTGGCGTGTCTGGCCACCACTGGCTGTTTGTTCATTTTCAGCAGCTACATGGGTGGGATGCTCGTCTACCACAGGCTCAGCTAGGTCTGACTGTACATTGTGCCTGAGTGCAACATTGTGCAAAATGCAACAGGCAAGGATAATATCAGACACTTTTTGAGGCTTGTATAGAAGAGCCCCACCAGTTCTGTCCAGACACCTAAATCTGGTCTTGAGTAGGCCAAATGTCCTCTCTATAACAGATCTTGTAGATATATGGGCTGCATTGTACCTGTCCTCTGCTTCAGTTTGAGGGTTTAGCACCGGAGTCAAGAGCCACGGCCTAATTCCGTATCCTGAGTCACCTATAATGAATGGAGCACACATAAGCTGACATTAGTGATCAAATTGTACAATGCCAACATTCCTAAATAAAAATGTGTTTTGTGTTATAACATGTAAATGTGTACTCACCCAGCAGCCAACCATGTTCAAAATGTCCCTCTTCGAACGCATGGAAGACTGAAGAGTTCCTCAGGATGGAGGAATCGTGACTGGAACCAGGGAATTTGGGTACCACATGCATTATCCTCATCGTCGCATCACATACCACCTGTACATTGAGTGAATGGTAGTGCTTACGATTGCGGTAGACATGCTCACTCTGACTAGGTGCAATCAAAGCAACATGTGTGCAATCGATTGCACCCAGCACACATGGTATCCCTGCTATATTATAAAAGCCAGTCCTGACTTCCAGCCACTCTGTCGCCTCTGTAGGAAAATGAATATAATTCCTAGCGCGTCTATTGAGTGCATAGAGAAACTGGGTCAAGGCCCGCGAGAATGTAGATTGCGAGACCCCGCCCACTATGCCCACAGTTGTCTGGTATGACGCGGAAGCAAGATAATGTAATGAGCACAGCATTTTAACAAGCCCAGGGACTGCACGACCTCTGGCTGTGAAAAAATCTAAATCTCCCCTTATCTCCTGATAAAGAGATAAGATTGCTGCTGAACTCAAACGATAGCGACTTACAATCTCCTCCTCACTCATCCCATCTAACAGGGTTCTCTCCCTGTACAGACGCGGACGAGGCACAACTTGTCTCCTCTGTCTTCTCCTCTGATCTCCTGTCCCTCTCCCTGTCTCTGTCGTATCCGCGTGACTGTCCCTGTCACTGTCACTGTCCCTCGGTGTGTCCCTCCCTTGCCCTATATGATTGTCTTCATCATCAAGCATGTCATAGAAAAGAATGTTCCTCCGTCTCCTAAACAATCTCAACATTTTGAAATGAGTAGCTGTGAATGAGCAGGTAATGGGCGTCCTTTAAATAGGTATGTGATGATGTCAGGTGACATAGTAAAATGCAAGGTGTTACATTAACATAATAAAGTACTTCTGTGGCAAGCTGTGTGCAGTTCTTGTTATAAGTATTTGTTGTGTGTATTCTGCAGGGAATGATGATATTTGGCAATGATGTGACGTGAACCTTTGTAGAAACATTGCTTGCAAATAAATAGTTGCATGTGCAATGCATGTAACACTTGTGAACGCAACAGTCAGTCATGTAATTAGGCAAAAAGGCTGAGATTGACGTGGGAAAAGTTTTGTGTAACATGTGTAATTAGGCATGTTATTGTGACATGTTGACAACAATGAATAGTCGTGTGCATATGCATGCATTTCTGTAAGGAGGATAGTTGGTATAGAATGAGTTAACAAGGTGTCCCAATGCTGAATTACTGTACATGTGTGTATAAGTTAGGTTGAAGTGCTTGTAATGCTATGGTTACAATGTAAACATGCAATGTGATTGAGCGTCCAATAAGTGACGTCATAAAAATAGGGAGGACCCAAAAGTATATGTAAACATGAGAATTTAGATGTACATGAACGTTTAAAGATGCGTGTCACATTACAAGCATTGTGTAATGTAAAGGAAGATGAATATACTGTGTATGTGTGACATGTGTGACATGTGTAACATCATGTAAATAATTGTCGCTCAGTTCATTAAAATGTGTTATATGATGTGAGGTTCTCCTTTAAGAGTTGAGTATAGTATTTTCCCTTGGCACATCATCACATGATGAGTAATGTGACCCGCAAATGCTGCAAACATGTAAAAGTATAATGTTATGCAAATAATACACGTCAGCTGTGACACAATGCAGGGAATGCCCCCACACTGTAATGCAAATGACGTTTGTATTGTGAGCAATGAAACGTAAACAGTACTATACTGTTATACGTCCCCGCTCCATTGACTCCATTGATGTACAGAAGTTTTTTTTTTCTAAGTGCCGTTGCGGCAGCCTTAGCGATCGTTCTCCCCTCCAAACTGCCAACTTTAGTTGGCGGGAGAAATTGGCCATAACATCTCAATTTCGTAGTGCCGATCAGGCCCGATAAGCTGTTTTTTTGTTGTTGAATCCAGCCGATTTAAAAAAGTGGCGATCAGTGGCGAAAACAGGCTTATCGGCAGGCGAATGGCCATAACAAAATAATCGGCTCCGAAACCTGGCGAAATCAAGCACTTATCGGCGCTTACTGAATCTCAAACCCAATTTTGCCTATAAAATGGCGATAATTCCCTTATCAACGCTTACTGCATGAGGCCCATGATCTCCCACAGTAGAACCGATAGCCTCTCCCCCTAGTAAGATCACACACCAGGCCGGAGGTATAACAACAGGACCGGTTTATTGTCTGTACACCAACAGCAGTACACGGCAATCTTCTGCCCAATGTAGTCCCACCTCAGCTACCCATTGAAGGATGGTCCCTGGACCTTCACTGCAGGCCAAGGGCACCCACAGCAGTCCCAGCTCTTCCCTGGGTATGGTCCACAGTCACTCTCCCCCGAAGGGAAGAGGACCAGAAAAGGCCCAATAGTCAGGCTCTTGGCAGTGATACCAGCCTCAATCAAAGGGGTAGGGCAGGTTAGTAGCCATAGGTGGCATGGCCACACCCAGAAAAGCATTTGGGGTTCTTTTTTTTGTTAATATCAAGTAAAAAGCAATATAGTAGACATTTTTACAAAAAAAATGGAAAGAAATTGTAATGGTACCAAATAATTAATGCAAGTTTCCGTACTTGTGTAAAATAGGCCAACATATTTAAATTAAATGGACTCTGAGGCATCAATAGAAATCTTTGAGACTGACACAGACTCTCTAGATCAGGGGTGCGCAACCTGGGGGGGGGGGGGGGGCGGGAGATTTGTGTAGGAGGGGGCGGGGTTGCAGAGGCCCCATGCTATTCCCCACTGCATTATATATGCCGGGGGATCGCGTGAGGCCTCTGCAACCTATTGCTTACCCAGATTCTGATGGTTGTTAACGCGGCATCAAATGACACCACAAAGTAATGCAACATGACGTAATTTGACGCCGGGAACTGAGGTAAGGGGTGCCCGAGCACCGGGGGCAGCAGCCAGGGGGGCGCAGCTGCAAAAGTTTGCTTTCCCCTGCTCTAGATCTCCACTCCCCATGTAAAAACAATTCCCACCTCATAGCTATGATACAATTTGTAATCATTTTTTCTTACAGTATGTTATTGGAATACAAAAAGACACTGTCAAAATTTCACTATTTAATTTAACATATTATACTTAATTTAAACAAAATGGAGGGCATGACTACATCCAACAAACAGATGCAGCGGACGTTATTTTATGGCAACACGGCGCCGTTTTCGTGTGCGCTGCTATACTGCATGCGGCATGAATGCAGCCAATCGCCCCAGGCACACGTGTTTATCGCGGTTGCTTTGTTTGAATTTTATGCAATGAAATTAATGAATTGTAATGTGTACTGTGCTACTGTGTCAATTTCAGGTGTTTAAAAGCCAGAACACTAAAATGCCATTTTCTGCACTCGCCAATTAAGGCGGTATGGTTGGAAGTAATCCCGCACCATGACATGAGTATTCCGAGGTATACACTGCGTGATTTGTTAAAATAACGGTCACTGCATCTGTAGCATCTTTCCATTTCTTTGTTCGCAAAATCTTTGATCAGATCACTAAAATTGAAACTCCAAGTGTGTTCGTCCTCTATGGGGAAAATTTTAATATTGTCTGGGTATTGCTTATACATTGTCAAATTAAGGTAGGTTTCCGCTCTCCCCCTCCCTCCCAAGTCCGCTCTACCCCTCCGCCTCCCTCCCGAGCCCGCTCTCCTGTTCCCCCACGAGCCCGCTCCCCGTTCCCCCACGAGCCGCTCTCCCGTTCCCCCACGAGCCTGCTCTCCCCCTCCACCACGAGCCTGCTCGCAGGACTACAGGGCAACAGCGTGCTCTAGCATTGAGGCCTTCCGTGCCTGATGCTTTCTAGAGCGTGTGTGCAGTCCTGCCTGATCTGCCGTCGCCTCCTCCGTAGCAAACCGAGGTGGGGGGGGGGTAATTTGAGGTGCAGGAGAGGGTGATTGGAGGTGCAGGGGTGGGTGATTGGAGGTGCAGGGGGGGTGATTGGAGGTGCAGGGGTGGGTGATTGAAGGTGCAGGGGAGGGTGATTGGAGGTGCATGGGAGGGTGATTGGAGGTGCATGGGAGGGTGACTTGAGGTGCATGGGAGGGTGATTGGAGGTGCATGAGAGGGTGACTGGAGGTGCGGGGGAGGGTGACTGGAGGTGCAGGGGAGGGTGACTGGAGGTGCAGGGGAGGGTGACTGGAGGTGCAGGGGAGGGTGACTGGAAGTGCAGGGGAGGGTGACTGGAGGTGCAGGGGAGGATGACTGGAGGTGCAGGGGAGGGTGATTGGAGGTGCAGGGGGTGACTGGAGTTGCAGGGGGGTGACTGGAGGTGCAGGGGAGAGCATTGTGAGGTGCAGGGGAGAGCAATATGAGGTGCAGGGGGAGATATGTGAGGTGCAGGGGGGAGAGATGGGAGGTGCAGGGGAGGGTGACTGGAGGTGCAGGGGAGGGTGACTGGAGGTGCAGGGGAGGGTGACTGGAGGTGCAGGGGAGGGTGACTGGAGGTGCAGGGGGTGACTGGAGGTGCAGGGGGGTGACTGGAGGTGCATAGGGGTGACTGGAGGTGCGGGGGGCAATGTGAGGTGCAGGGGAGAGCAATGTGAGGTGCAGGGGAGCGCAATGTGAGGTGCAGGGGAGAGCAATGTGAGGTGCAGGAGAGAGCAATGTGAGGTGCAGGGGAGAGCAATGTGAGGTGCAGGGGAGAGAGATGTGTGGTGCAGGGGAGAGAGACGTGTGATGCAGGGGGGTAGAGATGGGAGGTGCAGGGGATGAGAGTGATGGGGGTGCAGGGGGGAGAGGGATGGGAGGTGCAGGGGGTGGGATGTGTGTGGTGTGCAGGTGAGGGGGAGAGATGGGGGTATGAGAGATATATGGGGTGTATCGCAAAGGTTGATAGTGAGGGGTTCTGGGGGAGATATGAGGATGATGATGAAGGGTGCTGGGGGAGATATGAGGATGATGATTAGTGGTGCTGGGGGAGATATATGATATTGGGTCGTGGGAGAGATATATGAGGATGATGATGGGTGCTGGGGGAGATATATGAGGATGATGATGATGATGAGAGGTGCTGGAGGAGAGATGATGATGATGATGATAATGATTTTACCCGTGCGGCCCAAATCTTTTTTCCTTGGAGCCGTTTGACCCTTCTCATTTTACAAGTTGTGCAGGCCTGGTTTATAACTTTAAGTGTTTTCTTCTTTTTCCTTTTTGTAACTGTGAAGAGCTATGAGTCCCATTGGGAGAAAAGCACAACATAAATAAAATGATTATTATTATTAAAGTTATTATGACTTATTAGAGCAGTGTGCCTCGGATAAGATCAAATACCATGATTTTCCCAGGCTGTGTAGTGGTTTATGCAATATTTTATTCTCTAGTACCTGCCACACTCTTTCCATGGCTAACTAATTATCACATCATTAGTGAGTCACACTGACAATACCAAACAGTCTGCTTGACGTCAGCCTTTGGACAGTGCATTCTGTTCCTCACTTTGTAATTAAGTTGGTTAGCTGGGGACTTGAAGTGTGGGATGTCCTATGTGTTCAGTAAAGGACACATTTACTTAAATACCTGGGAAATATGCTAACTTAAAACATTATCAATAAACACACAATATCACAGCAAACTCAAGAACCCCAAAACAGACTCCCTCACAGAGAGGTACATGAGGATTTTATCAGGTAGTGTTAGGACCTGCAATTAGGTATGTCGTGACGTGGCTGCAGGCTTATAACGCTTTGGCCAAAGGGTTTAACTAAATGACCCTTACTCATGAGAACATCAGCACTGAAGTATTGCAGTATGTATTTTGTTACATTGGTTGTAGTGTTGGGCATTTTTGTCTTTTGTTGTAACTTAAAATATTTCAATATTTATTTAATATTTTTCATATTTATGTAGCACGTGTGTGTCCCCACCCCCATCTGGGTGATTATGGCTATGCGACTGCTTGGTGTAGTGCTGGTTACCTGCGAGGTACAGGAGAGATGAGTTTCCCGCGATGGTGTGGGGGTAAGGGGCAGACTTTTAGGGATCCTTCTGGTTCTTTTTCTTCTTGGTGTCAGTGCCTCCAGACGTAGGGGGCTTCAGCAAGGCTGAAGGCAGTCCCTGCTGTAACAGTCCTTAATACCACTACCTTTCTCCACACAGACTGCAGTGGAGCCAGAAGTACAAATGAGGATGTTCTTTATTACAGCAGCCACTGCTGGTGTTGTTGCAGCGTATGCTCAAATTGATAGGGTAGATCCATGGCTTCTGGATGGTACTGGCCTGCGGGTAATGATGAGGCCTAGCTGGATTACGTTATGTATTCAGCCCATGAGGGGTTGAGCACATGTCTCACTCCCGGCCGGGAGGAGACATTTCCAACACATCCTACCCAATGCTGGGGCAGGCTGGAACAACCTGAAGGTCTCACCCCTATGGGGCTAAAATTCAAATCTCTAATTTAGGCACTTTCTTCCTGCAGCTCAAAGAGGGAGGGCCCAGTATCTGTACCATCATTGGCTATCACAGATCCCTGTGTCAACTCCACTCCTGTCACTCAGGAATTAAACATGAGGAGGGGGTAAACCCCATAGGATAGCCTGTCACTATCTACATCTTATTAGAACTTACATGACAGGGGAAGGTAAAGAGCTAGCTGGACCAGCCACTGCTATACCCTCCCTTAGGTGAAACATCCAACGACCTCGCTTGGATCCAAATGTGGGTACCATCCATCTGGTCTCTGCAAACAAATACAGGTTATAGCAGATGTATAAATAACCTCATACTGTACACTGTTCACTAGCTCTTTATCATCCACTGATGACAGCGATGATAGGCAGATAACTTATTCTCCCAACGGGAAGATACAAGTAAAAACCCTCACTTATAATGTTTTGGGTCCGGCTTCTTGACCACCCTCCCATCGAATAACTTGGTCCAGATATAGAATACCTTAGGAGGACCAGGGCACTGTCCAACCTCTGCTCTATCTTTGAAAATACATGTACCCACAAGCCATTCTTCCACTACTGAGCGAATCTTGTCATCTTTAATAAACCTGTCCTCACTCGTTTTGGCTTTAATATTCTCAATGACTGCTAACCTCAACCACTCATGTCGGTGTTGATCTATTTTGTCAATTATTGGCTCAGGTACATACGGGAAGGTATACCCATGAGATTGATGGTACCTATTACAGATAGCTCGGTCAGCTCTACTTAATCATTGTATTTTATGGCCATGTCCCTGACCAGGTAAAACCCAGAACTGAGGCTCACTTAACTCAACCTCTTGGTAAAATAGAGAGGGTCCCTTGGGGGTTCTTACTCCCAAATTGATTTCACCAATCCTCTTGCGGAGGGCTTCTGCTATCTCTTCTGGGATAGTTGACCTTCCTCCCACCAGTGATCCACAATAGCACCATTTACCAATATCAGTCTCATTCTATTTAGACTAGGCTTCTGGATGGTATTAGCCTGCGGTTAATGATGAGGCCTAGCTGGATTAGGTTATATGTTCAGCCCATGAGGGGCTGAGCACATGTCTCACTCACGGCCGGGAGGAGACATTTCCAACATATCCTACCCCATGCAGGGGCAGGCTGGAGCAACCTGAAGGTCTCACTTCTAAGGGGCTGAACTTCAAATCTCTCATTTAGGCACTTCCTTCCTGAAGCTCAAAGAGGGAGGGCCCAGTATCTGTACCACCATTGGCTACCGCAGATCCCTGTGTCAACTCCACTCCTGTCACTCAGGAATTCAACATGAGGAGGGGGGAAACCCCCATAGGATAGCCTGTCACTCTATACATCTTATTAGAACTTACATGACAGAGGAAGGTAAAGAGCTAGTTGGACCAG
This sequence comes from Ascaphus truei, assembly GCF_040206685.1. Lineage (NCBI taxonomy): Eukaryota > Metazoa > Chordata > Amphibia > Anura > Ascaphidae > Ascaphus > Ascaphus truei. Next base: position 77,922,978 of record NC_134483.1, on the reverse strand, counting down.
CCACCGCTATATTTATATTAGAATATTTCCCAGGTATCTCTCTCCTCTCCAGTCAAAACCCTATTTCAGGGTCTGTCCTAAAAAATGCCTGGCACATTTTTAGCAAAACTTTCAGATTTGCAAAAGTTTTCACAAACAAAACGGACAATATGTCGCCTATTTCCCAAACTTAAGCCAACATTTTACACATTTCTACTCTTGACACTAGGAAAAATATTAATGCATCTTGGAGCGCTCAGAATGGTATTTATGCTAAATCACTTTTACAGTACTTTAGTTATTTAGTTATTTATTTATTTATTTATAAAATATTTTACCAGGAAGTAATACATTGAGAGTTACCTCTCATTTTCAAGTATGTCCTGGGCACAGAGTTAAGACAAATAATACATGTTTACAAATACAGTTACATAATGAGCAGGGTATACATTATATACAAGACATTGCATGCACAGTTAAAGATAATTTATATTATGGGCGTATGAAACAGTTACAGCTCCCTGTGTTACAGTTTATTAGCTCCCTGTGTCTGGGTTGTTGTAACCTATGTCCCAGAGAAGCCCATATGGGATATAGAGGGGTTGAGCCTACCCTACAGGCTCTGGTGTCAGCGGACATTAACGCGCCTGGGCACAGATTGGGGATCTCTGGCAGTACGGTACCCCGTGACATGACAGACCTTTAAAACTGGTGGCAAGCGGTGGGATGACTAGACTCAGTACCTGGACTACATGTGGGGCTCCTGGTACTGAGTAGGTCTGAGCCTAGGCAGTTTATTATAAGCCTGTCACGGTAACTTATGAGAGGATATAATATACACCAAATAACTGGGTTGAACTGAACGCGGCTCAGATATAATAAAGTATATTTATTCCTTAGATAGGTGAACACAGCAGATAGTACAAATAACAGACAAGAGATACACTTACTAGGGCTGGGGACTGCAGAAGTAATCAGGAATCTTGATTAGCAATTCCACAGCAATCAGGCATCAATCAGTTGGTATAATCGAAGAAGTTAGTAGAAGAGATGTATTTCTGTCCCTAACTTACACACTGCTATTCTACTGGTTAACTTCATTGACTGTAATATCACTGCTGAAATGGCACAATAGGACATTAAGAAAATAGGCTAATTAAAGAATCTTCACGGATGCTAAGTCTTCCTGATATAATTTTTAGCCCTTGTGGATCCTCCCCAATTATCTCTCAGGCATTGCGGTCGCAACCTTCTCTTCTCCCCGTTGCGCCGTCTAATTAAGATTGAATCCTTCCATTTTACTTTCAGTCGTTGTCTTAATTTTTGTATATACTCTGGAATCCACTTGGGTGCCATCTTTGTCCACTGCAATTTTAATTTCTTTATCCATGGTGATGTCACAGTCTGTTTGCTTTCAAACCCATTTATTTTTTTTCCTATTGATTTAATTTGTATTGTATTGTATTGAATGTCTTTATTTATATAGCGCCAAAAGAGTACTCAGCGCTTCACAAAGAATACATTACAGGGAATTATAATAATACAATAAGTGCAGCAAAATCAGACAATAGGAAAGGAAATCCCTGCCCCGAAGAACTTTCAATCTAAGAGGTTTGATGGGGAATTTACAGAGACAGCAGGTGAGGGAATAAGTGTTGTAGATGGCAGTGCTTGGCCATAATGGGTGGTAGGAGTGACTGAGTATGGGAGAATAGCCATGAGTGCAGGCTATTGGGTTGTTTTGTGTGGTGAGTTTTAAGATTATATATTGAAGTACATGCACACCGCTAATAGGTGCTGGAGGGGGGTACTTATCTGCGGTGCTGGAGGGGGGTACTTATCTGCCGGTGCACTGTGTCCAGGGAGGTCCAGACATCCCAAAGGAAATCAGCAAGGAAATGGAAGCAGGCACACGGTCTTTCTGAAGGTGCAATTTATTGTGCCACCAAAGAGTCCAACGTTTCGGCAAAAATTGCCTTTATCAAGGAGAGGGCTACAGGATATACTTAACACACCACTATATATACACTAATGGGTACTCACCCCTCCATGATTACTGCTGTCATGCTCCTGGATGTTGACGCCCACAACGTGATGTCAGAGCGCCAGCGCGACGTGGCGTGATGACGTCATGCGCCACCAGAGGGGGATCATGGGTACCTGTGAAGAGACAGCCTCCATGATGCCTGTAACAGGAAAAGATGGCGATCCTGCAGCATGCTGGATATGCAGAGAGCAGCCCCTTCACTGGCAGCCGAGGCTCCCCTGGTGACGTCAGCGTGCCCTCACGACGTGACGCGATGATGTCAGACGTCCGGGGGAGGAGGGCGGACCCCAGGCATCAGACCTGCCTAAGAGTGGAAAAAAAGCAGTCCGATACCTAAGGGGACCTGCATAATCATATAGGGGTGAGAGCCCTTACATAAACAGACAAGTGCAGTGAGACCTTAATACATTAAAGAGAACAAGGCAAAAAAGTGTACATTATAACCAATAAAACATAATGTCACCTAATAACGTGTTTAAAAGAGGTATTGAACTGTATTTATGCTAGCAGCTTTTCGTATAGACATGAAAAAACATAAAAGGATACATAATATAAATAATGCATATATAGATATCCTCAGAGGAGTATAGTGTTCCATAGTGAGTCGCAGGGGTCCATGGCGAGACGCACAGAGCTCTACAGAGTCCTTCGGCTACCTCCTGTCAAGAAAGCATTTGAAATTTTGTTGTTCATTTAGACCCCTGCCATTACTTGTCTGCAGTGTGTGGATCCAATAAGCCTCACGCCTTAGTAAGAAGGTGTCTCTGTCGGGGTATCCTTGTCTTGGTGCTATGTGTTCTATCCTCATCATTCTGAGGGATGCCACATTGTGTCTGTGTTCTACACAATGCTGTACCAGTACAGTAGGGTCAGTGCCCTTGCGTATCATACTTTTTATGTTCAATAAATCTCACCTTTAGCATGCGTGTAGTCTTACCTACATAGACTAGACCACATGGGCACCTAATGATGTATACCACAAATGTAGATCTACATGTGATGCGATTTTTAATTGTGATCTTTCTACCACTATGTGGATGAAAAAATACGTCCCCGGTAACAAGACTGTTACACACTGAACAATTCATACACCGGACGTTACCCTGTTTGCCACCTTCTAAGAAGTGGGGCGTATGGTAGTGGTCTTTGTTGTCAGCATGTATCAAGTTGTCAGACAGATTCCTCCCTCTCCTATAGGCGACCAAGGGGGGTGTTTTGCACAGCACTGCATATTCAATTCTTGTATCGTGTTGTGGGATTGCTTCATTTATTGTAGTTTCATCAGTAACTGCTTTGTCTCATCTGATATTTTCTGATCCTGTTTTTGTTAGCAATTCCTCCATTTTTTGGGGCACTTTCAACACAATTTTTTATAAGTATTTGTTTGGTAAAGTGTCCCCATGCATTTCAAGCAAGCTGAAGTGATTTTTCAGTTCTAGTTCAAATTAGCTGCCTTCTTGAGATTCTTGCTGTTTCTTTTTAATTCGTCTTCTTCCTTCCATTTTTGCATTCAGATGTCATACTGTATACAGCGTAACAATCGATGATCATTCATTATTAGAGATAGGCAACACAGTACACATCTGTTTTCCTATACTTTCCCGGGCATTTCGTTCAAAATCCGTTCAGCGTGTTAAAATCCGTCTATGACTTGTTTGAGCTTCCATCCAGGTGTGCCCCTTTCTGCAAGTCCTAAAACTATCTCTGTGAATGTTTATCTTTACCTCTCTAATATGAGGAAGAAGTCTTAATAGATCGGTCTGGGCAAGCTGGGAAACAGGAAGGAGGGGTCACAGACCTCCAAACAAGTGTTTACCAAATAAAATATATACACACAACCCCTGTAAACACAAACCCTGACCCACGTTACTATTATATATATATATATATATATATATATATATATATATATATATATATAAAAGGAAAAAGAGAGGAGAGAGCGCACGCCCATAGCATAAAATAGTAAATTTAATGAGGGGAAGGGGAGGAGGGGGTAAAAAATGCACTTACAAAAGTACAATAAAATTAAGCATTGCGTGATTATATTCACCACCATCCGGTTAATACTGCATCATCTTGGGGCAATCCCAGTCTCAAAGTATGAAGGATCGACGTTCCAGCAGGTATCCAGGGCAGGTAAATGCTGTATAAGAGTCCAAGAAAGTGGCTCTGTTTTCTCAAGCCTCTGTAGCACTCGCGCATGGATCAGTCTGCTCCAGCGCTTAGTGATGACGTAATGTCAATGCGTCCAACGTGATGACGCTCCCTGACGCCTTTCGTCACTCACGGGTAACTTTTTCAAAGGGAAGTGTGGAGAAGGGGAAGGTCCGGTATTTAAATACAAAATCCAATGATGTTAATTGATTGGGACGCCCCAACTCAGCTGAAAAAGTGCTTCGTGCTGTCTACAAATATACCACCAATGAATATATATAAAATACACATAATAAGATAAAACCTATAAGAATTGGAGGAGATGGAGTATAAGAGATATACCGCAGATTGTAAATACTATACCTAAGGGGAATATACACATCCTATATATAATCAATATGAGCTGAACACACTAACATTAAACACATATAAGGAAAATATTCTAAAAACATATTAAACATCCATTTACTCGTATAAAACAATATGGGTAAATAATTAACCCTTAATAGCAAACATGTATAGTAGTGCAATTCCCATAAAGGGCTTGTACATATATAAACAGTTACAGATATATCAGAACTAAAAACAAAAAACAATATATGAAAAAATATATAAAATAAGTACATATATACACATATAACAATAAACTAAGAAGTCAAAAACCAGATTCTTGACCCTTTATATATGATATGAAATCTAACCTATAATATCTTATCTCATGCGGATACTTGGGTATGGTAGAAATGATAGAGAACATAAATGTTGGGAGTCTATATGCCACGAACAAAGAAAGATGTCTGGAGGGACATTAGAGGATTATCACAATACAATAAAGTGATGGTATCACCTGTAATAAAATATATAATGAATTGTGGTGTATTCAGTGATGCTTATAATAAGTGTATATGAATCAGTGTAAAAATACAACTAATATCTAAACTATCAATACCACTAAATAACCATGGATTTCCTATAATATAATTATCATTTATCATAGTGTAAATTTTAAGTAGTGGATTATATATAAGTGATTAAAAGGTGTGCTAGATGGTGTAAGATATATATATATATATATAATATAACAAATGTGCTAACATCCAGGCATTCGTTAAGTCCACCCGGGCTTAAAGTGCCCAATTGGTGGATCCAGAAAGTTTCCCACCTGCAAAGGGTCTTGAACCGGTCGCCACCTAGAGCACACGGTGAAATTGTCTCAATTCCCATTATTTTCATAGTCTTAGGATCCTGCTGATGGAATAATTTAAAGTGTCGAGAAACACTATGATTGTTAAGATCTTTAATTACATTTCTCCTGTGTTCCAGGAAACGCGTGCCAAGAGTCCTATTGGTGCGTCCAACATATTTTAAACTGCACCCACACTGAATTAAATACACGACATAAGTGCTGAGACAGTTAATAGAACTACTGATGGCATGCGTAGTACCTCTACTTGAAGAACAGACGTGTGTTCAGCTCTTATTGATTATATATAGGATGTGTATATTCCCCTTAGGTATAGTATTTACAATCTGCGGTATATCTCTTATACTCCATCTCCTCCAATTCTTATAGGTTTTATCTTATTATGTGTATTTTATATATATTCATTGGTGGTATATTTGTAGACAGCACGAAGCACTTTTTCAGCTGAGTTGGGGCGTTCCATTCAATTAACATCATTGGATTTTGTATTTAAATACCGGACCTTCCCCTTCTCCACACTTCCCTTTGAAAAAGTTATTGTGAGTGACGAAAGGCGTCAGGGAGCGTCATCACGTTGGACGCATTGACATTACGTCATCACTAAGCGCTGGAGCAGACTGATCCATGCGCGAGTGCTACAGAGGCTTGAGAAAACAGAGCCACTTTCTTGGACTCTTATACAGCATTTACCTGCCCTGGATACCTGCTGGAACGTCGATCCTTCATGCTTTGAGACTGGGATTGCCCCAAGATGATGCAGTATTAACCGGATGGTGGTGATTATAATCACGCAATGCTTCATTTTATTGTACTTTTTAAAGTGCATTTTTTACCCCCTCCTCCCCTTCCCCTCATTAAATATACTATTTTACGCTATGGGCGTGCGCTCTCTCCTCTCTTTTTCCCTTTAGATTCCCTGTGGACGTGGTTTGTCCATATTGAGAGCAGCCGGAGACCCTCTACACCAGCACCCACAATTTTTACTGGAACTATTTCTGAGGACTGGTTTATCACTTTTTTTGCTTTTTTTCTTTATATGTTGTTATTTAGTTAGTATGTAGATTTTCTCCATATGGTTTACAGGTTTAATACTAATTTGTGCTATAGTAATAATTAAGGGAATCACTATTATTAGTTAACACTGTGTAGATATAATATTATCATTTATATTTATTCTTAGCACGGATATTCACCTTATTATTGATTTCACATTTATCCAGAGGCGCTGCTTTCTTTTTCTGTTTGTCTCATATATATATATATATATATATATATATATATAAACACACACACACACACAGTGGTATGAAAAAGAAAGTACACCCTCTTTGAATTCTATGGTTTTACATATCAGGACATAATAACAATCATCTGTTCCTTAGCAGGTCTTAAAACTAGGTAAATACAACTTCAGATGAACAACACATGACATATTAGACTTTGTCATGATGTATTTAACAAAAATAAAGCCAAAATGGAGAAGCCATGTGTGAAAAACTAAGTATACCTTATGAATCAATAGCTTGTAGAACCACCTTTAGCAACAATAATTTTAAGTAATCGTTTTCTGTATGACTCTATCAGTCTCTCACATCATTGTGGAGGAATTTTGGCCCACTCTTCTTTACAACGTTGCTTCAGTTCATTGAGGTTTGTGGGCATTTGTTTATGCACTGCTCTCTTAAGGTCCAGCCACAACATTTCAATCGGGTTGAGGTCTGGACTTTGACTGGGCCATTGCAACACCTTGATTCTTTTTCAGCTATTCTGTTTTAGATTTGCTGGTGTGCTTGGGATAATTGTCCTGTTGCATGACCCAATGACTGCGGGGCTGAGGTGGGGATGTGAATACACCGACCTTAGGCCACGAAGCCGGTCCTGGATTGCGCAGTTCGTAGTCGTTCATAGCACGGTCAGGGTTGGAGAGGCCAGGGTAATCCTTTGACACACCAGGGTCTGGGTTGGAGACAGTAGAAACATCGATATCCACGCAGGGGTTCGGCAATGGGAAGTCAGGTGCGCTCTGCTTCAGTGTAAGAGCAGTAGCAGCACGGGAGTGGCCTCTGTGCGAGGAGTGGGAACAGCCCATGGTACCAGTCACAGCAAAGGGAGAAGACGGACTGGACTAGGCACACTGCAAGGCAGCGCTGGCAAACCAGCGCTTCAGCAGAGGAGTCCAAAACAGGCCTCTGCGAGGAGAGAGAGCAGCAGACCTTAGTACACAGAAGGCAGACCTCTGCTATGGGACCATGGCACAGGAACCAGGAACAGGGATCAGGAACCAGATCTAGGAACCAGGAACAAGAATACAAGAACAGGACGGCCAAACAGGTAGCTTGTGGCAAACACAGTAACATCCCATGAGAAAGTACTATGCTTGACACTGAGGCAATGTGAGAGAACAGTATAAGAAGGCCAGCGGGCCAATCACAGGAGAGAGGTGTGAGGGCATTCCTCCAATGAGAGAGCACCGAGGCAGGACTGCAGTAATTGCCAGCACAGGTGGATGTGAGGGGAGGTTGTCTGGAAACAGCACAAGTTTATGTGAGGGGAGGTTGTCTGGAAATAGCACTGTTCTGTAAGGAAAGGGTTTCCACCAAACCCAGGAACGGATTCCTTACAGATGTTCCCTGATCCTGTCGGCGGCGGCTGAGATCCCTGAGGTAGAAACTGGAAGAGGAAGAGTAGCTGGGTGGAATCTGTAATTGATGAAAAAGGGGATTCAGTGGTTGATTTACTACAAAGGTTATTGTGTGCGAATTCTGCCCAAGGAAGAAGCTCCAACCAATCGTCCTGGGAATCAGACATGAAGCACTGAATGAATTGCTCTAAAGACTGATTAGTTCTCTCCGTCTGTCCATTAGTTTGCGGGTGATACCCTGAAGAAAAGTGAAGAGATATGCCCAACTGGAGACAAAAAGAGCACCACATTTTAGATATAAACTGTGAACCTCTATCAGATACAATCACTGTTGGAACCCTGTGTAGACGAAAGATCTCCGTGATGAATATCTCAGCAAATTTGGGAGAGCTTGGCAGGCCTTTAAGAGGTACAAAATGTGATTGCCTGGAGAACCGATTTACTACTACAAGAAAAGTGTTCCTAACTTTAGAATTAGATAAATCCACCACGAAATCCATGGATAGGTGTGTCCATGGCCGAACCGGGACAGGTAATGGCTGAAGTAGCCCAGCAGGGAGGTTTCTAGAAGCCTTAGTCCTGGCACAAGGTGGGCACGCAAGTACAAAGTCCTTAACATCCTTCTGCATCCGAGGCCACCAGAAAGTCCGGGAGATGAGATCCAAAGTCCTCTTTGCCCCTGGATGACCTGCCGATTTAGAAGAGTGTCCCCATTCCAGGACCTGTTTGCGCAAAGGAGGAGAAGTAAACAGATGACCCTCAGGAACCGTAAGATTGTCGGGAATCTGATTTTGCTGAAGGACGATATCCATTAAAGCCTCAAAGTTAGTGAAGAAAGAATGAGTTTGGATGGAAGAATAGACTTGAGTTGTCCTCAGAATTATCCACAAGCAAAAATTGATGGGACAGAGCATCCGCTTTAACATTTTTAGTCCCAGGGAGATAGGAGATGACAATGTTGAACCTTGAAAAGAAGAGTGACCATCTGACTTGGCGGGCTCCCAGACGACGAGCTCCTTCGATATACCACAAATTCTTGTGATCCGTCAGAATTATTATAGGCATCTCTGTTCCTTCTAAAAGGTGTCTCCATTCTTCTAATGCAAGTTTCATGGCAAGTTCACGATTCCCAATATTATAGTTACGTTCAGCTGCGGAAATGTTTTGGAGAAAAAAGCACAAGGATTCAACCTGGCCTGAGGGTTTTTTCTCTGGGACAGAACAGCGCCTACACCGACATCAGATGCACCCACCTCGAGGGTATTGGGGAGCTTAGGATCAGGATGGACCAGAACCCGGGCAGATACGAATGCTTTCTTTAAGAGATCAAAAGATTTAGCTGCAGCGGAAGACCATGACGAGGGATTTGCTCCTTTTTGGGTAAGAGCCGTCAGAGGAGCTAATAAAGAAGAGAAATTCTGAATAAATCTGCGATAATAATTGGAAACCCCAGGAAGCGCTGTACAGACTTGAGCGTGGTGGGTTGAGGCCAATCTAGAACCGCTTTGACCTTGGCAGGATCCATCGTGAGGCCGAAATGATGTATCCTAAGAAAACAGTAGAAGATTGGTGAAAGTTACATTTTTTAAGTTTAGCGAATAAATGCTACAGATTTTTAAATGTATTAATATTGGTATGTGTGAACTGGATTCTACTATCAATTGCTACAGATTTTAAAATGTATTAATATTGGTATGTGTGAACTGGATTCTACTATCAATTGCTACAGATTTTAAAATGTATTAATATTGGTATGTGTGAACTGGATTCTACTATCAATTTGCAAGATCCTAAAATGTAATTATCAATTTGGTGTGGCTGTTGATTAGGCAGACCCCTCCCTTAATTATTAGTCAATGTGGCTGTGTTTTAGCATACTTAAGGCAGGATACTTTGGCTGTGAGCCATATGGCTGTGTAACATCAAAGTGTAACATTTAAGTGTTTAGCAGAGTTAATCTTGGAGAAGAAATATGTATCTATAGGCGCCTGGGATAACAATGAATTTATAAAAGGAATATATAAAAACCAAGCCTGTTGGAAGGTCGGACGTAGCTCCTCAAGGTGTACTTAAAAAGAAGAAAGCACAACACATACACTGGCAACACACTTTATTCGAGCTCGGCTAGTCCCACGAATTCGGGTATACCCGGGTGTTTTGAGGTTTGTGACTGTTTTCTGCCCGAGTGCATTGAGGTATTTTCCAAGCAGGGATTGAAGCATTTTATTCCCGCTGGCTGCAATACTGCACAGTATATATATATATACTGCATTACAATTCATGAATTTATGCCATCTGGTAGACACGCGAAGCATTGCAGCCTATTAAATCCTAATCATTATCATTTAACAGATCAGCCGCCCGTCAGCCAGGCATGAACCCAGGCTGGGAAGACAAACGCAACGGGGCTTGTCAGAGGTGAGGAGCGGCGCATTCCAGGTATCTGCCAGGTACATACTGGGTATTTGCTCGAATAAAGTGTGTCGGTGCAGTAGCATAATATTGTTGGTACAAAGACAAACAACACTTAAGACAACATACATCAGCTGAGAGATCAGAAGGGTGAAAATTAAAATAAAAACATTTAATAATAATTCATAGCATACATAGACATATAAAAAAATATGGACAGAATAAAATAGAAGATGATTAAAGCACACTGCGGCACCAGAGGTATCAGATGCAATGCCCACTCACCAGATGGAAAAAGTAAGCAGACAGTGGATATATCAGAGAGTGTCCCCTCTCGATGCTGTAAGCTGCTTCCTGCTAACGGGCGTCTCTGTTGATGTGTGCACGTCAGACGGCGTGCAGGATCTCACACAGCGCACTGGAGGGGACGCACAGCTAATCCAGAACAGCAGTAGCAGATTCGGCTCCCAGTCACGAGCGACCAGCTAACTGGATAGCAGCAACAGCTGATTCGTCTGTTTCGTGGAGGGAAATCGCCAAACACTGTGGTGCAAATGTGCTAAAATCGCCACCCTACGCGTTTCGAAAGCTATCCGCTTTCTTCCTCAGGGGTATATAAGAATAAAAGTCCATCAGAGTCCCTTAAATAGAGCGTCCTTATGCGCAAATGAGCAAATGAAGCAGTTCTTAGACAAACTTATGTGATTGGGCACATGCGCAGTAAGGAAGTTCATGTTGATATTATATTGTGCTGCTGCGGTCTGAGTACTCAGCTGATACACGAACAAAACATACAAAAGACAAAAGCATGACTAACTAATACAAAACAACAAGTGTGATATTGGAATAAGGTGATTTAAATGTGAATATATAACTTAGTATAGTGTGACTACTTAGAGAAATAAATAATCCACCAATGTGTATGTCATCTTTAAATGAACAGTGCTTATGGTTATTCTATAGTGTGGGGTAGGGAATAAGCTATGCAATTGCGAATAACTCAATATGAAAAAAGGATATTTGTGAGTATATTAATACTAGTGAACAAAGTTAGAAAAGTGCAACAATGAATGTACAGTACAAGAGAATTACATAATTATAAAATATACATATACCATATTGAACTATTATTATATGTATAGAGGAGATCGTACAAGAAATCAACAAAAATGGACAAATTGCAAACATTGATACCATACAAACAAAATGAATTGATACTGTGCAGAACTAACCAACCAGAAAAGCCTTCAGATCGAAGTCTACGTTTAAGCCCATTGGGGATAGGGTACGTAATTCGTAAATCCAATAGGATTCTCTCCTCCCCAACAGGCTTACCGTGTTACCTCCTCTCCAATGTGGGGTGATGCTTTCTATTGCAATGCATTTTAAGCCTTTAGGATCCTGATTGTGCACTTGAAGAAACAGATTTGACACGTTGTGTGTAACTAAACCAGTCTTAATATTATATATATGTTCATACAGACGTCTTTTGATAGCTCTAGTAGTCATACCCACATACTGCAGACCACATGGACATTCAAGCAAATAAATAACAAAAGAACTATTACTCGTGATGTGTTGTTTTATTTAATAATTTTTTTGAGTGTTATTAGATATAAATTCAGAATGTTTAGTGCTGTACTTACATGCAGTGCATCTATTACAAATGAAGTATCCTCCACAGAGTGCCATTCTACGATGAATAGGTTGCAGTGATGGACAGCTTGGTGCCAGTCGTTGTCCTATATTAGGGGCTTTGGTGAATATAATATGTGGAAGCTCGGGTAGAATACCCTCTAATTCTTTATCTTTTTTTAGAATCAGCCAATACTTTTTAAAGATCTTATGTATGTTAGGGGCCATTTGATTAAATTGAGTTATAAATGACAGATTGCCTGTTTTATTAAGATTATTATTTTTATTCTTCAAAAGACAGGTTCTGTCCATCGCTGCAACCTCAGCAATGGTCCTATCTAAATCCTGTGGAGAATATTTCCTTTCTATGAACTTATTTTTAAGATCCTCAGCCTGGATATTAAATGTTTCTGGGTGTGAACTATTTCTTTTTAGTCGAATGAATTGGCCTTTGGGTATATTTTTGACCCAGGTTGGGTTATGGTGGCTTTGTGCGTGAAGGTAATTGTTGGATTGAACAGGTTTAAAATATGTGCTAGTGTGAATACAATTGTCTACAATGGTTATCTCCAAATCTAGGTACTCTATTTTAGTGGGACTAGTGACGAATGTGAATTTAAGATTGTTATTATTACTATTCATATATAACTGAAAATCATGTAACTGTGCTAATGTGCCTGACCAAATAAAAATAATATCATCAATGTAGCGCCGCCACAGCACCAAGTTTGCACCATATGGACAGCCGGACCATATATGTTGTTCTTCCCAGCTGCCCATAAATAAATTTGCATAGCTGGGTGCAAACTTGGTGCCCATGGCGGTGCCACATACCTGTAAATAATAAGATTTATTAAAATAAAAAAAATTGTGAGAAAGTATAAATTTAATCCCTAAAATGAGAAAATCATTATATTCCTTAGAAATAGACGGATCATTATTTAAAGTGTTCAAAACTGCTTCACATCCTTAGGTAGAAAGGGGGGGGGGGTGATAAACAGCACTCTGACACAATGACTCAGCAAGGTTGCAGGGTGCACGGAACAGGAAGGGACCCTAATTCCCTTCAGAAGTACTAACAAACCAAAAAATAGTACCAGCACTCTCTGTCTCACAGCTACAGTAAGCGAATACCAGTGTAGGGAATATGAACAATTTAATGACACTAATAATGACACTAATAATAAACTGAAAATATAGAAACAATAGCCAATACACCAATGCAAGAATAAATATCACCATAGAGGAAATCAAAAATAAAGGGGGTAGAGGGGAAAGAAGGAGAAGGGGAAAAAAACACAAAAGAAAAGCAAAAAATCACAAAAATGGAAAAAGTAAAGCAAACTAGGGGGGCGACTTTTCGGGGGGTGACCTCTTCATCTGGCCCATTCCCCCTGGTCCCAAAGGGTCCCAGAGGTACTTCCCTAAGCCTTCCCTCCCCACTCTCAAATAATCCCACACTCAGCTAATGATATAAATCTAAAGTCTAAAGAGGGCAAAACACATAAGCAGATATCAAATATCAAACAAAAATATATATTGTTGCTATATTTTCAGTTTATTATTAGTGTCATTATTAGTGTCATTAAATTATTCATATTCCCTACACTGGTATTCGCTTACTGTAGCTGTGAGACAGAGAGTGCTGGTACTATTTTTTGGTTTGTTAGTACTTCTGAAGGGAATTAGGGTCCCTTCCTGTTCCGTGCACCCTGCAACCTTGCTGAGTCATTGTGTCAGAGTGCTGTTTATCACCCCCCCCCTTTCTACCTAAGGATGTGAAGCAGTTTTGAACACTTTAAATAATGATCCGTCTATTTCTAAGGAATATAATGATTTTCTCATTTTAGGGATTAAATTTATACTTTCTCACAATTTTTTTTATTTTAATAAATCTTACTATTTACAGGTATGTGGCACCGCCATGGGCACCAAGTTTGCACCCAGCTATGCAAATTTATTTATGGGCAGCTGGGAAGAACAACATATATGGTCCGGCTGTCCATATGGTGCAAACTTGGTGCTGTTGCGGCGCTACATTGATGATATTATTTTTATTTGGTCAGGCACATTAGCACAGTTACATGATTTTCAGTTATATATGAATAGTAATAATAACAATCTTAAATTCACATTCGTCACTAGTCCCACTAAAATAGAGTACCTAGATTTGGAGATAACCATTGTAGACAATTGTATTCACACTAGCACATATTTTAAACCTGTTCAATCCAACAATTACCTTCACGCACAAAGCCACCATAACCCAACCTGGGTCAAAAATATACCCAAAGGCCAATTCATTCGACTAAAAAGAAATAGTTCACACCCAGAAACATTTAATATCCAGGCTGAGGATCTTAAAAATAAGTTCATAGAAAGGAAGTATTCTCCACAGGATTTAGATAGGACCATTGCTGAGGTTGCAGCGATGGACAGAACCAGTCTTTTGAAGTATAAAAATAAAAATAATAATCTTAATAAAACAGGCAATCTGTCATTTATAACTCAATTTAATCAAATGGCCCCTAACTTACGCAAGATCATTAAAAAGTATTGGCCGATACTAAAAAAAGATAAAGAATTAGAGGGTATTCTACCCGACCATCCACATATTATATTCACCAAAGCCCCTAATATAGGACAACGACTGGCACCAAGCTGTCCATCACTGCAACCTATTCATCGTAGAATGGCACTCTGTGGAGGATTCTTCATTTGTAATAGATGCACTGCATGTAAGTTCAGCACTAAACATTCTGAATTTATATCTAATAACACTCAAAAAAATTATAAAATAAAACAACACATCACGTATAAAAGTTCTTTTGTTATTTATTTGCTTGAATGTCCATGTGGTCTGCAGTATGTGGGTATGACTACTAGAGCTATCAAAAGACGTCTGTATGAACATATCCACTATATATTTCTGAAAGTGTCCTATGTGTCCGGGTCTATATGTGTCTCCCTGTGCCCCTCCCCGTGTCCCTAGCGGCAATCTCATTGGACCTTGGGCCAGGCCAATGAGATTGCTCCCTTGGGCCGCCCGCCCCCGCACACCTCTCATTGGCCTGAGGCGGAGTGAAGGGCACACACACACACATCACTATACACACACACACACATCACTATACACGCACACACACACACACACACACACACACATCACTATACACACACACACACACACACACATATCACTATACACACATCACTATGCACACATCACTATGCACACACACACACACACACACACACACACACACACACACACACACACACACACACACACACACACACACACACACACACACACACACACACACACATCACTATACACACACACACACACACACACACACATCACTATACACACACACACACACACACACACATCACTATACACACACACACACACACACACATCACTATACACACACACACACACACATCACTATATACACACACACATCACTATACACACACACACACACACACACACACACACACAGACATCACTATACACACACACACACACACACACACACACACACACATCACTATATACACACACACACACACACACACACACACACACACAGACATCACTATACACACACACACACACACACACACACATCACTAAACACACACACACACATCACTAAACACACACACACACACATCACTAAACACACACACACACACACACGGTGTTACATACATTAGCGGGGCTCACAGTGTTAGCAGCACATCTCCCGCTCTCTTCCCCACTGGTCCCGGAGGCTCCGCCTCTTCCTCCGCCTCTCCCTGTTTCCCGCGCTTTCACCCCCCCCCCCCCCCTCCACGTGGGAGCTGCCGGACGGGTGAGGGAGCTGCGGGACGGGTGAGGGAGCTGCGGGACGGGTGAGGGAGCTGCGGGACGGGTGAGGGAGCTGCGGGAAGGGTGAGGGAGCTGCCGGACGGGTGAGGGACCTGCGGGACGGGTGAGGGAGCTGCCGGACGGGTGAGGGAGCTGCCGGACGGGTGAGGGAGCTGCGGGACGGGTGAGGGAGCTGCGGGACGGGTGAGGGAGCTGCCGGACGGGTGAGGGAGCTGCCGGACGGGTGAGGGAGCTGCCGGACGGGTGAGGGAGCTGCGGGACGGGTGAGGGAGCTGCCGGACGGGTGAGGGAGCTGCCGGACGGGTGAGGGAGCTGCCGGACGGGTGAGGGAGCTGCGGGACGGGTGAGGGAGCTGCCGGACGGGTGAGGGAGCTGCCGGACGAGTGAGGGAGCTGCCGGACGGGTGAGGGAGCTGCCGGACGGGTGAGTGAGCGGCCTTCACCTCCCGTCACCCCCCTTCACCTTCCCTCACTCACTTCCCTTCCACCCCCCCCCCCCCGGCGCCGCTACAGTCAGCGGGGGAGCGGAGTGAGCGAGCGCGCGCGCCAGGGACACAGCGGGGGAGCAGCCACAACACGCTGCCTCCCGCCTCAGATCCACGTGGGAGCTGCCGGACGGGTGAGGGAGCGGCCTTCACCTCCCCTCACCCACCCCTCACTCCACTTCCCCTCCCTTCCACCTCCCCTCCACCTCCCCCCCCCTTAACCTCCCCTCCACCCCCCCTTCACCTCCCCTCCACCCCCCTCTTCACCTCCCCTCCACCCCCCCCTTCACCTCCCCTCCCCTCCCCTCACCCCCCCCCTTCACCTCCCCTCCCCCTTAACCTCCCCTACACCCCCCCCTTCACCTCCCCTCCACACCCACCTTTACCTCCCCTCCACCCCCACCTTCACCCCCCCCCACATTCACCGCCCCCTTCACCCCCACCTCCACCCCCACCTTCACTCCCCACAACCTCCCCCCCACCTCCCCACAACCTCCCCCCCACCTTCCCACCACCTCCCCCCCCTTCCCACCACCTCCCCCCCCTTCCCACCACCTCCCCCCCTTCCCACCACCTCCCCCCCCTTCCCACCACCTCCCCACCTTCCCACCTTCCCACCAACTCCCCCCATCCCACCACCTCCCCGCCTTACCACCCCCTCTTCACCTCCCCTCCGCCCCCCCTTCACCTTCCCTCTGCCCCCCTTCACCTCCCCTCCACCCCCCCTTCACCTCCCCTCCGCCCCCCCTTCACCTCCCCTCCACCTCCCCTCACCATCCCCCCCTCACCACCCATCCTCCTCACCTCCCCTTCACCTCCCCTCACCAACCCCCACCACCCCTCCGACCTCACCTCCCCTCCTTCAATGCCTTTCGTCCTGCCTCTGCCTTTCGCCCACCCGCACTTCTGCCTTTCACCCACCCACCGCTCACACCCCTGCGCCACACAGCCGCCGCACGCACTCAACAGACACCCGCCACTCGACACACACCCGCCGCCTCTCACCCACCCCACACACTCGACACACACCTGCCGCATCCTGCCCCTACGCAACAATATCACTGACCAGCTGTCACCTGCACTCGCCACACACCCGCCGCCTCACACCCTAGCAGGACCCCAACCCACAGCCAGCACTCACTACCCACCCGCCGCCTCACACACGCTCACACCCTAGCAGGACACACGCCTCACATTTTCACATCACTTATGTCACCAAAATAGACATTGTACTGTGGTGTGTTTACAATAAACCATTTTTATACAACATCGTATTACATTTTCTTCCATCTTTCTTTTCAACATTATTATCCAACCTTTACAACAAATAGTCACCTATTGTTCCACGATTTATAAATAATACTACCTATTACGCATTTACATCCTGGGCAACGCCGGGTCTCTCAGCTAGTATATAATATTAAGACTGGTTTAGTTACACACAACGTGTCAAATCATTTTCTTCAAGTGCACAATCAGGATTCTAAAGGCTTAAAATGCATTGCAATAGAAAGCATCACCCCACATTGGAGAGGAGGTAACGCGGTAAGCCTGTTGAGGAGGAGAGAATCCTATTGGATTTACGAATTACGTACCCTATCCCCAATGGGCTTAAACGTAGACTTCGATCTGAAGGCTTTTCTGGTTGGTTAGTTCTGCACAGTATCAATTCATTTTGTTTGTATGGTATCAATGTTTGCAATTTGTCCATTTTTGTTGATTTCTTGTACGATCTCCTCCATACATACAGTATAATAATAGTTCAATATGGTATATGTATATTTTATAATTATGTAATTCTCTTGTACATTCATTTCTAACTTTGTTCACTAGTATTAATATACTCACAAATGTCCTTTTTTCATATTGAGTTATTCAGCAATTGCATAGCTTATTCCCTACCCCACACTATAGAATAACCAGAAGCACTGTTCATTTAAAGATGACATACACATTGGTGGATTATTTATTTCTCTAAGTAGTCACACTATACTAAGTTATATATTCACATTTAAATCACCATATTCCAATATCACACTTGTTGATTTGTATTAGTTAGTCATGCTTTTGTCTTTTGTATGTTTTGTTCGTGTATCAGCTGAGTACTCAGACCGCAGCAGCACAATATAATATCAACATGAACTTCCTTACTGCGCATGTGCCCGATCACATAACTTTGTCTAAGAACTGCTTCATTTGCTCATTTGCGCATGTGCATAAGTCTGCATGTGAAATTAATTCAATAAATACGGACGCTCTATTTAAGGGACACTGATGGACTTTTATTCTTATATACCACTGAGGAAGAAAGCGGATAGCTTTTGAAACGCGTAGGGTGGCGATTTTAGCACATCTGCACCACAGTGTTTGGCGATTTCCCGCCACGAAACAGACGAATCAGCGGTTGCTGCTATCCAGTTAGCTGGTCGCTCGTGACTGGCAGCCGAATCTGCTACTGCTGTTCTGGATTAGCTGTGTGTCCCCTCCAGTGCGCTGTGTGAGATCCTGCACGCCATCTGACGTGCACACATCAACAGAGACGCCCGTGAGCAGGAAGCAGCTTACAGCATCGAGAGGGGATACTCTCTGATATATCCACTGCCTGCTTACTTTTTCCATCTGGTGAGTGGGCATTGCATCTGATACCTCCGGTGCCGCAGTGTGCTTTAATCATCTTCTATTTTATTCTGTCCAGATTGTTTTATATGTCTATGTATGCTATGAATTATTATTAAATGTTTTTATTTTAATTTTCACCCTTCTGATGTCTCAGCTGATGTATGTTGTCTTAAGTGTTGTTTGTCTTTGTACCAACAATATTATGCTATGTGTTGTGCTTTCTTCTTTTTAAGCACACCTTGAGGAGCTACGTCCGACCATCCAACAGGCTTGGTTTTTATATATCCTTTTATAAATTCATTGTTATCCCAGGCGCCTATAGATACATATTTCTTCTCTATGTACTTGTTCTGACCAGGGGGTCAGTTTTTTTGTATCACCAGGCAGCCCCTTATGTGTGATTGATTGTCATTACATAGGGTGTTACAAATTGTGTTTTTTGTTATTATACATTGGTTAGCGCTACCTTTTGCTGTTGTTTTATGAGAGTTAATCTTGGAGTTGAAATTGGAGGTGAAGATTGAGGAGGATCCGAACTCTACACAACAACTTTATAACTGTGAGAACTTTACTTTCTAAAAGCTGTGATTATTTGTACTCTTCCTATCCTCCAATAACTGGCCAGTCTCTCCTCCTGTATCTCACTATGCCCTCCCTATTGCATTTTCTGTTTACTGTTTCCTCACTCCTTTGTGAACATTTCTGTTCCCTACAACATCCCCACTCCCCACTGCACCATTATTTATACACCTCTCTCGCAACAACTTCTTTACCCCTAAATAAAAAACACCCAATACAAATCCTCTATTCACACCCTCTATCTACTCCTTCCTGCTGCTAGGGATCTACCCTAAGCCTGAACCCAGACATACACACCTGATCTTACCCACACCTCCCTGCCATCTCTTCCCCTGTAAATGGTGTTAAATTAAATAGTTAACACTGACTAACCTTAAAACATGCCCCACAAATCAAGCATCCCAAAATCCTGCACTGATGGCTACTGTCCCACAGTCACTTATACCACCCATTGTGGCCAAGCACACCCATCTACAGCACTTATTCCCTCACCTGCTCTCTCTGTATGTTTCCCCACAAACCTCTTAGATTGTAAAGTCTTCGGGGCAGGGATTTCCTTTCCTATTGTCTGATTTTTGCTGCACTTATTGTATTATTATAATTCCCTGTACTGTATTCTTTGTGAAGCGCTGAGTACAGTTTTGGCGCTATATAAATAAAGACATACAATACAATACAAATGGTTCTCTCGTAGAAGAAGTAGTACTTGTTTTTTTTTTGTTTCAATCTTTTTTTACTGTTTTGGAGAGACATGACTAATATTTAACCTTGGAATACATGTGATGTTTTAACAGTGTCACTTGTCCATACAACAAAAAGCATTAACAGTTCGTCATTGTCACGGTAGCTTATGACAAGATATAATGAACACCAAATATCTGGGTTGAACTGAATGAGGCTTAGATATAATAAAATATAATTTATTCCTTAAATAAGGTGAACACAGCAATATAGTACAATTAACAGACAAGAAGATAACACCTACTTAGGGTTGGGGAATGGAGAAGTATCCAATAGCAATTCTCCAGCAGTCCAGTGACATTCAAGATGGAATCAGAAGCACAACTCCAGCAATCCAGTGACATTCAAGATGGTATCAGAAGCACAACTCCAGCAATCCAGTGACATTCAAGATGGTATCAGAAGCACAACTAAAAACTGTAGGGTTGACACAGTTTATATACCTGTGCAACCCTATTCTTAACATTGAACACAGCCTATTGGTGAACAAGTATCTGTACCCACTCTCTAATGTGGAGACACAGACTAACAGACTAACCCATGCCCTCAGGTAACAATTAGACTGGCAGAGTTTGTTGATTGACTAATGCTTAATCCCTAGACATTGGGTAACAATCAAGGCAGTTACTTTTTGATCACCGTGCTTAGGCTACTCAGCCATCTGCCCTCCATGACTTATTAGCCTAGCAAATGGCGTCTGCATTTTCAGAACAGATCCAAAATAAAATACATATACACTTTAATATCTACGCATATTAATAAGTTCCATTCTGGTGGGCTCAGTGGGTCGACCTTTGCCAGTTTTTAATGCCTACAGTGACTCCACATATTGGCTAAAAATGAACTCTCTGCGACCTCCAGAACTGGGGATACAGAAATGCACTTTAAAACTTTAAAATACATGCTTATAATGAAACATGGGAACAGGGGAACATACATTTTCAAGGTACAACAAGGTGCAAACCTCATCCCTGGACCGCAGTCCAGTTAACCCCTTGTCTCTCTGGTGAGGTCAGGGGATGGTCATATGGGGTGCAACCCCTTTAATACCGGGCCACCCCCTTTCTCCCTCTACAGTCATCACTGCTTAAATAAAATATTTGCTATAACACGGTCTTTGAACAAGTGTGGTCTGTCTTCTTATTTCCGGTTGTGTTAGGGAAGCAGCCTCTTCCATGAGTGTCTCTCGTGAAATTAGCAAAGGAAAGAGAAGAGCTTAGGAGAGAAGAAAAAGATGGGGGTGGAAGGGGGTGGAAGAGGGGGGGAAGAGCCCATTTGTCTGTCTCTCTGTGTTTATCTCTATGGGGTCCCTAATTTCCTGGCCATATTTCCCAAATTTTGTGAAATGTGTCAGTTTTTTGGTTCAACTGCGCTGTGAGGAGCTCCATCATCTTTATTTCCCTTAGTCTCCGTAGCACCGTCTACCTAGAAGGCGCGTTCACCTTTTTCCAGGCCGCCGCAATAACACAGCGGGCTGCCGTTAACACATGAGTTACTTACTTTCTGCCGTTCCTAATTCATCTATTGGTTTGGCCAGCACCATGGTCAGCGGTTCCACCTTAACCTCCACCCCTAGGTACTCTCTGATCAATGTTTGAATCATGACCCAGAATACCTGAATTTTTGGGCAACTCCACCAAATATGAGCCATATCTCCTTTTTGCCCGCATCCCCTCCAGCACAAATCCAGGGACCCGGGGAAAATCTGGCTCAGCCTGCTCGGGGTTAGGTACCAATGAAATAAAATGTTATAAATATTCTCCTTGATAGTGGTGCAGATTGACGTTTTTGAAGCTGCCTCCCAAATATCTTCCCAGTCTTCTCTATCGATCTCTGTATTCAAATCTTCTGCCCATTTGAGCATATAGCTATGTTGGGAACAACCCGCTGATCGCGCCAGGCCCAGATATATCTCTGAAATCAGCCCTTTACAGTAATATCCTTTCCAACACAGTCTTTCAAAATTTGTTAGAGGTTGGAATGTCGAATCTTTGGAGACTGATTGCAGGTAGTGCCTGATTTAGAGGAAACCAAACACTGGTATATTAACTATTTGGTGTTTCTTCTCCAGCGCCTGGAGTGGTAGAATTTTACCGTTGTCTACAAAGTCGTCAGCCTGGGGAAATTCAGGGTTGTTGAATATAGGGGTTAGTAGTGTTGAACTGGCTGTCAGACCATATTTATCTTTATTTCTAGACCATATCCGCCATGTACATTTCGTTGCTCCCAGTTTTAATGTTTCCAAGAGGGTCTCTCCTCCCCTCTCGGTCCACATAGCGGCCGGGAGAGAGAGAGGTCTCGTATAGGTAGACTCTAGTCCCACCCAGCAACTGGTATTTGGATCGTTATTCCACATTATTGCTTGTTTGAGTTGGGCCGCCAAATAATATTTAATGATATCCGGGACTGCCAAGCCTCCGCAATCTTTTGGAGCTAGCATAATAGATCTAGCTACCCTGGGTCTTTTATTTTGCTAGATAAATTGGAAAATTCTGTTTTGCATGTTTTTAAGTCCGGCATTGGAATATCTATTGGAAGAGTCTGGAAGTAATACAGGAGCCTTGGTAGGATATTCATTTTGACCATGGCTATTCTTCCTAACCAAGATATCTGGTATTCATTCCAGCTCTGGAGGTCCTTTTTTAGCCTCTCAAATAAGGGTGGATAGTTATGTTTGTATAGCGAATTATACTCCCTTATTTGAATTCCTAGGTATTAGATCTTTGTGGAGTTCCACTTATATTTAAAATTTGCTTGTAGTAATTTAACTTCTGGATCTGGTAGGGTTAGGTTCAATGCTTCCGACATATCCATGTTAATTTTATATCCCGAGATTTTGCTAAATTTATCTAGTTGTGAATGTAAGTTCGGGAGTGAAATCAAGGGGTTGGCGAGAGTTAGGATAATGTCATCAGCAAATAGGGATATTTTGTAGTTTGTCTCTCCTATTTCAATTCCATTTATATTTTTTTCGTCTCTAATTGTTGATGCCAAGGGTTCGATAGAGAGAGCAAACAGAAGCGGAGACAAGGGGCATCCCTGGCGAGTACCATTCTTTATATTTATAGGGTTTGAGTCTCCTCCTGGGAGTTTCACTATGGCCGTGTGAGATCTGTACAGGGCTCTGACCCCTTCTAGGTATTGGCCCTTAAATCCATATTTAATTAGTGTTTGGTCTAGGAAGTCCCACCTAATCCTGTCGAATGCTTTTTCCACATCCAAGCTCAACAGGATGGCCTTCGTGGATGAGAGATGTACATGGTCGATTATGTCTATAATTTTCCTAGTATTGTCTGAGGCCTGTCTGCCGGAAATAAACCCGACTTGATCTATATGTATTAGGCTTGGAAGTATGGGGTCAATCTATTTGCAAGACTTTTACTGAACAGTTTTAAGTCCGAATTAAGGAGGGCTATGGGGCGGTAATTACCACACTGTAGTGGGTCTCTCCCTTCCTTTGGTATGATTGCTAAGTTAGCTTTAGACATGGATGGTGGGATGGCTGTTCCTTCCAGAAACGCATTAAACACATCAAGTAGATATGGGGCCAGAACCGTCTTAATTTTTTTGTAGAACTGATTGGAGAACCCATCCGGGCCTAGCGTTTTGCTGGGTTTTAGTTGGGCGATTGCATCTATCAATTCTTCTAGGGATATTTCTTTGTTTAGGTCTGAGAGGTTACTTTCCGAGAGTTCCGGAAGTTTGCATGATTCCAGGTATCTATAGATAGCCTCCGCATCTGAGGATTTGTTTTTTGGGAAATTTAGGTTATATAGTTTGTTATAAAAATCCGAGAATTCGTTCGCTATTTGTGTCTCACAGAGTGTCTTCGTACCTGATTTTGTCTGAATAGCTGTTATTTGGGATTTGGCTCTCATACCTCGCAATTTAGAGGCTAGTAATCGGTCGGCTTTATTACTTTTGTCGTAGTAGTTTTGCTTGGTCCACCGGAACGCCCTCTCCACCTCATCTATTTGGATCTGCTTAAATTCAGATCTGGTTTTATCTAGTAATTTGAATAGTTTTTTCGAGGGATTAGTTTTATGTTTTTGCTCCAAGAGTTGAACTCTCTCTGCTAGCTCATTGTAGAGTTTCTGCTTTATTTTTTTCTTGTGAGATGCTATGGAGATGATATTCCCTCTGATTGTCGCCTTATGGGCTTCCCATAACATTGCTGGTGACTCTACGGAGCCCTTATTCAGCGTGAAGTATTCTCTGAGTTTTTGTTTAATTTCTGTCTCTACATCTATTTGGTTTAACAGAGAATCGTTCAGTTTCCAATTGTATTGGTTAGTTCTATAGAAGGGGAGGGAGAGTGTCAGCGAGACCGGGGCGTGATCCGACCAAGATATTGATCCTATATCTGACTGGGAGGTTGCTTGGAAGATATTTTTAGTACCCAGAAAATAGTCAATCCTTGAGTAGGTTTGGTGTGGGGGAGAAAAATAGGAGTAGTCCCGCTGACCCTGGTGCTGGGCCCTCCATATGTCTGTCAAGGAGAACTCCTTCAACATCTGTCTGAATTCTCTGGCATTTATTTCTGTGACACGGGGATGTGGAGTCCCGTGGGGCTTGTTCTTTCTTGTTCCGGCATCGCTATCATGTTTAGGTCTCCTGCTAGTAGCAATGTAGTTCGAGTTTGGGGGTCTATAAGGTCACATAGATCTCTTAGGAACTTGGCCTGGCCTTCGTTTGGGGCGTAGATGTTAACAAGAGTGACATCCACTCCCGACAGGGTACCCTGTAGGATAATGTATCTCCCTTCTGGGTCAGCAGTCTCTTGTTTTAGCGAGGACTTGACAGTATGCTTAAATATGACCGCTACCCCTCTTTTTTTAGTGGGGCAAGATGCAAAATACGCCTGTGGAAAAACCCTCTGGAAGGTGTTTGGGGGGGTCGTCGTATTGATATGCGTTTCCTGTAAAAACAGTATGTCACCTTTTGTTTTTTTGAACTCTTGGAGGGCAAGTTTTATTTTGGTGACCGAGTTTAACCCTCTAACATTTAAGGATATTAATTTAAGTGTCGTTTTAAGAGCCATTTATAGTTTTTGGGTGTGTACTGCGTCCTACCTTTCCCTCCATTTTCCCACGATGGAGGGGGGACCTGCCTTCAGAGCTCCTCTTGTGATCTGCGTGGTTGCTTTGTGGAACCTCAGTGTCTGGACTTTCAAGTAGTACTTGTTTGACGTATCCTACATGTTCCTCAAGAGACTTAGAAAAAATTAGAATATCGTCCAAGTACACAATTACAAAGGAATTGAGAAGATCTCTGAATATCTCATTGACAAAATCTTGGAACACAGCTGGGGCATTACAAAGACCGAAAGGCATGACCAAGTACTCGGAGTGTCCATCCCGGGTATTGAATGCAGTTTTCCATTCGTCGCCTTGACGGATTCTGATAAGGTTATACGCACCCCGTAGATCCAATTTGGAGAAGATTTTAGCTCCTTGAAGACGATCAAAAAGCTTGGATATGAGTGGAAGAGGATAGCGATTTTTAATAGTAATTTTGTTGAGTCCACGATAATCAATGCAAGGCCGCAGGGTCCCAGCGGAAGATGTGGATTTGCGGATGAAGCCCCTCAGAAGATTCTCAGCGATATATTCCTTCATGGCTTTAGTCTCTGGCATAGACAAAGGATATGAGGCTCTTCTAGGCGGTGTCGTACCTGGAAGTAATTCGATGGGACAATCATAGGGACGATGTGGAGGAAGTATTTCAGACCTGACTTTGTCGAAGACATCCTTGGTCGATTGTATTCCTCCGGCAGTTGTACCCTTTCTTTGTCTCCTGATACGGTAGTTGCACAAACGCTACTTGAGCCTTCAAGACAATTTTGAATGCAGTATAAACTCCACTGAATAGGTTCCTTGCTCAACCAATCAATCCGTGGATTATAAACTTGTAACCAGGGTAGGCCCAAGATTACTGCAATTGAGGGAGTGTGAATGGCATTCAAAGAAATATCTTCCACATGGTTATTTACAGACCTTAGCTGAATAATCTGGGTCTCCAAAGAGATGAATGTAGGCTGAAGTGGTCTACCATCAATGGCCTCCAAGGCAATAGGGTTCTTCTTGCACTAAAGGGATCTTGTGGTTTTCTACAAAACTCTGATCAATAAAGTTGCCCCCGGCACCTGAATCAAGAAAGGCCAATGTGGAGACAGAGAATCCCTTACCGGACAAGGAGATAGGCACAAGGATCTTTGTGGGATTAGAAGTAGCTCTAGGGGAAAGAGAGGTCGTTCCCAATGAGACTCCCCTAGGCCTCATGGGAACCTTGCGTTTCCTGCCTTGTTGGGGAAAGAGAAAGCAAAATGTCCAGGACCCCCACAATACAGAAAAAGTCCAGCATCTATGTGGCGTTGCTTCTCAGTGCACGAGAGCGAAGTGACTCCCAATTGCATACAGTAGCTTCAAAAAAATCTGGGACAGGAAATTCAAATTGACCCACCTGGTTGGGGTTAATCCTTGGGGAAACCGTGCGATGAAGTCGTCTCTCAGTCCTTCTGTCCTGGAGGCGATGATCCACCTTGATGCAGACCGCAATGAGATCCTCCAGGTCGGTAAGCCGATCATGAGTCGAAAGTTCATTGAAAATCTGCGCTTTTCCGCTCTACGGATGCGACCCTCTCCACTAGCCCGAGAGCACCTGTAGATTTCAATGTGCTGGGCAGGAAACTTAGACGTCTGGGAGAAGCAAATAATCAGACACATGCAAGGTCTTTCTTAGTTACTTTTCTATTTTATTATAGAATACATCCAGCTTATATAGTTAGTTCAGGGCATAGTCTTGGAGTGCATATGTCCTTTATCACAAGACTTTAAACAATACGTGGAGTCAATAGATAGCAGTCACTGGCAGTTACTGAGTTAATTTTCCTTTCATCCTTGGCCTCAGGGCAGTTTCCTGACTATCATAAAAGATAAAAGACGCGAGTCCTTCTCTCAATTCTATTGAGAGCAGGAGCAGCTCTCGCCCGAGCGCTGCGGCCCCCCCTCGCAGCGGGCCCGGCGCCATTGAGGGGAGGGCTCTCGTGCATACAGCGGACGCTGTAGTAGGCAGCGGGGGCAAGGCCTTAAGGGGACAGAAGCACCAGAATGGCGAATCCTCACAGAGGATTACTCTCAGCCAATAAATAATCATTATGATCTTTTTATTAAAAGTTTTAGTCTCAATACTACCTTGGTCTAT
This sequence comes from Ascaphus truei, assembly GCF_040206685.1. Classification (NCBI taxonomy): domain Eukaryota; kingdom Metazoa; phylum Chordata; class Amphibia; order Anura; family Ascaphidae; genus Ascaphus; species Ascaphus truei. The sequence continues at coordinate 77,895,394 of NC_134483.1, read as the reverse complement.
GTACTGTATATTACAAGATCCCAAAATGCCACTTTTTCTTGACTATATGCAGTAGTAAATACCAGATTTATTGATTCTGATTAAGATACAATAAAAATCAATCAAGAGATCGTAAATCTCCTTTCCAAATGAACAGAATATTATCAATATAGAACCAGGCTTGCCCAAAGGTCGGCCCTAGAACAGATGTCAGCCCACCCAGAAACCCATCAGGAGATTGGCGTAACTTAGGGCAAACCTGGTCCCATAGTCGTACCCTTCGTTTGGTGGAAAACGGATTTTTGAAAAGAAAAAAGTTATGAGTTAAAATTAATTGGATACTTTCTACAAGGAATTCCATTTGTATTGTCTCTAGATGTCCATGTTTTTTCAGGAAGTACCTCACCGCATGACAGCCATGGTCATGGTTGATTATAGCAGCGGGTGCGCAGGGTTTACAGAGGCCCCCGCACGCTTCCTGAAAACATTTAAATTAATGACATGGGAGCTGCAGGGCCTCTGTAAACTTCTACTTACCTTGTTTCAGAAGCTCCTGGTCATGCGGCATCATTCATGTGATGTCGCGTTGCCGTGGCAACGTGACATCATGTCGCCAGGACGTCTGAAGCAAGGTAAGCTGGGGGGGGGAGCGTGAGGAGAGGGGGACAGACGGCAGGGGGGCGTAGGGAAAGAAGATTGCACTCCCCTAGATTACAGTATAAAGTTATGGTAGGAAATAATCTTCCTGCCATTGTAAATTTACTAAAATGTGTAATACAGTATTTGAGTTGTATCTTTTGTGTAAGATGTAAGATTTGTGACATATTCTTGCAGAAATACGTATGTTGTGATATGTTTGAAGTAAGTGAGTTGATTCCTGAAACTAGGATGATCAGGAGGGTTATTTAAATTTTTGTGAATTTTTGGTAGAATATATAGAATTGGTATCTGTCAGGTTCTAACCTGCAGTAATCATGAACATCCACAGGGACTGTTGCTGCTCTTGCTTCTAGACTCTGAAACCTGACATCTTTGCACCTGTCCCATGCCTCCAGCCAGACCTAAATAAACCTCCTCTTCCTCCTTGTCTGTTTATACTAGTAACTCCAGCACCTGCTTGGATCCTGTATTCTCTGCTGCTACTGCTTTTGCTGCTGTCACTGTTTGCTGTTACCCTGTTCCCTAGTCCTAGTCCTTTTCCCTAGTCCTCTTTGTCCCAGTCCTGTTCCTGCCTCCCTGTTGCCGACGTTTGTTTGTGACCTCGACCACGCTACCTGCTGCCTGCCTCCGACCTCTGCTTGTGACTTCAACGATGCTACCTGCTGTCTGTCTCTGACCTCTGCCTGTGACCACGACCATGCTCCCTGCTGTTCCTGTGACTGGGATCCACTCCAACCGTAGATCAACCCTTGACAGAATTAAAAGGCCCTATCATGGATCCCGCCTGAACAGACCAGAACCTGGCTCAGCAGTTTGCTTCCTTGCAACATGTCATGGCCAGTTTCCAGAAACAACAAGGATATGTTTACAACCATCTTGGCTGCTTGGAAGCTGAAGAACGTGAACTGCTCGCCACTCAAAACGCTGTGGCTATACAAACTGCCCCTTGTGCACCCTTCTGGAAAAATTAGTGGGGAAAAAAACAACAATTTTGGGGTTTCCTCAACCAATGTAGACTTCAATTTCAGCTACAGCCCACCATCTATAATACAGACGAAACCAAGGTGGGGCTAATTATCACCCTGCTTAAGGATGATGACCTTGCTTGGGGCTCTCCTATTTTAGAACAGGATGGCCCACTACTAAGGGATTTGGGGGATTCATCGAAGCCATGAGTCTGATTCTTCATGACCCAAACCATGGTGCAACCGTTTAGACAACTCTGAACAACCTTAGATGCTCGGCAGCTGTGTACGCCTCTGAGTTCCGCAGATGGGTTACCGAACTGAGGCCGCTCAGAGATATCACTTTGATCAGGTTCTCTCTGAGCAAATTAAAGATGAACTGGCACGTGTTGTGCCTCCGGAGGGGTTTGAGGAATTTGCCAGTTTTATGCATTCAAATCAATCAAAGGCTTACTTAAAGACGATTGGAGAGACAGGGATACATGCCAAATAACCACAGGGTTAGAGATACTAGCACATCAAGACGTCCCAGGGAAACTGAGGTCGAGCCGACGCAAGTAAACACCTTGCGACGACTTATCTCTCTTGGCGAAAGGAACAGACGCTGTTCAGAAGATCTCTGTTTGTTTTGTGGGAATGAGGGACACTATCTCGCCAAATTGCCCGAATAAGTCCAGGTGGTCCTTTTTCCAGAGCCTTAGGAGAAATCAGCTGCACACCATTTCCAAGACTGTTTTCTTCGTCTCTCAAAGTAAAGGTAACTCTCCTTCTCTTCATCCACTCTTGTTCCCTATTATAATCGAGGAAGGAACACAGCATTTTTGAACCACTGTAATGGTCGACTCAGGGGCAGCAGGGAATTTTATGGACATTGAATTTGCCAAGAGTCATTCGTTATCTTTTATAGCCAAGAAATCCCCAGAAAAGAGAGAAGTCGTTGACAGTTGTCCCTTGAGCTTTGTACCTGTTACCCATGAAACAAGTAATTTAACAGTAATCATACTGTAGATCCCAATCATCAGGAGAAGATTTAATTTCATGTTATTCCTTACCCCTTGTTTCCGGTGATTCTGGGAATTCCATAGCTCATGATCCACAACTCACTAATTGAATGGAAGTCCAAGATACTCACGTTTCCCTCAGAGCACTGTCAGTTTGCCTGTCTACCTAAGACTCCTACACCAGTGTGTGTGGAAATAAATAAGATTTCCTCTTCTCAAGAAAGTTTACTGCCAACTCCATACTCAGAGTTTTTGGATGTGTGTGACAAGAAGTACATGGATATGCTTCCCCACATCGTTCCTACGACTGCCCATTGACCTATTACCGGGTGCTGCCATTCCTTTCAGGACAATCTATTCCCTCTCAGAACGAGAATTGAAGGTTCTCAATGACTACCAGCAGGAGGACCTGTCGAAGGGTTTCATCCGACCCTCTACTTCCCCGGCAGGTGCTGCTCTCTTCTTCATGGTAAAGAAAGACGGTTCGCTACGTCCCTGCATTGACTATCGGGAACTAAATAATATCACGGTGAAGAACAGCTATTTGTTACCTCTGATTCCTGAACTATTGGAAAGAATTCAGTCAGCAAAGATTTTCACCAAATTAGATCTCCAAGGGGCGTATAATTTGGCCTGCATCCGACCTAGGGACAAGTGTGAGACAGCCTTCCGGACCCGTTATGGGCACTATGAATACCTGGTAATGCCTTTTAGACTCTGTAATGCCCCTGCTACATTCTAGCATTTAAATAATGATGTTCTCCGAGAGTTACTGGACCAATTCATAGTGGCATACCTGGATGATATCCTAGTCTTCTCAGATAACATCATGAATCACCAGTAACATGTCCGGATTGTCCTAAAGAATCTCCGAAAGCACAAATTGTACATTTCATTAGAAAAATGTGATTTTGAAAAAAACAGTATGCAATTTCTCGGTATATCATCTCCCTGAGGGTTTGAGTTTTGACCCAGACAAGATTTAAGCCATGGTGGAATGGCCAATTCCTCAAAATGAGAAGTACATTCAAAGATTTGTGGGCTTTGCTAACTTCTATAGATGTTTTATTAAAAACGTCTCTGGCATTATTGCCCCAATCACCCGACTCACATGGAAAGAATTCCACTTCAAATGGTTTCCTCAATTTGAACGGTTGAAGTCACTTTTCACTTCTGCATCTATCCTCATTCATCCAAATCTAGAACTACCATTTGTCTTGGAGGGGGATGCATCTGACTCCGCTGTTGGTGCCATTTTTCACAAAGAATTGGACTCAAAATGCTCCTTCATGCATGCACTTTCTATTCGTACCAAATGTCAACAGGGGAAAAAAATTATGACATCGGAAACAAGGAACTTTTGGCTACAAAAGCCGCATTCTCAGAGTGGAGACATTTACTTGAGGGGGCCAATCACCCGGTTACCGTATTTACTGATCACAGGAACTTAGAAATCATTTGATCTGCAAAGAGACTGTGTGCTCGACAAGCCAGGTGGGCTCTATTATTCGCAAGATTTCAGTTCCACATCTCATACCGGCCCAGCTCCAAGAATGGGGAGGTTGACGCCTTGTCCTGGTTACTGCCTAATCCTTTTCAGATAAAGAGCAGGAAGAAACTATTCTACCAAAGAAAATGTTTCTTGGCGTTACATTTTCCACCGATCTCCTTGCACGAATTAAGGGAGACTAGTCAAAGGACTCTTTTCTTAACACATCTCCACCGGAAATTGAATTATTTCTATGTGATGGTCTGTGAAACTGTAAAGACTGTCTGTTCATCCCTAAGGAGGTAAGATTAGAAGTGCCCAATTAATGCATGACTCCCGACCCGCTGGTCACCCAGGTATCCTCAAGACACAGAAACTGTTGTCCTGCTCTTTTTTGGTGCCCCAAATTATTACAAGATATTAAAGACTATGTCACCTCCTCTGAGACCTGTGCTAGGACCAAGATTCCTCGAGCATCTCCTGTGGGTTTGCTGCAGCCTCTTCCATTCCCCACTCGTCCTTGGTGGTCCATATAAATGGATTTTATTGTTGATCTACCCAGCTCAAGTGGACATAATACCATTCTTGTAGGAGTGGATTGGCTTACGAAGCAGCCTCACTTCATTGCTACACAGAATCTCCCTTCAACAGACCAGACAGCCAAGTTGATCTTGAAAGAGGTATGCCATCTTCACAGAGCTCCAGATTAAATCATATCTAATAGATGGGTGAAATTTACTTCAAGATTATGGAGGAGCTTCTGTTCCTCTTTAGCAATTTGTTTACATTTATCATCTGGCTATCATCTACAATCTAATGGCAGACTGAAAGGACCAACCAGACATTGGAACAATACTTATACTGTTTTGTTTGCCATCTCTAGCAAGACTGGATTGACTTCCTACCTCTAGCTGTGTTTTCGTACAACCACTTACATCATTCATTGACACAGAACAGTCCCTTCTTCTCAAAATTACAATTTCATCCTACCTTTCTTTATTCCTCGTTTTCCATCATAGGGTCCCATTCTGACAGTTACGGAGAAACTTGAGATTCTGAGAGATGTCCAGGAGACCCTCAAATAGACACTTCGTGAGGCTCAAGTAGGGTACAAAAAAGCAGCAGACCAGCACCGCAGACCCTCTCCATAATTTCACGTTGGGGATAAGGTCTGGCTTTCAATGAGAAATTTACAATTAAAGGTTCTAACAATTAAATTGGGTCAAAAATACATCGAGACATTCCGCATTTCTGCATTGATATATCCAGTGTCCTTTAGATTAGAACTCCCAGAGCCTATTAAAATACACCATGTTTTTCACAATTCCCTGCTGAAGCCATTCCGGGAGAATCTGTTTCCTGGACGGAGCCTTCCTCCTCCTGACCCTGTCCTGGTGGATAACAAAGAGGAATTCATTGTGGAAAGAATTTTGGACTCCAGGTTACACTGAGGGAGACCTGGTCCAGGTCCACTGGGGAGGGGTGGAGGGGGCCTATGTTCCAGAGGAGAGTCCTGGGAACCAAAAAGTTTCATACATGCTCCACAACTGGTCAGGGCTTTCCGCCAGAGATATCCAACAAGCCTAGAAAATTTCATCCAGAGAACGCTCGTGGAGGGGGGAGTAATATAAGGTTCTAGCCTGCAGCACCCATGAACATCCACCGGGACTGCTGCTGCTCTTGCTTCTAGTAATCATAGATCCCAATCATCAGGAGAAGATTTAATTGCTAGTGACCTCAACCACGCTACCTGCTGCCTATCTCCGACCTTTGCCTGTGACCCCGACCACATTCCCTGCTGTTCCTGTCACTGGGATCCACTCCAGCCATACTGTAGATCAACCCTTGACTGTATCACAGGATCTTTGGTGTTTAAAAAGTGTATTCTGAATCTTTTAGAATAGCCAAATATTTTCCTTTTTCTAACAGAATGTTCAATTCATTCAAAAATTGATCAGTTGGATTTTTGTCCAATTTTGAATATGTTTCACTGTCTTGCAACAATATGTATACTTCCTTCAAATATTTATCTCTATTCATTAACACGGTGCCACCATCATTGTCAGACCCTCCAATTACTATTTTATAATTATTCCTAATCTCTTTTAGTGCTTGGATCTCCGACTCTGCTAGATTGAATTTGATTTTGGTGGAATCTTGTTTTAACTCTAGTTTATCTATATCATCCTGTACTAGAGATTGAAATGTTTCTATAAAGTTTCCTTTGCAGAAACTAGGAAATAATTTCAATTTAGTCTTCAAAGTAGTATGTTTGTATTCTGTCTTGGTTACTACCACTGGGTTCTGACTATTGTCTATTATATATTTTTAGTTTTATATCATTCATTGCACTTTATACTTGATCCTGATCTTTTCTGTGTATTTAAACGTGTCTAGGAAGGGTGGAAGACTTTGCCTTGAGTTCGGGATCCAAAATCAGTCTAATGGGTCTAGGAAAGAGATAGAACCTGCAGAAATTTCAGACGTTACGGATATCATTGAATACCTGTATACATTTCAGACATTCTGTAATACCTCCCTTCCATAGAAAGAAGATGTTATATATATATATATATATATATATATATATATATATATATATATATATATATATATATATTAATCCATAGTGGTATAGACGTAGTCCTCTCTATTAACTCCTCTTTAAGTACAAATTCATGCTCCCAACCCCATAGGAATCAAACAATAGTTACAATAATAATTAAGACTATACACATAGAGCTTATTTAATAAAGTGCAATAGTGCAGAATTAGAATTATGGCACAGATAGTCCTATTGGACTTAACGGGGACTTAGTGCGGTAGTGCTGAATTGGTACAATCACACTTTATTTAAGACTTATTGTGTCCATTCTATTATGTACATTATTTAATGAATAAAGTATTATTTGTATTAATTCATTGATCTGCATGTCTGCATTAATGACCAACTAATAGTATTTCTGTTTGATTATACCTTTTAGGGAACCAACATGATAATCCTTGATAGATAAAATTATAGTGTTCATATCTTTCTGTATCCTCGAAAAATAGCTCTGTGAGGCGTTGAAAGATGTGTGCAGTATAATTTAATCTCACAAGAACTCTCATGCTGGTCTCCTAAATTGCTTCACAACCTACAAAAAATCTTCACTTCTTGGGAACCGCTACTCGAACTTTGAGCTGTTTGACAATGCAGTATTTAAGATCCAGGGGTATGACTTTTATTGTTCACAATATTTCTGACTAAACATCAATCTAAAGAGAAATCAATATTAAAAAAAAGAATGAAAACATGAATCAGAAGTAAGTGAAATCTAAGATCAATGGTTTAAAATCTCTTGGTACCAAGTTGAAAAAGATAATCATCTTTATAATTGAAAATATATTAAACAAAAAAATCGATAAAGCTTTGCCTCTCTGGATGTCTGATGTAATACTATAAAGACAATTTTATGAATTTTCTCTTGAAAGATTCAGATTTTGAATGCACATGAACCAATATGAAAGTCAAGGGGGAAAAGTATTATACTGTGCATCCTGCAATAACATTACACAATAATGGGCAGATTAGTATAAATCTATGACAAATTGAATTTTTAAATGCTATACTTTTGATCGTCTAGAAGCAGCCATTCATAGTGACAGATACACTAAGCTATGTTATATCAGGGCAAGTAATGTTAAGTTACCTAAAATTGTAACTTTCCCTGAGTTTATTTTCCCTGAGTTTAACAGATACCCACAAAGCTAATTATCTGTACAAACAGTGGGGTTTCTCTCTCTCTTATCTCTCTCTATCCTTATTCCTCTCTCTCCTCCTCTCCAGCAAAACCCATATTTCAGGGTCTGGATGGAAGCACTGCCACCTTTAGGTTACACCTGAATAACCTAACATTAATTCCCGGTGTTAAATTGAATGGCCTTTAGTTTATATACAATGTTTGGGGGAACGTCTCTATAGCATTTAAGACATTACTAATGGTTCTGGGTCCTGCTTATTCTGCTTATTTCTTCATCGCTGTGTCAAACATTGAGTGAAGAGAAAGAGGTGTGAAGATGAGTGTGCTTTTACAAGAGGTGTAACCGAGTATAACATGTACTGTATAAGATCCTGAATAGTAATGAGGACATGCTTATGTAGCCGTGCCCCCTCTTACCTCCGGTGCCAAGGAGGGGCTGCGGTGTATGGGAGCTCCGCGGCATACCCGGCAACCGGGGGCTACCATCTTGTGGTTCACGCATGCGCAATTGCAGCTGTGCGCATGCGCAGAGAGGCGAGAATGCACAGTCCCCAGAGTTGCTGCGGCAATCTTAGGAGAGGCTCTGCAAGGGACTACATTTCCCAGGAGCCGGAGGGACATGCAGGTAGAATGTTGATACAGTTTGGCAGTTACAGGCAGTTACTGGAGTTGCTGGCAGTTACTGGCAGTTGGAAGAAGGGGAGAATCGTTGAGATAGTGTCCAGGGATCAGTGCTCTCCTGGACTAGGACTAGGTTTGCCTCTTAGGTCCCAGCTAGGTCCTAAGTCCTAAGTCCCCTTCTAGATTGTGGCTGCTATAGGGAAGACCCCAGACAGGGACTCTACCCTTTAGCCTTATAGTATCAAGTGTAGCACCAGTGAAGAGACGCCATGCGGTGAGCTTGCAGCCTGCAGTCTGGGATCAGACCACAAGCAACTATAGACATTAAGGGACACCCTCCAACTGGAGCTCCCTCAAGAAGCGGACACCTATGCGGACAAAAGAGAGAGGATTCAGCAGATGTCGTTGGATCAGACAGATCCTTTTTGCTCATCCAACGGTACCTGAGTACAGGAGTGCCCAGGGAGATAAAGTGCACCAACAGTCCACAGGGGTAGCGCTACTCCCTACACTTGGGTGGGACTGACTCATTTGGGGGAGGACACCAGGGGTATTGGTGCCACGCATCCTATGTAATTTGGGGGACACCCACCCAGTGTTATTATTATTTTATTGTGTGCGTTATATTGTATGGTACCATTATATCGTTATTCTATTGTTAGTAAACTAATTGTTATATACTGGTGTGTGTGTATCATTTCCTTGTAAGTGGTCCTTAAAGGGGTTATCCCACTGCACTGGGATCCCTCTCAGGTGGAGGCACTGCACCGAGGAGAATGAGAGCTCATCCAAAGCTCCCAGCTGTGGAAGCTCAGGCCTTATTTGAGCCAAAGGTAAGACAGCACACGTAAGTTCCCTTACACATAGGAAAATGGGTGGTTACACTTAGAATGCTGAGTTTAGCAGTTGAAATTCAAATTATTAGAGGGTCACTTAGCGAATGAGAGACAGACAAAGATAGACAGTGATTTGATGTTGGTGTTAAAGCTAATTGGTAATAGAGTAATTAGATGGATAGTGTAATGCCCTAAAATGTATATTTGTAGTCTCCTTCCTATGGGAGTACTTGGTTGAAGAGCTTGACATGCAAGGGAAGCATGCTGGCAGGTCCATGCTCCTATGAGGCTGTGCAGCTTGGAGTGGGAAACGTGCATTAGATCAGGAGCTGGGGCGCAAGAGGCATGATTGGTCATGCCAGGACCAGTGTGTGGCTGGGTGCGAGCAGAGGAGGAGTATAAGGTTCCTGCGGGGCTTGTTCTTTGAGCCCGTTAGAACTGCAAGGATTTTTAGAAGTAAAGAACAGGCACTTAGAGTTGACGCAGAAAAGATGGAGAATAGTGGAACATAGCAGGAGAGTGGAAACATACTAAAGGGATGTATAATAATTATAATATTAATAATTATAAAAGTATAAAATGGTAAAAAAATACAGCATCAGAGTAAAAAGAGTGACAGAGACAAAATAAATAAAAGTGTGAGATGGGAAAAATAGTGTGGTTGAGTGAAAGAAAGAGAAAATAAATAGTGGGGAGAAAAGGGTGCAGGTGAAGCTTAGAGTTAAAAAAAGAAACGTACATAGCTATATATTTATATAGAATTACAGAAATAAAAAATAACATACTGTAGTTAGGGTCATATTGTATATATCACGAAAAGGCAACTTTCAATGGAATTTCAGCTCAAGTAGATTTGTTCGCGAAATTAACAGGAATGGTGGTAATCACTTTTTACAGCAACCCTTAAAAAAGGTCAGAGCCTATGCAGAACACCAGAAGTAAAAGTAGAATATGCCAAGAAAAAAGGAAGAAAACTACCTAAGTCAAGTTGAGGATGGCCATAATTAAAGAATAGGCCATGGGGCCTGGATTTATTTATGGGGGTGGGGGGGTTCTTGGGGGAGCGTGGGCCATTGGGCCATGGATTATTTTTTATGATTTTTACTTTTTGCCATCAGGCCGTGGATTGTTTTTATGGTTTTTACATTTGGTAATGGTTGAGCAGCCTTTTTTGAATTATTTCAAGGGGGACTTTGACCCTGAAGGATATTGTGACCTCCAAAATGGCTCTGCCTCAGGGAGGTGATGGGGTGGATGGGGGCTTCGCTACACTTCCATTCCCTTAATGTAGACATATTGGATGAAGGAAGGGCTCACTGATTGAGAACAATGACACTAACTTTGAAGCATGGGAGCCTGCTTCAAATTCCAGTGTCAATGCATTTTAAAGGGGGAATCCTTCTAGGACCAAAAGTGAACTAATTCCAGTGACATGGTTACAAGGTCTTATCTCTGTAATTGATCATTGTTTACCCAAATCTAACCCTATGGGAGACCATGGTATAGCCTTTGTGTGTGTGATGTCTGAATAAAGTTCTTTCAATGAACCCGGAAGTAGCCTGGATACTTGCCACTTGCAGTAGTGCCGGATCTTCTTTCAATTCACTCGACATTCTCTGACGGCTTCGCGCTGGAAAACTGAGGTTATAGGAGAGCAGGACCCAGATCGGAGAGCATCTAGAGGTAAGGGATTTCCCTCCCACCCCATATCCAATAAGAGGTTTACATCTGCACCCTCCACCCCGTTCCCAAGTTACTCACACTGACACCTTTGGGTGCTGGGACTGCATACCGAAGCACAGGACAGTTCCTTTGTATACCAGCAGCCTGAAAAGGATCCATGCAACACCAATCCACAGTCCTGGTGGAAAATAGGCAGAACTCCAGCCTAGTAGCGCAGAGACCCACCAGGAACGTCCCTGACACTATGTTAAACTATAGAAGTCACAGGATAACCGGGGTTCACCTTCCGCAGGTCCATCCAGCATGAGTTTAATTAAAAGCCATGGAAAATTGCTTTTCTGGTCACGGCCACGGGCAAAGTAAATTCGACTATAACTGTAAATATACATGGATTTATTTTCCTTAATGTTATTTTATTTTTCCCTGTAGAAGATGGCATTTTTTTTCAGCTGCACTCTTTGTGCACCCCTTCACACTATTAAAATGAAAAAAAAGAGAGCATTTGAATGTATTATTAATGAGTCTCAGGGCACTTGGACATATCAGTGTCATAGATTACATTACAAATTTGAGGTGGCTTCCTCCCAACTCCAGAGCAGACAATTTGGATATCTACACAACACCCTTCAACTGTCTCTGTATATTCTCCCTACAAATCACTTACTGTAGACTTGAACCAAAAAGTGCTCGTGGCACAAAGTGACCAAATATAAATAGTGCAATGTGCAAATAAACCCAGTGATATATAGCACTGAAAACACAATACTGTAACTCCATATGTGGAACTCCTCAGGTGCACGGACTCCTGGTTAACCTCATATGAAGAAAATAACACAAATGCAGAGGGTATAGTGTATTAACATTTACTCATGATGACAAACAACAAAAAGGGGGGGGGGAACAAACTCACACTCTCCCCACTGGTGTATAAGCAAGAAGTGACTTCGGACGCACTTCAACCCTTCTCCCGAAATGACTGCTCCCAAATCAGCAGCTGGGCATGTAGAGAGACATGCAAACTCCGGTCTCCTCCGTCAGCGCCTCTCACCCGCGCTCAGAGTCCTCCGTCTGTTTCAACACGTCACAGCCTCCCCAGCCAATCCGGATAGTATAGGTTTAATGCGGTGGCCTCGGAGAGTCAAAAAGCCCCGTCTGAGGTCATACTTGCTACTGACTGAAATGTTCCTTTATACTAAACTAGACAACAGTGGAAACCTAACACAGCTGTGTAATAGAAACCCAGACCAATAGGGTTGCTGCTTATGCTAATTGCAAAGTAATAAGCTGCAAGTGCATAGCTTCTCCTGACAGAATTGCCTAGTTAGTATTCACAGATAATGTTTATACAATAATAATAAAATACACACTGATAATAAAAAAACTTTTAATTAATAAAATACAAAAAAACTCCAACATGGATAATATAACATTAAAAATTCCTTATAATTATCTCATAAAATACAAAACACTCCCTTATACTACACATGCTTTCTATATTTCTAGTAATAGAAATTATATGATGTGAGGAATGCTGAAACATATGGAGAGTGAAAACAAAGAGTTAATCACAGGTACAAAAATAAAGCAATAACCTTTACATGGTGATTCAATGGTGTATCATGGGACAAGGAGCAATACAGGGGTAATGAATAATAAATGGCAATTAATGTGGATGGGATTGTGAACAAGAGATAATAATATCATAAAAATACATAATAGATTACCGTATTAGTTTAAAAAAATATATAAAAAATATTATATATACATATACTAAATAGATATAAAAATATATACCATAAAACTCCTCTAAAGTACATTATAAAACTTACTACAAAAACCTCATTGTAAAATCTTAGGATAAAAACTGGAACAGATAAAACATTGAGGGGCTTATGCAGAGAGGTACGGGCGTAACGGCAATAAATTCGCCATAGGATTGCCTTTTAAATGTGTCCTATGCAGGGTACTCCGGTAGCCCTGTGTAAAGTAAATGGTAAATTTGCTGAGTTTCACTTGGGGTGAAACACGGAATGCAGAGACGCGCAGTCGTTAGCCAGGATAAAGCCAACTTTTGTTGGCGGGCTAAATAGTACACAAACGCGCCATTTAATAGCCCCGATTGGCGCATACAAGCGCATCGGCGCTACTGGCATACTGCGCGTTCTGAAAATGGCGAATTCAAGCTTCTCGCCACCCGTCTGGCTAATATGTTTGGAAATTAAATAATTATGGCGGATTTGAATTTTCCCGCCAAGTTCTCGCCACGAACACTTTCACAGCGGACATTTTTGGCAAAAATCTGGCGAGATTGTCCTTAACGGACGTCTCTGCATAAGCCCCTGAGTCATCATGTGAGAAACCGCAGGTGTTCAGGCAGCAGCTTGACTTTATCACAATATTTGTTGCTCTTTATTAACCCTTTATCAAACCACTTAGACCAGTGGTTCCCAATCTGTGCGCCGCGGCGCCCTGGTGTGCCGTGGCTTGCCTAGAGGGGCGCTGCTATTATCCCTCCCCACCATCCCTCCTTAATGCCAACCAGGCCGTAGGGGATTGTCTGCAGGTCAGAGGAAGCCAGGGGCGGGGCTTCCGCTTTGTCACTCACATCTGTCGCTGCCTCTGCTCTCCACTGTGTGTGTGTATCGGTGTGTGTGTGTATCTCTGTGTGTGTATCTGTGTGTGTGTATCTGTGAGAGTCTGGGAGAGTGTGTGTCAGAGTGGGAGAGTCTGGGAGAGTGTGTGTCTGAGTGTGTGTGTCTGAGTGTGTGAGTGTGGGCGAGTGTGTCTGAGAGTGTGTGAGTGTGTCTGAGAGTGTGTGAGTGTGTCTGAGAGTGTGTGTGTGTGTGTGTGTGTGTCTGAGAGTGTGTCTGAGAGTCTGGGAGTGTGTCTGAGAGTCTGAGAGTGTGTCTGAGAGTCTGAGTGTGTGTCTGAGAGTCTGAGTGTGTGTCTGAGAGTCTGAATGTGTGTGAGAGAGAGTGTGTGAGAGAGAGAGTGTGAGAGAGAGAGAGTGTGAGAGAGAGAGTGTGTGTGAGAGAGAGAGTGTGTGTGAGAGAGAGTGTGTGAGAGAGAGTGTGTGAGAGAGAGTGTGTGAGAGAGAGTGTGTGAGAGAGAGTGTGAGAGAGTGTGTGAGAGTGAGAGTGTGAGAGAAAGAGTGTGTGGGAGAGAGAGAGAGTGTGTGGGAGAGAGAGAGAGAGTGTGGGAGAGAGAGAGTGTGTGGGAGAGAGAGTGTGTGGGAGAGAGAGAGTGTGGGAGAGAGTGTGGGAGAGAGAGAGTGTGGGAGAGAGAGGGAGTGTGGGAGAGAGAGAGAGTGGGTGAGAGAGACTGTGTGGGAGAGAGAGAGAGTGTGTGGGAGAGAGAGAGAGAGAGAGAGAGAGAGGGAGAGAGAGAGTGTGTGGGACAGAGAGAGAGAAAGATAGAGTCTGAATGTGTGTGAGTGAGAGTGTGAGAGAGAGAGAGAGAGAGAGAGAGAGAGAGAGAGAGAGAGAGAGAGTGAGAGAGAGAGAGAGAAAGTGGCAGAGAGAGAGAGTGTGCAGGAGATAGAGAGAGTGTGTGGGAGAGTGAGAGAGAGTGTGGGAGAGAGAAAGAGTGTGGGGGAGAGAGAGAGTGGGAGAGAGAGAGAGTGGGAGAGAGAGAGTGTGGGAGAGAGAGAGAGTGTGGGAGAGAGAGAGAGTGTGGGAGAGAGAGTGTGTGGGAGAGAGAGTGTGTGGGAGAGGGAGGGTGTGTGGGGGAGAGAGAGAGTGTGGGGGAGAGAGAGAGTGTGGGGGAGAGAGAGAGTGTGGGAGAGAGAAAGAGAGAGAGAGAGAGAGAGAGAGAGAGAGAGAGAGAGAGGGGGGGAGAGAGAGAGTGTGGGAGAGAGAGAGTGTGGGAGAGAGAGAGAGTGTGGGAGAGAGAGAGTGTGAGAGAGAGAGAGTGTGTGGGAGAGAGAGAGTGTGTGGGAGAGAGAGTGTGGGAGAGAGAGAGTGTGGGAGAGAGAGAGTGTGGGAGAGAGAGTGTGGGAGAGAGAGAGTGTGGGAGAGAGAGTGTCTGAGAGAGAGAGTGTCTGAGAGAGAGAGTGTCTGAGAGAGAGAGTGTCTGAGAGAGAGAGTGTCTGAGAGAGAGAGTGTCTGAGAGAGAGAGTGTCTGAGAGAGAGAGTGTCTGAGAGAGAGTGTGTCTGAGAGAGAGAGAGAGAGAGAGAGAGAGAGAGAGAGAGAGAGTGTGTGTGTCTGAGAGAGAGTGTGTCTGAGAGAGAGAGTGTGTCTGAGAGAGAGTGTGACTGAGAGAGAGTGTGACTGAGAGAGAGTGTGACTGAGAGAGAGTGTGTCTGAGAGAGAGTGTGTCTGAGAGAGTGTGTGTCTGAGAGAGTGTGTGTCTGAGAGAGTGTGTGTCTGAGAGAGAGTGTGTCTGAGAGAGAGAGAGTGTGTCTGAGAGAGAGAGTGTGTCTGAGAGAGAGAGTGTGTCTGAGAGAGAGAGTGTGTCTGAGACAGAGAGAGTGTGTCTGAGAGAGAGAGTGTGTCAGAGAGCGTGTATCAGAGAGCGTGTGTTTGAGAGAGTGTGTCTGAGAGAGTGAGAGAGAGTGTGTGTCAGAGAGTGAGAGTGTCTGAGAGAGTGAGAGAGTGTGTCAGAGAGTGAGAAATTGTGTCTGAGAGAGTGAGAGAGTGTGTCTGAGAGAGTGTGAGAGTGTGTCTGAGAGAGTGTGACAGTGTGTCTGAGAGAGTGTGAGTGTGTCTGAGAGAGTGTGAGTGTGTCTGAGAGAGTGTGAGTGTGTCTGAGAGAGTGTGAGTGTGTCTGAGAGAGTGTGAGAGTGTGTCTGAGAGAGTGTGAGAGAGTGTGAGAGTGTGTCTGAGAGAGTGAGTGTGTCTGAGTGAGTGTCTGAGAGAGTGAGTGTCTGAGAGAGTGTGTCTGAGTGAGTGTTTCTGAGTGAGAGTGTCTGAGAGAGTGAGAGTGTCTGAGAGAGTGAGAGTGTGAGAGTGTTTGAGAGAGTGAGAGTCTCTGAGAGAGTGAGAGTCTGAGTGTCTGAGTGTCTAAGAGATTGAGAGAGAGAGAGTGTGTCTGAGAGTGAGAGAGTGAGAGAGTGTGTCTGAGAGAGTGAGAGTGTGTCTGAGAGAGTAAGAGTGAGAGTGGGTCTGAGAGAGTGAGAGTGTGTGTCTGAGAGAGAGAGTGTGTGTCTGAGAGAGACACCAACTGCACACTGCAACTGTTAGGTATGTATATACAACTTTGTTTTTACTTTGGGCGCCGCGGAAAAAGCCTGATCGCCTTGGGGAGCGTTGAACTGAAAAAGTTTGGGAACCATTGACTTATACTATAAGCTCTTTGGGGCAGGGACTCCTTTTCCTAAAGTTTATGTCTGTAGCGCTTATTTCCATTATGTTTCATATTATTGTGTCATGTGCTATATTACTGCTGTGAAGTGCTACTGTACCGACACAGTTTATTCTAACATTTACCCGTTATGTGCCCGTTATGAACGGGGCTTTTCCGGCTGGCGCCAAAACGGAGCCGCGAGCGAGCCGCATCTTCCCCTTCCCACGCGTTTAAGAAAAATGCTCCCATTCCCCTCCCCTCCCCTGAACCCCTGGCTGCTTCCCCTGGCTGCGCGCAGCTTTGCGCAGCATCCCACTTACCCCTGCTGCCTCTGCAGCCTTCGGGGATGCTGGGGAACCCTGGACCATGTGACCGGTGCCAGGGTGACGCGCCGCACGCGCCGGGGAAAACCCCAAACGAGCAGCCGGCTTCCCGTCGGCTTCCCCACACCGCGGCTACGGCCGAGTTAGAATAAACTCTGCCGCCACTGTATGTACATGAATGGTTCGATATAGATAAAGATATACAAACATACATGTCCATGTGCTGACAAAGAGCAGATAATTAAAGAACTAAAATGACAATAGAAGGTTGCTTCTCCGATCAATGATGTAATCAATTAATCCTTCAACGGTTTAATATATAAAGTATAAAGTTACTTAACAATAGACATAAGCAGAAGCCTGTTAAATGTGGCAGTCCCTTATTGATTATATAGATCAGATGCGTTCCATGATGTCAAAACGTAAGCAACTACTAAAAATCAATTTACACCGTTCAGGCATTTCAGTGAAATGTTTAATTATATACTGCATACATTTACTTATATTCTCTTTTTTAAGAGTCGCAAAGATATATACGTATCACTGCGATTAGATCATTTCAGTTCTGCACATCCTTGTGCTTTTAAGAACATTTAAGTGACTGTTCATGCTACCGTATGTGTAGAATAGGAATAAAAGAATCCTAAAAGTAGAGATAAACAAATGTGCTGAAATTTGCTTAGTGGGTTTATTTTTTTTTATTTTTAAAAACATCTGAAAATTTGTGTCTATCTATTGAAGGGTAAAAAACGTGAGCACAATTGTTTAGATTTACCATACAAACTGAATTCGCTTTTTTTTTTTTTTACGTTTCTTCAATACATTTTAAATATACTGTATATATATTTTTTTTCATTGTGGAATATTTGCTAATTTTCCTATTTATCAGCATTAAAAAAAAAAGTCTAGACCCCAACTGTTTACATACCCAACGTCGAATATTTGCTAATTTTCCTATTTTTCAGCATTAAAAAAAAAAAAAAAATTTAAAAAAAATAAACATTTGCGGTGGTTATTTTCAAACTAAAAATATAAGAACTTACTGTACCACGCACTCCCGTCATTCCAATATGGTTTTCAATATACTTCACTGTGGTGCGTAGCATCTCCTTGATGGGATTACGCAGCCGGCAGCATGTCAGAGTGATAAGAAAAAAGGAGAAATAGCTTTGCTCTTCGTGTTCAAATGATCCCTAGATCATTTATTTGTATTCAGATGAGACAAGTAGTAGCACAAAATGTCGGGGCACAAAGTTAACCCTTCCTCAGGTGTAAAAAGCAATGTCTAAATACACGTGTAAATCCTACAGTGCAGTTTGAATGTTGGCACAAACGTTTTCATTCTATAACATTGATTGCATTCTTAAAGTGATAACACTTTCTTCAAAACAGTGTATGCATACCCAGTGTTAATATTTAGTTACAAATGTCTTTACTATTAAAGACTTAACTAAGTATGGTAAAACCCATCCTCATTGCTTCAGCTTTGCTTGGGCAGTGTAACCAACCCCACACTGATGAGACCCGTTAAGGTCGAAACAGCTGTCTGTGGGTGAGTTTACTGGCTATGCATCTTAACCCTGGCTGTGCTTAAAGCTGTGACCATGCAGCAAGCTTAAGCCTATAGGGGAACCATGTTTAAAATGGTTTTGAAGCAAAAAGTGGCACTGTGTGCTCATTTGCATGTCATTTCCCAGAATCTCTTGCTGCAGTGGAAGTGCTGTGTGATAATGGTGAAAGGCGGGGTTGCAGACCTGCCTAAGACATGCAAATGAGCATACAGTTATATTTCCATTTGACACACACACACTATTTTTTAAAATAATAGAAAAAGAAGGTGAGATAAATCAGGAAATTAAAAAATACACAAATACAGAAAACAATATAATTTCTCAACTTTTTGTTCTATTTAATTATATATTTAAATGTTGGAGCTCCCTATAAAACAGAAGCTTCCTAAATTGAATGAGAATCAGAGATTAAATACGCTAAAAAAACGTACTAAATATAAAATATACATGCAGGAAAGGCCCTCGTGGGAGAATATGGAGAATCCTAGTACCTTCTGGTGAATAAAACTAGGAGATCTGCAAACCAATATAGTTTATATAATACAGTAGTAGGTGAATTTTTGTTTTATATTACAGACTAGAGAATAAAGGGACAAGAATAGAATATGGAATTAAGATTTTTATAATGTATTGGGTAGGGGGTGTATTTTTATATGGGGTTGTTTTTTGTTATGTATTTGGGGTGTGGGAGTTGTATGTATTTGTGGGGGGGATTGAGTGAGAGTGGGGTAATTGATGGAAGGTGGGGGCGAGTGAGAGCTGGAGAGGGAAGGAGTGAGGAAAAGAATGAATAGGAGGAAGTGAGGAAAAGAATAAGAGGGAGATGCAGGGGAGAGAAACACATGCGAGCAGGGGTGGGGGGATTGAGGGAGAGTTAAGTGATGAAGGGGTAGATTGAGAAGGGGTGCGTAAGGAAGAGGGAGTGAGACAGAGGGGAGAGAAATACATGGGAAGAGGTGGGGAAATAGAGGGGGCTTGTGAGGTGTGAAATGGGGGTGGGGCTCGAAAGACCGCTGAAATGGGGCGGGAGGGGAAATGAGGGAGGGAGCCTGGACGTAACTCTAGTCCTGGGCCCCGGGAAATCTGTTTGCGGCCCTGCTCATATGAGTTTATAGGAGAGAGTTAACTAATTGAGTGCATAATTGATATAATATATAGATCTTTACTGCCATTCTTGTAGTGTTTTGCTGTTTAAGTAGGATGATTGGAATGTGAAACAAAGATAAGAACATAGGTGGTAAAAGCAAGGTCAAGATCGGTTATATATTTTGGTTAGATCAGACAGAGGAAAGACAGGATAAAAACAATCAATTAGTTTCTGATAGAAAAAATAAACTGTAGTGAACTATTGAAACTATAATATTGATCGGGAGGCATTGCCCAAATGCATGACTAAATGATGAGAATCATATAGTAATTAATAGTTTATAAGTTTATTTGCTTTCATATATTTCATTGTAATTGTTCTTTTCTATCCCGTGCTTGTGAGCGGCAAAACAAATTCTATACTGAGACATACCCTACTTTGATTATTTACTGACGAACCTTTAGAAGCATTAAATTGGACTGGCTTCTAACTCCTTATACACATCCCTCCTGTACTCGGTGTGTCGGCATCAAGATTGGCATGAGGTTTGGCAAAATCATTTCTGGGTTTTCAGGTTCCGGCTCGGGATTCTGCTCTTGCTCGCCCTTTGTGGCTGAATCGTCCATCTTTGCCTCTGGCAGCTTCCTTTAAAAAGACAGCCCTCTGAGCAGGAAGTTGCTGAGCAAAGTTCCAGTTTTCATGTTGAGTTCATGCAAAGCGCTTATACCTATTGTCTTTCACGTTACTAGACCCAGCTCACGTACCTCGACTATCCTTGTCTCCAGCCTGCCTCGACCTCTGCATACACACCGACTATCCTTGTCTCCAGCCTGCCTCGACCTCTGCATCCACACCGACTATCCTTGTCTCCAGCCTGCCTCGACCTCTGCATCCACACCGACTACGCAACTCTGCTGCCAACCCTGACTTTCGGCTTACAATGCACTAAACTATCAGGACGCTGTCCCTTCAGCGTAGGTCGATTCTTTCACCTTCCTACCTCAGCCCTGCGGGTCCGCTTCCTGCTTGAGATGAGCATCGTTATAGCAATTGGTTGATTATTGCCATTAATAAAAAACGAGTATCCATCTCCTACAACATGCACCACCAAAATATCCTGTAGCTCAATTTTTACAACCCCTAGTCGCACAAATGCAGTCACATATTAAAGACAGAATTTACTTTTTATCACATATCAGATCTCTCCCTACTCTGAGGTATAATTCATTGACAATAAAGACAATGGACGTCACAAGCTGGTACACCATTATACCACGTG
This sequence comes from Ascaphus truei, assembly GCF_040206685.1. Taxonomy (NCBI): domain Eukaryota; kingdom Metazoa; phylum Chordata; class Amphibia; order Anura; family Ascaphidae; genus Ascaphus; species Ascaphus truei. Next base: position 77,874,873 of record NC_134483.1, on the reverse strand, counting down.
AATATGGGCTAGCAGCCATAAGACAATTCCTGATAGATTCAGATCAACAGAACCCTCTAGTGGATTTCATTTGACTATTACTATGTAGCCAGGTCCCCCTCTGCCCGTCGCCCTCCCTCACCTGGCTGGCAATCGCGGGTGCTGCCGAGCCCAATGGCGGACCCGTCGGTGATTGCCAGGGTGAGGGGCAGGCGGGAACCGGAGCTGAGGTTGCCGGGGATGCGAACGGCTGGTTGTCAGGGCCGCGGGCGCGTCGCTAGGGCTCCAGCGGGTCCCGGTGCAGGGCGCCGCCATAGTGAATTGCACGTGCATGTGCAGTGGGGATTTCGGCACGGGGACCGGCAGGGAAGTTCGCGCATGCGCAGTGATAAGGCGCGAACGCTAGCCTACCAGGGAAGGCTCTTTGAAGGGACTACAAGTCCCATGAGCCTCAGCAGCACCCCATGTGATGCCAGGGAGCAAATAGGGCTACAGCATCTCCCTGCAGAGGAGATTAGATACATTTCGCGGGCTTGGAGCACGTTAGTCAGTCAGCGCCAGGAGCAGCCAGGGGAAGGAGGTAGGGTGCAGGAGTCAGTGACTCCCTGCACTAGGCCAGCAGCCCCGAGGCCTGAGATAGCCCTGAGCCACCCAGTAGAGTGAGTTGTGTCAGGGACAGGCCCCAGGTTAGGGACCCAGCGGACGCGGCGCATTCGTCTAGAGGTTTGGGCTCAGACCTTCGCGGTTGCTGCAGCAGTCATCCGGGTGGGATCGCCCCGGACGGTAGTTCATGTAGTCATCCGGATGGGATCGCCCCAGACGGCATTTCCTGTGTTCAGCCGACATCAGGATCCTTTGTGAAGTTCCGTGGCAGGCCCGGGCACCGGAGTGCCCGGCAGGTAACAATCAACAAGTGCACCAACGAGTCATATCACATTCACACGGGACATAGTGGCTGCGCAGTCACACATATCTTTCTCACTTGAGGGTAGGGTGATACTGTGTGGGGGTACTGGACACTGGGTGGGATCATCCGGTGGAGGTGCAGGTGGAGGTAGCGTCCTGTGAGACGCATTAGTTAGTGTCTCCTCAAGGGAGGGACACCTGTTGATTTATTGATTGTGATGCATGAGTACGGTCACACTAGTAAAGGCATTAGTTGTTATCCATACTGTGTGTTGAGTGATATATATTGTCCTGCGAGGAACCACTCCCCCTCTAGTGGGAGCCATCGCAGTTGGAGGCGCTGCACCGAGTACAGGGTTACTCATATTATACTTGCCCCAGGTTCCCCGTGGCGGAAGCTCAGCCCTCCTGTGAGCCTAACAGGTAAAACACCACACCAGGTAACATTAGGTTCCCCTTACATACGCCATATATGCGATTGGGTGGGGGAATACCCGTTACATTTGGAGGCGCTGCTGAGATGCAGACCTGGGGTGCCCTATAGTTTTTTTCTCCAAAAATGTTTGTGAAGTCCGGACACGAGGTCCTCGCCTGGGCCTTGAGGCAAGACCTTAGCCACGCCGTGTGGTGGCCGTAGGAGGCCTTCCCGCAAATATATTAGATGTGGAGGTCTGTGATCATATGCGTAAAATCCCCGGGTGGCCGTACGCCTGTATTTTAGATGAAGATCAAGACCCCACATCCATGTGGAGATCGATACATTTTGTGGTGACACCCACGTGGGATATATGCCTGTCAGAGGCACCGTCCACATTGTTTATGCCAGGGGGTCCCCCTGAGGGTTACCCTTTAGTCTACTCTGACCTAGCACCATGGCAACTTTCCCCAGGTTGGCAGCGTGCACGTGCTGCTGTGCTCAAGGAGGCGAATTACCTTGCAGAAAGCTGTCCGGGTTTGGCGGGAAAACCTAAGCCCCACCCCCGCCAACGGAGTGGCACAGTGCAGAGCCAGAAACACTCCTTGAAAGAGTGTGCCGCCCCTCCTTTAAATTCCACCAGGGGGAGCAAGCACAGTGAGCTTCAACCAGTAACTGCTGTCTTCACTAAAGAAAGTACTGGATGCAGCGAAACCCACCCTCCATCGTATGGAGTCTGGCAGACTAAGGGAGGGAGCGTATCCTTTCTTTTGTGTCAGTGCTTACCCATATTATTGAGTTCGTCTGGTAGTATGGACTTTGACACCTTGAAGCGAATAATAGAAAATCAGGTGGCAAAGGCGAACGAGGAGGGATGCATACAATGTGTCTGTAACAAAGGTGACTGCTCATTTTGTGAATTGGCCTGGGGACCCAAATGTACCTACTGCAGGACACAGCTCCTGAAGCCCGTGCTGCTGTGGTCCGCAGAATCAGCAGAGAAAGAGGAGTCTGACCTCTCTACTAAAGTGAGTTACACTGCTAATCAGTCTGTCTTAATCCCAGAGTCTTCATGGCGCCTGTGTGTCCAAAGTGATGTTCCAGACACTGTTGCAGAAACAGATTGTTTTCCCCCTGGGAATGAAATAGACTGCAAGGGGTTACACTCTAACGTGTATGTGGGCCGGCAATTGCCCGGAATAGATGCACTCGCGCTAATGTGTCCCTGCTTTCAGGAAGCCTGTGACAAGGGAGTCGACCTACAGTATTCCTGTTCTCGCTAGACTTCAAGACAACCGAGGTGGAAGGAGAAACGTGTATACAATGTTTTAGTGCCACCATTGACTGTTCTAGAGGCGAACTGGCGTGGGAGCCCGAATGTGCCTGCTGCGGGGCATGTTTCTTGAAGCCTATTATGCCCCAGTCTGCAGAAACCGCAGAGGAAGAAGCGGTCGACTTTAATACGGAGCTGGTCAGTGTAGCTAACCACTCTACCCCCCTAACCAAAGTTTCTGAGAGTTCGAGCACTCTAACCACGGTTCCAGATCCGGTTCTAGAGTCGGTTCCAGAGCCAGAACCGGCAGAGAAAGATGCGAATGACCACTCTAGTGGGGAAATTGATACTGTTAACCCATCTACCCCAACCACGGAGGTTTCAGAGGGCCCGTGCGCTCTGGCTAAGGTTCTAGACTCTGCTCTAGAACCACCAGATTTTCAAGCTACCATGATCAAAATGGATAGCTGTGATGCTGTGGTCGTACCGAGTCAGTGTGCTATAACAGATGTTCCAGGGGGTCCATGTACTCCGGTTCTAGACTCGGTTCCACACTCAGAACCGCAGATTCCGGAATCACAGGGCAAGGTGTCTCTGCCCCCATCCTCTCTTAGTGATTCCAGCGACCCACAACCAGCTGTGGTGATGCGCCCGCCGGCGGACCACACAAGTGAAGCTGGAGATAAAGAGACATTTATCCCATCTGCTGCGGATCCTGGTATGGGCCCATGTGCCCTACAACAGCCAGTCCGGCCTACTACAATGGTACCGTCGGTCCTAGGCTGGGGATCAGTACCTAACGACGACAAGGGTGAGTTGACTGCCCCAGGGGTGTCGGGTGTGAGCTTCCAGGTGGACGCGGAGCACGGTAGCTTCTTAAGTCTGGCCACCAGGGCGATTGGCTCCACTCTGCATCGCGTCCTGGCGGAGGTGTCCCTCTTAGAAGATAGCTGTCCAGTGGTGCGAGTGGACCAGTACCTACCGCCTATCGTCCAGGCGGAGAGAAAAGTCAGCCCCATTGTGATGTCCCGTGAAGCACAGATGGTACCTGACAGTGTTCCAGATGAACCGGAACCCATCGCAAGACAGCGGAGTGGTGAGGAACCTCCTTAGTCCCCACAGGCTCCGATGGAGGCGGCCGTGGAAAAGGCTCCTGACCTGAGTGTGAGCCCGTGCGCTCCAACCCAAATGGTCCCAGGACTGGGATACAATGCTCCCGAGTTTCGAGACAGTGAGTGGACTGCCCCAGCAGTGCCAGGGACAGGTCCCAAGACAGCCGAGGTGGGAACTGACAGCGTCCCCGATGACCTGTTGGCCACCATGAATCACCGCAGTGGTAAGGTATCAACCCTTTACCCCTGCAGGATCAAACAGAGACTTTGAGTAAAGAGACATTGCTACTTGCTCGCTTCCCAGTGGGAGCCTCCCACGTTCTTAGGGACAAGGACTGTGCTGCGAGTGATTCAGTGAAAATTGCCTCCTTTAAGCCCAAAAAGGAGCGCTCCATTCACCATGTGGTGGACCGCGGAAAAGGTCAAGGCCTCCTGGCCTACCGCATCCATGCCGCGGATTGCCGGATAAAGGTCTGGCCAAGAGACATTGTACTATTCCTTCCACCAGGGGGAGGAAGTAGTAAGGACCCTGTGACTGTTACCCCCGAGCATGCTCTCCAAGAGATTATCCCGGGGAAGGCTCACAAACGTAAAAGTGAGGTACCCCCACATGATCAGTTAGGGGCACCCCACGCGTGGTCTCAGCAAACAGCAATCAATCAGCTGGCCTCGGGTATTACTGTGGGTGTTATGTGGTGTACCAAGTCATATAAAGGCCATGTGATAAGTTGTATATTCTATGTACTGCATTTTGATTATATAACGTTTGTGTACATGGTTGAGTTGTATCACCAAGCGAGGACGTTGGGGTTTTCACCAGGGGGAGGGTGTAGCCCGTCCCCCTCTGCCCGTCGCCCTCCCTCACCTGGCTGGTGATCGCGGGTGCCGCCGAGCTCAATGGTGGACCCGTCGGCGATTGCCAGGGTGAGGGGCAGACGGGAACCGGAGCGGAGGTTGCCGGGGACGCCAGCGGCTGGTTGTCAGGGCGCGTCGCAAGAGCTCCGGCGGGTCCCGGTGCAGGGCGCCTCCGTAGTGAATTGCACGCGCATGCGCAGTGGGGATTTTGGCGCGGGGACCGGCAGGGAAGTTCACGCATGCGCAGTGATAAGGCGCGAACGCTAGTCTACCAGGGAAGGCTCTTTGAAGGGACTACAAGTCCCATGAGCCTCAGCAGCACCCCATGTGATGCCAGGGAGCCAATAGGGCTACAGCATCTCCTTGCAGAGGAGATTAGATACATTTCGCGGGCTTGGAGCACGTTAGTCAGTCAGCGCCAGGAGCAGCCAGGGGAAGGAGGTAGGGTGCAGGAGTCAGTGACTCCCTGCACTAGGCCAGCAGCCCCCGAGGGATAGCCCTGAGCCACCCAGTAGAGTGAGTTGTGTCAGGGACAGGCCCCAGGTTAGGGACCCTGCTCCTTACTATTCAGAGCCAGTTAGGGACCCAGAAGACGCAGCGCGTTCGTCTAGAGGTTTGGGCTCAGACCTTCGCGATTGCTGCAGCAGTCATCCGGGTGGGATCGCCCCGGACGGTAGTTCCTGTAGTCATCCGGGTGGCATCGCCCCGGACGGCAGTTCCTGTGTTCAGCCGACATCAGGATCCTTTGTGAAGTTCCGTGGCAGGCCTGGGCACCGGAGTGCCCGGCAGGTAACAATCAACAAGTGCACCAACGAGTCATATCACATTCACACGGGACATAGTGGCTGCGCAGTCACACATATCTATCTCACTTGAGGGTGGGGTGATACTGAGTGGGGGTACTGGACACTGGGTGGGATCATCCGGTGGAGGTGCAGGTGGAGGTAGCGTCCTGTGAGACGCATTAATTAGTGTCTCCTCAAGGGAATGACACCTGTTGATTTAGAGATTGTGATGCATGAGTACGGTCACACTAGTAAAGGCATTAGTTGTTATCCATACTGTGTGTTGAGTTATATATATTGTCCTGCGAGGAACCACTCCCCCTCTGGTGGGAGCCATCGCAGGTGGAGGCGCTGCACCGAGTACAGGATTACTCATATTATACTTGCCCCAGGTTCCCCGTGGCGGAAGCTCAGCCCTCCTGTGAGCCTAACAGGTAAAGCACCACACCAGGTAACATTAGGTTCCCCTTACATACGCCATATATGCGATTGGGTGGGGGAATACCCGTTACACTACATTTTGTTTTGCATAAAATATATTTTATATTTGAGAATACATATTATTTGCAGACAGTAGGGACTGCGATGGGTAGCAATGTCGCACCTTCATATGTCAACCTAGCAAACTTTAGGATATTACATATTTTACAGAGTATATATTTTTCTAAAATTACTACCGCTATATAGAGTAGATGTGTTTTTCAAATGGCATGACACTACAGATACTTTAAAAAACATTTTTTTTACAGTACATATCTAAACTCTTGACAGACCCCGGTATGGTTCATCATTTCCTGGAGTGCAACATAGATTTCATGTATAGAAGTCTTACTTAGCAACCAGGAAGATGATTTTCACATGGACCTATATAGGAAACCAACTGACCGTAACACAACCCTACATGCTAGGAGCTTTCACCCTGAAACATTAATAAAAACCCTGCCTTTTTCACAATAGGTATGGGTGTCACGCATTGTAGACAGACCAAATAACATCCAACAAACCTTGGAGCAAATCAAGGAATGCTTTAAAGCAAGGGGACATAATGAGTCAGATATCAGTCCGAGATTATGGCAAAGGAGCTTAATAACACAGAACGCATCATCTTTCTACTAAAAACACCACGGCCAGGAAGTTTCTTCAAAAAGACCTTACAAACACACTGGCAATTGCTAAATGAAATTATGTTTTAGGCACAACATGTAAGGAAGGCCCTCTGATAGCCTACAAGAGAGGGGAAAACGTAGCAGATGGACTAATTAAACCAGACAACAAGGCACATTTATCAGGCCCAACACTTTTATGTGTGGCCACATAGCTCTGTCTGGTTTTCTCCCTTCTGCGCATGTCTCCTTTTTCAATGACATCACAGCTTGACGTCACCAGGCATAGCACTCATGGGCATGCGCTTCAACATCAAGGTGTAAGGAATCCGCTCCTGGCTTTGATTATAGCTTTTGCAGACTTCTGCATTTGCAAAAGCTTCCTCTGGCAATCAATGGCACACGTGCTGCCTCTCATTGCAGCTTCTGCCATGTGCTCCATCATTGGAAGAATACTCACACATCCTCCTCCTGTGATTGGATCTCCGCCCTTTATATCCTGGGCTTTGGCACTGAAACAGTGCCGAGCATAAATTCCTACCCTGGACGTTACAGTCTCTGCCACAAGCCACCCTGGCTTGTATCCTGGTGTACTAACCTTTCTGGTTCTTGCCCCTGTTTCCTGAGGCCGCCTGCTAGTTCCATGCGGGGGCCCGTTCCTGACTACTCTGCTGAAGCGTTGTTTCCTGAGGCCGCCTGCTAGTTCCATGCGGGGGCCGTTCCTGACTTCTGTGCTGAAGCGTTGGTTTCCCGACGCTGCCCTGCGGTGTACTTCGGCCAGCCTGCTGTCTCCCCCTGCTGAGACCGGCATCATGGGCCGAGGCCGTTCCTCACGAAGAGGCCACTCCCGCGCTCACGCTCCTAAGCTGAAGCGGGGAACTCCTGACTACCTGTTGCCGAACTCCTGCTTGAATAACGACGATGCTGCCTTCTCCACTCCTGACCCTGCTACGTACTACTACGAACTGCGCACTCCGGATCAGTCTGCGCGGACTAAGGTCGGTGATTATATAACCCCACCTCAGTCCCGCGGTCCGGTCCCGGTTTGTGGCGAGCACAATCGTAACACAAGGAGGGGGTGGTATGACTGTGCCGAATGATGCAAACGAAAGTGGGCAAATCGGGAGTTTAGGTAATTTTTCACTATAAATACTCACTATTCTGATTGATCGTTATGCCATGTCCCTGAGAATGGCTGCTGTGTCAGCCGAAATGTTTGTCCTCTGCAGCTAAATAAATTCTGTTTTGTAAAATCTGAGTAGTGCCCTACGTACCTCTCTTTTTTCTTTGAATGTATGAGAATGACAACATTTTTCTTATAATTGATACAGTATGATACATGATGATGTCCTTATGTGGTCACAGTAAACATGACCATTTGCTTGGATAACCTCTAAGGATCAGTATATTGACACTTGTAGAAATATTTAGTGTACCTGGAGCAATATAGGTAAGTGAATCTCATAACTGGCATTTTTCCTCTATTTTTTAGGTTTCCATTTGTATATAATTGAAATAATTTCTTAATATTTTTAAATTATTTTCTTATAAAACTGACAACTATTAATTTCTTATTTATTTATGTTCTTTCCTTTGAAGTCCCCAATTGTACTTGGTGCTTAATTGTTCATATGCTTAATGTGTTTCTTCTTGCATTACTTTTACCTATTTACGGTTGACATCTGTACATCAAGAATAAGAGGGTCATGATTCAACACATTTTTATTAAACAGATATTAATTAACATTAAGGCGATAATCTGCAAACATATTATACTGGTGTTTGGTATGCCCAAAGGTACATGTATATCTATTTACTTACTGTACCATTTTAATTAAAGGTTGATCTAAGCCTAATAGAAATAATGAGCATCTGTCAGTCAATTGTTCTATTACATCCACTTACATCCACTTTGCAAAGTATACAGCGTTTATCTGTAAGTCTGGGGCAGTCATGCCAGCTGTAACTTCAAGATGTACAAGCACCATATCTAAAGCTACGGCCCAGGTGTCGGCGCTGCACGTGCGCCTGCCAGGCTGGCGGCACGTGCATCTCTGTTCCCTGGTCTGTGCAAAGCTGCAGTGATAAAGACGGGGGGGCATGATGGGGGCACGGCCATGACGTCACCCTGCAGGTTCGCCCTCATTAGATGAACGGCCGGGGGGCATGGCCAGCGCTCCGTCGCAAGTCCTGAACACAGTTTTCTGGTCTTCAGAAAAATCTGACCGCACAGCGCGGCGGCCAAGGTAGGTAGCGAGCCCTGTCCCATTGAGGGGCGGTTCTTGTCCCAGCAGCATACTCCATAGTGGGTGCTGCAGCAGGGACCTAGCCTAAGTATGATAACTTGCAGATACTGTAGATTGAGAGTGTATGAGATTGCATAATTAGAACCACTAATGAATGCATTCTCTGTGAGACAGTGTTTAGTAAACAGTAGGCATCCTTCAGCTACTTAGCCTAATTTCCCAATAATGCCAAACAAAAATCAAATCTATTACAACATCCCTTCCATCTAAAAGCCTTTGACATATTTCTATTTCTATGCCTTTATGGAAATAATTACTCTTATAACTGAGATTCAGTATGACATATACTTTGTGCAATCAATATTACTCAATGCATTTCTTGGAAGTCTGTTGAAGTTCTTTATCTTAATAGTGACACAATTTAGTTAACTATTTGTAACGTATCACCTTTGAATCTTCATACCTTGTTCAACATTGGTTCAACCCTTTTCAAATACGCACAGAGAAAAAGGCGAAAACAGAATACATCTGTTATACAGCTTCAAACAATAAATCAGATACTTCTTTAGTGTCTAAACATCTTACAATGCTGGTCACCATAACCTACAGTATGGTAACTGTATGACTTTGCTCAAGTTGATCACTTAGCTCAATATTTGTAAATTCCAAGTACAGTATTTGTTAGTTAAGTGTTGATGATTAAGGATGGGTAGATTAACTGGTTAGATGATTCCAGAAAGTGAGTGGACTGCCCCAGAAGTGCCAGGGACAGGTCCCAAGACAGCCGAGGTGGTAACAGTCAGCGTTCCTGATGAAGTGTTGGCCACCGTGAATCACCGCAGTGGTAAGGTATCAACCCCCTGCAGGATGTGGTAAAGACATTGAGTACAGAGTCTTTGTTAATCGCTCGCTTCCCAGTGGAAGCCTCCCAAGTGCTTTGGGACAAGGACTGTGTTGTGAGTGATCCAGTGAAATTGGCCTCTCTTACGCGCAAAAAGGAGCACTCCATTCACCATGTGGTGGACCGCGGAAAAGGTCAAGACCTCCTGGCCTACTGCATCCATGCCGCAGATGGCCGGGTAAAGGTCTGGCCAAGAGATTCCTTCCACCAGGGGGACGAAGTAGCTTGGAACCAGAGACTGTAGCACAGGACCATAATCTCAAAGAGTCTACAGAGACTTCAGTGTCGGTAATGGAGACTACCCAGACGGAGGCTCACAAAAGTAAAAGTGAGGTACCCCCACACCATCAGTTAGGGGCACCCCACAATTGGTCTCAGCAAAAGGCTAACACTCAGCTGGCCTCGGGTATCACTGTGGTTAAGTTATGCACTGTTGACGTTAACGCACATGTGATAAGTTGAATATACTATGCCCTGCATTTTTATTATATAACTTTGTGTTGTGTGACGCTGTCCTCCAAGCGGGGAGGTTGGTATTTCCACCAGGGGGAGAATGTAGCGAGGTCCCCTTTGGCTCCCCGGTTCCCCATTCCTCTTCCCCTTACCTTCACCAGTGAGAAGGCAGTTGTTGGGGCGAGCGCGTCTCCCGGTGGCGTCGGAGGCAGGGCGCCGCCATCTTTGTTATGTCCGCGTGGGCGCGAAGGCTCGCGCATGTGCAGACGCCATGAAGTGGCCATTTTATTGTGGGAGAACTGGCACAAGAGGCGCTCCATAGTGCAAAGACCCCTAGAAGTCATGCATGCGCAGTTAGGGCGATGTGGCAGCCATTATAGGTTTGCAAATGATCCATGGAGAGTAGTGGTGGCCATTATAGTGTGCGCAAGCGGCCCCAATGTTAAAGAGGGCCATAAAGGACTACAATTCCCAGCAGCCTCTGGGGACTGCACTTTCGCCTTGGTCACAGGCAGCCAGACAGCCAATAGAGCTTGCAGCTTCTCCTGCTGGAGAAGGATAAATTGTTGTGTGCAGAGTCAGGAAGCAGACTGTGAAGCACATGAGTCAGTTAGGCTAAGGAAACAGTGGGGGAAGGAAGGGGGGCAGAGAGCTGTGAGCTTCTGCCCTAGGCCAGAAATTCCCAGGCTAGAGTTGAGGCCCTGACTCCCCACTAGTGAGGGTGGGTGGTCATAGGGACAGGCCCTTAGGTAAGGACCCTGTGCCCCTTCAGCTGTGTGCTAGGCAGGGACCTAGTGACAGACCTTGTGCAGTTCCTTAGTGCAGGGAGAGAGAGACCCTGTGCAGTTCCTTGGTGCAGGGAGAGAGAGAGAGACCCTGTGCAGTTCCTTAGTGTATGGAGAGGGAGAGACTCTGTGCAGTTCTTTAGTACAGGGACCCAGTATAGTGTATCCTGGATGTTCCTGTATGCTGTGTTGCTGATCCAGAGACTGTCCTTACGATGGAACGTCCGGCTGGAGCCCATCCCCCGCGGAGGTACAGATCAGCGCTGGACCAAGCGGCACCGGTAGACCCTTTGCGAAGACACCCAGGTGCAGGGACACCTGGGCAGGTATTTACAACCTTCCACATGTGCACCAACTTTACCTTGCTCCTCACATGTGACTGGCCTGGTCACACACTTGGGTGGGCTTGGACTCTTTGGACACGGGTTGGGAAGGGGCTAAGAAGGTTATAGCCCAGTAGGGGCTAAGAAGGTATAGCCCAGTTAGGGGCAAGGTTATAGCTGCCAGCTAGTGGCAGAGGGTGGCATATATATTGTTGTGTATACTGATGATGTTGCACTGTTATAGTATGATACTCTGTGTTGTGTTGCTCGTTCAGTAAACCTTTTAGCCATAACCCTGGTGTATGTGGTTTCTGGGTGGGTTCCTGTGTGGGGTACATTCTACACTCCTAGAATCCTACATAGGTGGAGGCGCTGACCGATGAGAACGTTCCAGACAAGCACCCCAGGTTCCCATCAGCGGAGGCTCAGGCCTCCTGTGAACCTACAGGTATATGCACCACACCGGTAACATATAGATTCCCCCTCACATGCACTCTATATGAGATTGGGGTAGGGGGAATACCCGTTACATATTAATATTTCAAACTAGGATATTTGTGCATCTAAAGTTTACTTTTATAATAAGGGAACTTTATTACTGTCTTTGGCCAGCTTTTAACTGCCTTAAACCACAAATAAGCATATGCTTCATTCATTTATAGGACAATAAGAAATTGCATATCTAGCTCATCTTCCCCCTCCCAATCCCAGATAGGGTCCCCTACGGTGTTCTGGGGTCTGGCTAGGTGTCTCTATGTGGTGCATACCTGCTGGCAACAGGAGGGCCTGAGTCTCCCGCGATGACATGGGGGATAACAGGAACAGGTTACTGGGGTGGATGCCTTCGTTCTGGTTCAATGGTGCAGTGCCTCCATCTATAGTAAACCGCATGAATGCGGGGTGGAATCCTTACCACAGAGATTCCCCACCGGGATGAGAGATTCCAGTCTCACACAAGGATTATCTTTAAAAGCAGCAGTCTCTTTATTCTCTTGGGGGGCAGCAGCAGCAGCAGCAGCAGCAGACAGGTACAGTTGATGCACAGTCCACTAACTGTTCGCCCTTGTGATGTTCCCTGCCACCACTCTGGACCGAAGGCATCCAGAGTGGGGCTAGCTCTTTCCTCACCCCCTACGCAGGGTGATAGGTATTTGGTTCCACCTCACTAACTGTAGCTAGATCAGCTCTACTCATGAGCTGATCACTCGTCTCCTCCTAACTCACTATCACTACTGTCAGACTGACAGAACAGACACACTTGTCCACTAAATAGGAAGTGCACTGCTCTTTTATGATATGCTCTCTTGCTATGACACAGGGTCAGGTGACCTACCTCCACCATTCAGGGCAAGTGCTTGAAGTGGGGGAAACCCATGATAACTCCAATAGGATCTATCTCTGTGTTTTTCGCGCCAAATTTGCATTGCGTCATCCGTGATTGGAGGCGGGGGATCATCTATAAGACTGTGAGTACGATCAGATGTGAACCTACTCTTTGAGAAAGAGCGTTAGCCTGAAACGCGTCAGAGTGTGTACATGATGTTCCCCTTTACCATGTCCATTAAAATATAACTTTTTAACCGCTTTTCATTGGTGTTGGCCCCGTTCTTGCAGCTGTGCTACGCTCCAATCTTTGGATTGTTTTCCCCTCTATTTGGATATAACCACTGAACTCAGACTAACATATATAAAAATAGTCAGAACAGTTACAAATGCAGTCTAAGTGGCTGTGATCTCTTAGACTTAGGCTAATACGTATCAATGGTCCGCCCTGTTGTTAACAGACCTACTGCCCTTTTCCTCCCAAGAAGCTGTAATAACCTATTTCGACAGCTATACAATGTGGGGGGTTTATTATGCAAAGCTAATACCTCTATTAATTGTAGCGCTGTTTCCTCCACCCTATGGGAGATGCGTACTAAGTGTGGGTGTGGTGCTTTTACCTGTGGCTCACAGGAGGCCTGAACCTCTGCTGCTGGGAGCCTGGGGTGTACCTGATCCATCCGGTGACAGCACTTCCACCTGTGAGGGATCCTGACAGCGCCTTCACAGGACCCAATAAGAACAAAGAGTAGAGCGCAAAATACTGAATATAAATAAAAATAAAATAAATACGTGTAGTGTCCTGTGATGGGTGCTGCAGTGGGGTAGCACTATCAGAGTAGCAGTAACACAGTCTGAAGAGCACTCTCATCCAGGTGGGTATCAAAAACAGAACGAAAAAAAGGAAAAATAGTGTCGTATTTTCAGAATTCCACAAAAAATCAAAGAAAATATATAGTGATACTACTCACATTTTAAGTGAGAAATATAGAATGTTCCGAGTAACCAACTCATATGGTGTAGTGGATCATCCGCTGAATGGGACTCAATTACTGCTACAGGACCCAATACAATAAGTACACACAGCGTATATAATAACAGGTTTACTGACATGTAATTGGTAACACTATAATACATATAATTCCGGCCTCGCCCGGCCTTACCCACACACCGTATCACACTGTCCAACCACCTAGTCCGCAGCCCGGTGACGGTGTCCCAAACATACTGAGGTTCCCTGGGCACCTAACCAACCTGGTGACCACAGTAGCCAACCCACCCTGAAGTGTGTGACAGTATATAGTATATAGTATAGTATAGTTGGTGCACTTGGTGTAGTACCTGCCCAGGTGCTCCAGCACCCAGGTACTGCTGAACGGTAACAGGGATCCGCTGATCCAGCAATGTTGTCTGCAATGGTTTACGTGGGGTGGACTCCCGCTGAAGTGTCCCACAATGAAGAGAGTCTCTAATTCGGTGGGGGTCTGTTCTCAGACCATAGGCTGCAAATACTGCGCAGCGTCGTGCTGTGTCCCTGACACTTTGCAACTACAGGGGCAGTGTCTCAATCTATTGGGCCTGTCCCTGTAGCAGCCACAAACTTATGGGGGCGTTGGGGCCTAGCTGGGGCCTTTAAGGAGGTCTCTGGCCTAGTGCAGGGGCCACTGACACCCTGCACATACACCCTCACCCTTCTGTGTCCCAGCACCGACTTTTGTGGCTAACAGCACACCAAATGTATCAAGGTCCTGCTCCCGTTAATGTTGCAGCCCTATTGGCTGAGCTGTGCCATGTGTTTACCAGCCTTAGTGCACTCTGGGGCTGGTAGTTCCCGTGCGGACCTGCACCTGTAATGGCTGCTGCTCTAATGGTGCTCTGCACATGCGTGATCCTCCTCATAATGGCCGCCAGCTTAGGAGCCTCTCTAGGCATGCGCAAGTCTCACTCCGCAAGCGCGTGCATCCACACATGACGGCGCCCTGCAAAGTGAGCCGCCACGGACCTCCGGTGACCTGGTCGCATCTCCCTAAATGCCCGTAGGATTCTGCACCTTCCCCCACCTGCCGGACGCACCACGCACCTCCGCAGCCACATTGGGAGGTAGGCAACCATGGGGGACCTGTCTACATAATATATAACTATAATGGGTAGGAGATCAATAAAACGATTGGTAATTAGTAACAGATTGTGCATTCATAAGAAGGCTAGCTATTCTGTAGCCAGCACATAAATGTGATCACTACATGTGATCTAGTTTCAGCAGGTTGCAATTAGTTTTGGAAGCTCTTGCTAAACTCTCAAAATAGAGTAATTGTAGGCACACAATAGCATGTTTTTTTTTCTAGAGGCACGGATTAAAGTTTGTATCAAGTTACAGTCTCTTATTTACTATGCTGGCAATGTTCGTAACAGTGTAGCAAAACCTTGGCAGTTTTGTATCAGCCTGCTTGTGAAAACCACCTAATCTCAGTCTGTTTGCTGTGAGCTCCGAGCCTCGTGATGTCAGTATACACGTACCACCTGACGTACGTTTCAGAACCACCCTGCTAGATGGAAAGCATCTTTATACGTGTTCGATAACCATGGAAACTGAGTGAACGTTTTGCTGGTTAAATGTTAATCCTTTTCATTGTTGGATATTATCTGCTTACGATTTCAATATGGTGAGAAACATTTCGTTTTTAGTTCCGATTTATAGATAATAATGATTACTTAATCAGAGTGACTTTTATGATCGGAAAGAATGTTATTCAAAGTACTTTACAATTAAGTAATACATAAGTACAGAACACTTTGCAGGTAAGTGATACATGAATTAAAAACAGAAACAGAAACAAAGACAAACTGAAAGCAATCTAGCAGCAAGTAGCAGAGTTGACATTTTGTTAGTTACAGTATAGATAGAATCTAGACTGCAATACATGTTAATCTAATTATGATGCTTTGGACAGTTGGAGGCATCAATAGAATATATACTATGCATTTTGTGTTCCTCAATATAACTCTGTGAATAAATTTGGTCTACTTCTGGAGTCACTATTAGAACTATGCAAAGCAGCTCACATGAGAACACGGTTCACAAAAGGAACTATTATTGACACACTCAGATTCGATTAAATAAAAGGAGAAAATACAAATCCCTCGTTTAAACCTCGGGGGGACAGGGTCCCTTGATTATAGATCCACCTAGACTCCTTTTGTAAAATCTCTTTGTTCCAGTCACCACCTCTCGGGCCTTTGGGTATATGTTCTATACCTTGGAATAAAAGGTCCGAGGTATCCATGATGTAAAAGGTATCCATGATGTACTTGGTGGATATGACTAGCTAGTGGTGTATCAAGGTGGTTCCGAACTGCCCCCAGATGTTCTAGGACTCTCTGACGCAATTGTCTCATAGTCTTCCCTATGTATTTCTTCCGGCACTGACAAACTGCTTGATACACAACTCCAGATGTTTTGCAGTTAATAAACTGCATGATTTTAAACTCTTTGCTGTCATCCCAATTAAAGAAGGTTTTGGTCGGATGTGAAAACCTACAGGCCCTGCAGCCTTGGCATTTAAAGTTTCCAATTGATCTGTTGTTAGCCAGGTGTCATTGGTAGCTGGGATCAGATGACTATTCACCAGCTTATCTTTAATATGTTGTGCCCTCCTGCCTATAAGTGTTGGTCTTGATTTCAACACCTCTTTTAGTTCATTGTCCTCCAAGAGGATATGCCAGTGACGAGTAAGTATATTGTTAATCTCAGACCACTGATTGTTGAATGTTCCCACAAACCTTACCAATTTATTTTTTATCTGATATAGCCTTTTCATTTTTTGATAGAAGTGAACTTCTATCAGAAAACTTAGCTCTGTTAGAAGCTTTTTGATCAGTCTTTTGCTATACCCTCTTTTGAGGAAACGTTGTTTCATGAGTTCTGCTTCCTTTTCAAAAGTAGCATCTGTGGAACAATTTCTTCGAACGCGTAACAATTGGCCAATAGGGATAACTGCTTTTAAACTCTAGGGTGCATTCTAAAGGGAATATTTTTCTTTTGTTTGCTGCTAAATAATAACTTATCAAGTTGAGCAGCTAATGTCCATTTGTGACAATAATTTAATGTAATTTTGTGTTAATTACACATGGCTGGCTAAATAAAATGGCACGTGGAATGTAGACTCAATTTATGTCAATTAAATATGAAGGTAAATATACAAGCCCAAAGACCATTATGTATTTTAAAAAAACATATATATAATATATATATATATATATATATATATATATATATATATATTTAATGTTGTGTTGGGATACAAAAAAAAGCAAAAGGAAGGGGGAAGAGGGCGCTACAAGTGCAAATACAATACAAGTAAGATAAATAGTATTCCAACTTAAATATAAAAAGATGAACACAGAATTACTTGTAGCCCCCTTTCCCTATGCCTAAGGGAACTACGCGTGGTGCTATACCTGTTTGCTCACAGGAGCCCTAAGCCTACACCTATGGAAGCCTGGGGTGAGCTCTTTCTCCTTGCAGTGCAGCGCCTCCACCTATGAAGGATCCCAGCATTGGCGGGATAACCCCTCACAGGAACCAATAAACAGTAATGAATAATACACCACACAATGTATATACTGTAACTAAGGTTTACTGTACACACTACTAAGACATATAACAGATAATAACTGTACCCACAGTATAACCCCAATGACCCAATACTCGATGGTTCCCCCAAAGTATTGAGGGTTCTGTGGCACCAAAACCCCTGGTGTCCTGTCCCAGCAATTCCCACCCAAATGTGAGGTAGCGGTACCCCCTGTGGATGTAGGTGTACATTGGATACCTGCCTGGGACGCCATATGGCCGTCCGGTCACCAGCGCAGTAATACAGTTCTAGTATAAGGGGATGGTCCCTATCTGGGGCCTTCCTTACAACACTTACTTAGGTTGACTCAGGGCCTAACTGTGGCCATGGGGCAAGTCTAGGCCTAGTCCAGGAGGCACTGCTCCCTGGACACTACCTGCTGTCTTGCAACTGGAGACCTCCTCCAGAACTGACTCGCGGGCTTTCCGCGCGCGGAGGATATCCTCTTCCTCCTGCTCCTTCTGAGACGGTCCCACGTGGGCAGTCCCTCCCCCTAGGGATTCTGGGACTTGTAGTCCTGCGGCTGCATCTGCTGTGCTGTCCTAAGATGGCCACTGCACTCTTCACTCTGCACATGCGCACCTCACCACACTGCGCATGCGTGATTACTCAAAATGGCGGCCTCCACCTCCCGATCGCATGGTGCTCCAGCCAACTAACCTACAGATGCAGCCGCGAGTATTAGAACACTTGTACCTGGGAAATTCTGAGAGATTCTGGGGCAGTCTCACAGTAAATGCCTCAACATTACCGTGAGATTCTTAATGGCCCATAGGATTAACACCGTGAGGGGTCCCTGCAGTCCCATTCAAACTGAATGGGACTGCAGGAACCCCTGCTGTGTTAATCTCATGGGCCATTAAGAACCTCACAGAAATGTTAAGGCAATGTTGCAGCAATGTTGAGGCATTTACAGTGAAACTGCCCCAGAATTTCCAAGGCAAGAGTTCTAATACTCGTGGCTGCATCTGTACAGTTCCCCCGCACCGGAGGCAGGGTAGGGGACTCAGCTACATACTAATAAAATAAGAAGTCAATACATCAAAATTAAGTCTAGGGGGCTTATTCACTAAACTTCGATAAGTGCATTAATGTACTATGTGTCCTTTTAGAGCGATATTGCATGCGTAACTATTCCCAAAGCTTCAATAGCATGGCAATATCGCACTAAAACGGCTTTTTAACGAGCTATAACAAGTAGTGCGGTAGCTGAAAAAATGCCCAAACTCGTATTTTTTGCCAGCAACTGCTATTCACTAAACTCCGATATGCATATCGCACTATAAAAACGTGCTTAGTGTACAGCAAATAAAAATATCACTTGTCTCAGACATGTCTGAAACCTTGCCTTTCACAATTATCTGTTAGCATGCAGTGCTTCCTCTGCAGCCAGAGATTCTGGGAAATAACATGCAAATGAGCACATAGTGTTACCTCTTGTTTCTAGTCCATTTTAGAATTTAATTTCAAACCATTCTCCCCCCCTTTGCAAACCCGCCCCTTCACACTGCTGATGGATATATGGTTCTACAGTACATGCGCGCCACGTTTCTCACTATCCCTTTCATCCATTTATTGCCCTGACTATTCACCGTCCCCTTTGCATGAATTCTCGACATCATCTGTTTTATTAGATGATCTTGGGGGTTTTTGTACACCTGTGTTACACTCGCTGTAAAACTGTCATCTCTGTAAATCAGTATTGCTGACCTGAGCAAGAGAGAGAACTCTTGAAAGATTGTCTTATAGTATCAATTTTATTGTGATTACACATTACTGAAAGAAGCTGTTGAAAAAACAATGCACATGATTTACATACAGTAATTATCAAGTAATATACAATTATCATAATGTATTGAGGCCCTGTGGACCCAAACAAGTTACCATAATTAAATTGGCCTTTCAAATACAAGTGAAGCCCCAAAGACCACGTTACATTTTAGAATAGCTTTGACATAATCGCAATTGACACTTTCAAACAAAGTGATTTTCTATATGATGGTGATAAATACTAATGAGTTTTATTGGGATTTTTATTAGGGTTATAACCATTTAATACAGGATGTGACATGATTTGTATGAGAACAACTAATGTTGCTCTGCATTACATAGCATTCAAAGGAGTCATTTGCCCCTCTGCAGCTTCCAATTATATAATTACCTAATAAAATACTTCTGCGTTAAAGGCCATACAAATATATCGTTCCAATATTTTCGAATATTAAATGTGTTGTTGTTAAACTACAGTACATCAAAATTGTATGGTTCATTAATTCAATAAAATTCAAACTTTATTATACATTTTAGTTGTTTGTTTTGTTTTCGTACTTGTATACAATATATAGACAGAGTACAGTTTTACCCAGTCAGTTTGAGTATTTTCATCTAATTACATAAATTACAATTAAAAGATTAATTGAAAACTGAATACTTCTAACAAATAAAAATCCCCAAAGGGGCATGGTTTTCAAGGTTATCGCCAAACAATATATTATAAGAGTGTGTATATATATTTATATTAAGAGTAATATACTGTAACTAATTTCATAATTTGAACTCCATATGATATTTGTTATTAGAGATGGGTGAATTATTTGCCAACATTAAAATTCGCTGCAAATATGGCGTTTATTCGCAAGTGCGAATATTTGCGTATGGATTTTAAAATAACGACATCCCCCTGCCTTAGTTCGAATATATGCAATACAAAAAATGGCCGCCACTATACGCAAATTAGATTCACCTAGAAGTTCCCAACTCTGAAATGTTTTTTTGTTTTTTTTGTTGAGGAAAGGCACTGAGAGCGGTCTCTCTCAAAGCTCCAGGTACGGAACTTCTGGTCGAATCGAATGTGCAAATGGTCGCTGGCACAATTGCATAGATTCGCTCACATTTTTTTAACATCTTCACATGCAAACATTCAAGCACTTCTATTTGTTATCTTATCTAAAGGTCCATTCTGTTTCAATTTATGACATTGTGATTTATCCCAAGTAACCAAGTTAAATACTGTGACTTTTAACTTTTAACTCGAATACTTCTACTATTTTTGATTTTCTATTGCCCTCTTTAGATCACGATTTGTAGGAAAATACCACAAAATATAAATAACGTGCTTAGTATTTGAATTAATAAAACTTTTTTTTAAATTATTTGTTTTTTTTAGACTTTCCTTTGATCACACAGTACTTGCAAATATTATATTTTACAATGATACTGTATATTACAGTATGTTAATGATATTGCTAATAACTAAATGAGTGTATGATGATTTACCCCTTAAAAAGGATAACACAATGTACATAATGATTAAGGTTGATTGGTTTACTGATATTTTCAGTAAAATATGAATCTTAATGGCTTTTTCAAATGTATACCTTAATTGTGAGGCTTCTGATGTGCCTGGATTTTAAACACTTTAGGGGTTGTTTACAAAAGTATCCTGATGGCTAAGTTTGAGCAAAAGAATTGCACCAATTTGTATTGCTTCCATCGGGATTCTGTTGTTAAAATTGCCAGGGGGAGGGGGGTGGGTGTTAATTAGTTATGCAGCAGGGAGACTTTTGTAACTAGACCCTCTTATGGCATAAATAAATCTTCCAGCTGTTGCTACTATATAACGAGCCTGTACCAACAGAGGGAAGATCGTTCAATCAGCTAATGCTTTCACATGCAGCTGTTTACTGTTCTGTATCTGCAGTTTGTAAATGTTAAAACTCTTGTAACGTTTGACAAAGGTGTTTACTGAATGCACTTTTTTTGGTCTGAGAAAGAAGCACGTGGGCAGACATTAAAAACGTATGGTTTGCTTTGTCTATCACAACATGCAATTTATATATAGCCCTGGTAGGTTTGGAAAGAAAAAAATGTGAAAAAAACACCAAATAATACCTTTAACATAAAGTTAGGCTGCCTGGTACCTACTGCTAGTACAAACAGAAAATACGTGAAAGAAAGAAAATCCTGGCGCCAAATAATCAATGTATAGTCCTGTATTCCTCATGGAATCCGCACACTTGCTTGACAGGCCATGAAACGAGAGAAAAACAAACAGACACAGATCATAGTGTAACACTGTAGGGTAAACCAGTACCACAAATCACATGTAACAGTGAGACTCCTAGTGACAATTAAAATAAATTTTTTATAAAGAAGTGGTTGTGAGACTGGAATCTCTCATCCCTGAGTGGGACGTTCTATTCCAGGGATTCCACCCCATATCCTGGGGCCTGCAATAGATGGAGGCGCTGTCACCGTGAGTACGTACTGGGTATGTCCCCAGAAGCCTGTCCTGACCTTCCCCATAATACCATCAAGCGGGAGACTCAGGAGTCCTGTAAGCCAGCAGGTGCACCACACTATTATGCCTTGTAACATGGGTCAGTTTCCACAGAAAGGGGGCAATATGAGATTGGGCCAGGGAAACACCGTTACATATACAATATGTTTACATTTTATGACTATTTTTTACAGCTTTGATCTTGTTCTCTTTCACGATGCATATCTTATGCTTTTATGATGTTCACTAAGGGAAAAAAAACATTTTTTTATTTTACACAAAGCTATGCAACAATAACAATCGATAAAGCAATATACACTATTTTATGCCCTATCTATGGAAATCTTTTTTACGAATTGCTTGTCTCCGGATTAACTTTCCTTTCTCATTATGTTACTGCCTTGCTTCAAGGCTTGATTTATGTCTTGATATAGGTGCCCTATTTCACCTTCAACTGAAATAACTAAGCCTATCAGCTGTCTGACATCAATCAATTCTAGCCACTTAAATCTAAAGCTATAGTATTAAGACTGTTCTCGATATCCTTTCACAGCTACCATATACAGTTAATTTTACCATTTCCTCAAGCCATTTTCTTTGCTTTATTTTTACAACAATTCCAATTAACATTAGTTTGAATATAAATGATAGCTGGAAAACATTAAAAAGTCTTCTTATTCCATTAAAAATTTGCTGTACGCCATGCTCACACACAAAATTCCCCAGTTCAATAACACCTGGGGGCCATGGCTAGATCGCTGAGGCCCAACTTTCCTATAAACAAGCACCTGAATCAGTCAGCCCCTCCAATAGGAACAGTTTGAAAAGGAGTCGGTCTCAACACACACACACCCCCCCCACCCCCTCCCCGTCCCACCCTCCCCAACAAAAAAAACGATTTTGGATTCAATGACTGTAATTTATTTGTTATGTACAAACGAACGCAATGTATCTGTATATGTTCCCTGTTTGTTTCCAATAAAAGAAAAAGATTGGGGGGAAAAATTGCATGTACACTCATCAACACTCACAAATCCAATCCCTGTCATTTTTACTCTGTATTTGACTCCTCCTTCCCTTCCTTCACATCTCCTCAAACATTTGCTGACAACTTTAAAGGCAATGTGGATGCTATCCACAATGAGATTCCTCATGTCCCTTCTTCCTCCTCTATACAGTGTATACCTCCTACTATACTCCCACTCTTGACTCCTTTTCTCCTGCTACTGAGTTGGAAGTTTCCAAGCTGATTTTCTCTTCTCCCTCTACCACATGCCCTCTCGATCCCATTCCCTCAGACTTCATCAGAACTCTTGCTCCTGTCTTAGTCCCCACTCTCACCCATATCTCCAACTCACCCCTGTCCTCTGGTACTTTCCCCTCATCCTTTAGGCATGCGTTGGTCACACCTATTCTCAAAAACACCCTAGACCCTACGTGCTTTACTAAATACTGCCCTGTATCCCTCCTGCCTTTTGCCTCATGTAGACCCATATGATCAACTTTTTTAGTTCAAATGCCCTCCTGGACCCTTTACAATCTGGCTTTTGTGCAGCTCACTACACCGACTTTCCTAACTAACTTGATTTCTTTTCTTTCTTCGATACGGTTGATGATTCTCTTCTCCTTCATATTCTACACTCTGCATCTATAACCAAGTTTTACTCTGGTTCTCATTATCGCTTCCCTTGCATATTTTCTGTCTTTGTCGCTAATATGTTTTTGTCTTCTGTTGATGTACCTCAGGGCTTTGTTCTGGGACCTCTCCTTTTCTCTCTCTACACATTATCACTTGGGCACCTCAAACTCTTTTGACTTTAGGGATAATTTCTATGCAGATGATATCAAAAAGAAAGATGGTACTTGAAAAAGCGCTTAATAAACAAACAACAATAAATATACTCTAATAGTAAAATAAATCTAGAGCACAAAGGAAACTCATATACATGAGGCGAGGCTGCCTAGTAATACTGACCGAACAAAGTCAGAACACAATGCAGAAAAAACAGATACAGTTAATATTGAAGTCCTTATAAGGTAATCTAATCCTGTACACCTGGATTGACTTGATGATTCTGTGGATAACGTCACAAACAAGGCTGAAGAAACAGTTAAGCCAATTCATTAAAATTAAATATAAAAGGACAATACAGTTCCATAAAATGGAGATAGCATGTTGAAGATTATCTGGTGATTAAAACCAGAATCCTACTCACAAAAGGGCAGTTCAAAACAGGCAAATAGATACAACTGTGGCAAAGCAGCTCCTGTTCTCTCCTCCGTTGCAGGGGGACGTCTGCAGACTGTCGCGTAGCTGTCTGTGTGCTCCGTAGCTGTTCTAACATATCGATGTGCACGCCAGGGAAAAGGAGCCACTCTTAGATACTGTATATATGCCAGACATGAGATACTGCACAGCGCTTCTCCAAAACAAGCCTTGTCCTCTGACCCTACACGTTTTGTGTGCATCACTTCCTCGGGGGTATACCGGTATCTGATTGGTGCTTACTTATGTACCCATTCAGCAGCTGTGATTTGTTGTAATTTAACAAATCAGATAATTCTAAAAATACAGCCCACAAACAATAACAAACGCTGTAAAAACTTACATAAGGACAAAACAATAACAAATATCAACGAAAACATAAAACAGAATGTAGAGAAGCAAGGAGTACAGCTGGGTTAAAAATCTGCAGGAAAGGTCCTGTAGAAAAAATGAAGGGCACAACTCCGTTCTAAAACTGAGGGTGGTTTATTGAATAAGTGCACAGGGACAGAAACACAGCCCACACACCGACATGTGTGGGCTGTGTTTCTGTCCCTGTGCACTTATTCAATAAACCACCCTCAGTTTTAGAACGGAGTTGTGCCCTTCATTTTTTCTACAGGACCCTTCCTGCAGATTTTTAACCCAGCTGTGCTCCTTGCTTCTCTACATTCTGGTTCCATCTATCAGGACTGCACGCAGTGGAACTTCACCTGGATGGATTTCGTATTCCTATACACTTAATGGAAAGGTAATGGGCAGTAGCCCTCATTTATTGTTACCTTGGTCCCTATTTAGGGAAGTGTATATGTTAAGGGGGGTAAGCAGGGTAAACCATATCTGCGGTAGTCGTGCTGACTGACCGCTAGGTCCCATGTATATGTCCCCCCTTAACTCTGTATTATACAATGGTGGAATGATTTATTGAAGTTCCCATCTATCTATATGTTGATATACAGCTTGTGAGTCCATACACGTGTATGAGCGTCAATCTCTACGTATACACATGTTGAAAACATAAAACAGCAGTATTACATATGACTAATATAAATAATATTACCCCTTAAAAAAAAAATACAAACCGTTGCATAAAATAATCACATAATGACTATTGAAGAAATCTATATATAGAAAAACAACAGCAACACATTGCGCAATAAATATAAGGAGAAAAAAAATATAACACACACAAAAGATGTAGCGCTAAAGTGGGGATATAAATTAAATTAAGAACTGTGCAACGTAATAGGTGAATAACCTAATAGTGATTGATTAATTAATAAGTGTACTCCTAATCTAATAATAATTGAGATGAATATATAATACACTATAAAATAATGGTGATAAGTGTAACTTAAACCACAGATGAAGTGTCCCAGTAGTTCCACTTAATGAATCGTCCAGAGAGGTTCAAAATCCAGCAAACCAGTCCTATGGAGCACTTTGCAGCTTCAGGAAGAGTGGTGTAGCCATCCACTGTAAACCTAAAAACACAAAACATAGAGAAGCGCAGGCTCCATAGCATAAATCTGTGTAAAAATCAGGGTAAATTTATTAAGCAAGAGCAGTCCCAAGGAGATGCACTTACAAGATATTAAAAAAACACATTCATGGGAGAGAAATCTCTCTGGGATGTCATCAGTGGGGGTAGAGAGAGCCTGATTAATGCTGAATGCACCTGATCAGTTGAAAACCTCTTGCAGCCTCAGACAGCTCCTATCACACGCTGACACTCACTGATGACATCCCAAAGAGATTTCTCTCCCATGAATGTGTTTTTTAATATCTTGTAAGTGCATCTCCTTGAGACTGCTCTTGCTTAATAAATTTACTCTGATTTTTACACAGATTTATGCTATGGAGCCTGCACTTCTCTATGTTCTGTGGTTTTATATATATATAGTGCTCGACAAACCCGGTCGCCCACTCGCCAGGTGCGAACGGAAATTGGCCGGTGGCCAGCTATTTTTTCCCCCTGCTCTGTCCACTGCTCTGAGCAAAAAAAAAAAATTTTTTTAATTAAATAAATAAATAAAATATTCTCCTGGCTGATTGGCCAATTGGGCGTGACGCGAAATGGAGCCATTCCTTCTCTGCAGGGTAAGTAATGGCTGCTGCTTCTCACGCGGTGTCCCTGTCTCACTCCCTTGGCTGCCCGCGCTTCACTCCCTTGGCTGTTACCCCTGGTCTCCGCTTCCCCTCCGGTCCCCGCTGCCCCTCGGTTCCTGTTACTGCTCGCGCTGGCCGCGAGATGACAGCTCGGGAGTTCCCCCTGGTCTCGCCCCTCGGTTCCTGTTACTGCTCGCGCGGGCCGCGAGATGACAGCTTGGGAGTTCCCCCTGGTCTCTGCCTCGCCTCCGGTCCCCGCTGCCCCTCGGTTCCTGTTACTGCTCGCGCGGGCCGTGAGATGACAGCTCGGGAGTTCCCCCTGATCTCTGCCTCCCCTCCGGTCCCCGCTGCCCCTCGGTTCCTGTTACTGCTCGTGCGGGACGTGAGATGACAGCTCGGGAGTTCCCCCTGGTCTCCGCTTCCCCTCCGATCCCCGCTGCCCCTCGGTTCCTGTTACTGCTAGCGCGGGCCGTGAGATGACAGCTCGGGAGTTCCCCCTGGTCTCCGCTTCCCCTCCGGTCCCCGCTGCCCCTCGGTTCCTGTTACTGCTCGCGCGGGGTGGGATATAGCAGCGGGGTGGGATATAGCAGCGGGGTGGGATATAGCAGCGGGGGTGTTCCCCTGGTCCCCGTGTCTGTCTCCACTTCCCCCCCTCTCCACTTCCCCCCCCCACAGAGTGTGTGTGTGTGTGTGTGTGTGTGTGTGTGTGTGTGTGTGTGTGTGTGTGTGTGTGTGTGTGTGTGTGTGTGTGTGTGTGTGTGTGTATGGGATAGAGTGTGTGTGTGTGTGTGTGTGTGTGTGTGTGTGTGTGTGTGTGTGTGTGTGTGTGTGTGTGTGTGTGTGTGTGTATATATATGGGAGAGTGTGTGTGTGTGTGTGTGTGTGTATGTGTGTGTGTGTGTGTGTGTGTGTGTGTGTGTGTGTGTGTGTGTGTGTGTGTGTGTGTGTGTGTGTGTGTGTGTGTGTGTGTGTGTGTGTGTGTGTGTGTGTGTATATATGGGAGAGTGTGTGTGTGTGTATATATGGGAGAGTGTGTGTGTGTGTATATATGGGAGTGTGTGTGTGTGTGTGTGTGTGTGTGTGTGTGTGTGTGTGTGTGTGTGTGTGTGTGTGTGTGTGTGTGTGTGTGTGTGTGTGTGTGTGTGTGTGTGTGTGTGTGTGTGTGTGTGTGTGTGTGTGTGTGTGTGTGTGTGTGTGTGTGTGTATATATGGGAGAGTGTGTGTGTGTGTATATATGGGAGTGTGTGTGTGTGTGTGTGTGTGTGTGTGTGTGTGTGTGTGTGTGTGTGTGTGTGTGTGTGTGTGTGTGTGTGTGTGTGTGTGTGTGTGTGTGTGTGTGTGTGTGTGTGTGTGTGTGTGTGTGTGTGTGTGTGGTGTGTGGTGTGTAGAACACCAGAGGTACCCCCCCAATCAGTCACCCCCCACCTAGTCAGTCAAAGTCACCCAGTCAGTCACCTCCTCCCCACCCAGTAACCCCCCCGTCAGTCAGTAGTCCCCCCCAGTCAGTCAGTTACCCCAGTCAGTCAGTCAGTTACCCCCCCCAGTCAGTTACCCCCCCATCAGTCAGTTACCCCCCGACAGTCAGTTACCCCCCCGTCAGTCAGTTACTCCTCCCCCCAGTCAGTCAGTTAATTATTCAAGTAATTTTATTTATGTATTTTTTAAAAGTGGGGGCGGGACTAGGGGTGGGATTGGGGGCGAGACTAGGGGTGGGATTGGGGGCGGGACTAGGGGTGGGGTTGGGGGCGGGACTAGGTGGCGAGTAGATTTTTTGGTTCGGCGAGTAGATTTTTGGGTGATTTGTCAAGCACTGTATATATATATATATATATATATATATATATATGAACAGTTTTAAAGACAGCGCTCCTTTTTCAACACACCCAAATTGCTGCCCCCCTGGTGACGTGTGCCAAAATGTTGCACCAAATATCAAAATTGAGTATGATGTTTACATGAACCAACTAGTGCCTACCTATAACAATTGTAATAAAATATATTATAGCAACATGAATCAAACAAAATCTAATTGTAAAAAATGTGCAAAAAATATAAAAAAATGAAATGGTCTGTTGAACATATAAAAAAGCATAAAAATACAAAAAATTAAACTATAAAAAATTATACTTAAGTCCAAATGAAGTCCATGAATGAATAAAACAAAGGTCCAGGCTGCTTCTTCTTGGGCTCACCAAGTTCCCATAGTACCTATTAGAAAAAGAAAAGAGAAAAAGCGCCCGATCCTTGTGTAAAATCAGATGAACATTTTAATAAATCATGGACAAGACAAATGCACACTTACAATTTGTCTGATTAAAATAAGCATTTTATGGGACCTGCCCATGCACCAATCGAAGACTCCACAGTCACCTCCGCTCTGCAATCTCACGATCAGTTCGAGACCCAGTAGTTGGGAACGCCGTTTTCTCCAAGGTGTATAGATTATCATCCGTCAGGAGCTTCTCAGCAGCGTGCGTCCGCCATTACTCCCACGCATGTGGTACTGGATACCGGAAGGACTTTCCTTGTGGTTACTGTGTCTCTCTCTGGTGCCGAAGGCAGGTCAGCCACCGTAGTTGCAATGCAAACCGTCCCTAGGGTTGTCCCTCCGGAAGGTCCCTCTCTGTGGACCGAAACGTTGGTTACATTGTCTGTATTTTTACAAATACACTATTTGTATTCTACCCTTCGTGTGCTGTCTCTTCTTGCTGGACTTCAATCTGGTAAATACACTGGCGACACACTTTATTCGAGCTCGGCTAGTCCCACGAATTCGGGTATACCCGGGTGTATTGAGGTTTGTGACTGTTTTCTGCCCGAGTGCATTGGGTTATTTTCCAGGCAGGGAATGAAGCATTTTATTCCCGCTGGCTGCAATACTGCACAGTATATATATATACTGCATTACAATTCATGAATTTATGCCATCTGGTAGACACGCGAAGCATTGCAGCCTATTAAATTCTAATCATTATCATTTAACAGATCAGCCGCCAGTCAGCCAGGCATGAACCCAGGCTGGGAAGGCAAACACAACGGGGCTTGTCAGAGGTGAGGAGTGGCGCATTCCAGGTATCTGCCAGGTACATACTGGGTATTTGCTCGAATAAAGTGTGTCGGTGCAGTATTCTATTGTATTTTTATGAGACAAGCATCAGGACTGTCTTGGATACTGTGTGTGCTAGCTGCTGTGTCAAATTATTTATATATATATATATATATATATATATATATATATATATATATATATATATATAAAACTGAAATGTTTGTCTGTGGTGTTGTGCGTTTTGTCATTGGTTGGTCCCTCTCGCTGGCAAGCTCTCCCATTGGCTGAGGGGCGGGGTTTGTGGCTCACAAGCACTCTTTAATACTCCTCACTCGGCCGCTTCTACTCCTCACCACACAGTAACCTCTCCCAGCACTTCTCCTCCTCAACCCCGCTCCTTGCCTCACTCAGCGGGAACGGGAGTGCCGGGGGGGAGAGAAGGAGCACCAGGGACCGGGGGGAACGAGCGGCCGGTGACCGGGGGAATGACCGGAGGGGATAGGGGGGGGAGGAACGATCGGCAGGGAAAGGGGGGGGGAACACCTCACCTCCACCGCCACTTCTCCTCCTCACCACATGCCGGAACCGTACTCTCTCCCCTCAGCAGGGACCTCTGTGAGTGCGGGGAGGGGGGGGGAAGGAGCGCCCGCCGCTTCTTCTCCTCAACACACGCCGGCCCCATACTCTCTCCCCTCATCGGGGACCGCCGGGAGTGCCGGGGAGGGGGGGGAGGAGCACCAGGGACAGGGTGACCCAGCTCCGGGGAGAGGGGGGGGAAACACCGCCAGGGACGGGGGGAACAAGGGCCTGGGATGGGGAGGGGGGACAAGGGCCTGGACAGGGGGGGAAGACAGGGGGGAATGCAGGGGGGGAGAGTGATGAGGGCCACAAGAGGGGGGAGAGTGATGAGGGCCGAAGGGGGGAGAGTGATGTGGGTTGCATTAACCCTTACCAGGTGGTAGGACTCATCATTGCATTTAGGATCTTTTTCTCAGTCACTTTGGGATACCTAGAAAAACAGCTGTAATTGCAGTTAATTAAATTGTATAACTCCGATCAAATCAATTGAGTCAACAGCGGCTTTTCAACCCTAATAATTAGCGTTCTGTTTCTGCACACTGACGCCTCTCCTAATTTGAATTTGTTTTAAATTATTCACTGTGGTTCATGTTTTGTGTTCACTCCACTACACATATATATATTTTAATTCAATGTGTTAATAAAATGTAAGTTTTAACCCCGAATAGGGGTGTTCTTCTAGTGCGACACAATAGGGAGCTTTCTTTATTTCTGTCTACCATATTGTATTGTATTGTATTGTATTGTATGTCTTTATTTATATAGCGCCATTAATGTACATAGCGCTTCACAGTAGTAATACATGTGGTAAGCAAATAATTAACAGATAATATAAATAACAGGTCATGGGAATAAGTGCTTCAGACATAAAAGTAACATTAAGGAAGAGGAGTCCCTGCCCCGAGGAGCTTACAGTCTAATTGTTAGGTAGGGAGAACGTACAGAGACAGTAGGAGGGAGTTCTGGTAAGTGCGTCTGCAGGGGGCCAAGCTTTATGTATCGTGTTCAGAATATCCACAGTGCTATTCATATGCAAGTGTGTCTTATGGTGGGTCTTAAAGGTGGATAGAGAGGGTGCTAGTCGGGTACTGAGGGGAAGGGCATTCCAGAGGTGTGGGGCAGTCAGTGAAAAAGGTTTAAGGCGGAAGAGGGCTTTAGATACAAAGGGGGTAGAAAGAAGACTTCCTTGAGAAGAACGCAAGAGTCTGGATGGTGCATAACGAGAAATGAGGGCTGAGATGTAAGCAGGGGCAGAAGAGTGTAAAGCTTTAAAAGTGAGGAGAAGAATGGAGTGTGAGATGCAGGATTTGAACGGAAGCCAGGAGAGGGATTTCATGAGGGGAGATGCTGAGACAGATCTAGGAAAGAGTAGAGTGATTCTGGCAGCAGCGTTTAGGATAGATTGTAGGGTAGACAGGTGAGAGGCAGGAAATTACAGTAATCAAGACGGGAGAAAATGAGGGCCTGAGTCAGAGTTTTAGCAGTTGAGCAACAGAGGAAAGGGCGTATCTTTGTTATATTGCGGAGGAAAAAGCGACAGGTTTTATAAATGTTTTGAATGTGAGGGGCGAATGTGAGAGAGGAGTCGAGTGTGACCCCTAGGCAGCGTGCTTGGGCTACTGGGTGAATGATCGTAGTTCCAACAGTAATGTGGAAGGAGGTAGTAGGGCCAGGTTTGGGAGGAAGTATGAGGAGCTCTGTTTTAGCCATGTTGAGTTTAAGGCGATGGAGGGCCATCCAGGATGATATAGCAGAGAGACATTCAGAAACTTTGGTTTGTACAGCAGGTGTAAGGTCAGGTGTTGAAAAGTATATTTGTGTGTCGTCAGCATAGAGGTGATAATTAAACCCAAAAGATGTTATTAGGTTACCTAGAGAGTGTGTGTACAGAGAAAAGAGAAGAGGTCCCAGGACAGAGCCCTGGGGTACCCCCACAGAGAGATCAATAGAGGAGGAGGTGTAAGCAGAAGAGACACTGAAAGTACGATGGGAGAGGTAGGATGAGATCCAGGATAGAGCTTTGTTCCGAATACCAAGAGTATGGAGAATGTGAAGGAGAAGAGGGTGGTCCACGGTGTCAAATGCTGCAGAGAGGTCGAGTAATATGAGCAGAGTGTAATGACCTCTGTCTTTGGCAGCATGGAGGTCGTCAGTTATTTTAGTGAGGGCTGTTTCCGTGGAGTGAGCAGTGTGGAAGCCAGATTGTAGAGGGTCTAGGAGAGAATAGGTGTTGAGAAAATGGAGCAAGCGAGAGAATACAAGACGTTCAAGGAGTTTAGAGGCAAAAGGCAGGAGGGAGACAGGTGGATAGTTAGAAAGACAGGTAGGGTCAAGCTTGCTGTTCTTGAGTAATGGTATGACTGTTGCATGTTTGAAGGAGGATGGAAAGGTTCCAGAGCAGAGGGAGGAGTTAAAAATGTGTGTGAGCGTAGGGATTATAGTAGGAGCAAGAGGTTTTAGAAGATGGGAGGGAATGGGGTCATGAGGGCAAGTGGTAGAGGGAGAAGAGGCGACCAACAGCGACACATCCTCCTCTGAGACAGTGGAAAAAGAGTCAAGGAAGACAGGAGGAGAGTTAGGAAGAGGTGTAGGATGGGAGGAAGAAACAGAGGGGATGTTCTGCCGTATGGATTCCACCTTTTCCTTAAAATAGTCAGCAAAGTCCTGAGCGGAGATGGAGGAAGGAGAGGCAGCTGAGGGTGGTTTGAGTAGAGTATCAAAGACAGAGAAAAGTCGGCGTGGGTTAGACTTGTGCATGTTGATTAGAGAAGAAAAGTAGGCTTGTTTAGCTTGCAAGAGGGCAGAGTTGAAACAGGATAGCATATTACCCACTTCCAGTCAGCACCACCCCTTCATTACTAGTTGTAGTGGAGTCTATATTACAACTGATCAAAAATACTAGTAACCCCTCATTGGTGTTCTGTGCGAGGTACACACCCACCGCCTAGGGGAACCCTCCTTTTTTTGGATATTTTTTGTAGCCAGCCAGACCTGATCTCCCACTTGAAATGGGGGGGATGGACGTCAACATTTATCCACCTGGGTCTCTTGCTGGAAGGTAGCTTTAGCTGGATAGGCCTGGATTTTGTTCCAGAGTAATTGGAGTTCTTGGATTTTATTATCCACTGCAGGAGCTCCAGAGAGAGGACTGGAAGGAGGAAGGGCAGTAGAGTGGTACCCATAGACACAGAAGAACGGAGATTCCAGTGTGGAATCGTGTTTCCTGGAATTGCGGGAAAACTCAGCCCACAGGTGCAGATCATCCCAGTCGTCCTGTAGTTCAGATGCAAAACATTGCAGGAATTGCTCCAAGGACTGTCCAGCCACTTCCGTGAGTGCATTGGACTGGGGATGGTAGGAAGAAGAAAAATTAAGGGAGATGCCCATTCTTTGACAGAAAGCCTTCCAGAATCGAGACGAATTTGGATCCGCGGTCCAAGACCATAAACGTCAGGACTCCATGAAGGCGAAATATCTCCTTAATCAAGATTTCAGAATGTTCAGAGGCTGGAGGTAGCTTCCTGAGAGGAACAAAATGGGCTTGACGTGTAAGGCGATCGACTACAACCAGTATGATAGTCATACCCCTGGAGGGCAGCAATTCTATGACAAAATCCACGGATAAATGGGTCCATGGATGGGTGGGAACTGAAAAGGGTTCTGCCTTGATTTCTGGTTCTGAAAGGGGGTAACGAGGACAGGGGGAGTTAATGAGGAGAGTGAGGGTAACAAAAGGGGGTAAGTGCAGCCTCGAGTAGGGTTGGCCCCTGGGAGCAGGTCGATGGTATAAACGTAAGATCAGTGTGGCGTTAACTCCTCTGCCTGTTTTTTGTCAAATGCATGGGCAAACTCCTGGTAAAAAAATGGAAGGATGACGAAGAAGTCACTGTGGGTGGTTGAACCGGAAATGGTGCAAAGCCTTGGAAGACAAGATTCATGGCAATGTTGTCCCCAGGCTGTCACTTGACTGGTCACCCAATCGATCTTGGGGTTGTGGTGCTGCAACAAGGGAAGGCCTAGGACCACTTGAGTAGTGGGAGAGCAAATGACATAGAATGAAAGTGTCTCCTTGTGGAGTGCTCCCAGCGACACCAGCAAAGAATTAGTCTCGAGGGTGATGGTCCCAGGTATCAGAGGTCTTCCATCAATGGCCACTACCGCTACCAGGGTCTCTATAGTATGGAGGGGGATAGAGTGGAGTTCCGCAAATGTAAATCCTGGACACAAACAGACTACCTCTCCCATTGTACTTTCAGTGTCTAATCTTCTGCCAACTTAAAGTTAACATTGCAAAAACAGAGCTCCTCATACTTCCTCCCAAACCTGGCCCTACTACCTCCTTCCACATTACTTTTGAAGTACTATCATTCACCCAGTAGCCCTAGCACGCTGCCACGGGTGACACTCGACTCCTCTCTCACATTCAAAAGGTAGCTAAAACCGTTTGTTTTTTCCTCCACAATATAATTAAGATACGCCCTTTCTTCTGTTGCTCGACTGCAAAAACTCTGACACAGACCCTCATTCTCTCCCGTCTCGATTACTGTAACCTCCTGCAGTCTGGTCTCCCTGCCTCTAACCTGTCTCCCCTACATTCTATCCTAAATGCTGCTACCAGAATCACTCTACTCTTTCTGAAATCTGTCTTGGCGTCTGTCCTGTTGAAATCTCTCCTGGCTTCCTATCAAATCCTGTATCACACATTCAATTCTCCTCCTCACTTTTAAAGCTTTACACTTTTCTGCTCCTCCTTACTGTACATCTCAGCCCTAATTTCTCACTATACACAATCCCAATTCTTGCGTTCTGCTCAAGGATGTCTTCTCTTTACCCCTTTTGTATCTAATGCCCTCTCCCGACTTAAACCTTTCACACTGACTGTCCCACACCTCTAGAATGCCCTTTCCCTCAATATCCAAATAGCACCCTCTCTATACACCTTTAAGACCCACATCAAAACACACCTGCTTAAGGCCGCGCTTTTAGTGCCGCTGACGTCACGCTGCAGTTGCTGGAAAAATCAAATTGAAGTGACTTCCAGCGATTGCGACCAAGCCGGCACGCCTACTATACGTGCACGTGACGGCATCAATAAATTTGTTTTGACGCGATGTCGCGTCGCTGTTGCCGGCACTATAAGCGCAGCCTAAGGAAGCACGAGTAGTTCCATGGCTGATAATTAACACCTCATACATGAACCTTGGCCCCTTACAGATGCACTTACCAGAATGCCCTCCTACAGTCTCTGTACTTTCTTCCTACCAAACAATAAGATTGTAAGCTCTTTGGAGCAGGGACTCCTTTTCCTAAATGTTACTTTTATGTCTCAAGCACTTCTCCCCTTTATGTGTTATTTATATTATTTTTAATTTATATGATTGTCACGTGTATTACTGCTGTGAAGCGCTATGTACATTAATGGCGCTATATTAATAAAGACATACTTTGATACCCATACCACGTTGCGGTCTCTTTTAGTCTCAGATTAAGGCCGGAAACATTGTATTTCTCTATACAGGGGGTTTATTTGCAGGGATACATCATAACCAAACAGGCCCAGCGTCCCTTTAATTAAAAAAGAAAATATAAAATAAATACCTATTCCCGTTAAGCAAAATAACTCAACTTTGCTTCAGCCATTTCTTGCGACAGCTGGCCAACTATACTGGTTACCAGCTAAAAACATGCCCTGGCATATGCACCACACATGAAAAGTCTTAAGCAAAACCCTTTATTGTTGTGTGCCTATCATTAGTCCATTAGAGCAGATGTCCCCACTTCAGCACAGCCTCGCATCCTTCCTTCCTAGGGGAACTCGACCCCATGTGAGCTCAGAGAAACTCTCCTCTGTAAATGCCAAGGACAGGAAATCCCTGCTTCAGCATGGTCACTTGTCCTTCCTTTTTCTTGCTGGGTTTAGCAACCCAGGCAGTCCCAGCAGGCTCCACGACCACCTTCCAGCAGGCCTGGGGGTCTGTGCCAGCTTCCACAGCTGGGGAGAACTCTTCTCTGTCCCCTTCCCTGAGGGAAAACAGACAGTCTATCTCTTGTGTAAGGTACTTCCTGCCTTTTTACACCTTCTCTTAGGAGTGCTGTCTTAATTGGTACCAGGTGCAGCAAGCTCACACAGAGAAATGTAACCTCCTGCACACTGGAACCTATCTACTCTGCTAGCTCTTTAGTCCATAAGGACAGTGACTCTGTCAGAATACATACATACATACATACATACATACATACATACATACTGTATAACTCCCCAAACACTTCTTTATACAATACATGGAGAGATATCTGTGAACAAACTTGAACACACCTGAGATACCAGGGAAAAAAGATAATCTGGATATGCAACGTATATTCAAAGGACCTAAACTAGCGTTTTTTTCCAGGTACCTCAGGTTCGTTCACAGTGATCTCTCCATATACTCTCCAATAGGTGTTGGAGATACATTAGTCACTAGGTACTTGTTATGATTCCCTCCAGCAGCACTAATTGTAGAGGAGTCAGGTTCAGGCCCAGAACTGGTAAGAACAAGAACAGTTCATGTGGCGAGCTACCATCTTAGTTTGGTTATAAAATCCCACCCAGTCTGTTAGTTTAAACACCTGCTCTCAAAGCTTGTCAAACTTTCTGTTTACAGGTCACAAATCAAGTAATTATTTTCCCCTAGTGCCGCATCTTTCCCTGTTCCTTTTTATCAGGCTTCCAGTTCTGTTGATCTTTAGGTACTTTCTTATTTTTGTCTTGTATTTCCTTTGCACTATATGCCCCCTATTTGTTTAATTGTCCCCTGCTACATTTGCTATTGCGTGTAGCACTGCAGTTTACTTTAACTTTTCCAGTTATTCTCTTTGCACTTTTTGCCGCCCCCCATGGTTTTTGTCCGTCCTTCGCTACCAAAGCTTTTTGGTGCAGCTCTGCACATTTTGCAGACTCGTTGTTCTCCTGTCTTCTTATGTTTGTGTTTCATTAAATTCTAGCAGTGTTTATATATTTTGGTATCCTGTCTTTTGTGGGTTTCCATATATCCTGTTGTAAAATAGGGCTTGCACTTTTCTCCCCCTCAAAGCCAAATTTTAGGGTTTGGATGGGAGCAACGCCACTTTTAGGAAAGATACTTGACGCCACATTATTGGAAGCTAACACAATGGTGTGACATTAATCCTTTGCTATTGAGATAAACAATGACCCTTGATTTTGCATATAATTAGCTTTGTGGATTATGCATTAACTTCAGGGAAAATAACTTTACTGTTTTAGGAAATGTGATCTTATGAGCTCTGACTTAACAGAGCTCAGTTGATCTGCTCCTTAAAGGTCATTGTTTTTCCTCCTCACTTTACTGGGCTTTTATTCAGCTTGAAGTATTTGGCATGTATTCCTTTACAGAGCCCTCTGTCAACAGCACAGATTTATATAATTAGAATGCTTCCATTTTATTGTAGTGCATAGTAAATTTGTATTCGTATAGCACTAACCATGCACACAGCACGACATAATACAAGGAAGAAATAGGAAGAAATGTATGAAGCACAAAATTAAACCCTGTCAGTGTGAGAAAATATCCCCGGCACAAAATTTTACAATAAATCGTCCCATGAATAATATCGGTGACTCCTTTCATTTCTGTATGCTGATCTGTTTATTATGATGTACTGTACTATGTATACAGTGTGTGTATGGTGTTCATGTGACACACTAATAATATTTAACGTGCTTTCATATGTGATAAATATTTATTAGAATAAAGGCAATGCTTTATTAACAATTGAAGTACAAGATATTATTTTATCATATTTATTTAATTTCACTTTAACACATAATGCATGTCATGAATGGCACACCTGTGAGCACGTGACTTGTATATTTGACAAGGGTTAATACGCACAGCTATCAAGCAGGGTCTCTCAAATGAGTACTGTAATATCTCCCCTCATGCCATCACAAATATAACCTTAATGCTGCCACCGCCACAAAGTAATTACAGTTGTACTTCCAGGGTTTCTCGGCCTTGTTTATTAGGAAAAATATGTAATTAGCACACAAAAAAATGTGTTTGAAAATGTTATTGCTCTCTTCAAAGCATGTAAAGGAAAGGGTTATTTACAGTAAGGGCAGTTAAAATGTGAAATTCATTACCCATGGAGACTGTGATGGCAGATACAATATATTTGTTCAAAAAAAAGGTTGGACATCTTTTTAGAAAGGAAAGGTATACAGGGATATACCAAATAAGTAAACATAGGAAGGATGTTGATCCACAGAGTAATCTGATTCTTAGAGTCTGGAAGGAATTTATTTTTCCCCTTATGAGATATCATTGGATGATACTGTATGTCACTTGGGTTTTTTGTTTGCCTTCCTCTGGGTCAATAAGTTAGTATAGATATAAGATAACGTATCTGTTGTCTAATTTTAGCATAGGTTGAACATGATGGACGCACGTCTTTTTTCAACCTCATCTACTATGTAACTATATAACTATAGTTCAATTAGAGCCCAAAGCAATACTTATTACATTTTAGTAATCCAGAGGAAAAAACACTCCAACGCACAGCCAAAATAGAGTGGGTCCCAAACAAAAATAGTAAAATACAATCTTTATTAGTCCATATTAAAAAAACGGAGGTAAGTACCCTCCTACGCGTTTCGTACCCACTGGTACTTTATCAAGGAGTAATTCGTTCCCCCTATGTCAGCCTATAAATACCCATACAGGCTATCCCAGTTCGTGCCAAAATCACAACCTGACGCCGCGCGCACACATGCGCGATGACGTCACATGCCTCGACGCGCATGCGCACCCATGCGCGATAACGTCATGCATCCCGATGCACACTCGTCAACCCCCCTTCTCCCCAGCTCCTGGCGTAGCGACACACTTGCATCCTCTCTACTGAGCTGTAGGTCACGAGTCTACCCTCGGCCAACCCGCTCGTGGTCTGCCTCCCCATTGCTAAAAGTGCTAAGGGAAACAGACCTATCGATTGGCAATGACCTCGGGAGCCCGCCCCCAGCCCTACCGGGTGATGAAAAATGACACGCATGTGTCAAACACCAGGAACTGGCAGGAACGCATGCGCGTCAAGTGTCATCATGGCTGGTGGAAGCCCTGATATGTTCCCAAATACACTAAACTTTATTAATACATAGCAAAACGTCAATCTAACAAATCTACAAATACCAGACATGTTACTAAGCTTAAAGAAAACAAGAAAAGAAAAATAAACCATTACATAAATAATAAAAGAAAAACATGGGTTATAAACATAACCCTACCTCCTATGATACTGTTGGTTAAATCGTCTGTATGGAAAAAAAAAAATCTCCCTTTTATTCTTTGAAATATCCAATGTCATATGCTGTAATCCATATTATAGAAAATATAAAAGATCTTATTTAAATGGATACAGTCATATGACCTATATAATCAACGAAATCCATACAGATTCATATACAAAGGGTCCCATTTTTATAGATATAAGATAACGTATCTGTTGTCTAATTTTAGCATAGGTTGAACATGATGGACACATGTCTTTTTTCAACCTCATCTACTATGTAACTATATAACTATAGTTCAATTAGAGCCCAAAGCAATACTTATTACATTTTAGAATTAATATACAAAAGTAGTACAGCGCTTCAGGTTACAGAAAAAGATTATTACAAAAACATACAGTACAGTATATGCAGACTGTTTCATCAAATCAAAAGGAAAAAAATTGAACATCTAACTTACGTTACCGGATAACATTTACCAGATTCCTCAAGGGATTTCATGTGTCATAGCAGTGACACTCCCTTGGTTGAAAATCTAATTTCATATCCCAATTTCATGCTTCCTAAAGCCCTTCTGCATTGAGCACAAAATAACCCCCCCCCCCCTCATCAATCTGCAGTTACTACTTTATAGCTTGAGGAGAAACATTTTTTTCCATTTGAATCAAAAGGTGCCTGAATATAGGATATACTTCATAACTTCCTTTCTATCATTTCTGGAAGGATGCCACTTTCACTGTTGCATTTGTATAATTAAAATACATGTGAATATCAAACTTAATGTAGTTAACGCTAAGTGTGATTTGGGGGGGATTGTCCCTATACCTTCCTTCCTATAGGGGAGGTGGGGGGTGGGGTGCTACCATGTACTGAGCAACTCAAAGTACAACAGCAGAGCAAATCGAAAAAAGATCAATCAGGTCGGAAGAGGAAGAGGAGGAGGTGGGAGACATAAAAACAAAGTACAGGAGGGGGTCAGAATAACTGTTTTTAATCTTTCACATTATACACTTACTTTAGCAGAAATGGAACTGCTAGCGAAGGGTTTAACGTTTTCACCTGACCAGACAGTTTTAAACTGTTTATTGATGTACAGACGAGACCACGAGTATTCTAAAGCTTGCCTTAAACTAGCCCGGTTACATTCTGGGTGTAAGGTCCGGGGGAACACCTCTCTCTAAAGTGGTTCCCCCCACGACTTTACTTACCCCCGCTCCAGCTCTGCCTCCTCGCCGCCGCGGGCGGGATCTTCCTTCTCCTCCGCTTCCCGTGGCGGCTACTGATCTCGCGCATGCTAGCGCACGGCCGAGGACCTTTACGTCCTCCCTCAGGAGGAGTTCCCGCCCCCAGCTGAGGTGGCTACTGATCTCCCGCGCGGCGCACACGCCTGATGCGCGTGCACCGCTCACAAGCTGCACATCTAGCGCAGCTGTGGTAAGTTTCTCCCTACCAATCCCTATCTTCCCTGGGGCCGCTCCCTTGTTACTCCCCCTCTCCCTATTGGTCCTTCCTCCTACTTATACCTTGCTCAGCCATTCATTCTTTGGCTGAGCATAGCTTTGTATGATCTGTGTTAACCACGGTCGTGCCTGCCTCAGTTCCTGTCTCTTTGTCTCCTTAGTGATCCCTTGTATACCGAACCGGCCTGGCTGTGGACCCGCTCTGGACTACTACCCTTGGTTTGTATCCTGACCTCCTGGACTCCCCTACCCCTTTACCTTGGCTTGCAGATTCCGACCTACCTCCCGGCTCTGGACCCCAGGCTCTCGGTACCACCTATCTTCTGGAACCTCCCTTCTCATCTGGCGAGTATCTTACTTTATCTTATACTCCCAGATGGTTCCAGATGCCTATTTTCCACTTTCCAGGCGTGTCCCCGTAGCTGTGGGTGCAGTTTGTTACCCATCTCACCTCAGTTTCGGGGTCCCTCCTTGTCCGTGGTGAGCACAGCGTAA
The DNA here is from genome assembly GCF_040206685.1 of Ascaphus truei. Lineage (NCBI taxonomy): Eukaryota > Metazoa > Chordata > Amphibia > Anura > Ascaphidae > Ascaphus > Ascaphus truei. Next base: position 77,834,257 of record NC_134483.1, on the reverse strand, counting down.
CATTATGCTCAGCCCCACAGACATGGACCCCGAAGAGGTTGAGCAACCAAGCCCCATGCAGCGACTTCTCCAGCTAGAGGCGCAGCTTGCCTCCATGACGCAGGAGCTCTCTAGACACTCCTCGTTGCAGCCTTCTCCAGGCTCCTGTGCCATGGCAGCTGCGGCGTTTCCCTCCCCGGGTCTTCCCGTGGCTGTGGATCCTCGGCTCCCGGCTCCTAACTGCTATGCAGGGGATCCCCACGAGTGCAGAGGGTTTCTTAATCAGTGCGAGATGCAATTTGAATTATCTCCTTCGCGCTTCCCCACTGCTCATTCAAAGGTGGCCTATATTATGTCTCTCTTGAACGGAAAGGCCCTAGCCTGGGCATCCCCCATCTGGGAGCGGGAGCCTGTCATGACGCACGACTATTCTCGCTTTCTTCGAGAATTCAGGCAAGTATTTGATACACCTGGTCGCCAAATTACGGCAGATTCTTCTCTCTTCCATATTTCCCAGGGTACTCGTCCTGTCGCCGAGTATACTTTGGACTTCCTGGACCATCGCGGCGGGGACCTCCTGGAATGATGGCTCACTATCAGCAGCTTTTTGGCAGGGTCTGTCGGATGCCATCAAGGACCAGCTGGACACTATGGAGAGACCCACCAGATTAGAGGATCTCATTGCGGTCTGCATCCGCGTGGACCAGCGGTTACGAGAGAGAAGACTGGAACGCGCTCTTCCTCGTACCACATCCTCCCGGTCTTCCAGCCGCAGTCTCGTTCATTACGTCCCCCAACCCATGGATGAGCCCGAACCTATGCAGCTCGGAGGTGATCGGCTATCCGCGTCTGAGAGACAGTGCCGACGAGATGGTGGACTGTGCCATTACTGCGGTCATCCCGGTCATCTGCTGGTAAGCTGTCCTCTGCGACCGGGAAACGCCAGGACCCAATAAGGTATGAGAGGGTCTCGTTGGGTATAATCTCTTCTCCTCTTTCTTCTTCTAAAGTACTTCCCAATCGTATAACGCTGCCTATTTCTCTGGCCTGGAATAACTCCCTGATCCCCGCTTCTGCATTTATAGATTCTGGGTCTCAGGGGAACTTTATTGATCAGAGTTTTGCCTATAGGAATGGGATTCCCTTCCGATCTAAGGCTGTTCCAGTTGGTCTGGAGGCCATAGACGGGCGTCCACTCCAACCAGCCTTTATTTCCCTGGAGACTTGTTCTCTATCCCTCTCCACGGAGGACGGTCACCAAGAGAAGATTATCTTGGACGTGATCCACACTCCATCGGTAGATGTAATTCTGGGACTCCCCTGGCTGCAACTTCATAACCCACAATTAGATTGGGTTAATAAAGAACCCATACGATGGAGCCCCCAGTGCCTTAAGACCTGTCTTCCCCCCAAACGGACGTTAGCCGGAGTGGAATTACCCGCAGAGTATAAAACTTCCCTTCCAACGGTCTATTGGGACCTGGCGGACGTTTTTGATAAGGTACGTTCTGAAGTGATACCTCCCCATAGAGACTTTGACTGTCCTATTGAGCTCCTTCCTGGTGCTACCTTACCCAAAAGCCGTTCTTACCCCCTATCCATACCCGAGACCAAGGCCATGACCGAGTATAACCAGGATAATTTGAGGAAGGGTTTCATCCGCAATTCTTCATCTCCAGCTGGAGCTGGATTTTTTTGTTGTTAAGAAAATGGATGATTCCTTGCGCCCCTGTATTAATTACAGAGGTCTTAACAAAATTACGATCAAGAACCGTTACCCCCTGCCACTTATTTCCGAACTCTTCGATCGTTTACAGGGGGCAACAATTTTTTCCAAACTTGATCTCCGCGGAGCCTATAACCTTGTCCGCATCCGTCAGGGCGACGAATGGAAGACCGCCTTTAACACCCGGGATGGGCATTATGAATATCTAGTCATGCCTTTCGGCCTGTGCAATGCCCCGGCGGTCTTCCAGGAGTTTGTCAATGAGATCTTCCGTGATCTCCTCGACAGCTTCGTTATCGTATATCTTGACGATATCCTTATTTTTTCCAAATCCCTTTCTGACCACATTCAACACACCAAATTAGTCCTGTCCCGCCTTCGGGAGAACAATCTCTATGCTAAGCTAGAGAAATTTTCTTTTCATCTTTCTTCCATTCCCTTTCTTGGATATATCATTTCTAGCTTCTCTATGGACCCAGTCAAACTCAAGGCTGTCTTAGAATGGCCACAACCCACTTCCCTGAAAGCCATACAGGGATTCTTGGGATTTGCGAATTACTATCGTAAATTCATCAAGAATTTTTCTTCTACCGTGGCCCCCATTACTGCCCTTACCAAGAAGGGAGCTAACACAGCAGTCTGGTCTCCTGTAGCTCTCCAAGCTTTCGACTCCCTCAAAAAATCTTTCGCTTCTGCTCCTATTTTGCATCACCCTGACCCCGGTCTTCCCTTTACCCTAGAAGTAGACGCATCCGACGTCGGTGCTGGCGCCATTCTCTCTCAGAGACAATCCCCACAGGCCAAACTTCATCCCTGTGGTTCTTTTCAAAAAAAAATTATTCGTCAGAACGGAACTATGACGTCGGAAACAGAGAGCTCCTGGCTATTAAACTCGCCCTTCAGAAATGGAGACATCTTCTGGAGGGAACGGAGACCCCCATTTCGATCTTTACTGATCATAAAAACTTACTTTACATTGAGAGTGCACGTTGCCATGGGGCGCGTCAGGCTCGATGGTCTCTTTTCTTTTCGAGATGTAATTATCTCATATCTTACATTCCTGATTCAAAGAATCAAAAGGCAGACGCACTTTCACGTCAATTCCTATTTGAGGACAATTCCGAAGTTATCTCCGAAACAATCTTACCCTCCAAATATATTGTTTCGGCCAACTCTTTTGATATCCTGGATCAGGTCATGGCAGCACAATCTAATCTCCCGAGGGGCCTTAAGGTGCCGGTCGGCCGTCTGTATGCAGCTCCACGCTTCCTTAAGAAGATTCTTGAGTGGGGACATTCTTCTAGGTGAGCCGTCATGCATTAGCAGGACTTCTGACCTCATTGGTCGTACCTTTTGGTGGCCAACCATGTTGCAGGACATTGCAGAGTACGTAAAAACTTGTCCAATCTGTGCCCAGGTTAAGACCGCTCGTAAAAAGCCGTACGGTCTTCTACAACCCCTCCCTATACCAGAATGCCCATGGAGTCATCTGTTCATGGACTTTGTGATGGAACTTCCAAACTCTAAAGGGATGAGCACCATTTTGGTTGTCGTGGATCGTTTTTCCAAGCAGGCCCATTTCATTTCTCTTTGTTAAGGAAATATTCCGCATTCACGCAGTTCCTCTTTCCATCGTATCCGATCGAGGTACACAATTTGTCTCAAAAGTTTGGCGAGCTTTCGCTCGCAGGATGGATATCACCCTCCATTTTTCGTCTGGGTATCATCCCCAAACTAATGGGCAAACCGAGAGAACGAACCAAACTCTGGAGCAATACCTCCGATGCTTCATCGCAGACAGCCAAGACAATTGGGTAGATTTACTTCCGTGGGCAGAGTACTCCCATAACTCTTTAAAGAACAGCTCCAAGTTGAAATCCCCTTTTTTCATTAATTATAGTTTTCACCCGGGTCAGCTGCCCATCACCTCAGTTCCTTCTGGGCCAGTGACCGATGACCGAATCAAGGATCTTCAGGAATCCTGGAAAAGGATCCAAGAGGCTTTGAGAAACGCAACCCATAGACAAAAGGCACAGGCAGATCGTCACCGTCGTCAGGCACCAGTCTTCAAACCAGGGGTTAAGGTCTGGCTCTCCTCCAAGAACATTAGACTGAAGACTCCAAGCCACAAGCTGGCTCCCAGGTTCTTGGGTCCATTTTCAGTAATAGAACGGATCAATCCTGTGGCATATCGTCTGGAACTTCCTCCATCCATGAGGATACCCTCCGTGTTCTACGTGTCACTGCTGAAACCTGTGTCCCAGAGTCCACGGTTCCATAGGACACCGATTGACCCTAAACCAGTCATAGTTCAGGGGCAGGAAGAGTTCGAAATTCAGTCTATTCTGGATTCCAGGAGGACGAGGGGTTTGGTACAATACCTGGTTCACTGGAAGGGCTTTGCTCCAGAGGAAAGATCTTGGGTACCCTACCATCAAATACATGCCCCCAGACTGCTGAGACTCTTTCACTCCAAATTTCCCCAAAAGCCATATTGGAGGCGTCCTGAGGCTGCTCCTCAAGGGGGGGGGGGGTACTGTAAGGTCTGGGGAAACACCTCTCTCTAAAGGGGTTCCCCCCGCGACTTTACTTACCCCCGCTCCAGCTCTGCCTCCTCGCTGCCGCGGGCGGGATCTTCCTTCTCCTCCGCTTCCCGTGGCGGCTACTGATCTCGAGAATGCACGCGAACGGCCGAGGACCTTTATGTCCTCCCTCAGGAGGAGTTCCCGCCCCCAGCTGAGGCCGCGCACGCCTCTCCCGCACGGTGCACACGCCTGATGCGCGTGCACCGCTCACAAGCTGCACATCTAGCGCAGCTGTGGTAAGTTTCTCCCTACCAATCCCTATCTTCCCTGGGGCCGCTCCCTCGTTACTCCCCCTCTCCCTATTGGTCATTCCTCCTACTTATACCTTGCTCAGCCATTCATTCTTTGGCTGAGCATAGCTTTGTATGACCTGTGTTAACCACGGTCGTGCCTGCCTCAGTTCCTGTCTCTTTGTCTCCTTAGTGATCCCTTGTGTACCGAATCGGCCTGGTTGTGGACCCGCTCTGGACTTCTACCCTTGGTTTGTATCCTGACCTCCTGGATTCCCCTACCCCTTTACCTCGGCTTGCGGATTCCGACCTACCTCCCGGCTCTGGACCCCAGGCTCTCGGTACCACCTATCTTCTGGAACCTCCCTTCTCGTCTGGCGAGTATCTTACTTTATTTTATACGCCCAGACAGTTCCAGACGCCTATTTTCCACTTTCCAGGATTGTCCCCGTAGCTGTGGGTGCAGTTTGTTACCCATCTCACCTCAGTTTCGGGGTCCCTCCTTGTCCGTGGTGAGCACAGCATAACACTGGGTATGTGCTGGGTGTAACCTGGCTAGTTTAAGGCAAGTTTAAGGCATTTCTGCATTGACTAATGACCCATAGGATTAACACAACAGGGGTCCCTGGCAGTCCCATTCAGTTAATCTGATGGGCCATTAATCAATGCAGAAATGCTGGGTCTGGTTTAAGGCAAGTTTAAGGCATGTATCCAGCATGTACCTGGGTCTTTTTGGTGATTGCCACTGGTTTGTGTTAGAATAACCGTGGGCACTACAGTAAATACATTTATTAGGATGCTGACTTTACAAAGACATTTTACTAGGATGGATATGAAGTCTGAGGTGACTGATCCTTTCTGGAAAAATGTGTCCACTCCCAATTAAGCGATTACTATACCAAGACAAATTTTCCTAGCCAATTCCAATCTGGCTTTCGTCCCAAACACTCCACCGTAACTACCCTGCTAAAAGTTTGCAATGAAATCCAGTGTGGAATGGAACGGGGACAACTCACTGGTGCAGTATTCCTAGATTTTGCAAAGGCTTTTGATACAGTTGATCATGCTATCCTACTTAACAAACTCCAGAGCTCTGGAATAGGGAAGCATGCTTTAAACTGGTTTCTGTCCTACCTATCAGGAAGATCCCAACATGTGTCCATCTCAGGCTCTAACTCCAACCCCCTGGATATCACCTGTGGTGTACCGCAAGGCTCTGTTCTGGGGTGCCTACTCTTCTCAGTGTTCATCAATGATCTTCCCACAGCTTGTAAGGAAGCCTCAATACACATGTATGCAGATGACACAATCCTATATGCACACAGCCATAGACTCTCTGACCTTCAACACATACTTCAGTCTGACTTTTTGAGACTCGAAAACTGGATTTCCCAAAACAAACTGTTTTTAAACACTGACAAGACTGTAACAATGGTATTTGGGACCAAGACTAAATTTTTAAAGCTTCCAGTGACTGAGCTCCTGATTAGAACCAACGCTAACACCACCTTAACCCCTGTCACTAGTTTTAAATACCTGGGCTTATGGTTTGACGCCCACTTAACATTCGAAATGCACATTGATACCCTGACAACCAAGACCTATGCCAAACTAGGGGTACTTTACAGGAACAAATCCTCCCTAAGTCTCCTGGTCAGAAAGCGTATCGCACAGCAGATGCTAATGCCAATTATTGACTATGGAGACATAGTATATGGCACGGCACCTCAAACCCACCTTAGCAAACTTGACACCCTCTACAATTCAATTTGTCGTTTTGTTCTCCAATGCAACTATAACACACATCACTGCGAAATGCTCAAAGAACTAGATAGGTCATCACTAGAGTCTAGGCGCAAAGTTCACCTTTCTTGTCTTGCCTTTAAATTCTTTATGGGCAAGCTACCCAGCTATCTGAACAAGCTCCTCACCCCTACCACCTGCAGCACTTATCACCTGAGATCAGACTCCAAAAGACTGTTGATGGTCCCAAGGCTCAACAAAGTATCCAGCCATTCCTCCTTCTCTTACCGTGCACCCCAAAACTGGAACAACCTACCAGAGACTCTCACATCCACCACCAGTTTAAGTTCTTTCAAATCTAAGGCTGTCTCACATTTTAATCTGGTCTGTAACTGTTTCATTCGCCTATAATATATATTTTTTTAACTGTGCATGCAATGTCTTGTATATAATGTTTACCCTGTTCATTTATGTAACTGTATTTGTAACCATGTATTATTTGTCTTAACTCTGTGCCCAGGACATACTTGAAAACGAGAGGTAACTCTCAATGTATTACTTCCTGGTAAAATATTTTATAAATAAATAAATAAATGGGACCAAAACGATGATAAGTACTTACAAGACCTTATAGAATTGCTAGAAGAAAATCAGACCTGCAAGGATTCTAATCCCAGTACTCCGTTAGTCATCAGTTGCGATAATGATCAGACATCAAAATGTTCCAACCGTGGACTGCGGAACCCATTCACTTTCTTTCCTACTTCGTCTAAAGGCACACATATTGATACCCTTTTCCACATGGTCAATCAGGAATTACAATCATTATTTAAGAAAAACCTACATTTAAGAAAAAATATTTTGCATCAAAACAATTTGCCCTCAAAACATTGATCAACAATGCCAGCATTGTGATAAGACCAGCTGACAAAGGGGGTGGCATTGTTATTCAAGATTATAAAATAGAATATCTTAAATAGGCTAGCCGCATTCAAGGGGACAATATTACTTATGAAAGATTAAAGACTGACCCATCTAATCAGTATATTAAAGATCTGAGAGAGATTTTGTCAAATGCTAGGTCAAAAAGAGATCATTACCAAATTGGAATTTGAATTCTTGTGTATTGAAACCCAGCACTAGCAGTCTTTTATCATATTCCCAAACTTCACAAGGATGACAAAAAACTGCCAGGGAGACCCATTATTTCGAGAATAGGCTACCTCACATCTAATTTGTCACAGCACAGTACATCAATCATTTCTTGCAGCCGTTCGTCATAAATTTACAGTCATATCTTCGAATACAGCACATCTGTTATTATTGATGAAGGATGTCAAGTGGAGTCAAAATTTTATTTTGGTTTCATGTGTTGTTAGTGCTCTCTCAACCTGTATTGAACATCAGAAGGGGTTAACAGCTATAGAGAACTATCTGGCCAAATCATAGTACCTTACTTATTGACCAAAGGAATTTTATTTTGGAGAGTATTCATTTTATTCTGGTTCATAATTATTTTTACTTTGAAGGGGAATTCTTTTTACAGAAGTGCAGCACAACAATAGGTACCATATTTGCACCCAGCTACACAAATCTTTTAATGGGCTTTTGGGAGGAGTTTTTAATATGGAACAATAAATAAAACATTATTTTGTGGGGAAAGTTCATAGATTATATTATTTTTATTTTGAAAGGGAAATGCACACTCATTGCACCTCTATTTAAAACACCCTAACTCCAATGAATTAGGTTTAGTCTTCACCCATTGTTTTAGTAAGACACACACCGCCTTTTTGGATGTGAAACTCTTCCAACATGACAATGAAAATATTCAAAGCAAACTCTTTCAGAAATCAATGGATTGCAATGGATATTTAGAATCAACAAGCAGCCATCATCCAAATAGGATTAGAAATATCCCTTTTGGGCCATTTCAAAGAGTTAGAAGAAACATCTCAAGAGATCAAAATGTCATTGCAGATTCCACAATTGTGAAAACTCGCTTTATAGAAAAGAAATATAATATGAAACTAATGGAGGAATCTTTTGAGAGGGTGGCCAAAATTGAGAGGAATACTCTCCTAGAGAAAAAAAAAACTACGAAAAATATACATACTAGAGAGACTTTCTTTATTCCAAGGTATAATGAAGCCTCCTCGCTCATTAACAAAATCTTGAGGAAACATTGGCACTTCTGGAAAGAAGATGTATTCTTAAAAGATCAAATGTGATACAATCCTAGGATTCTTTTCAAAAGAAATACAAGTTTGAAAGCATTTTTAGCTTCAACCACATAAGGAATACTAAACCTCAAAGTAATATCCTCTGGCTCCCTAGCAAACTCAAGGGTTGCTTAAAATGTGGACATAACATTTGTACTACTTGTAAATTCACCAACAGAGTTAACAAGTCCGTCACTCCTAATGTGACAGGAAAGAACATCCCGATTAAACATTTTTCCAACTGTAATACAAACTATGGGGCCCATGCAGTATAGTCTGATAGAAATTATCGGGAAGGGTTTGAACTCGCCATGTTTTTGCCGAGTTGCTCTCCCGATATGCAGAAAGGCCCGAATACCTGTGAGAGAAACATTTCCAAACATGACGAGTTGCCGGCGGTGAAAGGACCTGCCCTCCGATAAGGGCTCACCCGGCGAGTTGTATCTGCTGCAGAGAGAGATCTGCCTCTCTGTGCGAAAATTAAAATATTTTGACATTTAAATTTTATTCCTAGTATAGATGAGCAGGGGATCTCAGGAGCAGAACCGCGTTGGTTTGAGGTCCGGGGACCCCCTGCTTCCCAAGATACAGGCCCCGTTATGGGGTGCCGGTATCTCCTATGCATGGAGATGTCCCGATCACGTGACGCGGGACATTTACATAGCGGGACATTTACACCCTCCCCTCTCTGTGTCCCAGCTCTTACTGACTCGCATGGTCTGTGCACAACAATGTATCTCCAGCAGGAGAAGCTGCAAGCTCTATTGGCTCCCTGGCGTCAGGTGGCAATATTGTGCAAATATACAAATTGGTAATTAATAAAAGCACTAACCAGCTCAACAAGGAATTAATTAAACCATTAACCAATCAAAGCAATTAATTAATAAAACAACAAGGAATTAACTGTAACAGTAAACAATCAAAGCAATTAATTATTAAAACAACAAGGAATTAATTGTAACAGTAACCAACAAAGACATTAATTATTAAAAAATATCGGCAACACAACCATTAAAATCATTACCCAACACAAGACATCATTAATTAAAAACGAAAATCAAATGTAACACAGTTCCCCCCTCCCCCCCAATCACAGATAGAGTACATGTGAGGGGAATCTATATGTATTACCAGGTGTGCGGTGCTTTTACCTATCAGGTTCACAGGAGGCCTGAACCTCCACCAATGAGAGCCTGGGGTGTATCCTCTGGAACGATCTTACATAACAGCGGCTCCACCTGTGTAGGATTCTAAGGCTTGAATGACCCCTAACACAGGACCTCATACACAGTAAGCACATACACAGAAGTATATATAAAAACAGTTTACTGTATATGCAACCAAACACAAACATATCATATCACAATATGACATCAACAGCAACCTTAGTGTCACCCTGTAACACTGTCCTCACGGGCCCATAACCCACACCATATATCAAAGTACCAAGTGTCCCCAGAGTCCCCCTCCCATCCAAGTGTGAGACAGCGCTGCCCACTAAGATGAGATGAGGTTGGTGTACTTGGTGACTTGACTGTTACCTGCCAGGTGTGTCCACACCTGGGCACGCAGATGCTCTGTACTTGAGATCCCTTTCCTGAAGGACGATCCCACATTGCTTCCGCCTCTGTGTGGGGTGGCTCCCGCATGGAGTGATCCACCTTAAGAATGTCTCTTATCTCTGAGAGTCAGCAGAGAGTGATTCACCTTTAACAGCAAGGCCAGGATATACACACTTCCTGGCTGGACCCTCACTTAAGCTGCTCTACAGGACCCTGTCCCTATCCTAGGGGTGTCCCTGTAGAAGCCACAAGCTGAGGGTGAGTAGGGCCTAGCTGGGGCCTAAGGGGAAGATTTCTGGCCTAGTGCAGGGGGCTACTTTCCTCCCTGCACAAACACACACACCTCTCTGTGTTCCAGCTCCTACTGACTCGCATGGTCTGTGCACAACAATGTATCTCTCCAGCAGGAGAAGTTGCAAGCCCTATTGGCTCCCTGGCGTCAGGTGGCAATATTGTGCATTGGGCTTCTCTGTCGTTTGTTGCCAACAGGTATAATAGCAGAAAACGTTGGTTTGGGCGGTTCACAGCTCACCGTAGGGGTACAATCAAATGTGCCCAAACGCAATCAGAAAAAAGGTTGTTTATTCAGTGCATGTTGAAGTGAATCTGCCACAGAGTAACTCTGACGCGTTTCGTCCACCAATAGGACTTTGTCAAAGAGGTATAATAGCAGCACTGGTAGATTCCTGTGTTCTGGGGGAAACAGGGCTACATACGTATAAGGAAAAATAGTCCATAGCACTGCAGGTTAAGAAAAATAAAAAATAAAAAGATAGGAAATGAGCAACGTTTCAAGCCACGTGGGGCCCTTTCTCAAGATTGATTATAGTATTCGGGTCTGGTAAAGGTAAATTCAGAACATCCAGCATGCACCCAGTGATATATATATATATATATATATAAATGTATATTACCAGATGATGGTCCAGTAAGGAGAGACAGCATACACGGGTAGAAATGCAAAAGTGTATTAAAACACAAAAACCAACGTTTCGGTTCCTACAAACGGAACCTTCCTCAGGGTGTAACGTTGGTTTTTGTGTTTTAATACACTTTTGCATTTCTACCCGTGTGTGCTGTTTCTCCTTACTGGACCATCATCTGGTAATATACATCTTTTATGATTTTCAATGGGACAAGCATCTGGATTTCCTAATTTTTATGTGTGTGCCGGCTGTGAATATATATATATATATATATATATATATATATATATATATATATATATATATATATATATATATATATATATATATATATATATATATATAATCAAAAAATAAATAGATGATACCGTTGTGTGGCTAACGAAATGCTTTTATTTGTGCGAGCTTTCGAGATACACTGATCTCTTCTTCCGGCGATGTTACAATGAATGAAGCAAGGATAACTTAAAAACAGTGTCTCTTGGAATGTTATCTGTGCTTGTCCTTCCCCCGTGTGGATGTGTTTTATGGCTAGAGGTGTCAAAGGGTAACTGAAAGCAAGTGAAGAAAGAGTGTGTATGTGTATCAGTGTGAATAAAAATGAATGGAGAGCCCACAGTATAAACAGTGCTCTACACAAGGTGTGTGTGGAGTGAGAGGGATATAAATGGTGTGGGTGGGTGTGGAAATGTGAGAGTTTGTAGCACAACTAAAAGTGTGTGTGGATACTATGTGGTCCCTATTGGTGTATATGGATGGAAAAATAAGGAGTATTAGTATGTGTGAGAGACAGCTGTGTGTGCATACATATAGCACAGTATGTACAGACATGGCCTTTAGCGCTCATGGGAAGAGAGTTCGCTAGTGTCAGTAATGACTCATAAAATTTCGATCTCTGTTTAGGCCACTGCTAAGTGTCCCGAACAGTTGCATAAATTTGTATTCATGCACAGATAACATTCCAAGAGACACTGTTTTTAAGTTATCCTTGCTTCATTCATATATATATACACACACACAGTGGTCGACAAATCACCAAAAAATCTACTTGCCGAACAAAAAAATCTACTCGCCACCTAGTACCAAACGTGTGCTACTTGGGCCAATAGGAGCTCGCCACGATGTTAAATCCACACACCCGGGGCGTGCAAATGTATTGGTTTGTCGAACACTGTATATATATATATATATAATCAGAAAAGAATGGAATGTACTTTCTAAACTCATTTATACTAATCAGAACAACACGTAAAACCACTTGGGTGAGAATTGTGAAGAGGAGGCCACACAGATGCGTAGTACAAGATTACATGTTTGCATGTTAATGCTATAATGATTTACTAGGCTATTTAGCACGATAATTAGTACTTACTATTGTAGAGAAAACACAATTAAAAAGTGAGCTGAGAGAAATTGATCACTGCAAAAACTTTCCATGTCCCCACTTTGATTGCAGCAAATAGCAATATTATAAGAGATTGTAGAATAGATCATATTTTGTATATATGAATTTTTCCTTGTCACTTTATGGGGCCCAAGCAGGAAATTAAACTAGAGATTCAGACAATGCTGTCTGGCATGTAAAAAGCATAAAAAGTAATAGCTGTTGACACACTGTCAAAGAAATATCCCTATTGTGTAATATCTTTCCCTTAAACCTATTGCCATGTATTGGAATGGTCATGACTATACTAAACGAAGGCAAGAATTTTCAGAACTACCCTTGTGAAAGTCCCCTTTTTTCTGGTTTGTTCAGATAGTACAGTACACTGGCTTTACTACAAATGGTTATAACATCTGTAACGGTGTTTCCCCCTCCCGGTGGAAGATTTGTCCATTACTATGGTGTATGGTGCATATACCTGCTGGCAACAGGAGGGCTGAGTCGTCCGCCGGTGGTAGTGGGGACAGGACTAGGCTTCTGGGATTCATACCCCCATATCTCTTTAGCAATGCAGCGCCTCCAATGCCGTAGGCTCCAGGAGCTGAAGGTGATCTCCTATGGCAGAACTTATTACATCACCCCCCAGTATGGTCACCAGGCAGGAGGTATATAACAACAGGAACAGTTTATTGTCTTATATAGAGCACAGTTACACAGCAGGCTTCTGCCCAATGCAGTACTCTCAGCTCTTCCTGAAGGATGGTCCCTGGACCGCCACTACAGGCCCAGGGCACCCGCAGCCATCCTAGCTCTTCCCGACCTCAGCAGAGGCAGAGGTATGGTCCACACTCACTATCCCTGGAGGGAAGAGCACAAGGGAAGGCCCCAATCTCTGGCTCCCAGTTGTGTGACCTGCCTTCTTCAGTGGGGGAAGGACACCTATTAAATTTAGGGCGGTCCTGCCTTTAAGTACTGCCAGGAGGAGGGCACCAGGTCTGGTTCATGTTTGGTCATGCCCAGGCCTGATGTCACCGCCTCCCGCTGTCACTCAAATGCAGCTCCTCGGAGGGGGAAAACCCCATATCAACTACTGGCAACCTGATTGTACCAGGGTTTACTGCCAGCCCAAGGGCAGAATAGTAGCCAACTGGAGACCTGGCAACACATGTATTAATTCTGTTGAATAAGGGGTTTAATATTATCTTCAGAATACTACATATCTCATGTAAACATTTATTCAATTTAAACCCCAAGTTGTTTTGTTCCAAAGACAATTACTGTATCACTGCCAAATCGCAAATCTTTAAAATGATATACAGCATCGAACCTGATTAGGTTTGGGTTTTTCTTACTCTTTCAATGACTCAAAGTACTATACAGAGGCTTTTGAGATTTTCTGCATGAAACATTAAAGCACAATTATTATATTATTATTATATTATTCTGTAAACATATATAAAGAAGTATCAATGACAATGGTTGAGATAGTTCTGTGTTGTTGTAGTTGTTGTATGAATCAGAGGAAGGATGCTGGAGCTCAGATGAACACAACATTTTGCTATTACTAGCAAACAACATCCACAACAAAATGAGCTTCCTTCAACATAAGGGGAGTAAAGCAAACAGTCCAAATCATATAATCAGAAGTACTTGCCTGAACTAGATGTAGCCAGGACCCCCCTCTTACCTCCTGGCCTCCGGGAGGGGAACGGCTGCAGGGGTGATCAGGCACATGGTGGGGCTGTGGGCGATCAGCGGCGCTGCGGGCGATCAGCGGCACTGCGGGAGGCTGCAGGGCCGTCGGGTGCTCCGGAGCAGTCCGGAAACACAGTCGGCCATATATTCATTTCGCCCATGCGCAGTGCCCCAATAGTTGCGACGGCCATTACAAGGCTCTGCAATGGGACTACGAGTCTAAGGAGCCTGTGGGGCTGCTACCCCATGTGCTGCACAGAAGCCAATAAGCCTGCTGGATCCACGGCAGCAGGAGTGATAGGTTTGGCGTGAATCTGGGACCACGCAAGTCGGGAGCAGGACGGCAATAGATCAGGTAGTGTCCAGGGAGCAGTGCTTCCTTGGACAAGGCCTAGAATTGCCCCGTAGTCCCCAGTTAGGCCCCGACTATTGTTAGCTTGTGGCTGCTATAGGGAAGGCTCACAGATAGGGACATTTTCACTCTAGCAGCACTAGTGTTAGGCACAAGTGACTGTAATGCCTGTATGCCCGCAGACCTGGCCAGTCCCCAGCACTGAGGTGGGTAAGGGTATAACACACACACCAATGAGGGCGTGCCCGGAGTGTGGTAAGATGCGTTGCCGGGACTGGTGAGAAAAGGATATACTTGCTGAGTCCGGGGTGCCAGAAGTCAGAGGGTTAATGTCCAAAAGCCTAGGGTCTGGGGCAGAAGAAGGCAGCGTAGTGAGATCTAAAGCAGAGTCCAGGGATAGAGAGGTACACGTAGTCAAGCCGAGCCGAGATCAATCCAAGGGAATCCAAACAGAGACAGGGACAGGAACAAGGAGCTGAAACAGAGAGCATGGCAAAGTCACTGCACACAGGAGCCACAGAGAAGCTATGCTGAGCGACGACGGAGAGGGCAGACTGGGGTTATAAGGGAAGGAGGACCAATGGTAGCAAGGGGTAGAGCGGAGGCCTGGCTGAGAGCTTGCAGTGATAGATCCAGGCGAGCAGGAAGGGAGACAGGGGAGTGACACCTGGTAATAGCCTGCAGCCAATGGGGGGCGGCGCCAGCAGCACGGGAGGGCAGGTAAGAGGATCGGGTGCGCACGCCTTCTGTAAGTCTGCCGTGCGCGCGCCCCGATCGCATGCATGCAGTTGCGGCATGTGCTGCGGAGGAACAGCTCGGCGTGGGAGAGATAAGACATTGAGGGAGCGGGGGAATGGGGCAGGGAGCCAGAGGTGACGGGGACCCGCTGAGAGGCGCGTGTCCCCTGATCCGTTACAGTGACAAGATGCCACGCTGTGACTTGCGGCCTGTGGTCTGGGACCAGACCACCACTTAACTAAGACTCTTATGGTGAGACCCTCCAGCGGGAGTTCACCCCATGCAGAGGCGGATGCCTTCGTGGATGGACCGGACAGACCTACATCGGTGGATCATATGGATCCTTTGGGTTATTCGGCGGTACTCGGGTCCTGGAGTGCCCGGGAAGGTATCACTATCTAAGTGCACCAACGGCCATACACACTGAGGGTAGCGCTACTCCACACACATTCTTTCAGTGGGCCTGGTCTGTGGACAGTAGCGGGTTAAGTGCCCAGGCACCTCAGTACTTTGGGGGTTCCACCAGGGTGGTGCTACTGTGGGAACAGAGTATTGTGTGGTCACTATTATATTTTGTGTGTGTTTTATGTCAGTAAATACTGTTTACATACCTGGTGTGTGTATTTACTGTATGTATTGGGTTCCTGAGAGGGGTAATCCTACTGCGTAGGATCTCTCCCAGGTGGAGGCACTGTGTAACCATGAACACAATCACCCCAGACTCCCAGCGACGGAGGATCAGGCCTCCTGTAAACCACTCAGGTAACGCATCACAGGTAGTTTCCCAGGACACAGGGGAAAGAGGGCATCTTATAGTCTCAGTAGTTGCATGCAAAGATGAACAGAGAGAGTATGGGTCTTGGGAAAGGTTTCCAGAACTTGTGCTTAAAAGCCTTTCAATAAGTGAACAAAGAAAAGAAAAAATGTGCGCTTGGAAACTATAGACTGGTGTGATTTTGGGGAACCAGTGGGTGATTTTGTGTGGAGATAATATGTGGGGGAATGGAACAATAGAATGTGGATGTGGGGCCCCTGGGTGGTGGGCAAAGATGATCAAGGACAACCTTTAACAAACCTAATGGTTACACTAAATGATATGAACCATATATGAATAGTAGAGATGGAACAACAATAATGACCCAAGATAAATGTAATGCAGGGGATAAAACATCCTCAGAGGGAGCTTTAGTGTTAACAACCTAGACCTAGAGAGGGATTATGTGCCCCAAAAGTCCAGTGTTGCATCACTAGAATAAAGTACTGATTGAGGAATAAATTCAATCCAAAGAGGTGCCTTGCTACGATTGCTGCCCCAATGGTAGGATAACCAATCCTTCGAAACAGACCTCAAAAATAAACAAGAAAGGGGCGCATGTATAGCAATTGAATAAGATATTTATATACAGTAGTGAAGCAAATGGTCACAAAGAACAGAAGCAATAAAAACAAAAGACTTAACACTTTGCCTGTGCGTTGTATAGCTGTGCTGCCCGATTGGGGGGTGGGTGGGTTGATTTTTCCACACTTTTCTCCGTCTGACGTCCTCCTCCTCTGGGTGCCTGGAGTTGGAGCCGACTCTGGAGCCGCTGCGTACCTCTGCACTGTGTTCCTCCATAGTGCTGGTCCTCTGGACGGTCTGCTCAGGGGGGGGGGGGGTCGCGCTCGTCACTGTACCTGTGTGTGCTGCGGCTGGCGTACTAGTTCTCTGCAGTTCGTCCTCCGATGCACTGGAAGTGACATCACAGCTGTGTGTATCTGCTTTCATTGGTTAGGGCAGGGGTGCGCAAACTGGGAGGTGCGCCCCCCAGGGGGGGGGGGCGAGGGCCATTGCAGAGGCCCTGCACTCTTCCCCACGGCATTTAAATTAAATGCCGGGGGATCGCGTGAGGCCTCTGCAACACTTTACTTACCCAGATTCAGCCGCTCTGTGATGAGCCATGTGACGTCACATGACCCGCAGCATCATTTGACGCAGCTCTAAGGTAAGGAGTGGGGGCACAGGCGACGCAGCAGGGAAGACAGGGGGGGCACAGCACAAAAAGTTTGCACTCCCCTTTTTGGGAATCCCCTGGGCTGAAAGCTTGTAGATGAAAACAGACTCCATCGGAGTACGGAAGTCTGATGATGAGCTGGAACTGGCTGATGTAAAGTCTATGCTCAGGATTAAATAAACAGCTGATTCCTAAAGATCCTACGTGTTTCGGCACGGCTGTGCCTTCCACAGGATAATACAGTGCAGTGTTTGATCCTGAATTTATACACACCGGAGAGGCAGTGCCCTCATACTTAATTGATCAATGAGTTTAAGAGACTTAACCCCTTGTTGGTAAACTATATGGGGATAACTGACCACCTCAGTGTGTAATAACTGGACAAACACTGTTTTGTAACTATAGTATGGTTCATGTCATAAATGATCAAAATATCACATAATATAAAATCCTAATCATGCTAAAATAAAGGTAAAATGCAACTTTTATTAGTTTAAAAGTATATATATATATA